>NC_137615.1:16122844-16810344 GCF_963280865.1 Gymnoscopelus braueri
CATGATGGCCGGCACCCACGATGTCTTGGTGTTGCTGGTGTTGAACTCCCTCTGCAGCTCCGTGTAGAAAATGCCAATGCATGACGGGAAGGCCAGTGTCATAGCCATAACTAAGATGGTGGCCACCAGAACCACCCAACCCCAGCCTCCATCGGGGGCCACTGGTTGGCTGTGAGCGGCGGGCGGGTGGGAGGATGCCGCCGGCTCCTGCTTCTCAAACTCCACCCGGTTTTGATCCTCTGAATCACTGTTCTGCACCCTGGATTCTTCTGGAGTATATTGAGTTTCCTCTGGAACCTGCTGGGTGACCTCGCTACTGCTGCCAGTGCCGCTGTACAGTAGGGTGCTGTCCCCGTGGCTGTGGCGGTGCCTTGTCGGTGGGGCTTGACCCTGGTCATCCACCTGACCTTCAGTCATCCTGGCTGTTTTGTCGATTTAGTCCTGCTTCATCTGCTGAGGATCAGAGAGCAGAAGTGAGTCATAAGCAGATGACAGATGTCCATGTTGTTCTGTCTGTCTAAACAAGCAAGATATCAATCCCACGTCTATTGGCAGTCTATCATTTGGACATGGCAATCAGTCAAACACAGCGATGTTAGTCTGAAATGCAGATAGCCTAAAGCCCTGAACCACACACATGCATGCTGATCTTTTTTAATTCGTATTATTATACAGAAGAGAATGATTAGGCTTCAGGTGTTTTTTTTTCAGAAAGATCAACCATGTCACAAATGAAAGAACACATCGCTATCAATTAAAAATGTTAAAATTAGAAGGCCTTTTAGAGGACTTCTAGAATAGGCCTGCCCAAACAGTTTGCCCCAACTGCAAAGCAACAGGTGAAAGAGGAAAACAAATCTACAGAGGTATAGGCCTATTCATTCATCCATTAACATTCAATTTATCTCGTTTAACTATAGGCTAGCCTAAACATGAAAAAAAGCCCTTCTCTCTTGCTAGATTAAATCTAATTTCCTACCTAGGCTACTTGCAAAGCAGCGTCATGATCATTTGCCCCATTATTACCTAATAATCCACCCATACAAGCAAGGACATTCCGTCTACCTTCGTATCTTCACGCTGTAGCCTACTACAGCCTATACAGAAAGGGCATTGTCTTGTCTTGCATCAGCCAGCCGACTCAAACACACTGTCCCATCAAATTCTGAATATTTGGGCGGATTCAAAATCTCTCTCTTGTTCTCTTGCTCTCAACTTTTAGTTGAGAGCAAGACACACACACACACACACACACACACACACACACACACACACACACACACACACACACACACACACACACACACACACACACACACACACACTCGGCATCTGGACAATAATTCCCTAGTTACCTACATTGTTATATAGTTTAGACTTACCATTTCATTTGCACGTGTCCTCCTGTCCAGCCATCTCATCCCCTTTTATAGGACATTTCATCCACCCCGCGCGCCTCTGTCTCCAAGGGAACGGGCGCCCACCTGCACGCTATGGTGCCTGACCGCAATAAATAGAGGACAATTAACATCCATATCGGGAATTTGTCCTCAAATCCATGGTTATAAGTAGGATAAACATGCTATTCTATAATATTATAAACTTGTCTTTCCTGTTGCGCGTATAGCCTTTCCTACCTGTTCCTTTCTTCATCAGCGCTTTGTAATGATTTGAACATCTAGCCTTCGGGGAATCATCATATTTCTTTGACAGGAAACCCTCTTGCCTGTCCTGTCCATATTTATAATTCTATGGTCCTGTCCCTTCTGGCTCTGAGCCGCTGTCCGGACCTCATGGTCCACAGTGTGTGAAACGAGCTCAGCGCGCGGATAACTCTTTTATCGTGGGGCTTAGTGCGCCTCGTGACGAAAGGGTCGCGCTTATTATCCTTTCACATCACGTGAATCGGTGTGTGTGTGTGTGTGTGTGTGTGTGTGTGTGTGTGTGTGTGTGTGTGTGTGTGTGTGTGGCAAGTGGCAAGTGGCTGCTTCATGGTTGAATGAAACATTTGTTTTAATTACGGATTGTAATTGATTTGTTGTTGTTTTTCTTCATGGGGTTTTATTTCACTGCACCCAGTGCCTGGCACCATTGATTTACAATTACTGACAAACACCTGCCAGCTGGCTCGATTCACATTAGCCAATAACATTAACCACACATTATTGGTTCATTGATTCGCCTACATGTTTGTTTTAATTAGGCTAGACGACAAATATCTAAATAAATCGCCTTTGGAAACATATTCATTTGAAGCCTAATATGAACAATAGCCCAATCCTTTTGTGAGGTAGCCTACATAGCTTGCTGGTTTTCTCTCTGTTTTCAATGGTCCTTTACTGAACCAAAGATAGGCCTACATTTAATCTAGTATTAACCATCACTTGTCATGATGACCTTTATCTGCTTGACAGAGTGTAGGCTACACACATGTGCATCTACATAAGCATATTAGCATAATGATAACCATGATATGATGACCATCAACTTCTTTATCAGAGAGACTGACGTCTGTGCGCTAATGATACAAGATGTCTGTTCTATTCCTAATCCATTCTGTTCTTGTCCTTGTTCCATATCTTCTGGTCACGTCATGTGTCCACTGTCCTGTCCAATACTGTGTTTATATATTTCCCTATGTGTGTATTAAACTTCAGAGCTTGTTGTGTGATAGGCTACTGCCTGTGTCATCTTGTTCTCAAACATCACTCACCAGTGGTGCGTCACCATCCTTAGTTAGATGGAGACTTTTAGGGGACCACATGGTTGGTCAACCGAAATCACATCACTGATATGACCTTTTTGGCTGAAACTGAAAATAATATAGGCTAGTAGTAGGCTACAACCTGATCTCATGATGGAATAATAAATGAAGATGATTAAAGTTGTGGATTCGGATCCCAAGCATATAAATCAGTGGTTCACAAAGGGGGTCCAGCCAGGGACCCTCAAGGGACCTCTTGACCTTCACTCTCCTCTGTTATGACAGTATATATTGCATACTTCTGTATTAATCTAACCAATAATGCGTATCAATTTGGGGTTCCGTGCTCTTCCTCAGACCTTACAGTAAGGTCAGAGGAAGAGCCTCCCGGCTTAGTTGAAACGTTACCAATGAAAGAAAATACCCACGATGGGAGCAGCATTCTGGTGTGCGGACTTTGTTGTTTTTTCATGTTGAATTTTGTGATCCAGCACCCAGCCCAGCAGGACAGGATGTGCGTGCCTTTTGTCACTTTATGACACCTTTTTCATTGAATTAAAGTGGCATCACACAAAAATAATATCCTCATTGATGGACGTGATGATAGAGGGAAAAACATATTTGTTGCATAGTGTAACTGTAACCCATCATTTTAGATAGGCTTAGGCTATATCTGGTGGTCAAGAAATATGATGTAGGCCTATATGCGTGGTGTCTACCTTTTTTTCCCTCCATGTTTAAGGTCCACTTATTTATTGACCAGAGCATGTCAAAAGCATACAGTAAGAGGAGTTGAGTTGGGAGAGATAGAGCTAGCAAGCATCAAATGCACCAGTTCTCTCTCTGGCTATCTGTCTGTCCATCTGTCCATCTCTCTCTCTTCTCTGTCAATCTATCTCTATCTCTCTGTCTCTCTCTCTGTCTGTCTTTCTCTGTCTGTCTGTCTGTCTGTCTGTCTCTCTCTCTCTCTCTCTCAAAAGCTGACACTTGTGGGAGTCACATGCATCATGTGCTCATATTAACATTGTTGTAACCAAATTCATCAATCACAGTGATTGTATGAGGTTATAATCTATCTATACATTCACAAAATCTCTATGTGTGTCTGTGTCTGTGTCTGTGTCTGTGTATGTCTGTCCTGGGCATAACTCAACCTCAAACTTGTGCATGCGTGCCGGCGATGACTACGGAGTGTGCAGTGCCGAGTGGGAATCCGGTCAGACCGATGGTTATCGAGAACCTAAAAAATTGAATATCTGTACTTGGGAGGGGGGTAGAGGTACCGACTTCCCTGATTGGCCAACCCAACCCATTGGCTTCACGGATTGGCTGAGCTTTGCGTCATCTTTGTGTCGCAGCGCCAATAGTGGTGGCGTCCACAACAGAACGCCATTCATCTATGTCCATGTACGTTGTCATCAACATGGCATCAGCAATTTCTGACAACATCAGGCATCCCCACATTCTCCATAATTGATCGATTAGTACCGCCTGTACTGGGTAGCCTACTCTGGGAACGCGTACATGGGTACTCTGACAACAAGTACGATAAGTATAACGGGTAATGCATAGATGGGTGGAACATGCATTCCCAACTTGCATCGTTCCCGACTGGCATCATTCCCGAATAGGCTAGTGCCTGTTTACATCTGTGGTAATGGGTACCGCAATGCACTGTGTACTCTGACAAGGGGTACCTACAAAGGGCATGCATTCCCAATTTGCATCGTTCCAGATTTGCATCGTTCCCATTTACATCGTAAATTACATCGTAAAACTTGCGTGGTCCCCAAGTAGGCCGGTACCCTTCTAATACATATAACATAATGACATTAATTATCACTCCAGCTTATTCCCCATTCCAATTATAATAAAAATCACACCCAGTGTGAAGTGGGCGGTGTGGTCACAGTGGTCATCACAGTGATGGAAGAAGTGATGGAAGAAGTGAAACCATAACTTAAAAAAAACACATTTATGTTTTTTTTTAAGTTATGGTCCTATTTATAGGGCTATGCACATGTGTCATGTTTCCCTAGCCAATCACAGTCCTGAATAGACTGTGATTGGCCAATCACGGTGCAGGGTTAGGGGGGTACATTTGTGGCCAATCACAGCGCAGGATTTGGTGTGCAAATATCCAAACCTCACATATAGGGGCGGTTTCACCGCCCAAAAATAATCAAAGAAAAAAAATATGTTATCATTTATCTGATAATGATTTTTTTTATAAATATATCCGCCAGCAGCAGTCTCCAAGCAATTGTTGATTTCTTTGTTGGTTTGCTAAAACCGTCCCTGAACACACCTGTGGACAGGGTTGGAACATGGCTATGCTTACTGCTTTTGTTTGCAACTACATAACCAGGTCAGGTCCACGTACTGTAAACTCACTTGGCCAGAGGTTTTGAAGATGCGGAAAAACTAAAACCATAAAGAATCGAGCATCGTGATATTTCTGGCAGGCACGGAAGTCAAGCTGGTTCCCACACTCCTTCACCCTCCAATCTCATTCGCTCACAATCTACTGTAACACATTCACCCTCAATTCTAATGGTTCAATCTAGGCTGTCTTTTTAAGCAGAAAGCCACACACTCTCATGCTACACGCTCATCAAAGCTCACCGTCACCTCTAATGTAGTTGTCAGAGATCAAACTCCCTCTACTCCCCACTGTCCCCAGCGTCCTCCTAGTAGCTAGGTCTTCACTATGTCAGTACAGTATGTTAATTGAGTGGATTATTGTGGATTGTATCATGTTTAATTAATAAAAAAAATATTCCCCATGAAGGGTTCAATTGTGTCATGTCCACTTAAATACTGTATCTATTTGCTCTGCATCAGGGGGGTTTGTGATCTCAGAGTCTGTGTCATGCTTGAGCAGAATAATCTGTAGTATCAAAGTAGCCTATAGCAGAGCCACACTGGCAAATTCAGTGAAATAGCATTGCAATGAATGGTTTATCTTGACAAAAGTGTCAAACTGAAAGGAGATCGATGTGGAGAGGCTAACCGATTTGATGGGTGGTCCAAAAATGGCAGGCACAGCACAGGATAGTGCTACATGCCAT
The DNA here is from genome assembly GCF_963280865.1 of Gymnoscopelus braueri. NCBI lineage: Eukaryota > Metazoa > Chordata > Actinopteri > Myctophiformes > Myctophidae > Gymnoscopelus > Gymnoscopelus braueri. The sequence continues at coordinate 16,128,620 of NC_137615.1, forward strand.
CCACCTAGCCAAGAAACACACAAGAGTTTCTGACGTCCTTTTGTTGCTCTTGTATTAAGCAAAATGAAGCAAGGCTCAGCTTCCGCACTAACGCACAAAGGCCATCCTGTACAGGCAAAGAGAGGTCTGTGCCAATCAATACAATCTGACAAAAGCTGTGGAAAGCGTTGTGCCAGAGCCCTACAGCTGGCCATGCCCTGATGGACTGTGATATGATCAGCAGTGCGCATATTTTCAAAATAGGAAAAACAACTGCTTTCACAAAACGTCAGAAGCACTTGGAGGAACTGAAAGGCCTTAAAGTCACTTTGGTTCAACAACCAATCTTGAGGAGTTTATTCATTTATTTCCAATTCATTCAATGAAATGTAATTTAAGCTTTTGTGTCATGGAGCCTGTTGGCTCATATTATGATCATACAGTATTATTGTCAGTGTTATTTAAAAACATATAGAAAAATATAGAAAAATATATAGAAAGAGCATATTTTAAAAGAAAGAGATGTATATTGAACCTGTTTTTGTTTAATGTATAGTTTGGCTTGTTATGTGATATGTGTCCTTCTTTTCACCCATTTAAACCAATAGGGCCCCATTGTATTTGTCTGTTTGAAGTGCTAGCTGCTCTAGTTACCTGTTAGGGGCTGTTGAGAGAGTAAAGTGATTAGACTACTTTATATGGACAAAGAGTCTGTGGTACATATAAATGTTTTTTTTTTTCAATGCAATAACTGTCTTAAGTAACCAGTGCAAACTTGGTGGCTTCCTGATCATTATATCCAGAGATACTGTACATGTGATAAGGCACACACTGTCCCTTTTTAAGAAGCCTACATTTTCACTATTTTATAACAAATATTTTGTTTTTATAAAACATGGTCGTGCTTTGTTCTACCTTGGGTAGGGTTATCTCAAAAACTAAAACCGTTTTTGAAGATTTTGTTCCTCGACTACACAGCATAGTTTGCTCTACCTGGCTTCAAGTCGTGGGACCCGAACTCATGTGGAGCTGGATTTGATGCTTGATCCCTGCATGACCGTTGATGAAATGGCACCCTCTATTGGAGTTGGCATGATTTGGCAGGCTTAATCTGTCAATTTGAAGGTGTGAAGGAGGAAGCATAGCTAGGTTCCTTGTGGAAGTTTTATGGTTTTAAAGACCGACATTAGCAGCAGATTGCAGATACCTTTTTCCATTTAAAGTTTTTTGTTTAATGTTATTGATCTATTTTACTGTGTGTGTGTGTCTACTCAAGTACAGAGGTGGATTTCTATACTTTTACTTCTTGAAGACTTTAGTTACTAGTTACTTTGTCATTTTTGATTACTATTATAAAACATACTTCAGCCCTATTTAAACTTTGGCAATTTGAAATTAGAAGATCTACAAGCTCACAACGCGTCGCATTGCGACGCGTTGTGAGCTTGTAGATCTTCTATTTTCAAAAGATCTTTATACATTTTAGACATAATGATAACTTGTGAAACGGATGCAAAACGAGTACTTTTACTTTTTACTAAGTATATTTTGATTACCGGACTAAATTTTGATTACCGGATTACAGACGATAATTTTACTTACAGTAAGTACAAAATGTGAGTACTTTTTCCACCACTGCATGTCTGTGTGTCTGGGGCTTGGAGCCAATCAGAGGCCAGTCTGGAGCTGATATACTACGTCATAATGAAAAGGCATCGGAGGGATGACGTCATCAAATGACGCATAGAACTAGAAGCATAACAAGCTTCTTGCCAGTGAGACATCAGTGCCCGACAGGTGCACTCTCGAAAGGACCAATTACAGGAACAAGGTTTTTGTCAATGCGACATCACTACCAGACAGGTGCATTATTCAATTTAGATCATTTGAAGGAACATTCAGCACCTGGGTTAGGGTTAGGGTCTAATAGTTATGGACCATTAGAAAGAGATGTTGACAATGGCTCTTAATATGAAGTGGGATTCTCTCATTCAGAACCCAGAGCCCCAGGCTCAGCAGTCATCGTCCAAAGCAGCCATGGAAGAATATCTGAAACAGTTCTTTCTGATAGTAGAGAAAACAGAAGCTGAGAATATCACTCTAAAGGAGGAGAATGCCAAACTCAACAACAAGGAACTCGGCACTTCCCAAGCCCTCCAGCAAATGGAAGAGAAGTTAATCAAGGAGAGGCAGGAGAATGAGACGATGCTGTCTGAGAGACAGAAAGTCTGGAAAGAAGAAATGGACCAGATGGAAAAGAAGTGGGAAGAGGCCTTGTTGCAAAGCATAGAACATGACAGTCAGAAGATAAACAAACTGCTTGAAGACAAGGAAAGGCACCTCGCCACGCAGCAGAAGATCACATACATGGAGCAGGTTATCACGGACATGGCGAAAAGGATGAAAACAAAAGAAGAAGAGGGTCTGCAGATGGAAAAGGCCCTGCACTTCTTCCAATCCAAGTTGCAGGAAGAGAGGAAATATAAAGAGCAGGCGAACGCCACCCTGCAAGAGAGACTCTGCAGTGAGGCAGAAAGGACCAAGAGGTTGTTGTCTGAAAGAGAAGAAACCTGGAGAGAGAAGATGGACCTGATGGAAGCGCTGATGAAACAGACACAGGAGCAAACCGTGGAAGAGTACAAGCAGCAGATAAACGAACTGCTTGAAGAAAACGAGGCTTTGGATGAAAGGCTCTTCTCTGCGCAGAAGAAAATCTCACACATGGAGAAAGAGATTAAGACAATTGAGATCAAGACCAAGGTCAAGATCTTCCAAGAGTCCTCTCTTGGAAGACCTTGCAAGACGGTGCAGTCTGAGAGAGAGAACGCCTTGAGAGAGCAGATGGAGCAGATCGAGGATGTGTGGAAACAGAGACTGGAGCAGTGCAAGGAGGTGGACCTGATCAGGGGCGAATATACAGAGCAACAGACTGTTTGGACCAACAAAGAAATGATCTGGGCCAATGAGAGGGAGACCTTGCAAAATGAGAAGGAGACTTTGCAGGAGCGCCTCAACAAAGGCAAAACAAAGAGTGTCTGGAGAAAAGCGTTCGGCTATGGGAGGAGAGTTTTGAGGAGCACCTCAACAACAATGTCTCGAAGAAAGGGCTCTGCTGCTGAAGACATGCAACTGTCAGCCCCACCCCTGTTGTACCTGACTTCAGGCGTCTCAGCTGAGGAGGACAAGTCTGCGGCGGCCGCTAGTCCTGAACCCTTGGTGGAGGCAGAGAAGGCAGCAACGCCTGCAGCCGTGGAGCTAAAAGCAGACACCCTGCCAGAGCCCTACCCAGAGACGCATACATCTGAGGAGCCCACAGAGAAGAGCCCCACCCCCGTCCCTGTTTTAATAGATCACAAAGCCAGAGATAGCAGGTACACCACAACTGAGGGTGAGGCCGTGGAGGTAAAGGCGCATGCAGTGGTGGCACTCGGGCAGGACGTCCACGTCTATGATGGAGATGAGCCGGAAGGTTGCGATCTGCACGAAGATGTCCAAGACGCGGGTCTCAAAAACACTGTATCGCAGTTTAAATCAGTCATTCCCGTCCACTGATCCAGCGCTCAGTCCTTGGATTCTTTGCCATAGATTACTAAGGAAAAGGAATGGTTCAGCGGTGGCTATTTGATCCCTTCAATCGCTTTTTTATTTGTACCAACGTGTATAACTCCTCAGGGCTCATGTGCCCCCTACCTATAGTAGATCTCTATTGAAGGGATGATGTTACCATCCTGAACCTTTTCTTTTGTAAAAGTACAAACCTTTAGTATGACTTCCTGTGTCACCTTAATAAAGCAAGTCTGTTGGATTTTTTTGACGAGGTACAATTATGAGTTTGTTTTCTTTTCATTACACTTTTTTGGTGACATACTGTAGCCTTTTTTCTTGCTGTTTTTTTTTTCTTTTCTTTTTTTTACAACATACGTTTTTTTTAACGATATATGCCTATATGCCTTTTTTTACAGCGTGGCCTCTGTAAGAGGCGAGACGTCTACAAATTGGTTTGTCTTTGTCCAGACCACTGGACCGATCAGTGCCACATTTCTTGTGCATGCTGCCAGTGGGCCAAGTGTTACCTTTTCCCTCTGTCAACTGTCCAGCTTGTCGATGAATGAATACTGCATGTCCTGCTCTGACATTAGCCACACATTCACTAACTGAAAAAGAGAATGATGCCATTCCTGGTTTTGGTTATTTGAAAATAAAGGCCAATACATCAATACTTCCGATGTCCAAACTTTTCGACGGAAAGGGAGCTGATATATCTACAAATTGATGCCTTCCAAACTTCTGCTAGGCGGTCTCAGAACTTGTTCTCAGAACTCGTGCACCCCCAGATGTTCTGACTCTGAACTATAGTTCGGAAAGCCTGTCCAAACCCCGATGTCGGAAGGTGGGTGCAGTAGGTGGTAGAATCATGAAGTGTAGCCACCGTCTAGATTATTGATTATCAACAGTCTATAGGCCTGTTTATTTTCCAGTATACTTTCAACTTTAAACAAAATATATAAATACAAAAATACTCCGGAACTCTTTTTTCTAACTGCAGAGCTCCGGGTTGAGCTGACTACCATTGCTCCTGGTGAGATCAGGCAGATAAAGGGCGCTATTCTGTGCAGCTTCTTACGCCTTCTGAATAATTTTATTGGCTTTTTTTTTTATAGTGAAAATAGCCTACAAGCTCACAACGCATCGCTGTAGATCGGCTATTTTCACATTTTAAAATGTTTTTCAAAATAAATAAAAAGCCTAATTAGATTAGTCATAAGGCAAAATAGGGCCCAAAGTCTCATTTTTCAGTTCTTAGCACTCAGTGACTCACCTAGTTACCCGAAAAATCGGATACCATCAAATATTGTGTTTTACTGTTGCTTTTAGCAATAAAAATGTCCATAGTCTCACAACCTTTTGATATAAACCGGGAGATCCCTCCTTGGCATAAACCTGCTTTAGTTGTGGGTTCCTTCCTAGACATGAAGAAATTAACTTGATCTGTTGAGCAGTGTTTTCTTTCTAACTTTGGTCTGGAATAGGCCTAACCTCTGACACTCTCTGAAAGCCTCCTCCCGTGTGGATACACTGATGCGTTTATAAGTACACAGTGCACCAAATCACTCTCACCAGAAAGTTGAGAACAGTTGCCTTCTCTCGTGGCCTCAGTGTTATCTAAATCACATGTTGTCATTTCCTGGCATTCAAGAAGTTCATTTCTTCCCATTGTATTAATTGCTTACATCTGCAGGTAGTAGTATCTCTGTCTAACCCCCTTTGCTGTGACCGGATACCTCAATACACAGATTACTGTTAGATCCACTGTTGTTCAAGTCATCCATCAGAGTCTGGACAGAACGCCTGTACTACAAATGATCATGGCCTCTCAGAGCCTCCCTGATGATATGTCAGTGTGTTCGGCCTTTGTTATGACTGTGTCCATTTCACCATGGTTGGAAATATGAGCAGTCTCCAGGGTCCTTTATAGATGAAGCCTGTGTTCTGTGCTTTTTCTCTCCACTCTTATTATGGCTTTGGTTTGCGGGCTGATACGGTGTAACTTCGTCTATCAGAGCAGATATTATAGTGATAAGGGGTGGCAAGTGCCTTGGCTTGACCAGTGAAAGTAATGTCATGTAGAAACAACACAGGGTATCATGGCTTCCCTGTGCAGTCAGCACTTTTATAGGCCAATCTGGAGACGTGTGAAGTCTGATTCTGACCCCCAACTTAACTAGACACTCCCTCCCTAAACATCCTGACAGCTCTTTGCCACCCATGGAAATCTGTCTAGAACCGCCACTTGTTGACGGGCAGACAGGCAAAGGTAGCAAACAGAAGACTCTTCATTGAAATAATGAGTTTTAAACAAGTTTATAGGGAGGGAAGCCATGCTATTATGATACACTGTAATCTTTCTTTGAAGAGCATGCAAGACAATGGACAAAATATCCAATGACTAAAATAAGGTCACATGTTATTAGGCGACTATTCTTGTTTATATAGTAGTTCATCTATTAAACCTGCGGGTTTTGACTCTGCAGTGCACCCAGCTTAACTGAGAGCAACAGAGATTTGTGTTAAGTAAACATAATATTTTTCTTCCAGTGGGTGGCAGCATTGGTCTAACCTAGCATGAACTGTATTCCTTTTTTTGCCTCTGGGTATGAAGAATGATGATAATCATTACTGGAATAAAATGTTCGCACATACAATTGAAGTACTTTTTTTCTCTGCACACACAGCACTGTTCTTTTAAAGTGGACCAGTAATTTTAAAAATATATTAATGCAATGTATGAGAGTTACATAACTGTTTAGGCAATTGCTCTATATAATAGAGAGAGAAGGGGAAAATGTGGCAAAGAGGGAGAACAACACAGTACAACACTGCTATTTTCAAAACACCATTTTAACAACATAAATCTTGTATGGGGTCCCCGGCCCAAACTATTTTCAGATGGGGGTCTGCATGCGACCAAAAGCATATTCATTTGGGGGGTCTTTGACGTGAAAATGTTTGAGAACCACTGTTTTAATGTGTGCAATGGGCTGCTGCAGATGTTCTACCCGTATAGTAGCCAGTGTTGTTTTCTTGTGGTCTGTTGGGGGGAGGGGGGGGGGGTAACATCAACACAAGGGGCACTAACAAACTAAACAAGCTGGTGAGGAAGGCTAACTCTCTGTTAAACTGTGCAATCTGGAAGTGGTTGCAGAGGGGATGCTGAGGAGGAAGCTGCAAAGCTATCCTGATGAACCCCTCCCCATTTATGATGAGCTAGAGCATTGGTTCTCAAAGTGGGGTCCGGAGACCCCCAGGGGTCCTTGGGGTACAGCAAAACTAGTTGATATGGCGTCACTATCATTTTCACCACCGTAACCATATTTTATACTTTGGCTATTAAAAAATAGAAGATATACAAGCTCATAGCGCGGCACGGAGTGCTATGATCTGGTAGATCTGCTATTTTTGAAAGATCCTGGCACAAAAATATTGTTTGAGACTGGGGGTCCGCAGCCAAAAGGACCCATCATTTTGGGGGTCCTTGACATGAAAAGGTTTGAGAACCACTGAGCTAGAGGAGACGAGGAGCACCTTCAGCCACAGACTCGTCATCCTCCGACACAAGACTGAGTGACTTGTCAGTCCGTTTGGCTGGTAGCCATCCTTACTCTGGCACACATGCACATGGACCACTGTAGCCTACAATAAAGTACCCTAACAGATGCCTGTTTAGGATAATTGTTGTAAATGTTTACTGTTGCTAGATTGTACTCATTATACTGATTTTCTATTGACTGTACACTATACTATCCATACCCGCTGTTTAAACTAGATCAAGGGTTCCCAAACTTTAAATAATCATATTTGAACTGGGGACCCCCCACCCTGACAAGTACTTGGAATTATCGGCATTACATTTAGTTTGACTCGTTTCCACAGATGAATATTGTGGAAAATAGCCGATCTACAAGCTCACAACGCCTCGCAATGCGAGGTGTTGTGAGCTTGTAGATCGGCTATTTTCACAATGTTTTCCTCTTTCTTGCGGAATATTTGACAATTTGGCCAATTTGGTATAGAATTGGCATAAATTGTAACTTTAGAAATGTGCAGATACACTGTATACACTTATACTTTATGTTGGTTTGTTTACTGTTGAGTGAGAAAACAATGTCCTAACCCACAGTTTGGGAACCACTGGACTACATGACACTGTACATATTATGTTGATAGTCTGCACAAATATCCATTCATGGACAACATATGTATGTTCATATTACTTGTGATAGATTGTACTTTATACTTATGCCTATTTGTATGTTTATTCATAGTATTACATTACAGTACAAGTGCAGATGGCCAGGTCAAACTTATTGTTTGACCACCCTGTAATTTTAGATTAAAATCTTAGTTGTGTGTCTCTCTACTCTTACATGTATCTATCCTGTGTTTCTATGCTTAATCATGTATTGCTACTATGTAACTTGAACTTTCCCAGAGGGGTCATTAAAGATCTAACTATTAAAGTTGTGTTGATTTGGGCCTTAGACTAATAATCACAAATTGTCACCTTCTTAAAACAATGGCCTAAGTCATACAGTATTTTCAGGTTTAAAAAAAGAGAAAAAGATAAGAGGATAAAGTACATATATACAGTATATATGATATTTATTCAAAATGAAAAACAAATAATATTGCATTTTGAATCACTGCACATTGAACTATTGTACATCAAAGTCAGTTATGGTAAATATCTGTCCATGATATGCCCATTTTGTTGACTCACATTACCTGGAGTTTCAGTCCAAGAACTAGAAAGGCTGAATCTATTATTATTATTATTGAGAGCATAATATACAAGAAACTGAGTTGGGACTGTATATTTATTATCATTATCATCTTGTCTTATTTCTCATCATTTCGGGGTTGCTTGGAATGACCTACAGACTCAGGAATGGGGGCAGGAGTGAGATTTAGGAGTCGAAGCCGTTTTTCTGCAGCTTCACATTTTTAAGATAGCAGGATGCGAGGAATTTTCACTGTCAGCACATTGCAAAGCTCCTGTGTCCTATGCCTGTTCCACTTCATCCAATCCTCTCCCCAAGTCAGGCATGCTCTGCATTCCTCAGTAAAACAGTGATAATCCTCATAAAACATATACATTACATCATCCCAAATGGGTGCTGCTGCTTGCATGATCAATCAACCAACTAGTGACAATAAAACTTTTGACACTTGGGTAAGACCAAGCTGTCAAAGTTAAAGCTGCAATCCATAACTTATAACAGATTATTTTCACCAATCTGGTAGAGCCAGTGGTTCTCAAATCTTTTCATGTCAAGGACCCCCAAAATGATAAGTATTTGGCTGCGGACCCCCATCTCAAATATTTTTATCCAGGGACCCCCTGAAGCAAAAAATGGAGTTACAAATGTTCGTTCTAAAAATATATATATTCAAAGGTTTTCACAAATGTTCACGATTTTTCAAAAATAGTAGATCTACAAGCTGTCTGTCTGTCTGTCTGTCTGTCTGTCTGTCTGTCTGTCTGTCTGTATGTCTGTCCCTTCATGCCCATGGAGATCCCCGAACACTCCCAAGTTGATGCATCACACTTCACTGACGTAATGCCTACAAGGCACTTTGGTAAACTCTGTTGTTTTTAAATGTGCTCTATGAATAAATGCTGGAGGAAAATTCATAAATGACCTATGCTCCCCTAAGAGCAAAAGCGTTTAAGTCAAAGTAAGTCTATGAATAAAGTTGGATTGGATTGGATTGAAGGCCTACAGTACATGCATGCACAGGCATACTGCACTACTGCACTAAGTACTCCGATAATGCATGCAGCACTACTGCCCTGAGAACTCTGACAATGTGTAGTGCACTAGTTTTTAAATTGTAAATTGTGATTTCATAATGCCTTATCATGAACAATTGTGAGATCCACAAACAAGAGAATTGTTGTATAATATGTATATAGTGTCAGTAATATTTTTGTTTTACTTATAACGTTAGTTGAGTACATCCACCAGTCTAGCGTGATTGGGGATGTCAGAGGTGGTGACACTGTTTGACTTCTCAAAGCTCTGGCAGAGAGTTTGTAACATAAGTGGATCGTGAAATCTCACTGGGGGTCACTCACTGTCAACTGTGCCATGTTATTAGTAAAACGCAGCACCCGTACATGCTTGCGTGCGCGCGCGTGCGTGTGTGTGTGTGTGTGTGTGTGTGTGTGTGTGTGTGCGTGTGTGCGTGTGTGCGTGTGTGTGTGTGTGTGTGTGTGTGTGTGTGTGTGTGTGTGTGTGTGTGTGTGTGTGTGTGTGTGTGTGTGTGTGTGTGTGCGTGTGTGTGTGTGTGTGACCCCCTGCAGCTCTACTTTCCCTGGGCTCAGCCATTCTTTGCCCAGCTGACCATCCAGCTGTCACAAACACTTGTCCACTTGCTAACTGTTGTCATTTCACTGACCTCTGCACACTGGTCTACAACCAGTAATGATTTTTATAATGTAGACACGTTCATTCATGCATTACATAAAATACTATTCATAATCATTATTGATCAACATGTGTTCCCATTTTTCAGGGTTTTAGGGTGAGTAAATAAACGTTTTAGGTGTAGGACTGGACCATGCCTTGGCTTTAGCTTAAAGGCTGTTACATGTGTTTATATTACCTTGGGGTGTGTTCAGGGCTAAGCATGAGATAGTGTGCGAGAGCCCTTAAATTCCTCTAATACTATCCTGAATTAGACTGCCCTGTTGTTGGGTTGGGTTTCCATTCAAGATGTGGTCACAATGTTCAAGATGTGTGCTCAAGTGGCTTTCAACTGCTGTTAGCCATTATATACATTCTTTGGCAAGAGTCACCCATAAAAACACACACACACACAAAAAAACATGCTGCCATGTTTGTTTTGAAATGGCATTTGAGGACAGTTCTAGTTCTTGGAATTATAGCATTTTAGGCCTGTTTTGACCTTCAAAATCGTATTGATGTACTGTAGCCCAAAATAGGGACACCATCCGGAAAGTGTTTGATCTGGATTAACAGTCAGAAGCATTTGAGGATCTTAGGGAGTGAACCATAGGGAGTTAAAATATCTCAAATACGTAACAATGCAAGAATTGATGAAATATGCTCTTTCTGTGGTGCCATTTAAAACCCTTGCAGCTGCATTCTGGACAAGATGGAGGCGGGAAAGAGACTGTTATTAACGACAGAGCCCCAATAATTGCGGTAATCTCGGCGGAATTAAATTAATGCATGTATGAGAGTTTCCAGATTGTTTGTGGAGAGTAATGATTTCATCTTTGAGATTTTCCTAAATTGAAAGACGCATGATTGTGCAACAAACGGTTTTGACATGTTTATCCAAACTGAGGTTGCTACCAAAGAACAGTGCCAAGATTTCTACACTGCCAGGGTGACAGAGTGGAATAATTGACACAGTTCATTGGAAATATGGGTGTTTAAATTAGCAGGCCTTATTCAAATGATCTCTGAGACGTCCAGTTGAGGAAGTCCTGGAGGCAGCTTCAATTTCCTTAAAGCTGTTAGTTGGGTTGCAGTTTAAAGGCATACTGTAAACCCTACTTCACTGTACATCAAATAGCGAAAACAACAGATCTACAAGCTCACAATGTATTGCAACGTGATGCATTGTGAGCTTGTGTACGTAGAAAGTGTTAACTCATATTATGTGTGTATACACTAAGATGTCCAAATGCCAGCACATCTCAGTAGGTGGTGAATAACATATTACCAAGCACCAAACCCTGAGGAACCCCACAATGCAGCTTTGAGATATTGTATAGACTCTCAAGTCCAAGGTCTACCCTAATAGTTCTGTGACTTGAACCAGAACTGTGCCTGTGACCCAATGCACATGCACATGCAGGGTGGCTAATTAGAATAGCATGATCCACTGTAACAAAGGCCACACTTAGATCCAAGAGGACTAGAACAGAGGGATGTCTGGCATCAGCTGATTATGATGAATTGTGATGAATCATTCATGAGGACCGTTTTAGTTATGGGTTCTAAAGCCTGACTGAAATCTTTCCATAACTTTCTTTGCAAACCCCCGGTTGAACTAGAGCATGTCTAAAAACACAGGAACAGGAGAGTCAACAATTCTTCAACAGTCTTTGAAAACAGAAGAATTGTCTGCGTTAAAAACTACAATAAAATATATTAAATAAAGGAAGAATGCCCAAAGGGCAGGAGGAAGTTCTAAATATTACGAATATTTTCTAAATTGCTGTCAACACAGAGGCAGAAATTGGTACCCCTTGAAACATATATTGATTGTGAAGACAAAAATGATATCTTTATTAAAAACAGACAGCAACCAAGACTTCCATCTTTTTCGTCATTCCTCAAGAATCGATCAATCATTCTCAGACTGAAAGCTAACAGCCCACATCCGCTCCTGTGTGAAAATCTAAGTGTTCGCTGTCCTCCACTTCCTATCTATCCATCACGCCGTCCATTATACTCCTCATTTAGACATCCATCAGACGTCACAAGCAATCCATCATGCTCTGCATTTGCCCCACCATGGCCAATGATCATTGTCACCCCACAATAACCAAAGATGTGTGTTTCTCTTGGAGGCTAGAGGGCATGCCCCCGTCTCCTCCATATTCTAATTACTGAATTTAGATAGGAATGATTTTTGCCGCTCTTCTCTTCCTATGAGGCCGCGACCCTCATCAGGGGTCATGGGGGTTTGGTTCTGTTGCCATGGAGGTTTCCCCCAGCAAGGCAAAGCAACCAATGCTCATTGGACTGTGCAAACAGCCGATCGCCAAGCCTGACCCCGAGTCTGACAAGCCTGAGAGCAGAGGAGTCTGGGAGAATGCACGTTTCGAAAGCACAGCCAATCAGACCGCAAGGATGTGTTCATGAAAGATAGGCTGGACAGAGCATGGAACTACACAGCCATTCAAATCCCAGATTAAGTGACAGAGTGTTCTTTTGTTATTATGATTTGTGATCCTTTGGTAAATCTAACTCTGAAAGCGATTTGTCAGAGATAAATTATCACTCAGGATTTTGCTGTGCAAAAGGGGTTAGTGAAGATATTGAACCACTTAAACCCTATATCCACCACGGTTCTCAAAGTGGATATAGGGATATTAAGTGGCAAATATTTTTTTTTTTATTAAAAATATTTGATTATTTGTTTTTCTTTTATGGGGGGGGGGCTAGTGAAAGTTGCATAAGTTCTAACTGTATGGTGTGTGTGATATGAAATGTGTGCTTACCTTAATCACAGTAATCCTTAATCATATTCCATCATATTCAAGGGCTTTTGCAGAGAAATGAGACAGACTCCAGTCACTTTCAAATTAGAGTACTGCAGAGGGCAGTGTCTGTTTCCAGCTGACGCTCGTTGACGCTCGTTAATGTTATAGGCATCAGAGGCAATTATGCTTTTGCACTGTCAAATAATAGGCCACCATCTAATCTAAGATTAGTGGGATTCATTCAAATGACCACCAGTGAGTCCCAGGACTAATTTAAATGAAAACCTAACAACATCACTGTATACATATTAGATGTATTAGATATTTATTAGATATTACGTTGATTGTATAGCTATTTTATTTGATTAGATATGTGATGTTGTTACCTGACAATTAGTTGACTTTTGGTGAAAAGATATGGTACTGCATATATCGGTATCGGTTGATATCGGAATCGGATATTAAGAGTTGGACAATATCGGAATATCGGATATTGGCAAAAAAAGTCAATATCGTATATCCCTAACAAAAAGTGTATTATTTATAAATTGAAGCACCTACTAAAAGTCACCTTTAGACTGGTCATTTTGCATGTCTGTTTTTATTAGGACTATAGAAGTGTTCATTTTCTGAAGTCTGAACCATTAAGATCAGTTACTTGAAAAGTGTGCTGTCAGGTTTTGCACAAAAGCAATTTGAATACAATGACTATTGGCACATGATTCATATAGTAGTAGTGGTTTCTGTTTATGACTATGAAATGGGTCTGAATGATTTTGATTGAAAAGTTTTTTTAACACAAATAGTTCCAATGGCATCTAAATGTACACATGTGGTTGTAAGTAAATGCTTATCGGTGCTGCAAGGATGAGGGGGTACCTGGAAAAATGTCTCCCCTCCAAGGGGTACCTGGGCCAAAAAAGTTTGAGAACCCCTGCCCTATATACTTATTTGAGTCCCCAAGGGCTCTAATACTAGGCCCCTTTTAGCTCTAAACCAAATATCTTCGGCGAAAATAGAAGATCCACAAGCTCGCAATGCATCGCAGCACGTTATGAGCTTGTAGATCTGCAATTTTCTGTGAATCTTCACCCCATAATAGAGACGCAATAGTGTTCAAGTGATGGAAGGGGCAAAAACGGACTGTGGTTTTGTTTATTTCATTTTTTATTTGTTGATGAAAAGTATTTGTAAGAATTTGATCCTTCCAAGAACACTCACAGACCATAACCACTAGAGTTCAGCTTGTCATCAGTTCACACCAAGGCCAGAACCAAAGTTATCAGAGTCCAAGGAGTATAAGATCAGTGTGCTTCCACCAGGATCAGAGAAGGCTTCATCCCTTCCCTACAGCCCACCAATCACCAAAGGCATGGTTACATCATGAGAAAGTACTTCCCCTGTTGACAAGGCCTATTGTTGCCATGGGGCTGCTTAATATGGCACTGCCTATCCCAGTAAATGAAGGTTTTGGGGGAGGGGGAAGTGAGGGCAAGTAAATAAAAGTGCCATTTGCGGTGTGTTTGTCTGAAGACTTTCTCTCATTGGAACCTAACCCAGGCTCTGTTAATGGGTTACTGAGGATGGGGAGCTCCCACGAGCCTGGTGCAGTGGGTCCCCCCTCCACCCCAGTGCATTGCCCCCCAAACCCCAAACTCTGGAGGGCATTGCTGTATTGGTATGTTTGCTGAACAGACAGGCTTTCCCCCCATGTGCCCTTTTTGGAGCTATTTGAGCTGACAGCAGCCACACTCATTCAGCACTAGTTAATTGAGAAGAGCGAAGGAATGAGAACAAAGGAAAGAAGGGGACAACCTTGTAGGACCGGAGCACGTGACCGAATCACCATTCACAGAAATGGCAAGACAAAATCACAAAGGAAAATTACAATGGAAGTCAACCAAAATGGAGAAATCTACATGAAAAATTACTTGCAGCCGCAAAGAGTACCTTTCTAACAAGACAAATCTGTCATTGCTAATGGTCACTTTTTGGCACTGGATTGTCCAACTGCATTTTGGACATTGGCTATTAGTCAGTGTGACACGTGTGAACCTAGTGCTACCTATTAACTTTAAGCTAGGCACAGGCTTCAGTCACCCGAACCTAAGTAACTGTGATCTTCAAAGCATCTTAATATTTTGAGACGGAGAAAATGCCGGTTCTACTCAATGTATTCTGCCCCATTCCTCAGTTAAGGCACATACGAGTCTCTGATCCCTTTGATATCTGATATGTAGATATGCAAGCCCCATGCCGTGACCCAAACATCACTTTCTGCAGGGAGACACCTAACACCCCCAGTCCTTAATCCTACCATAGCTCAGTAGAGAGTGAGGCAGGGTGAAGGAGGCGGCTGCAAGGCATTTCATCACTGGAGAGACTCATGGCCCTCTGGGGGATTAGGGGGTACTCAAGGAGGCGCCATATTGGCTTCTTTCTCCAATCTCATCGTACCTGATGATGTGCTCACTGCTCATCGCTATCTGTTTTTCCGTTGCAAACTAATTTAGGAATTACATCCAACTTGATATGCGTTCAGTTTAGCTCTGAGATACCTTAACCCCATTAAAACCGGGAACATTTTAGATTTTAGCGTTGGCTATTCAAAAACTAGAAGATAATTGTACATCTGCTATATTTGAACGTTTTTGAAAAATCTGGAGAAGTTTGAGAACTACTGATTTAGAAGGTATTTGTAGAATCGGCCTCAGGTCTAAATGGGTTAAGAGCGAGCAAATATCTTTATAATGATAATCAAGAATGTATTTTACTATTTTCACAGGACGCTAAAATAAATGTGATTTTTGGTTGGGATGGTAAATTGACTTTTTTTTTTTAAGGATGTGGTAGTTTTAAATATGTGGAATGGTTAACCACTGTAAATAATGTGGCACCGCATGTTGCAGCTTGGGCCCTACAGTACGGGGAGGCTTCATGGTGATCAGATGTGACTGTCTGGCTGGCTCAAACTGAATTCAGTCTACAATTATATAATCCTCAATTCATGTGAGGTGTTTGTAATGTCTCATCAAGCTTCAATGTTTTTTTTAAACGAAGTACATTTGAGTTAGTTCATTAATACAGTTCCAACATGATTATGCAATATGAATAGCTCACTTTTCACCAACATCAGATGTAAATTTAATAGCTTTGCAATGCGACGCGTTGTGAGCTTGTAGATCTGCTATTTTTAAAAGATTTGTATATTGAACTTGTGAAATGGGACATTCTGCATAATGAGTACTTTTTCTTTTGGTACTATTGTATGTTTGTATGTATTATACTTTTGGTATATTTTGATGCCTAAACTTGCACTTTTACACAAGTCAAATTGGAATACCAGACTTTTACTTGTAACTGAGTATTTCTAGACTGTGGTATTAATACTTTTACTTAAGAAAGAAATGTGATTACTTCTTCCACCACTGATATCCACCAGGTCCTGACAAAAGGGCAAACACTTTTATTTGTATTATTTGTCAAGGTGAAAGCTACAGTCAGTATAGTGACAGGGGGTTATTGTGTCAGACTGAAGGTGTTAGGATTGCAGTGCAGCTGCAGCGAGTTGTGGCTCAGTGTGGGTGGCGGCTATCTTGCAGCTTGGGCGGTGTGTTTATGTGTGCTGGGGGTAGGGCCACGTGCACAGCGCGCGCGCACACACACACAAACCACAGAGAGCCTATTGATTCCATCTAATCAAGGCGGTGTATCTGCGGGGAGGCTGCACACGCGTGTGTGTGAAGTCAACACATTCTTCACATTCCAGCACTTCCCAAAGAGAGAGAAATGCTAGCCACCACTACAACACTGATCTCACTAGTTCCTCTGGCCTCTCCACTCTCTCCAGGGGTCGTCTTTTACTCTTTCGCTCCATTGCCTTTATTGCTGCCAAGTGACTGTGCAGTTTGCTGCCATGGCACTTTTCAACACTACCAGCTTTTCACTCTTGTAATTCCACCCACGAGATGACCGTTGCCTGCCTCCTCCTGGGCTGAATCACACGGACGGCAGAGACAGTGCACATATTCATGTGAGGCTTGGACCAGTCATCCACCAACTAGACTGAACCGGCCACTCTCCAGTCTCCACTGGACCCAAGTTTGACCTTTTCCATGAACTCACATCTCATTGTATTGAAGAAAAAAAAACAAGAAAAGAAAAAAGAAAGCTAAGCGCACAGTGAAGACGTTTCTATCCAAAATATGAATGTTAGGGATTTCAAATAGCTGGCATGCAAAAAATAGGCAGCATGAGATGATGCGAAGCACCAGGCACCCTTGCGTTCATTGCCGAAATTGAAATGGCTCAAATTCAAGATAATAAGTTAAGGAGCTATTACTAATGATTATGTATAAGTATGGCTGCATCCCTGCCAGAAATATCCCACAGAAAACAGTTGGGTCACTATCCACTGCCCACCAGTTTAGAAACACTGGTTTATATCTAGATTAGTGGCTTTATCTACATGGATTGCATACTGATCTGTGACAGCACTAAGTCATGTTTTCACCATGAAGTCCTTATTCATTATCACACTGTAGAATGATGGCCACGTTTTTCATTTTTTTCCCCCTCCTCTTTTTTTCAATTAAACTGTATGACAGCAAAGAATGATTAAGTTATTGTTGAATCAAATGTCAGGATTTGTGTGCACCAGTGTTGATTTCATCGACTAAAACTATGACGAAAAATGTTCGTTGACTACCTTTTTTCGAAAACTAAATAAAGAAGACTAAAACTAAGACTAAATATTGACAATTCCGTCAACACATAGGAGAAGAGATCCTAAATTAAAAAGTAATTTTATGTTTGGTTGCGCTCGGGTGTTGTGCTCTGAAAATAGCAGATGTACAAGCTCACAACGTGTCGCGCTGCGACGCGTTGTGAGCTTGTAGATCGGCTATTTTCAGCATGCAACCAAGTGTAAAAATTCATTTTTGTCGACTAAATTAACTGTAGATTTAGTCAACTATAATCTTATGATATTTAGTCGACTAAAACTAGACAAAAACAAAAACTTTTCAGATGACTAAAATATGACTTAAACTAAATTGAATTTCATTCAAAAGACTATGACTAAAACTAAATCAAAATTTGCAGTCAAAATCAACACTGGTGTGCACAGGGGGCACAATCCTTCCATAAGGATCTTTGCTGCCACCTGAAGACTTTGGCCATCTGTCATCAGCAGCTGCTGCTTGCGGGCCACACTGTGACAGCAGAGCAAGGTGGCCTGGATGGAAGAAGGGAGAGAGTTCTGACCAACGGGACAGCTGGGCAGATGAAGACGCTGTCAACGGCCAAGCGAGCAGCCAAGGAGGGGAGAGGGCCTCCTCCCTTTTCCAAGGCTCCTAGCACGAGAGCCAGAGTGAGAAGGTTCACCGCACGGCACCGTTACTATAGGAACTCTGTTTGCATTTCCCAGTGAGCGATTCCCGGGGCCGCTGGCTTTCAGCTGGAATTCAGACGTTCAATTCAAGCGCACAGGGCTGTCTGGAATAGCAATTGTCTGTATTGGGCCAAGTTATTGAAAGGCATTCTAGGGCGCATTTCCGTTTAAGTGAAAAAGGCTGGCAAAAAGAGCCCCGGCCATACACGTTGGATGTTATCTTAGCAGGCCTGGCTTAAAGGCAGCATCATCTGTTGCAGCGGTAAGGTCTAGAACTTTAATCCTTGACTCATTCCGAGGGTTTGAGGTGGAGAAAATTAAAGGCCTTCATTTTTTTTAAAGAGGAGCTGTACTGTAGCGACTCTCCATGCCAATCAAAACCTGGACTGCGGTTGGGAGAGTGCTTCTCTCTGGCCTGTGCCCGATCACAGCGCTGTATTCAGCTCCATCTCCTGTCCTCTCACTCTCTCTCCTACCGGGCGGCTGCACTGGAACAAAGAGCTCTTTCACAGTGACCTTGACACACGGCCACCCCCATCACCACAGGAACCAATGCGGAGGAATCCACCCCAGCTCTCTGATATCAATCTCCCTCCCTCCCTGGCAGACGGTACAAGACCAAGACTGAGGTGAACCATAGAGGGAGGGATAACACGCTCATAGAAGAGTGCTTCCAGGAAAAAAGGAATATGGAAATAACTTGTTAGTACCATAATGAAGATTGCATCTGATCATCTCTCACTCACTACATGTTTGTAGCTCTGAGAAATATGATGGCTGAAGTTAAAACCTAAGAAGACAGAGGGAACATTAACATTCGAGTTAAAAAACAAATATTGTTAGCAATAGTCAATCCATTATTCTCCAAGCTTTGACTTTCAATTTGCCCCAGCGATATATGCCCTCTATGTATTTAGACGGCTGTTTATTTCACACAGAAATAACACAACCCCAAAAAACACTGTGCCAAGGAATAAAATATTTTATTCACAAGGGGAAAAAAAGTATTTTTGTACAATTATACTGCCTGAACAGCACATTACATTCAGGCGTTAAATTGCACATCTTTTTTTATACAAAATAAAAATAAAAACAGGCTTTCACTTTACATTTCTGTCATAAGAAATAACTTCCAAAACTGTACATCAAGCTTTTTACAAAGCACTTGGAGCTTCCAATTTACAATGTTCATTCACATTTTATACACACATAAACCAAACGGGGGTCTGCTACATTTAAAACCCTCAAGAGTTCCTCTTCTGCGAACATGGCAGTCCTAACACATTCCACATTGGGTCACGGTTGGCTGTGAGTGCAGAGTCCAACCACCATGCTGCTTGGCAACATTCAAGAGCTCCGTTCTCTGTCTCAGAACAATTCATGAGACAGCAGGAGAGGAGAGGGGGTCTGGGCCTCGCGGCCAGTCTGTCAGTCTAGCAGACTGTTGTAGTCCTCTCTCCTCAGGATCAGTACTGTGTTTAGCTCTCCTCCCTGTCCTGGGAGGACTTGTCCCGTTTCCAAGCGTAGCCAGGTACGCGAGGGAGTCAGTCAGTGTCCACGTGACAGGGGTTGGTCCCCTGGCGCTGTGCCTCAAGGTACAGCCTGAGGAAGTCTTTATACCGCGGAGCGCAGCCCATCCAGGCCTCTCCAAACCTCACTGTCCCCGTGAAGAGGAACTCGCCCTCCCCAGACTTGACGCCACATTGGAGGGGCATCTTCACCTGGCCGGTCCATCTCCTTGCCCTCACACCTCCGGACACAAACACCCGGGTCTTCTGTCTGTATAGGCGGCTGATGTCCACAGTGACGGACGACTGCTCTTCCTCACGCTGAACCTTCTTGATGCTGCCCCGCGCCACTGTAAACCGGACAGGAAGACTGGGTTAGCATACTGGCGCACTGGCTCTATTATGACTGGTGCTTTACCTGGTCATTTTCCACCTATGCATTGGAAGGAAGGTCTGAATTTTGTAAACAGCGTAACAACTTACCGAAGTCACTGGTGCAGACCGCTAAGAGCGTCTCAGCATCTGTGCACGGCTGGCAAGGAGCTGCGTAGAGAGGGAGATTGAGAGTGGGTTACATTTTTGTACAGTATTCCACGACGACTACAAAAAACAACAGAGGAAAACTTTGATTTCTGTAGCACTCCCTGCCCCAAGTAGAACTATAAAAAAGAAATCTAAGTGCTCACAATTTTCCACATTTGGCCACACAGCTGTGTGTGCTGTGGACGGCCAGGCATGTGGGGCACGTGGTCTTCACGCATGCACCGGGTCACGGTAATTCATTTCCGCCCCATAGACGGTTTATTTATTTATGTGGACAGCAGAACGGGAGTCGGCTGTCATGAGCTCTGGGTTTTACACCAAACAGAGCTGCAGAGCCTGCTGGCAGTAAAATAGCTACTCACTGATCATTAAAAAAATGCAGAGTGTGTGTGTGTGTGTGTGTGTGTGTGTGTGTGTGTGTGTGTGTGTGTGTGTGTGTGTGTGTGTGTGTGTGTGTGTGTGTGTGTGTGTGTGTGTGTGTGTGTGTGTGTGTGTGTGTGTGTGCGTGACTGTGTGTGTGTGTATTGTCCCCAGGGATCACCTCGTTCACCCGTCCCTACCAGAACAGGAACCCTTTGACACAATAAACGAGAACCAGATGAATGGGATGGCATAAGGAGAGCAGAGAGCAGAGAGAAGGAGGGCTACGTCTCTGCTTTGAGCAGTGCTGGTGCTCAGTAGGTTTGCTGGGACCATTGACAAAAGTCCCCAAACAGCAAGCGCACCCGTCAAGTGCAACCTCAAGTTGAGTCAATTATAATGTCACCAGTACACAGAAGAATCCAGAGTATTAGTTTGACTCTGATGGGAGTTAAAATGGGCCCATATGGGTCAACAGTGAAGACAGCCAGGAAACAAGAGACCATTACACAAGAACGCTTAACAGTCAAAACAACAACAAAAAGCCCACATTACCACCTCTCCTCTCCAGCACCGCTTCGTTTTGAACCATAACAAGAACCTCTGCCAGAGGGCAAATAATTGGGCGTTGGAGAAAAAAAACCGAATTAACTGAAATAGCCTCCACTGTGACCAGACCTTTGAAAAAGTCTGCCCTATAGGCCAGAGTTCACCTTTGACTGCAGCGGTAGCAGCATGTCAGCTGGGTCTGCCTAGGCTCCAGGAGGCTTTGAGTGTTTTACAACAGGAGAAAGGGCCCCTAAATGAGAGCAGTCAAGTCAATGATTAGTTGACTCAGGTGGCCCTGTGGCCGGGCCTGTGTGGGGGGATGCCTTTATTAGTCCTGGACATGGTGCGTTTTTAGCGGCCAAGCGGCCCACAGGGGCAGGTGGTGAGGTGAGGTGGGGACTAAAAGTGAAGGGTGGCCAGGCCAGGCCAGCAGTGGGCTGAGGGCGTGGTGACAGTCAATACTAATCCACTGCCTGTGAGGGAGACCGATTAACACCGTTAGTCCAGGTGGATGGAGACAACCGGTAAAGACGTTTGCACACAAAGTCCATCTATCAGACTTATTAAAATTCATAAACGCAGGTGTCTGCGAGACTTCTATGCCTCCTGAGACTACATTAAGACACAGATCCTGAAAACACGTCTTGCTATGTGGAAGAGGGTGCGACCTCTGTCATATCTTGGGGGCAGGGGAGGGGGCTTATTTTTAGCTGGCTTGTCTGAAGTCAGGGGGCATGAGGGCCGAGGAGAGAGAGCATGTCTTAGGTCAATTTGTGTTGCAACCCAAGGCGCCGGCACATCACCGGCGAGTTCAGAGGTCACACAACCACAGGGCTTGGGAACAGCTGGAGAGTAGGGAGAGTTCAAAATGGCTAACCAACCTCGCCCCGGAGCCTGCAGCACAGAGCGGGACTCTTTGATGTGAGGTCGCCTGCTGCCTCGGCATCAGAAGAGCGAAAGCCGGGAGGCCTGATGTTATGATTTATCGTACGACAGTGTCAGGCGAACGGAAATAGGCGATCTACAAGCTCACAATATGCCGCGTCCGCGATGAGTTGTGAGCTTGTAGATCAGCTGTTTGGATGCGCGACACCGCCGCACGACAGAGTGTATAATTAGGCATAAGGGTAGGCCCAAACCCAAAGCAGAGCAGAGCTCACATGTCAAGACATGAAACAGAACCGCAGGAATGGGCTGGCAGCCGAGTCAGCATCTCTCCCTGGCCCAAACGCACGCTGCACCACTCTGATCGGAACCACTTCATAGGACCCGAGAGAGGGAGGAGGGAGGGGTGGAAGGGGTGGAGGGGGGATCGACAGCGTCCCTGCAACATCTGGGATTCTGGGCCCAGATGAATTCCGACCTAATGGAGCACAACTCAGTAATACCACTCAGCGCAGAAGAGAAACCACTTCAAACAACGGGGAGGAGAGAGGGATGATACAGGAAGGGGTAGAGGAATGAAAAAGACAACAATAAGAAGGAAAGAAACGGAGTAGGAAAGAACGAGTGGAGAGGACGAAGAAAGCAGGTAAAAAAAAGTGACGGAGAAAGTTGCAGAAGATGGAGAAACGGGCTCAATGAGCTCGAAAACAAAAGATCCTCCCAACATCTGGCGAGAGAGAAGAATTCCAACCTTACGGAGAGGAACCAAAAGCCTGGCACAGCGGGTCAGAGAGAAGAGGAAGGGAAAGAGAAAAAAAAGAACGAAAGAGTGCAAAGAGAGGGAGAGGGAGTGAGAGAAGCATGCATCCACCCGTTCAGGGACCCTGCGCCAGAATGCACATGACACAAGACTGCTGTCTCCGTGAGTCATCCCGGCGCTATGTCAGGCCTGGCCAGCCACATCACAACACTGGCTCATACCACAGAGCCGCTGAGCAGAAGAAAGTGATCTGCTCAAAACAAGTCCTCAAACCCTCCCCACCTCTGTATTAAAGCCTGATGCATACGTCGTCAACACCACGGTGTCGCTGGGAGAAAATGACTGAGTCGCTTGAAAATCTGTTGTTGACAATCTGCTTAAGTAGAAATTGGACTCAAGCCCTCGACTGTCACACTCTCTTTCTCTCTCTATTGTGCCAGATAATAATGTGTATAGGATGTGAACATGTGTGAGCCCAGAGAAGCGGTGAAAACAGACGTGGGCCCGATAGCGCCTATATTATTGCTTTGTGTGGGGGGAAAAAGGGAAGAAAAAAAACACAGTCGCTGCACATTTGCGCAGCTTGAAGCTGGGTAGGTTTGGCAGGTACACAGCGTGAAAATAGAAGGCTGTTTTTAAAAGGGAGGCCCTCTGTTTGACTGCGCCCCCCTCTTCACACAGAATCATCTAGGACAACGTGCAGCTCAGCAGCAAAATTCGCGAGTCAACTTTGGCTCGTTGCATAACTAGTTATTAAGAACCATCTAATGCGTGCGTGTGGAAATTAACCGTGCAAAACATCGACATTTGATCCAAAAGGAACGCCAAGTTTCATAAAGACTGCAATCCATGGGGGATTACATGTTGATACCCAGAGTGAGGCTTTAATATTGCAAAAGAATACAAGGTTTCTAAAACAACAATTGGGAATTAAACAGACAAATAAACAGATTTGAGAGAGGAGGAGCGATCTGTTGAAGCAAGCCTTCTATTTCCAACTAGTGGTGAGTGCAACTTCATAAACCTTTCCACCAGTAGATGGCTGCATTTAGTGTACAGCAGGACACAGAGACAAAGCCAAGCAAACCAGATTCTAAAGGGAATCAATCAAAAGTGGTCTGCAGAAATCTTTGATATCTTAATTAACTACATGAACCCCTCTGGTCCCTATTCTGGGCATGTCATGATAGGTTAACATTTGGTGGATCTTGCAGATCTAAAAGCTCACACAACACATCGCAACGCTTGTGAGCTTGTAGATTGGCTATTTTCGTCGAAGATATTTGGTTTAGAGGGGGAAAAGGAAGGGACCATGAAGTACAGACCCCTGGGGGACCCAGGTCAACAGGTTTAAAGGAGTAGTTCACCCCAAAAATGACCTATATTCTATCAATTACACACACCATGAAGCCTTGAATTCATGGATTTCCTTATTTTTTGTCGCATTCCTAAGCCAATAATTTGATGACCGGGTGTATTTCCGGTAGGAGACACAGAGAGTCTACCTTGTGTCTCCTTCCGGATACATTAGTATCTTTCGCGGGTAATCAAATTATTGGCTTAGGAATGGGACAAAACAAAACAAAAATCCATGTTTTGCTTCATGGGGTGTACAATTGATAGAAAATAAGTAATTTTTTGGGTGAACTACTCCTTTAAGTGGTCAAAAAAAAAGAAAAAGGAAAACAACAATGATAAAGCAAAGCAAGTATGCCGAGTATAAGATTCTGCTGTAATGCAACATCATCATAAGAGACAAGTATCTCACCAGAAAACGAGTGGACATTTGCCCCCGCCGGCCTGCTGTTGACCAGCTCATACTGGAAGGAAGTGATCCTTCGGCTGATGTCCATGTGCGGGATGGCCTCGATGAAGAGCGCCCCCTCCTGGATGCTGAAGCAGTGCACCTTGCCCTGGGCCAGGTCCTGCTCACGCAGCAGTAGCCGTAGTTTGCCGGCCCGGTCCAGGTAAATATTGGTTCCGTTGGACTCCGCGGATGGCTTGATGCACACCGAGAGGAGGGACGCGGCGGGGGATGCCGTGTTGGGCCGCAGGTTGACGATGATGGCCCCCGTGGGGTACAGCCACTCCAGAGAGCCCTGGGAGCAGCGGAGGTACACCTGCTCCACATCCCTGGCATGGCCCTCGTGAGTCAGACCGCTGGAGGACAGGAGGGTCAGAGCATAATCAAATCAGTGGAAATTAGTTGAAAATTGTGGACAAAAACAATATCTTAAGTTATATATATCCTGTCAATAACCTGTATGTACCCTTTCCTTGCAGAGGTACACTTTTAGTTAGAGTCAAGTTCCACTTCCTATGTGTCACAAAGCTTTGTGATCAAGCCTGCCGCGCCGAGAGTGTTAAAGTCATCATGCTCTGGTCAGTTTTAGCCCGAGCTGACCGTGAGCCAAAGGGGAAGTCAAGGTGAAGGCCCCTGGCTGCCTGTGTGTGCATGGACATTACACCACATTCCTCCTAAAGCGTTAGGCTAAAGGCCCAGCAGTGCACAAGACCGGCGGCATGACCAGTCACGAGCCACTGCAGCTAAAATGACCTCAGCTCCCCAATACAAACTCCCTATAGAACCATTGTTCCCCTCCAGAGCTTTGGCAAAAATGCTGCCACTGGCTGCCTGCCTTTGGGAAGAGCTTGGAAGCAGCATTGGATGAAGGAAGGTGACACACGGGGGCCTTCTGAACAGACAACGGCAGCAACAGTAGCTGGGCCTGCTGCATGCAAGTGCAAATGAAGGTCACGCACCGAACCTCCCCTTGCATTCATGCCACCAAAGAGAGTGGAAGAGACTTGTCCAGGCAGCACTCTGGACTCTGGCGCCAGCATGACCAAATGACTCCCTCCAGAACTTAATGCCTGGTCAGGATTCGAGAAAAAAAACTCCAGCCTGTCAGTCATCCTGTGGCAACGCTATAGTCAGGAAACCAGCAGCATTCTATACCAGCGTGCGGATGCCAAGCCAGTGGTCGGACTCTAGGGAGAAACACCCAGTTGCTTGAAAATGAGATGCTGAAATTCAAATGTTGCCATAGATCTTAAGCAACCCACGATGGCACATGTTGAGCATATGCAGCTAAAAGCCCCATAACCAGTTTCTCCTCAGCATGCCTCTAATTAAGACTTTTTTAACTTCATCATCTCTGCATGCAATTAGAGGAGATTAGTCAAGAGTATGTCTAATGAACAACAGATTATTGGTTATGGGCTCAAAGTGCTGCATTTTGCCTACTCCTTCTGACTGGGGGATGAAAAACTAAACCACACATTTTGAGGCACATGCATTTAAGTGCAAAACAGATTTCTGCAGATGTTGCTTGGATGGGATTTTCAAAGAGGTGAAACTTTCCACCATGTGTATTCAGTCTGCATTGACAATCATTCTTATATCCTGCCCCCCAAGAATGATAGAAAACAGAAAAGGAATCACATGAAGCCAAAGGCTTTGGAGCAGAGCACAACTTCTGAGCATTTCATAGTGTATGTATGGCTTTAGCTTATGTATTATCCTTATTAGGCTTAGGCCTATAAGTTATTATAAACACATCGAAATGAAAATAAACAACAGATTTCTCCTCTCACTAGGCTATAAAGAAATTGTATCATAATATTGTATTTGTTTTGCTCAACATTTGATCACAAGATATCTTGTGAGGCACCGATTAATTTCATCATATTTAAAAGTGCTGCTATACTTACATTGACTTTAATAACAAGCAAAAAACGAATGAAAAAACATTATGGATTAAAATGATACACGATAAATGAACAGCTTATATTAGCTTGCTTGTGAAATACAATGTATCTACGATGGACTCGGATACGGCACAAAGCTGATAAATAACTGTCAATCGGTCACTGATAATCATGGCCATTTTACACTTTCATCCCATTTTACATTACTTTATTCACGTCAGCTCTAAAAGAAGAAGAAAGGGGGGGAATTCTTACCTGCCCTTCCAACTGCACTCGTCGCTTGAATATTGGCAGGATACAATCCTCAGGAGATGAGAGAGCAGTAACGCCAGTATCGGGGTGAGCATGTTTATCTCAACCACCGCTTGTTGCTCCGATCGCAACTAAGTAACTTTCCCTCCGTCTCCTCAAGTAAAACAATACGATCCACCGGCGGAGCTCCGTCTACACGATGTCTCCATGTGTCCGGAGGTCTGTTGGATACGATGTGTCCGGAGGTCTGTTGGATACAATGTAGCCAGAGGTCTGTTGAATACAATCTGTTCGGAGATTTCTCTGCGGTTGGTAGTAGCTTAATAACTACAGTGTAGTAACGCATCCAGCCCCTCCAGTGCACACAGCTGACAGCCCTCCTCCTGCAGTATAATATGTTGTGAGTTCCTTTACTTGACTGTCTGGCGGTGATTACTCTCCCCACGTCACACCCCAGCCACACAGTGGGTTATCACGCTTGCGCACTGCGTGATCCCACACAGTAAAAAAATACCCATAAACTCCCGAGAGGATACAAATGGAACCAAATGGACCCCTAAGGCAGTGGTTCTCAAACTTTTTCCATGTCAGGGACCCCCAAATGTACATGTATTTGGCCGCGGACCCCCATATGAAAATGTTTGTAAAATGATTAAACATTTTCAATATTTTTCAAATATTTTCAAATATAGCAGATGGACAAGCTTGTGAGCTTGTAGATTTGCTATTTTTGAATAGCCAACGTATAAAATATGGATGAAGTGGTTAAGATTATTGTGAATTATTAAGCTGTATTAACAACGTTTGCTGGGGACTCCCTGAACATTATTATTCTTATAACTTTCTTCCAATTATTCAAAGATTTTCAAAAATAGCAGATCTACATGCTCACAATGCTTTGCATTGTGACTATTTTCGAATAGCCAAAGTATAGGGTTAAAGTTGTAATTTTGCTATAGGGACCTCCTGGAACCCCTCAAGGACCCCCAGGGGTCACTGGACCCCACTTTGACAACCACATCCCTAAGGGTCCAATATGTAAAATGGTGGTTTGGATAAGGGATTGGCAGCCAATTTTGTGTATATAAAATTGGATTTATGCTCACTCAGTTTTAAGACCCTGTTTGATTTTATTTCACTTTATACTGCTACACCAGCTTTGTATTATAGCCTCCTGCATATAGTTTAATTTGCCATAATCGCCTGACTTGTATCAAACCATTTCAATTAGCTCTTGAACTTTATTGTGTTACCCTCTTCTTTGAATTTCTGTCTGTAGAACAGTAGCCTACATGTTTTTAGTTATTCAAATAAATGTAATCACTTGTTTCCAAATACAACACAACTTGTAAATATGGTCATAATGACATACGGATGGATCTACTTCCATTTGATGCATCAACATGAACCAATGGTGGAAAGTAACTAAGTACATTTACTCAAGTACTGTACTTAAGTACCCATTTTAGTTATTTTTACTTTACTGGAGTATTTCAACTTGTCACTACGTTTACTTCTACTTTACTACATCTCAGAGGAAAATATTGTATTTTTACTCCACTATAATTATTTGAGCTACTAGTTACTTTTTGATTATTAATACAAAACATACATTAACCACTTCAGCCCTATATATACCCTATATATACTTCGGCTATTTGAAAATAGACGATCTACAAGCTCACAACGTTGTTGTGAGCTTGTAGATCTGCTATTTTCAAAAGATTTTAATACATTTTGGACATTTCAAAACGTGTGAAATGGGACATTCTGCAGTACTTTTACTTTTGGTACTTTAAGTACATTTTGATACCAATACTTTACTCAAGTACATTATGAATTCCAGACTTTTACTTGTAGCAGAGTATTTCTACATTGGAGTATTGATACTATTACTTAAGTAAAGAATGTGAGTACTTTTTCCACCATGCACGGCATGGGTTAAACACAAGCTCCCGGCCAACGTACGTGTTCTTCCCTTGAAACGTGAAGTTTAGCGCGTAAAAAGCTGCGTGTGTGGCATCATGGGAAGAGAACCCGTTAGACGAGGAAAACCAGAGATGTTTGTAACTGCTACTTTTCCTCTGATTTCTTTGGACATGGAATTGGTTGTGACTGGTTTCGGCTGTGCACATGTTCACACATGTTGGAGTGTGTTGCTCTGTTTTGTCATTGCCCCACACACTGCAGGCATGCTGTTGCAGTCCACACGGTGTTACTTCATGTTGTAGTGGAACCGCGGCACATGTCTCGACACGGTGTCTGAGAGATGCATCACAATGACACCTGCACAGTTACACCAGGGCTACACCTGTATGTGTTTTTCAACAATGTGTGTGTGTGTGTGTGTGTGTGTGTGTGTGTGTGTGTGTGTGTGTGTGTGTGTGTGTGTGTGTGTGTGTGTGTGTGTGTGTGTGTGTGTGTGTGTGTGTGTGTGTGTGTGTGTGTGTGTGTGTGTGTGTGTGTGTGTGTGCGTGCGTGCGTGTGTGTGTGTGTGTGTGCATGCATGGCACATAGCGGCGTACAGACAATGAAAACAGTGTCAAAGTCTCCAGACTGTGTCCCTCCACCCTTAAAGCCAGCCCTATACTCTTTCCCACTACTCCAGTCTTCTCCCTTCCTCCGCTCTTCTTGTTGTTATTGCAGTTGCTTCATCACCGGCTCCCCGTGTCAACTCAGAGTTTTCCTCTCAATCTCCACCTGTCATCCATTTCAGTGGAAGCAGGGGGTGTTGGGGCAACAAGGAGAACCAAATCCCTGACAGATAGCAGGAGCAGAGAAGAATGTCAGTTAATCACACATTGCGTAACTGTTGTTGGTCGTAGACTGAAACTTGGCAGAACAACACACACTCAAATGGAGGTGTAGGCTAAATTGATTCAAAATATATGGTTAAAAACATGAGGCACGAAGACTAGAACAGTGGGTCAGAAACCAGAACGGGAGTAGAATGCAGATAGTGGTGGTGGGGTGCTCCCCAGGGGTTGGGGGTATGGAGGGGAGAGTGGAGAGAGTTTTGGGGGAAGGGTAAAGTTGTTTTTTTGTCAGGCCTGTTGTGCAGATCCCTTGCCGAGCGTGACTCACTGTGCCCACAACTAGGCCCCAGGTGGAAAAGCAGACATAACGTAGATTGCACCTCTGGCAGGGATGTGATCCTTTGTGTGCGTGTGCGTGTGCATATGTGTTTTCGTGTGTACTCGCAGAGCCTTGTCATCGCCCTGTCCTCAAATCCCTTCATTAGTTTGAACACTGAGCAGCTCTCTTGTGGTTCCTTACAAATTGTTCCTATGTGGGTAAATGCAAAACCAGGCATGTATACAAAACACCTGCGGAATGGAATCTGGGCTCGTAAGAGAATTAACCCATTGTTCGGAGTGGCATTATCTCTTCCTGGTGTACAAGATTATAATGCGCGTTGAACCATACTGTCAGGGATCATTACTGTTTGTGAAAGAGTTAATTTTCAACATGCCTGATAACAAGTGTTTGTTTCACGAATACCTAGACTGCTAGTCTACTGTACCTGTTTGCTTATGTTGAATACATATAAACAGTATACTTAAGCATTGCAAGCATGTAGCTATATCTGGTGGTATGCGTTGGCAGATTGGAAGGTGCTGATTCTATCGAGAGAGGCGGTCTGCCTGTCAACATCCCTGTCTGGCTCCCCTCCAGGCTGTCACAAATGCAGCGGTGCTCAAAGCCGTGTCCATCACTTTTCACATTCCTCTCAATAAACAAGAAGAAACCCTGTCATTTTAAGTGTCAGCCATTATCTGAAGACAGGGGTGTTTGCTTTCATTCCAACACCTTATTCAGCGTGGTCATATTATGTGATAAAGCTGCGAACAAAGGTTTGTGGAGAACTTTCTGATGTCATTCAGACGGGATGCTAATAACCGTGCTCCGCATTCCACCACTGCTGACCTCCTTCAATCATCAGCCGTGCTCCTCGCTGGTTATCGCTGCTAGTAAAGCATTCATACATCCAGTAAAGCATCCATACATCCAGTCAGCGTGAAAATATGTGGGAGGAAAGCAGCACATTTGAAGAATGCAGCAACTGTTGCGTCTCCCTCAAAATTCTCTGAGGTCTTTGCGATCCGAGGAAGACAAAGCTTGCCTTTTTGTTTTGTACTCGATGATGATGATGATGATGATGATGATACATGCGGTTATGACAAAGAAAGACAGGGAGAATGCAAAAAAAGACAAGTGTAATTTTCATAGAATTACTGTTAATGCCAATGCTGGAGTGACACATCCGAATTTGTGTCTTGCGCTGTATTGAACCAACCAAGACTACAGAAAGAAGATAGATGAGAGCCGAGGTCACTGCGGCCTTGGCTGCAGTTATTTGCAAGAGTACAATGCTGGATTAGGCCTCAATGCAGTGACTTGAAGGAGTACAAGCTGCATTAGGCCTTATGTGAAGGCTGCCCTCTAGCCCTCTACAGCAGGCCTCAATGCAGTTGTTTGCTGGAGAACAGTACAAGCTGCATTAGGCCTCAATGCAGTTGTTTGCTGGAGAACAGTACTGTACAAGCTGCATTAGGCCTCAATGCAGTGACTTGCAGGAGGAGAACATAGGCCTCAATGCAGTGACTTGCAGGAGGAGAACAGTACATGCTGCATTAGGCCTCGATGCAGTGACTTGCAGTAGTACAGTACGTGCATGCTGCATTAGGCCCTGATGCATTCAAGCTGTATCCACTTCTCTGCCTTCTTATCCTGCTCTCAGCGGCTCATATAAATCTGAGGACTACAGCTCTGTGGGCTCACAGGAGGAATTTGGGTCAAAGCTCTTTCTGACAGGGCGCTCACCCTAGCAGGTGGGGGACTCTCATGAAAGCAGCGCAATAAAGGCGAATTCAACTGTTCTCCCTGCCTTCAGATTTCACAGGGATCAGAAATGGCTTAGGGCCTGCGGATCCAGGTGGGTCGGAGGCTTGCAGAATTAGCCGATTAGCTACCCCTCGTGAAGAGCATAACCTAGCAACAGTATGACTGTGCATGAAGGAATGGCTAATAAAAAGCAGGGCTACAAGAGAAGAGGAAATATTGCAGCTAAAATCGATGGTGGCTGGTGGTAGCTCCACAAATGGAAGTAGCCGTGTAATAGACAATCTACAAGCTCACAACAAATTGTTTGCCTATTATGGCATGCCCAGAGTATAGGGACGCTAGGTTTCATGTGGTTAAAGGCACCCCTCCTTCCTATACTGTAGGCCAGTGGTTCTCAAAGTTGGGTCCGGGGACCCCCAGGGGTCCCCATGCAAAATTAGTTTAACCACTTTAACCCAATAATAATACATTGGCTATTTGAAAATAGCGATCTACAAGCTCACAATGCATCGTGACGCAACACATTGTGAACTTGTAGATCCGCTATTTTCACACAAAAATTGCGGGGAAAAAAACCCACAAATCTGGTCCCTGGCACAAAATACGTTCAGATGGGGGTCTGTGGCCAAATGCATATTAATTTGGGGGTCCTTGACTTTGAAAAGGTTTGAGCACCACTGCTGTAGGCAGGGTGACTTCCTCCCTCCAGATTAGCCTCTGTGTGATCTGCTTCTCATGGCTTCCTGTAGAGAGACGGCGCTCTGGCCCACGTCCCTTCTTCTCCACGGCCCCCTCTGGGAGCAGAGTTTCCTTGATGGGTACACTCATTCCCCCGATACGCTGGATCAGCCTGGGATGCCTGGGCACAAAAAGCATCAGCCATTAGCCCTGCTGATGCTGGGTGACAGCCATGGTAGTTGTAGAGACTGAGGGGTGGGGGGGGGGGGGGTCGGGGGGATAGAGACACAGCGCTTTCTTTTTGTTCAGCCTTAAGTTCTCTCTCTCTCTGGCTCACACATGAGATCAACTCCCTCTATCTGCCCACAGGCTTTGGCATGCTTCCTTTGCAGCACTGAGGTTCTAGCTCTCCCAAACTGTTTTACATTGTGTTTAAATGTCTATGACAACATTTTAACAATTGGCAATCCATAAATGTTTTAGAAAAAAAATATCCCTATTTTACATTGACCAATGCCAGTTCCTGTGTTCAATCTTTTTCATGAGTTTGGAATTCCCAGAAAAAAAAGGCAGAATAGATTTTTATGGAGTTGTAACATCGCAGGGGAACGTTGTCTGCATTCGATCAGAGAAGCAGTTATCTGCCAGTCATGAAGAGTGCTTGCCAGACTCCTTGTGGCTGCTATAAAGAGAGCCTTTTATTGGTCAACTATGGCTATGTTTTTGATTTTGGTTTCTTCACGCTCTTAAGTTCTCCAAGGAGATACCTGTCTCACTGACTCCATGTGGGTTTTGAGTGTTCCGAGTAAATAAAGAAACAAACATATTTACACCATTTACCATTCTGCCTTGCGAGGGCGTGCTCAAAATGCAATAAAACGATATAAACACGTTCTCACTAGATGCACCATCGAAACACAGCCAGCCAACAGGCAAGGCTCTTTTAGTTTAACTGACATTAACTAGACCATGTGTTTACACAGGGAGAGAGAGAGGGAAACGAGGGAAAGACGAGGGCAGGAGAGGAGAACAGTTAGTCTATTGTGTGTCCATCCACATTTTGCAAGTTTTATATAAGCACATGGTTCGCCCTGGAGAGACAATCAACAAACTATTTTCGTGCACAACAAATAGCCCAATCTTGGCGTCAAACCCTAATGCCAAACACTCTCCATGGAAATTCAGCAGTGAGTGGTAGTATGGTGTATGGAGCAGAGTGATACAGAGGGGGTCTTTAAGATTCTTTGGCAACCCTTTGAATGGATCTCATTCTGCCCGTAACAGGAGATATATTTCGGAAACCAAGAGTTCCGTTGGTGGCGCGGTCCACTCTGAAGGTGATACTCTCGCAGTCTGCTGATTCGCTAGCTGGTGACAGCCCCTGGTTCACATGTGACAGGAGGTGGCATGGCTCGTGGGAAAGGTAGGGGTCATGGGGAAGGTAGGGGGTCATTGGCGAAGACTCACAGCTTATATGGCTGAATGTGAGGTCACTGGTTACACACATCCCTACAGGTATGTACAGAGAGGCACGCACGCACACACACACACACACACTTATCTCTCTCTTTGCCTCACTGTCATGTAAAATCCACGCATGACCTGAATGCTCAAGCGAGAGCCGGAGGTTAGCATGGTTCATTGAGCCTGATGCCTCTACTTGGGACAAGCTGGAACCTCTCATCTCTAGTTTTACATGCTCTGCACTACAGCAACAACATCGCCGGCGCTTTTAATGGTCCGCCGGGATGCTGCAGGTGGTTGGCCACCTGTTCCATTCACCTCACTCACAGAGAGCCCACAATGACAGCTAAAGCGAGATAAAGTAATGAAATATGAGCCAAATTAATACAGGTGTTATTGCAAGTAATGAAGTGGAATTTCTCCCCTTAAGGGCACTGCCACCCAGATAGTAGGAAAGTTTTGTTACATAATTATGGTTCGGCTACGCTGTTAGATTCAGCTATCGAGTTGTGAAATTAAGTTATTATGTAGTTAAACTTCCTCATAAAACCTACTGGCATCCCAAAAGCTGCTTCCTCTTTTCATAGTGCGATAATTACTGTAGGCTATATCTTGGCTGTATCACTGTATCACTATTTGATTAATAGTGTTTTTACTTCTCAGAGCACAGAACATCTAATTATAATTTGATTGTGATCCCCTCAGTACTGGTTTCTGATGTTTTAGCACGACCACACCACCCATGGCAAAATTGAAACAGACAAGCATGTTCTTTTTTTCTAAGGAAATGCCCCTCACTAAAATAAACGGAGCAAAGGCGGAAACTTTAGTAAGGCGAACTCAGCAGTTGTATTAAGGGGAACATTCCTCTTAGCTTTACAGGCCTTAGTGCAGTTTTAGAAGGGAGCAAGCTGGCCGTCTCAGAACATAAAATGGCCACATTTCATTATCATTTTCTTCCTTGGCATGCTGCGGAGGGATCGTCTTTCTGATGAGGAACGTGGAAGGAAAAAAGTACTGCAGAGCTTAGCTGCACTCAGCGCCAAGGCCTTGCAAAATACTTAATCCTCTCCCCTGGTTTTGCAGTCCCACATGAGAGAGAAAAACAACAGAGAACATGCCAAGACCTGAAGCATGACGTTTATGCAGAGCCGCAACTAAAGAGTGACAAACAAATAACCTGTTGGGTCTGTATCTTACCGGATCCATCCCTGAGGGCATGATGGGAAGTCCGTCAGCGTCAGCCAGCCTGTGGTGAAACGAAGAGCCATTTTGAGCTCAATAGGTATCCAGGGAACACAAAAGGAAAATGGCTTCCCTGTGTAGACCACTCACAGTTTTAGCCGCAGGAAGACAGAAATCTAACCACTCTTCAGTATCAATTTACCCAGTCGTAAACAGACACACCTAGGACACAAAATGATCTCTCAATAGAAGCCATTTACTGTGCTCCCAGTAAGTGAGTCAGAACTGAAAACCAGCCTCTGGAAGAAATTAAAGGGGTCATAGGGCTAAGATACTCGGGCCTAAGTCTACACTGGGAATCTTCATCCCAAATTAGTGGATAATTACTGTGTCTTAGTGTGTGACATTGTGTTTTCAGAAAGGGTATTACTTCTTAGTAACCTGGATGGAGTTGAAAGTAGTGAAGAGTGCTGAGTGTGTGGAACATGGAGGCTGTGGCTACGGGATCAGCTGAAGGATCAGCTGAGGGATCATGGGGGCTGAGTGTGGAGGCTGTGCTCTGTGATCTCATTATTGTGCTTTGTGCGACCCGGCACTCCACTCTATTCCGCTCCTCTCCACTCCATTCCACTCCACTCTTCGCCCGCCCTGCTGCTGCATGTAGCCCCGACTAAAGCAGCTCAGTTTCTGACAGAACACACACACCTTCAATGCCGAAGGGGTTGAATCAGTGAGTCGTCAGTCCGGTTTGTATCTGTCACACACACGCACACACAAACACACAACAGCACTTGTGCAATTCATAAAAGAACGCACCCAGGCACCGATATCCTAGGACACGCAGTGACTCACACTCTGCACGCTCCCGGGGCTGTGTGCTGTGCTGTCGCATGCAGACACACACACAGACACACGTAGCCACGCTTCAGTGGCTCTGAGTGTCATTATGGAGCAGCATGAGGAAACTGTGTAACAGATAGCTTCTTGCAGTGAGACATGGACAGCTTGTGTCATGCAAGGACCCCAATGGAAACAAGACCGCAAGGACTTTTTTTGGACAGACCTTTTAGACAAAGTATTATAAATGTAATTGTGCTGTTTACATTTCTTGCCTAATAAAATATTCAATCAATCAATCAATGAGCATGGTTGAAGTTACACCAATGGGATTTCACTTGGAAATATAGTGGCCGTCAGTCAAGCAAACTTATTATTAACTTATTATTGTAAAAAACAAAGTTCACCTTTGTTCTGTTAATAAACTGTCCATGTATGAAACAATTCCATCTCATTTTAGCAGTAGGCTATGTATGTTAAAGTTCAATCCAGCTCACAGAAAGAACTCACAATATGCAGGTTAGCATGTACTTGTTGATTTGGCCCTCATGTTAAGGGGTTCTTATTATAGTGATTTATGCTGGCTGACACCTGTTGGAAGACATGAATCATATCAGACAGTGTCGTGACAAGACACGTACTGCATCTGTGCAGGTGAATCATGACCAGCAGGGAAGAGCTGTCACAGACAGGTGTCACATCCACAAGCACAGCCCGCACCCTTACAATCAGAG
This sequence comes from Gymnoscopelus braueri, assembly GCF_963280865.1. Lineage (NCBI taxonomy): Eukaryota > Metazoa > Chordata > Actinopteri > Myctophiformes > Myctophidae > Gymnoscopelus > Gymnoscopelus braueri. The sequence goes on from NC_137615.1 coordinate 16,165,047, forward strand.
CATTTCACACAAAATTAACCCTAATTAAAAAGAAAGGATCACTCAGGTCTCTTCAGTTAAATTTAACACTGAGCATTTTTGCCGTGCAACTAGCGCACAGTAGTGGCCTATATGAGTTCTAAAACAAAATAGTAAAGGCTCTGACTAGACTAAACTAGAAAACAAATCCCCTATATTCACAGCATGATTAACCACTTGATTGCTTAAAAGTGAAATACCCCTTTAAGCCCTATGTACTTCGTAATATGACAAACAGTAAAAAAAAATTGCAATCGATAAGCTAACTATACACGTCACATTGCAACACATTGTGAGCTCATAAATCTGGTATTGTAATTATTTTTGGTCATTTAGATTTTGTATTTATTTATTTAGAGTTTTTTTTGCCTATAATGACATGCCCAACATACAGGGATGCCAGGCTGAAAGCGGTCAAACCTGTATTAAGGACAGCAGGATTTCACATGTTTCTAAGATCACGTGCAGACCACGCAGCAAAGGCAGCGGAGCTAAGCGGCTTTGCGTCCCGGACCATTTCAACCGTATGATCAAAATCCCAGGACACGTCTGCACACAAAGCCAACGATTCAGTGGCGCGGGCCCGACCACTGGTCTGCACCTCAGCCCCGTTTCACTCTCCCCTCAGCCAAGCCTCAGATCCACCAGCGGGCCTGGGGAGATGCCTGCCCACACAATGGAGTCCTTTGTAGGTGCTGAGGTAATGCCATAATTGTTACACTCTTCTCTTTCAGGTGAAAAATACCCCCTCCTCCCCCCCCCGCCCCCCCCGCCCCCTGCCTCTTTCACCTCTCAGTGATACTTTGAGAGGTTTTGTGGTTTAGAGTGATGTTTGATTAATCTGGGTGTAATGAAGGAAAACACTGGTGGCTATAATGTGCACACCTGAGGCCGTGGAGGCGTGGCTATATGGAACCTAAACAAGCAGCCGTTGAACGTGCATATCGTCTTTATCGGGTGGAAACCTGATTATGTCCAAAACTGTTACTTTTCAGGATTCAAAAGTAGCAAAAGTATAGCAGATCTACAAGCTCAGAACGCGTCATGTTTTCAGCTTGTAAACTTGCTACTTTTGAAGCTTTTGTGTGACGCATCATACTACAGTATGATCATCAAGTAGGACGTTCATTTTAGAAAAAACATAAAAAGTTAAAATATGGATATAGGAGGTTTCTGCCCGACAGCGACGATATGTAGGTCTACTGTAAGCCCAGCCACACTCTGCAAGTCCAATACAGTTTGAGTGACAGATCTAATAACTTCCTGACATTTTCCTCAAGGGGAATCACTGATCTGTGAACCAACAGAGTGGCCAGTGGGAGGGGTTTAATTTCACAGTGCCAATCCAAAGGCCTTTAACCACACAAAACACTCCACTTGGAAAAACATTGTCGAAAAAGAAAGAAACAGGCCGATCTACTAATACGCTGCCATAAATAAGAACGCAGAAAATGTCTTATTCAAAGCAATACGCATGGAAAAACCTCAGTGTTAAAGATAGGCCAACAGAAAAGGAACAATTTCAGTTTTTTTCCTACACTATATATAATATCTTGAGTTATCTCAGTTGCTTCTTTGTACGTAATTTATACGGACAAGACTTAAAATGAGAATAGTTCTGAAAAGTCCACTGTACAGGTAGAATAATGGACTGTAGCCTACTTGGTACAATATTGGGCTACATATGTATCTTGTAAATGTCCAGCAAAAGAAAAATACATCTGCAATGCTCTGGAAGCCTTTCTAGCGTTAAACATATTAAATGTCTAAATGCCCCTGTATTTGTCGAGTTGTGAGGTCAAGCAGGGTAATACTTCCACTCCTGACATCACAGCCTTGAGACGGGAAATGTTGGGGTTGGGGTGGATTTCGCTGTTCCAAAATGTACATACAATATGTATTGTTTATGAGCAAGCCAAGTAAACAGTTTTTTTCACATTTAGTTCAATTTCCAGGGTTTAAACTTATATGTCACCCTGTCTTTAAATGGTCCATTTTAATTGTAATCCTGAGAGTGCACAAATGTACGGTTCCATTAAGGTCACGTTAAAACACTCAGGATTTTACAGCGTCTATACCGTATGGCTCAGGCAGAGAATGTTTTGCTTTTGTTTGTTTTTTTATCTATTTCTTTTCCCCTCGCCTGTCTCTTATCACGGGGGCTTTGTATTTAGCGATATGGATGTCAGCTCCCTCATCCTCCCCGTGCTCCCTACATATCCTGGGTAGATAAATCACAAATATAAGCTCCTGACGGGGAGGAGAGCGATGTGGAGGAAATGCTACGGAAGCCTGGACAGTTCCTGGTGGGCTTCCAGTGATTAGCCGAGTCTAGGGGCTGATTTATACTTTACCATACGACAGTGTCACCCTGCCAAAAAGAAAAAGGGGAAAAAAGCAGATCTACAACTTCCCCACGCATCGCATACGCTACGTGTTTTGAGTTTAAAGATCTGCTATTTTCGGCGTGCGACACGGTAATGTGATGAAACATATAAATTGAGCAAAACACTTCCCCCAGTCTTTCATCCGTAAAGGAAACATCTGGAATCATCTGTCCGGTTGAATAAAAAGTGCATGTGTGTTCGTGTGTTCGTGTGTGTGTGTGTGTGTTTGTGTTCGTGCGTGCGTCTTTGTCTTTCAGGAGGTTTGCCGGGAATGTTATCATTGTGGGTAGATTAGTCACGCTGTCGAAAAAAATAAATTAGGGAAACTCACTGGTTGATGGCCAGTAAATATTTGGGGTTTGACATCATCTCCAGTGAACAAATTCCTGCTCAACGCCAACAAGCTGCCTGCGATCCCAATCCTCCTAATTACTCAGTGTGGGGTGGTCCACTACTGTACATAATGTGTAGGCCTATATATATATATATACTGCTGCATCTGGTTCCAGTGGGGAATGCCAGTAATGCAATGTTTCTGGTGGTGCGGGGACCACCAGCGGTCCAAATGGACTCTTATTATGGGTCTGACGGTCCCTTATACGAATCCATTTGGTTCCATTTAATTTGCACACTCTCCGAGTACCTGAGGCCGATTCTACAAATGCCTTCTAAATCAGTAGTTCTCACACTTTTACGTTTTTTCAAAAATGTTAAAAAAATTGCAGATGTACAAGCATGCAGCGCAGCACGAAGTGACGAGCTGCAGGCTTGTACTGTATATATAAACTATATACTAGAAAAAACTATCTGCAGTGCTTGTTTGACTTTTTATTTGAGAGTGTACAAATGGAACGGGTCCATTAATTTGGACCCCTGGTGGTCCCCGGCCCGGACCCGATGTTGAGAAACGCAACACAATCCACACAGAGGCCATGCCAACCTGCGTGCAACACACAGCACAGCCAAGCTCTTTGTGCACTGCATTTAATTCTTTTCTTAACCCACTTTCTTTTCTTAGCCCACTTTCAAACCTGGTTGTCCCTATTTTGGGCACGTCGCTATTGACACCACGGTACGGACGGAGTACTATAAACAGGGCTTAAGTTGTTAATAAAGAATGCATGTTGACATACTTACCGAGTCTGAATAGACGGAGAAAAGATGGTGTTATTTTTTTAAAGAAAGACACCGTCTGCCAGTATACTGGCTCAATAGAGTGGTTATTGTATCCATGCGAGCAGGTGAGCGGTGTGGCATGTATCTCCATGCCTGAGCCCAGACACCAGGGCTGGGGGTGTTGACAGACGCAGAGAGAGGTAGGGGTCAGGGGTCACACCTGCTGATAAAGCCCCCCCCCCTCCTGCGCACGAGGCAGTCTCACCTCAACGGTGCAAATGCATCCATGCATGCACAGACACAGACAGACAAATATATACCGTATATATACAGTACACAAATGCGCAGTGGTGTAAAGTAAGTAATTAAGTACATGTACCCTAAGTACTGTTTATGTACAATAGTGAGGTATCTTTTACTTTACTTGAGTATTTCCAATTTTCAATGCTTTTACTTCTACTCCACTACATCTCAAGGGCAAATATTGTACTTTTTACTTCACTACAATTATTTAAAAAACTTTAGTACTAGTTACTTTGTAGATTTTGATTATTATTACAAAACATACAGTAGGCCTACATCAACCACTTCAGCCCTATAGGGCATAGCAGTGGTGGACATTTTCTGGTTCCGCTCAAAAATAGTCCATGCATTTTTCCAAAAATATTTATATAAATTATTTTAAGCCTAGAATCAAGCCATCCAGGGTCCTGGTGAATCATGACCATAAAACATTTTATTCTGTGAAAAAAAGTTTCAATATTTAATTATATGATATACTATATTTAATAAATACCCTTTGTTTTGCGGTTTTCTTTTTTTTCTTCTTCACAGAATAACATGTTTTATGGCCATGATTCACCAGTGGATGGCTTGATTCTAGGCTTAAAATAATTTATATAAATATTTTTGGGAAATCTCTATGGGAAAAATTCACTTTCACACACACACACACACACACACACACACACACACACACACACACACACACACACACACACACACACACACACACACACACACACACACACACACACACACACACACACACACACACACACACACACACACACACACACACACACACACACACGCACACACACACGCACACACACACACGTTTGTATTTAGATACTTGTGAAGACATCAACATTTAAGGACGGCGATTTCAGGAATGCCATTTCAACAATTTCTCGCCATTTGCAACCCCACTGACCCTAAAGCCGAAAATAGCAGATCCACAAGCTCACAACGGGTAGTGCTGCGACGTGTGGTGAACTTGTAGATTGGTTATTTTCGGTGCACAACACCAACGTGCAACTAAGTATAAATCGAGCATAATTCTAGCCCTAAATCTAACCTCTATATACTTAATTCTAACCCTAACCTGAATCTAACCTCTAAATACTTCATTCTAACCCTAAATCTAACCTCTAAATACTTCATTCTAACCCTAAATCTAACCTCTAAATACTTCATTCTAACCCTAACCTGAATCTTTCCCAATCGTAAGCCTAACTCCACAAATCTATTTTATCCATGAAATTAAAAAAAATATTGTGAGGACCAGGAAAATTGTCCTCACAATGTCTATTTACACACACACACACACACACACACACACACACACACACACACACACACACACACACACACACACACACACACACACACACACACACACACACACACACACACACACACACACCTGGCTCGCTCACTGCAGCACCTGCCGTCGCTCCTGTCAACACTTAGAGAATAAAACAAAGCATCTGCACCTGTGGCCTGCAGTCAGCTACCAGCGATTTAGCTCATAATTTATTGCCTAAGACGTGTCAATCAGGTGATGCGTGCGTACAGTGAATTACAGGCTCGCAGTGCAGAAATACCATGGAAAAATAACATTCCCTTTTCTACACACTTGCTGATTTTCCTCACAAGTGTTCTAATTACATGGCTATGGGTTGGAAACCTTGTATGTCCAAAAACGGTTGCTTTTCAGATAATGGGAAAAGAACCTGTGTTGTGTAGTTAGTATTAATTAATAACTACACTGTATCCATTGGAACAGGTATTAATAAGAGCTTGTGACTAATTATTAGTCACAAGCTCTTGTTAAAGGGATAGTTCACCCCCAAAATGACTTTTTCTCTATCGATTACTCCCCCCATGGAGACTTCAATTCATGGCTATTTTATTTCTTTTGCCAATAATTTGATGACCAGCGGACCGGTAGGCAGCGGTTCCGGTAGGAGATACAAAGGAGACTCTTTGTGTCTCCTACCGGAACCGCTTCCGGTCATCAAATTAACATATCCATGAATTGAAGTCTCCATGGGGTGAGTAATCGATAGAAAAAAGGTCATTTTGGGGGTGAACTATCCCTTTAATGCCTTAAATTGGTTCCATGTTTATAGCAACGACATACACACAGATAAACAATGCACGTCAATAAACCAGTTAGTTAGTGACTGACTATACTTGTACTGTTTGCGAGTGTTTGTGGAGAGCGTGGCTCGTTGCTGTGTTTGGACCTGGCTACGAGAGAGGATGTTCGGGCCCCGGCTGTGGCGGCACTATGGGATGTGATTTTCGGGCGTCTGGGGGGGGGGGAGGATGTTTAGCCTCCTGTATGGTGACCGCTGACCCCCACCATCCTCTACCTGACCTGCATTGCACTGTGGTACCTCTACTCTCCAACCGTTCGTGCTTATCAAACAGCCACACATTGGGCCACATGCACATCATCTCTGTCGGGTGGAAACCTCTATATGTCCAAAACTTTATTATTACATTTTGTTTTAAATAAAATAGTGAAATCAGCCGATCTGCAAGCTTGCAACGTGTTGCGTCGCAATGCGCTGAGCTTGTAGATCGGCTATTAAAAAAAAATATATATATAGACACTCTTGTATGATGAACTAGGGCATTCACAAAAGAAATATGGAGATAGGAGGTTTCTGTCCAACAGCAACGACATTCTGAATGCTGTCGGGCGCACATAAAGGCCATCATTGGCTCCATTTCATACAGTACCAGTCTGCTTCATGTTCTCAGAGTGGTGTAGTGGGATCTGACCATTTTGGACCCCAAAAGGTTGTGACCCACCTGCAGCACCTATGAAGTCTGTGTCTATATTTGCACAGCTCAGCACAGTACCGTATTTCCCCTGGCACCACCCCGTCACCCCTCTCCATCATGTTCTCCAGCAAACCCATCGCTTGTCACAGGGGGTTTCAAAGTGGGGGGCCGCCAGGAGGCACCAGGGAGGGCAATTGGATAGGAGAGGAAAATGAAAATAAATACAAATGTATAAATAACTAACACACACACACACACACACATACAAATGTATTAACCACTTACAGCCATGCGCCCTATTTTGGGCATGCCATTAATGTCACAATTATTCAAAATAGTTTTTTTTTCTTAATAGCGAACATTTTCCCATTATCTACAAGCTTTGCGTTGTGTTACAACGCGTTGTGAGCTTGTAGATTGTCTATCTTCTTTCTTTAAGCCATTTGGCAATAGGGGGGCCGCAGCCAGAGGCTATGGCTATTTGGCCCTTGCCTGGCTCTGCATGCGCTGCATGACTGCGTCTCCTGCTAAGATAACACGGTGTGGTCCGGAGGGCGCGCGGTGGCCCCGGCCCATCACACTCCGCTGAGTCGCCCTGCCGCCGCCTCTCATCTCCCCCTAACGCACGCTGACACGGCCCTTTGAAGTCGGACGGCAAAGCACCGTGGGCCTGGAACCGGACCAACACAAGCAACCTGATCCTCAGCTGATGCACGCAAAGCAGCCCCGCGGCCCCTGACAATGGCCCGCCAGGAGCAGGGGGAGCCAGGGGCCCCCCCTGTGCTCCCGGCGGTGTGTACCTAGGGAGCAGTGTTACCAGATTCTGTGAGAGAAACAAGCAACCAGGTCTAGGAAAACAAGCCCAAAAGAAGTGACTATGTCCCACATGAGCACTTTAAACATATACATAAGCTATTTGAAAATAGCAGATCTAAAAGCTCACAATGCGTCGCGATGCGACGCATTGTGAGCTTGTAGATCAGTTATTTTCAAATAAAATCTTGGGGGGAATTATAATAAGCAGACCTGGCAACACTGCCTAGGAGAGGAGCTGCCTGCTGTTTGTGGAGAACTGGACAAGTGAAAGATCTGGGCCGACAGGAGAGGCTGTTCGAGGTCCAAACGGTCAATAACCAGGGGTTGTTTTTGCATGCAGTTGAACTCTATACGTGCTCTGTCTTCGTCTGTTGCTGTAGACCTAGATCTGTCAGATAATGTAAGTCCATCCCTTACAAGTGCCGTAATGGGACTATTCTGTGTTGTTGAAGGACCTCTCCTAGGCCTCTCTCTGTGTCTCTTACCTCAAAAATAGGAACCGGTTCAGCTGCAGGCCTCTTGAAATATATGGCGTCTCAATTTCCTGTTCTAGCACTGCCACAACTCTGGTTTTAATCAGTAGAGCCCGTAGTGAGCAAGGATGCGGTTAGTACAGAATGGATGAGGACGGGGGGCCGATCCTGTATAAAAAAGACCCCACGGTTGACGTCTGTGTTATCTGAGTCATGATGACACAGAGGACAGAGGACAAGGAGAGACACAGGGTGGTCGTGCGGTGTACATTTTGGAGATGAGGTAATGGACAAAGGTGACTGTAACCAAATTAATTCAATAAGGGTCTTTCTATGGTGAACACTCAAATGATGACTGGTGCCTGTGAAAGGCGTGTGTGTGTGTGTGTGTGTGTGTGTGTGTGTGTGTGTGTGTGTGTGTGTGTGTGTGTGTGTGTGTGTGTGTGTGTGTGTGTGTGTGTGTGTGTGTGTGTGTGTGTGTGTGTGTGTGTGTGTGTGCGTGTGTGTGTGTGTGTGTGTGTGTGTGTGCGTGCGTGCGTGCGTGCGTGTTGCCATAATCTTCCACACAGTATTCAGACTGGACAGGTTTAGAGGAAATCACTCTCTCTAAAAGTGATGAAAATGGCAGGAATGGTGGGGAGAATTGCTGGGCTTCTATCTAAAGATACTTTGAAAGTAATATCCCATAGTCTAATCTATAGTCACGTAAACTATTGCTGTGCAGTGTGGGGCAACACAGCTCAAACACGACATTAGGAGTCTGCAAATCACATTAAACAAGGCAGCAAGAATGGTCTTAAGATGTGGGTATGAAATGGGTACAAGTGAACTGCACAGTTTAATGGGATGGCCCACAGTACTTGAGTGTGTGAGACAACAGTCTGTTGCATTCATTTCCAAAACTCAAATGTGTATTAAGCCAGGCAGTTAGTATAAAGAATAAATTGACATTAGTTCGTGATAAACACCAGGTCAACACAAGATCAAGACACAAAGATTACTATGTTTTACCAAAAATAAAAACTGTTATGGGAAGTCGATCTTTGATCTTTAGGGCAGTAATTCATTACTATAACTATTGCTTTTTATTGAGTGATTTACTATTATGTTGTTGTTTTGTTTCATGTTTTTCTATTAAATTGGTATGCGGTCAGGTTTATGGCCGGCTCAGGGAAGAGGACGCCCCTGCCATGCATAGTCCACCATGGGCACCGTTGGAGGTGCGGCAGGCCCAAGGCCTAGCAGGAAATAATTGTATGAAATAATTGTACTGTCAGTGGGCTGTGGGATGTATTAGTGGGCTGTAGGATGTATTATTAGGATGTAGGATGTATTATTGGTATCATACATGTGTATATGTCGACTGGACTCTTGGAAGATTAGCCTAAAAGAGATCCACAATTTCTCAAAAATCTATTGCATATCTATTGACATACAGAGGTACATTCTTACGGAAAAATCTGTGTTTTCCCTGCTCACCACCAGTATTTCCTATTTTCGTCTACTTTCCCTTCACTTTGTGTCTGAAAATAGTGTGGCGACAGTATGTAATTATGTTACAATGAACAAATTAAGTTATATTACGATTAAAGCTAAAATGCTACGCATGTATCACAAACCAGCTTACTGGTGGTTCTGAATCTGTTTCATCGAATGAGGACTAGGTTTTTATTAATAAGTCCTCATAGTGATACTTAGTTTGCAGAAAGGAATCTGTCCATAGGTGGCTGTTGAGTAGTAGTTTACATGAGTTTAAAGCCTCACATATCCGCCTGTATCCCTAAATCTCTGTCCTCACACACTACACGTTAGAATATGCAAAGCTCTCATATTTGCATAGCGAGGGGGATAACATGGCCCTGGAAGACAGGCATGTCTTTTGTGTCCTTGGCAGGTGGCGGTGTGTTTACGCGTGCCGAATGATATGTATGCATGAGAACACAGGCAAGCTGCAACAGCTCAGACCCGTGCTACTGTATGTCTCGGGTTGTTGTTGTTCTGAGTTTGTCTTTTAACCCATTAAGGCCTGAGGCCCATTCTATAATGTCTCCTAAATCCTATCAGTTTTATGAAAGACTTATGTTGCTATAATATCAGCGGTTCTCAAACCTTTTCATGTCATGGACCCCCCAAAATTATATGTATTTGGCCGCCGACCCCGATCTCAAAACATTTACTTCCAGGAACCCCCAGAAGCAACGATTTGAGTTACAAATGTTCGCTGTTCGTTAAAAAAATATATATTCAAAGATTTGCAAAAAAAAAATATGATTTTTCAAAAATAGCAGATCTACAAGCTCATAGCTCACTCGGTGCCGCGCTATGAGCTTGTATATCTGCTATTTTTGAATAGCCAAAGTATAAAATAATGGTTGAAGTGGTTAAAATCTAAAATGACAGATGCTTTCCCGGTCTTAATCTCTGGCTGAAGTCACGCACAGCGCAAGGCCCTACCATAGCCATGGCTCTCTTTTCTCCTAGAGTGCTAATTTTGAGCACATGAACCCTAGCATCACGAACACAGGCGAACGTTCAGATCTGTATGGCTATTTAGAGGTTAAAAAGAAGGTGGGGGCCGAATATAGTGTAGACCCCTGGGGGACCTCAGTCAACTAAGTACGGGGGTGTGAGAACAGACTTTGCTGATGATCTCTAGTCCAGTGATTCTCAACCATTTCAAGGACCTCCAGTTTGATATGCATTATTAGACCCCCGTTTGATACAATTTACCTGTGACCCCAATCAACCAATCAATGTGTGAACTGTCATAGTTACAGACCTGTAAGGGTCCATTTGGACTCCTGGTGGTCCCCAGGCCAGACGTTGAGAGAGAGCCGCTGATCTAGTCTCACATGGTCACAGTTCCAACAGCGTATATAGGGTCTGAATTCAAAGTAAGCATGTTCAGGTTTTGACAGAGAAAAAGTCAGGTAAGCCTCTATATATTGGCTGGGCTGTAACAACAGTCCATGGTGGTTGGTGCACGGTTGGACTAAGGAAGTCTGTGATTGGTCAATTAATATGTCTGTCATGCATTAGGGGACAGTCCTTAACCACTTTTCAATAGTTGTTCCCCAGACGTTAGATATCTATCTAATTGTCTGGCTACTGCGAGACTACTGCTGATCTGATTGACAAAGACTGGAGCGCAAGTCCTTGGCTAAGAAAAGCTTCCAGTTAGTCTGGAAAACTTTGTAGCACTAGAATCTTAGACGTTTGCTATTGTAGCATTCGGCCAACTGAGAAAAAGGCCATTGGATAGGAAAGAGAAATTCTATAAGGCCAAGGAAGAGAAAGAGAAAGTGAGGAGAGAAAAAAAAAGGGAAAGAGCAAAAGAACGAGAGAAAGAGAAGAAATAAATTGTGAGAGTATAGTCCATTAACTATTCTTCTGGGCTTAAGCTCTCAACAATAATAGCATCACTCATGCACGTGTGCCAAAAGTCATCAAACTCTCACTGTAAATGCCAAAACATGATATCAATAAGCAATCCATCTCTATTACACAATTGCCATCTCTTTGGGTAGGCTAAGTGCGTCTGCATAGTTCAAGTCCAAACATATAATTTACAAATAAGCTGTACTATTATATACAGTATATATATATATATCCTTTTGTTATTTAGCAGTAAACTTGAGGCAGCATGCTGTGTATGTGATTGGCAGGGTTAGTACATAAGGCTCCACTGAGGGCCCTGGCTGGCAGCACTGTACTATTACTGTATGAAATATTCTGCAGGATGTGGAAGTCTAACCTGCTTTTTATATTTCCTCTTAAAATATGCCGCTGGCATTTCCAAGAGACTGTGTAGAGGAACTCTTCCAATGTCAAATTAGCATTTGTTTTATGCATATGTGTGTGTGCGTGTGCGTGTGCGTGTGCGTGTGTGTGTGCGTGTGTGTGTGTGTGTGTGTGTGTGTTTGTGTGTTTAACCCATTAAGACCTGGAACGCATCTGTGTCACTTTAGATTCCTTTGGCTATTAAAAAATAGCAGATATACAAGCTCATAGCGCGGCACAGAGTGCCACGCTATGAGCTTGTAGATCTGCTATTTTTGAAAAATCTTGAAGCATTTTTTTTTTGATTTTTTTCAAAAAACTGTTAGGATTTAGAAAATATTTTTAAGAATCGCCTCAGGTCTTAATGTGTGTGTGTGTGTGTGTGTGTGTGTGTGTGTGTGTGTGTGTGTGTGTGTGTGTGTGTGTGTGTGTGTGTGTGTGTGTGTGTGTGTGTGTGTGTGTGTGTGTGTGTGTGTGTGTGTGTATGCACGCGAGCAAGTGCGTGAATTACGTTTGTGTACGATTGCAGATTGCATTGAGCCTCACCTCTGCACAAACCCTGAGTTCAATTAACACTGAGGATTTTACTATATGTGCTGGCCTCTTTTTACACCTACTTGCACAATGCACTTGCCCATTCGTCTTAAAAGTTTACACCGACGTGATGGTGTGCGAATAATAGACCATCACTGAACACACCCCGAGAATGACCTCAGCACACAGCAATGCAGCATGTCCTATCCTCTACATCTGGTTCACTTTAGCTTTAGCATCAGAGAGCTTCCACCTCCAGAGTTCTTGGGCACCATTGCTCTCTCACTCTCATAGATATATAAACACACACACACACACACACACACACACACACACACACACACACACACACACACACACACACACACACACACACACACACACACACACACACACACAAGACATGAATAACGGAGAGTGTTGTGTTGCGAGCCGTTGTATGGTATGCTGAAAGCACGCCACCCAATGTATATTTCATGAGGCATTAGTTTCTGTATTATTCATGCTTCTATCCTCAGTTGTTTTGGTTTGGGACATGCAGAGAACCGTACAATACATTCACGCCATAGCGGTGGGGGATTAAAATGTCTGGAGGTAACAAAGCCCACAAGCATTCTTTGTCCACTGGACTGGTCCATCTATAATTGTATTAGGTAGATTCTCCATGGAAGAATTTATGCTAATCATCCCGAGGCATTAGTCTATATAAAACGAACTCGTGATTTTTGGAGGAAGACAGTCAAGAGGCGGGGGAGAAGTGGAAAGAAAGCGGGTGGAGTTGTGGACTCTGGACGATACCGTAATAGAAATGATAAAACTTATTGTGGCAGCAGACCACAAGGTGGAAAAAATTCCTAACTTCCCCCCAGAGGCCACGATGTGCGAGTTGGATAACCCTGATGATCCAACATGAAAAAGAAAATGGTTCTGGAACTCACTGCGGTCTCTTAACCAATCCCAGGTTTTTTTTGCAGAATAATACTAATAATAAAAAATAAAAAAACACGTTTACTGAACCACCTTTACATTGACCTAAGCCCACCTATAAACCTGGCCTCACTACCGTCTCCTTGTCATGAACAGAGGTCTCTTTGTTCCTTAGAAAGAGAGTGGGGGGAAAAAAAGGAGACCGTGGCCCTGTGCTGTAAATCATTTGAAACAGACGGGTCACAGTTTTGGTTGTAGTTTATAACTGCTGAGCTTACTGAGTATCGGCCCCATGAGCAATCCCCTTTAAGGCCAGCTGGTCCTCTATACTGGACCGTGTGTGTGCCGAGGATGGCAGTTTGGCAGGGAGCAGGCAGTCGCTCCTGTGCCTTGTCAAAAGGTATTTATGTGAACGTACAAAACGGTGGCCTATTGAGTATTTACAGCAGGCGGCTGATGCTACGCATCACTCAATGCAAAACAGAGGATGAGTGGTCGATGACAAGTTATGCTCAGGGCAGATTATTTTGGAATGTTTACACTGCCACGTACAAATAGTTCCTCCAATGCCTCTACATGTAAACTTAAATGCCACCATAACTCTACTCAATACAGTATTTCATGCGTACGCATATACAGTATATATTTAAATATAGAGGCCTATTCTATATACAGTAGGCCTACATACACTGTTCAGGGCTATATATAGCCGATTCCTCTCATGAAATGGGGAAGATGTCTAGAGTTCAGACAGAATGGTAAGGGTATGAAAAAGAAAGACCAATACATTATAAAAAGGTGGAAAGGGCCGAGTGGAAAAAAAAGTTGATATACAGCAGAGAAAGAGGGAGACGAGGATAGGGAGAAGAAAATAATAAAAAGGAGAGGGGAGGGGGTGGTGGGTGGACAGAGCGCGCAAACTCAATTTAGCCATATGCAATCCTATCTCCACGGCAACGCCTTGTGTTTGCAGGGAACAGTTTGTGAGCTTTGGCACTCGCCGAAGTCCTCTCCCTGCGCTCGGCCCGTCCTAGCTACCACCCCGTGAAACGATGAGGAGGTTTGGAGAGAGAAGGAAGAAACGGAGATAAAACTCAGGGCAAGCTGCCGGAGGGATGCGCGGACAGAGCGAAGAATGAACGCGAGGGGATGAGGGGAAAGAGTGAGCGATATATAGGGAGGTGATGAAGTGAGCAGAGACCTGAGAGGGGGAGCCAGCGGGACATTCCTGGGCCAGCTGTGGGTTGGAGGGGGAATTCTGACTGAATCCCTGACAAATAAAACAAGACACAGGCTATTTCAGTATTCCAAGAGAAAAACCCACTGGCACATCGCGTCGGAATGGAAAGGGGGGGATTTGGGGAGGGAGAGGCAGGCTAATGAGAGAACCAGCAGGCAGTCAGCGTCCAGTAAAGGCAGGCCCGAAAACCACAGCCGTCCAGCGGTTAACCTTTAACTGCCGCTCCCTCGCCGGTCTCCTACACCGTGGAATCACAAAGTTAGAGCGTATAGCGGCGGTTCAACGGGCCGCCGAGCACATTCCTCAGACCGTCTCCTCTCCGGTCAGAGAGAGACAGGTGGTGAGCTGTTTAATAAATACAGGATTTGATGGAGGGAGTCGGCGAGGGAGGGGCGGGTGGGGGGAGTCAAAGGCCGTAGCCGACTGTAAACAGCAGCGAGAAGAGCAGCCATAACATGGCTACCGCTCCACGGGCGGGGCGGTGGGATGGGGGTGCAGGAGGAGGAGGGGGGGGTGGGGCGTGGTGGACCCCTGACTCCACTCATAACTCCCTGTTAATGACTCACTCATTCAGCTGAGCTGCTGCTGAATATCTCTAAACACTGTTGGTCCTGGTAGACAGAGTGACTACAGATGGCTCAACCCCTATTAAGCCCCGCTTAACCATTACAGCAATGGGGTTCAGCGGTCAACAGTGCAAAAGGCTGCGTTTCAGCGTTCACACCACGCTGGGTGGTGTTCATTGTCTGCTGTGACAAGAGGCTGTCAGCCATATGTATATGTTGTATGTATGTATATATTAAAGAAAGGCCTGGTCAGAAACGCTTGTGAGCTCAAGGCAAAGTTCGATGTCATGAAGGTCGTGAACCTCATGAACATTATTAGTGAGAGAGGGGAGGACCAGTTCATATGTAAAAAGTACAGATTTTATAGATTTTTTTAGTTAAAAATGTTGTTTCCAAAAATATCTGTATTCAAAGATTTGCAATTTTCAAAACTACAAGTGCTAATGTAATAATGATGCTACTGAGGTGGTGTCCTGGCATTAACGCATGTGTCCTCATTAGTACTTTACTAGACCTATAGAATGATGAACACTTGACAGAGGCCCTGTCAGTCCGTCCGTCTGTCCGTGCGTCTGTAAGCAGCTAATCTCCGGCACCGCCGATCGGCGTGAAACTTTGCAAGCACACTCCCGGTAAGCCAAAGAAGAACCTCTGCCACGAAATGTTAAAATCGGCTATAACAGGCCACTTAACGTTTTGGCCTATAACTCTTGAACAGTAGGCCGTAGAATCAAAATTCCCTTTTCTAGTCTTACTTTACTTTATGTTTTGTGCAGGGCTTCAGTGGCATTTCATTGCCAGTGATTGCTGCCCTGCTGTATTGCCATTTGCCACTGTGCATTTGACTAAATAAACAATTCGTACAACACTGTCACTGAGAATTAAGCCCCGATTTATACTTCGTCGTCTGATGGTGCCGCCCACCAAAAATAGCACCGCAACATGTTTGTGAGCTTGTAGGTCGTGACACCAATCATGCAACAGAGCATAAATTAGGCATTGCACCCACAAACCCTCACACTCAAAACACACAGAGGTTGAAGAAACAGCCATTTTAGGGGAGCCACAGGGAGGAGCAGTGTGTCTATAGCGTTGCAAGGCTATTATGTCAGTGTTTACCTTTGTGGATTTCTGCCCACCACAACACACAAACGTGGTGTGGAGGAAGTGTGTCCGTGGGGCGGGAGGGACACACACCCTCCACACCACAGTAGCCACAAGGGAGTGCGTTAGTGTGTGTGCACAGGTAGGAGGGGTTGAACTCGCTGCTACCGACAAGGCAAGAAGAGTGATCCAGTTGGATTAATGCCAGTAGGTTGCAACACGGGTAGTTATTATGACTTATTGATGTGCAATAACAATAGAGAACATTGTGGAGAGACGAGGGGTTTGAGTCCTCCGTGGGGCAGTCAGCTTGGCCGGGGTGTTCCACTTCCAACAGACACAATTGGCCGTGTTTGCGGGAGGGAAGCTGGACAGTTATTTGCCGCTACGCTAGCGAGGGCGCCCTGTCAGCAGCAGTGGTGGAAAAAGTACTCAAATGTTTTATTTAAGTAAAAGTATCAATACTGCAATGTAGAAGTATTTTGTTACAAGTAAAAGTCCGGAATTCGAAATTTACTTGAGTAAAAGTACAAAAGTATTGGTATCAAAATGTACTTAAAGTACCAAAAGTAAAAGTACTAAATATTTGAAAATAGCCGATCTACAAGCTCACAACGCGTCGCGATGCGACGCGTTGTGAGCTTGTAGATCTGCTATTTCCAAATAGTCTATGTATAAAATAGGGCTAAAGTGGTTAATGTATGTTTTATAATATCATAATTGATATCTGAAAAGTAACTAGTAACTAAAGTTTTCAAGTAAATGTAGTGGAGTAAAAGTACAATATTTGCCTCTGAGATGTAGTGGAGTAGAAGTAAAAGTATTGGAAATTGGAAATACTCAAGTAAAGTACAAATACCTCAAAACTGTACTTAAGTACAGTACTTAAGTAAATGTACTTAGTTACTTTCCACCACTGGTCAGCAGGGGTGTTGAACTGTGAGGAATAGGGTGTCCCTCCACACGCACGTGTTTTAAAAAAAAATATTCGCAGCTTTGCAGGAGTGAGTGGTTGAGGTTATGCCATGTACGCCTCGGTTGTCGGAGCAGTGCCGGCTCATACTGGATTCATGTCAGGGCCCTGCAGGCAGTGGTGACTCTGAAGGGGGGCGAGAGAAGGCAGATCCACCACAGTCTTCAAAGTCCTTTTTGTGGCGTGCGGCAGAGGGTTTGGGGAGTTTCCGGCAAGCGGCGCTCCACTGGGGCCGCCCGGGGACGGAGGATGGTGGCCATGTGTGCCAGCGCGGGCCACCACATCACAGCCCACCTACATCTTCCACCAAAACCTGGTTGTTATGTGCATCTCCAATGGCCTGCGAACTCACAAACGCCACTGCGGCCATCTTTCCTTACCCCCTCCCGTCCCACACACACACACACACACACTCCCCAAACCGCATAAATGGGAGGGGGACAGTAGAGAAATTATCATTTGACAAGGGGAATCCCACATCCTGAAGTTTATGTACTCTGTGGGGGACTGTGTCAAGTCATCTCGGTAAAAAATATAATAACACTATGATGGGTAAGTGCTGCAGAGAGTGAATGACAAGAGTTACTGTGCTGGTTCACAGTACAAGCATTCTTCCATATGCAAGATACAGAGGAATAAGCTTTTAAACATGCAACCGGTCCAGCATGGTGTTGTGGACCATACGTACTTGAAGCCAGGGCTCAGACTTGTGTCCCTTATCTAGAATGACAGTTTCTGGTAGACCATTACGACCGCATCCCACTGTTCTCTGTTCGCCTGTCCGTTCATCACTTCTCTGCCTTTTTCTGCTAGAATCCGTCTGCACACACTGGCCTGATGTTGCAGGGTCACAGCGCGAGTGACGCAAATCATTGAAAATTTCAAAGGATTTATTTTTCTTCAAATTGGCAGTCGTGCGGTGATCTCCGCTAAACCATTGCGGAACATTATGTGGATCTTGAACACGCCGTGTGGAAACAGCCTTTGAACAGTGAAGGAGTTCAACCTCTACTTCCAGAGCCCACATCACCGATGGAAATGATTAAGTATATCAGAGTGTAATTCCACCCCCCTCGGCCTGGCTCTTAAAATAGAGAATTGGAGTGGAGGCCGGCTGGCCCGGGCGGATGTCTGAATTCCTCTGATTGGAGCAGAACAGCAGCTTGTTATTAGGGCTGATGCTGGCCTGTGACCGCACTGCAGGCCTGCCATGTGGGGGAGAGCACCATGGCATCACTCACACAGAGGCCCCCTCTCCCTCTCATTCGCTCTCCCCCACCCACCTCTCAATCTCTCTTTCTCCCTCTCCGGAGCACTGTGCCAGGCTGTGGGTTGAACATTATATTGATTTCAAAGGCATTCCTTAGAGCTGAAAATGTAAACAAACAGGCACATATGCACGCACGCAGACACACACACACAACATACTGGGGCTGGGCTTCCATCATGTGCAAATCAATTCTTACAACATTCTTACATAGAGAGTCAACATCCACATCTTGCAGGAATCCATTTTTATAGTGCTGGCTTATATGAAACATGTGCCCCAGCTCTGTAGCCATAACTGGAAGTGACTAGCAGCACTGTAGCTTGTGTGATATTTATCATGTTAATAACCCACACACGTCTGGCACAGCACAAATCCTCCGTCATTGTGTTCGGTGCTACAGCAGGCTGGTAGGAAATGAGGCATGAACATCTGTAGCATTTCGAGGGAAGTAGAGGTTAAGCTGAGTATGTATAATTCAACCACCTGAAAGTCACAGCTTCTAGCCCTGTAATTTGAACTTCTGCTAAAAGACAAGGCGATGTCTGTCGAAGGTCTAGAATAACAGAACATAATGGTAAAACATTTTTTTTAATGAAATCTTAAAGTTCTGGTACTCTGGCGTTTTTGAATAGAGATTAAGTTGGGGTAACAGACAGACAAGCAGCTTTCAAACAGAAACGTTGAGCTGTCTCGCTGAGGTTAACCAGACAAGACTAAACACTGGCCACAACCACAATTCAGACTTTAAAAACTCTGTTACACGCAGACAAACAAAATGTGATTATTGAACGGGAAGAAAGTGTTGAAAACTTCCAGAGGATCTCAAGAAGCACCCAGCAGAAGTGAATTGGACACACAGCATCTTGCTCAGGGAGGTCAGTGGTTGGGTCAACGTTTTGGATGCCAACTCAAATGCTGGTAAAAACAGTACTGCAGCACTGTAGAAGAGGCTCTGTAATCATAAAAGCACACTTTTCTGAAGTGGTTTGAATCCTCAGATCTTTTGAAGGGTCATAAAGATAAGTAACATCAACACTCTGCAACCCTGCCCTGACTAACAATAGATCACTGATTCTGGGGAAGATTCTCCCCTTGACCCCTGTTGAAAAAATAAAATACATGGGCCCCTAAAAACCAAACAAGTCAAAACAAGACTTGGCTGATATAATAGTCAAGGGATTTAAAAGGGAGAAAAAAAAAACGAGATTTTGAGAATCTACAGTATATAGGCTAATGGATGGTATGGAGGCAGCCTCTTGCATCATGTGATTGAGTAGCCTCAGACTAGACTGACAGAGATTCTTTTATCGATCAGTCTCGGTTAACCACCTCCGATATCCACTGACTGGACGCTCCGTGTTTAATGGTCTTACTTCTCCATACATGTACAAATTTAAAATACAAAGTGCTTAACTTCAGGCTACCCGTTGAATCTGAAATATTCTATATTGTCGGATAAAGTATTTTATCCAATCTATCCCATCATCTTTCACTGTATTTCTTAATGAGAGTAGTGGCGCTGTTGCAGCAGTCAAAAGTCTTTATTACAATTGAGCATAAATTAAGCATTATTGTGGAGAAACGTCAAATGCGGAGACAAAAAATACTAAACAGACCAGCGGACGTGTCATCTGATTTGGGAGTCGTGTGATATCTGGGGACCCTGGGGTTGTGGAGGCTCCGTAATACTGCAGATCACAAGTTCAAGGCCAGCCATTGTAAGACATTGCCCCAGAGGCCGTCTTTGGCTGTGCTTTGACCTGACAAGAGCTGCACTCAGTGCCGAGGACCGATCACATGCTTTTAAACCACATTCTAGTAATTGCTTAGGGAGACGGTCCACTTCAAACTGCAAATTGGTCTCATTCAGTTTGTCCAAGAAAAGATCTGACAATAATGTGCAGGAGCCTACTCGGTGGAAAAAAAGAAAAGAGCCCCTTTGAGGACCAGATAGGTAACTCCTGCAGATGAGCACAACAGATAAGAGGAATGCATCAGTGGGAAAAAAATTATTCATATCATGTGCAACTTAACCACTTTAACCCTGGCGTCCCTATTTTGGGCATGCCATTATAGGTGAAAATAAAATAAAAAACAAAACAAAACTACAAGCTCACAACTCGCCGCATTGCGACACGTTGTGGGCTGGTAGATTGCCTATTTTTGTTATTTCTGAAATAGGGCTAAAGTGGTTAAAGTCATCAGACAAGATTCTGAGCAAGTTCTAATGAACTTAGCAGATTAATGCAATCTGAAGTGTCACCTCTCTTTCTAGCTAACAAGATATCAGTGATAGGGTTTTAATAGTGCCTGGTAGTACTTATCTCTTAGGTTACCTCACACTGTTTTCACTCCCAGTAAAACCTTTCCATGCAGATTTAATTTGGCATGATTTATGGATACATTTAACTGGATAACTGTATTTGGACAGACGTTTCATGTTAATTCTGGCCATCATTAAAACTGTTGCTTTATATTCTCATGTAACAGGATGCCATTGGATAACGGGTAATGAAACGCTAACCCAGCAACTGGGGAAAAAGCGAAATGGAACGTAAATACCCGTCGTAGCCAAGAACTAATAATAAAAAAAGTCAACACTGTCAAAAGTAATTCCAGAGATGTGGGTTGAACTCCAGCTGACCAAGTACACTCCTGGTGGAGTGGTTTGATGATATTACAGCCATGATCCCCAATCACAGTGTGTATCTGACCTCCATGTTAGTCATCCAAGCCCCCCACGCCCCCTCCCCCCCACGCCAAGCCAAGCACTGCTAGCAGATTCAGCAGGGCCAAGGGTTGGCCCGCAGGCTCAGAATATGCCTGCAGTATGTGGCAGCTGCTTTCTATAGCTTTTCCAAGCCACAGCCCTGGCCTAGCCCCAGCTTGTACCCCGGGAGCACCACGCATCCCAACATGAGCCCCTCAAAGACCCTGCCCGGCCTCCAAGTCCAAACTGCCCACGGTACATCTACCCTGAGACACCTTACTCCAACTGTTGGACTTGGCTCAGCAGCACCATCACACCTCCTAGCCCCCACCAGAGAGCCCGGGGGCCCCAGAGGCTCTAGATTCTAGAACACCGTTCCTCCCTGCCCCCACCCTTGTGTGTTTGGCTCCCCTCCGCCCCGATTCCAGGGAACAGCCGTTAATCTGAGCGCGAACGCCGTATAGAGCGTCTCCTTTTAATTATCAGAGAACTCTGACTGACTGGCTTTCATAATGGATTCCAAATGCTTGAGCTGGGGTGGGAGTGGGTACAGGGGTGGAGGAGGTGGCTATGGAGGGAGCAGAGAAGGAGGGGAGGAGGAGGAGGGAGTAAAGAGATATGGCTCCATCTCAGGTTCTGACCCTTGGCTGCCCTCGTACACGTGTGCCTGCCACAGATTGAGTCCAGATTGACTGGCTTGGCTTTAGAAGATGACTGAGTGACAGAGTTATCTGACAAACAAAATCACACAGAGCCCAGAGGAGTTATCTTTCCCCCACAGGGTCTGTGTCTCTGGGCTGCTGATACCTTATATGCTCCAGAGATCTTTAACTCTTGCTCAAATTATTGATAGAGCAGCACCGCTCCCCTTTAGAGCGGGATTGCACCAATGCACCAGGGACCAGTGGACGGGGACGGGGGGGACGGGAGGGTAGTATTGAGTTCAATTTCACTGTCCCAGCTAACATAAACACAAGCGTCCACTGCCCATATCCCAGCACAAGAACGCCCCCCCCCCTCCACCCCCCAGCATTTATCTTTATAGAAATAGTTTGTATGAGTTAGAACTGTAATCCTTCATGTTCTGTCCTCCTCCCTATTCCCAGGATGTACCAGAGGTCCTTGACAGAGATAGAGATCTTACAGCAAAAGGCTTAGGAGCCAGGCGAAAAATAATACAATCACACAAAACAAAACAACAGCTAATCATTACGACTCCAAACAGATCACACTCGCACACACAAGGACTACAGGACCACCCCTGAGAGCTGACCTGGCCCTGCCCCCCTAACACTCCGTGCTGGCACGCGTCCAGAGCAAACCGGGCCTCCTCCTCATAGGGAACAGCAGAAGGCTGCGGCTCCACGCTGCTCCTCGAGGCGCCGTGGGGGCGGCAGGCTGCCAGTGGTCAAGCCACAGCTAGTGGCCACTGGCCCGGGTTGCTGGGAAGGGTGTCGTGCTGACCCTGTCCTCACGCTGGCCAACGCCCGGGTTCAGGGCCTGGGGACCGGAGGTCGAGTGAAACGACAACCCCCCCCCCTGCAGCCGCGAGTGAGCAGCTGGCTGAGTTATCGTGGATGAGCTCATTTTGGCCAGGATCCAGACAAGAGGCTAGCCAGAATCCTGAAGTCTGAGCTGTCCCCATGAAGTCATTCTCCGAGCGCGGAACACCACAGAGCAGGCCCAGCAGCCACAACAGCAGCAGAGCACAGACTCCACAAACAGACAAGACAGACAGACAGACAGAGACACACAAAGCCCGTCTTTTAGATTACAGGCCCAGACAAGAGAGGGCTCAGAGAGGCTGAGGTCCACGCTGGGCCACAGAGAGGGTAGGAAGAGCAAAGAGGAAAGTACAGCCGTAACTTTGTTAAAACATTAAGGTGAGGTCATTATACCCTGAACTCAACTGGCACTGTGTGACACTGGCTGCCTACTTTGAGAATTCCTATTACTCGTGCAACCCGATACCTTCAAGTCCAGGGAAGTACGTTCGCTCGTTCGTTTCATGTCTGAGGGGTACTCTGGCGCTGAACTACTGTTTGTGGGGTTGAAGTGGAGGAGGAAAAACAGGGGTGCAACAGTTAATCACTGATTCGTTGACCAAAAAAAAGCATGCCTCTCGATTATTTGATTGATCAAAGAAAGTAATCGATAGAATTATAGCTAAGAAGATAATCAATAGTCGGAGAGGAAAAGATCTGATTATAAGGAATAGGAGGGCAGTATGGGGAACCGAGAGCAGCAGATCTCCACGACTAATTTTAGTCGATAAGGTCATGAATGCGATAAGCATTCATGACCACCAGACGACTATAAAAAATAATATATCTTGCTGCAAGACCTTGACAACTCCGAGTGACGCTAAGTAGTGTGTTATTCTAAATAGCCCTCTCCTGCACTTTCATCAGGCAGATACCAAGGGTGACATTTCCCAGACACCCTTCAGGGCTTCTCAGCAGGCCTCATGATATCATTTTAACACAAACAGACCAGCTGGCCAACAACCCCCCCCCCCCACCCCTCCTGGTGTAAAGCCAAATTTATGCTTCGTTGTACGACCGTGTCACATAACTAGGACTATAAATAATTTTCTACCGAAAGGTCTTTTTGTTAAATTGTGTTGAAAATCAGTTATTGCTGGCGAGCTGTTGTGTGACGACGAAGCATAAATTAGGTTTAGCGCCGCGATATAAGACAAGCATCTGTCTATCTGTCAACACGCTAGGCACATGCATGCATCACACACATACGGGCACACCATAGCATCGATCACGCACTGGTGTAGAATCAGGGGTCATCGCCATGCTGGCTTGTGGTGGACATTTTTGTCAAAATTACATTTTTGACAAAATGAGTGGACAATAATATTACCAGAAACACATAAAGAGCTAGTCCTGAATCACCATATCAGGTCTGTAACTCTGAGAGTGTATAAATGGGTCCATTTGGTTCCATTTGAACACTCTCAGAGTTAAGGGGGTCCTTGCAAACAAAACATTTGAGAACCACTAGTACTGCTAGTGGACTCCTAATGTGGTGTCATAGTAAATCAGTGTCATACATATTCTGAAGAAAACCTGGAGACTGACATTCAGTAATTGGGTCTTATGATGAAAATAAGAACATTATAATGGTGTGTAAAAACTAAATCTAAACTTTACCATGGACAAGGCCAAGTCTTTGCCACGGACATTTGGCATTAAATGCCAAATGAAATGCCAAATGTCTGTGTCCGCATGGTGTCCGTGTATGATCATATTGATGAACCCTGCGTAGAATTATGTTTTCCATCTTGTGACCGTTATTAAAAGCGGGACACTGGTGAAACGGAGGCTTTTTTCCATTCCATGACATGGAGAAGCAAACCCAACATCAGACAGATATGCAGTTATCTGCCCCAGCAAGCGCTCCTTATTACAGAGATAAGGGGCATAACCTTGATACTTTTTCCTGAGTCCTTCTACCCTCCTACACATTCCTGTGCTGTGAGGGATAAAGATACACAGTCACAGTCTGTCCTTTTCTCTCTCTCACATGGCTACTTTCCCCCCTTGGGCCTTTCACATGGTAAACATGAGCATATATAAGGGCAGACATCTATGCATGAAACGATAAGCATTTCAATACATGCCACACAAGTAAATATTCTTCCAGAACACAAACCCACATATATACAGTATACAGACGTATACACAAATGTGAGGCCCTCCGTTGTGTGAGTGGAGTCTGGGAGGTGCTGGGGGGCTGATAGTGGCGGTCAGACTCCTCCAGGACAGCAGTGATGATAAGGACCAGAACCTAATTGGAGGCCATCTCCCCTTACAAGGCAAGCCACTACTCAGAGAACACAACCCATGAAAAATCTTTTTATAGACCCCCCACCTCCCCAAACTCCTTGAGAATCATTCAACGTCTCTCATCTTACAGTGGTCTTTCTTTGACACTAGGCCAGTTGGTTCTCAAACATTTTCATGTCAAGGACTACCTAATTGATTTGTATTTGGCCATGCACCGACCATTTGGAAAGATTTTGTGCCAGGGACCCCCATAAGAGATTTGTGTTGTTACGAATGTTGAAACGTTTCTTATGTGTGATTATTAGGGCCAAGAGGCTATTTACCTATTATTCATCCTCTAGGGGGAAGCAACCAGGTGTGAGGGCTATTGTTGCTGGACGTACGGCAAACATACGCCAGGTTGAGCTCAGAGCTCAACCTGACGGATGACAAATTTGACGGACAAACCCCCCCCCCTTTGTGTCTCCCCCTCCATTCCTAATGGACCCTTTATTTAAGGGTCTTACGTCGAGTATAACTGTGAATGGTAGGATGGTAGGATTATTTGACATAATCACAATTATTTGACATAATCACAATTATTTTTGCATAATCGTCATAATGGTTTCCATGCTTTAAAAAGTATAATTAATTTGGATATGTAAGTTATTTGTCATATCTGCCCTGTGCAACTTTTGTTTACGAAGCCTGAAAGGCAAACAGAAATGACATTTTGTAACATATGTTCCAACGTTCAATGGCAAAAACATAATTAAATCGTTAATGGCAAGTGTGACAATTATCGTGACAGCTCTAAATTCAAGGCACTGAATGTCAACGTGTGACACCTAGGACATTACCAGAGTTCAGCACCAGAATCCCACCTCTTCACTCAATTAGCCAAATAATCTATAAGCATCTCAGAGTGCCCCCGATATAAAAACACACTACCCATTAACCTGTGGTCTGTAAAAAAGCACACAACTTAGCAATTAACCCACATTCCCCCAAGTCATCCAGCTGCCTCCATTTCCAAATGACTATAATTCCAAACAACAACGTGGTAATTTCCTCGGCAGAGAGCGCATGCCTCGTGCACGACTGATTATGGCTTTGCTGGAAACTTATAAAGACTGTGGTTTCCTGGAGGGAGACCGCATCAGCTGTCATATTCATAATTATAGCATTTCTGCCTATTTCTATCAATCGTGTAATTATTGTATCTCTGCTATTTCTATCAGTCATATAATTACCATATTCAGTCATTTCTACCTAAACCTTTGCTTTTGCAATTTCTTTCTCTTTGTAGTAAAAAACAAAACAAACAAAAAAACACAATTGTTAAGGCATACTGTATATCATATGCCGTTTTATTTTCTCTTCTTCTTCAGACTATATTTTGAGCACGAGGCTTGCTTTGAGCGCTTGATGACATTTTGACCCGGAGTGAGCAGACTGAAGCCCGAATTATACTTATACTAAAGTCAACCTTTAAAAAGGGCATTAGAATTTTAGATCATCATTTAGATTTGATGATCTAAATTTTAGATTTCAGCATTGGCTATTCAAGAATAGCAGATATACAAGCTCACAGCGCGTCACTTCGTGCCACGCTGCGAGCTTGTACATCTGCTATTTCTTTTAAATCATAGAAAAATAATGATATATTGGTTAATAAGATTGAGTGAATAGTTTTGAAACTACAGCTTATAGAACTGAAGTCAAGTTAAAACTCTTCAGTAGAGAAAACACCACTTGAATTAGCGGTTTCTAGCTCTAACCTTATATCTTAGCTACATGTTTATGCATTTATTTCATATTTACATTTAAGCTCTGACATTTATGTCAGACATACTCTAGTACTGTATGTGAAGAGTCTAACTGGGCTATTAACTCATTTTTGAAGAAAGAATATCGTTTTTTGAAAAAAAGAAAAGATTTTTTCTGCTTTCCTGAAGAATGGGCACCAGCTAAATGACTGTCTCTCAGACAAAAACAGTCACAAATCTTGAAAACGGTTGAATAATTTTGAATAATGAAAAAGTTTCAGAACTACTGATTTAGACGGCATTTGTAGAATCGGCCTCAGGTCTTAATGGGCTCTAATGTGTTTGCATGGTCTCCATTTGGAGGGTATACCAGACTCCTAGTCAAGGCCAAGGTATTTGCTGCCCCAAGGACCTCCACTTCATAAATTGTGGTTAATTAGCGCCTGAGCTCCACTGTCAAATGTGCCTAATGAGCTGGAGGTGCCACTTCTTCTGCACCAGGTGTGGGAGGGCATACACAGGATGTCCCAGCAGGGGAAGCACCTGGGAATAATTAACTCTCTGGGCCGTCAGTGGCTCCAGTTCAGGGTGGGGCCACTTTTAAAAATGGGGCAGAGTATGCAGTTTTTTTTATTATTATTTATTTTGTTAGCCATTAAGACCTGAGGCAGATTCTGCAAATGTCTTCTAAATCCCAATTCAGTTTTCTGAAAAGAAGTTTCTATATCAGTGGTTCAAGGACCCCCAACAATATGTGTTTGGCCGCAGACCCCCATCTCAAAATATTTTGTTCCAGGGACCTCCAGAAGCAATGATTTGAGTCACACATTTTTGTTTAAATATATAAATACAGTATGCAAGGATTTGCACAGATTTTCACGGTTTATCAAAAATGTACAAATTGCAAGTGTCGTCTAGAAGAGTCAGACAACAGAGTTATTGTGGTTTTAATTAATCTTGCTAAGAGTACTAATTGCTTAATTCTCTTCTCTGTTGTGGAGTTGGCACAACAGCCTCTATAGACTGGTAAACATCTTATGGACAGTGATGAAGAGGGGTCCCATCAAAAGGACAAACTTCGAGCACACTCGAGCAAATACTTACTTTAAAAGCCTTTATTTAGACGACAGTGCTACATATTAAAAACAATAAAATGCCAAAGACGCCTGTTGAACTCTAAGAAGCACTTGGCTCGCCTTTGTTCTCTGATCTTATGGACAGTGTTGCCAGATTTTGCCAGAGAGATAAGCAACCAGGTCTATGCCAAAATAAGCAACTAGGCCATTTTAATATGGACCCTGAGTCTGAAATAAATATTGACTGAATTAACATTATCTCCTATGATGTTAAACATTGATGATTCTTACTTTTCAATATTTCAGTGTTAACTCAATGTGTTGATTATTTTAGCTTAATTGATAGCTAACTCAATGTATTGATTATTTTAGCTTAACTGATATAGTCTTTATTGATCATTCTGTATCATTTAATTGTTTGACGTTTAAAAAGAAAATGTAATTCGCGAAATTGACTGTTTTGCCATCTTTCCCATTAGGCTCCATACTTAGACGATACAACATAACCACATTTTCACAGTCTTAGGATCATAACCTAAAAGAAAAAGGCTTTACTCAAGTTTGTATGGGGTGTTTTAAACAAATGTTTTCCTCCTTGCTTGTTTGCCACAGTTGAGCCATTGATTGTGAGGGCAGCGAATGACAATCCATGCTTCTGTTTATCCTGGAAATGATCTGTGGATCATGAGGGACACGAGAACCACAATCTGTCTCTTTCAGTAATAATGAGATGATGCAAGAGGAAAATAAGAATGAACTATAATCCAGATCACGAGCTTTGGAAGTACCCTGAAGTGCTGCAGAGTGCGCAATGCGTACGTGTACTGTACTGCGTCTGTAGCTGTGTCTCTTTAAATTGTCAGGATGTCTTTGTGTCAAAGTCAATAAAACATCTTCCTGTCAGTAATTGGTAAATAAATGTATCTTGTTCCATATTTCTTAAAGGAGCACTTCATCCCATTTTCAACTTTATCGTCATATAATTGGTCCTAACTAATGCTCATTATAAGATGATTTCCGTCAACTCACTCTGTGTCTCATTGGTGGGCTATGGACAGTTCAGAAACCTCCCTTCCCAAGATAATAGAAACCGCAGCCTCTCTCTTCCTGGAAAGTTAGCATGCAATATGCATTGTTCTTGGATAAAAAAATAAAAAAATAAAAAATATTTGAAATGACCAAACCTGCCTACCGATGATGTCACTAGTAGGCAGGCTTTCGAACTGTCCACAGCCCTCCTCTGAGGCAAGTAGACAGAAATGGTGCCATCTTTTAATTACCAATTATATGAAGATAGGTTGAAAATGGGTGAAATGGTCCTTTAAGTTAATTTCAGATATTCCTCTTACAGGCCTACTCTTCTATATGATACACAAAAAATATATATTGTAATAAACTACAGTACAGGACCTTTGGCATTTAGACCTCCTTTTCTTTCATTCATGAACATTACAACAGCTTTGAGTTCTTCAAAACACCATACTACTCTGTCTACTCTATAATCATTAGGCTGAGCAAATTGCTATTGGCATCACTTAATCCTATAATAACTATAAGAGTGGAAAGTGCAAGGAGGTCTTTCCTAATATTGCACCAAAACTGAAGTTCATGAGCAACAGCCCCCTCCCCTACCCAGTCTTCTAAAAGGCCACCATTGTATGTGAGGCATTGCCATGGCTACTGCCGGCGAACTGTAAGCCTTTTAGAATTATTAGCATTCCTGGCTATGCTGTGTACTGTTGCAAAGCGGCTCGCTTTACCATCAATCCGCCTTGGGAGAAACACACCATTTCTTTCAATAACAAAAACAGGAATTTCCATCTAGCTGGGAATTAATTAAAGTCGAATTACAGACTGCGGCCAGTATTGAAACAGCACAGACCAAACTCAATAACTCCTGTGCTAGGGGGCTGGTGATTCCACATCACTTCTCCCGAGGGTCGACAGAGGCGCTAACTCAGCAGTTACTAGGCAGGATAGCGACATGACCAACGTTTTGACAATGGACAATGTGATCATTGACATATCCATTCATCTTGGTTTCAATGAATCCTTGCTTTCAAGGGTCTATCCCACATTGTAAGCATCATCGTAAAAACCTCCACAGAGGTCATGGGCTAATGACATTGCCGGATAACATACGTACAATTCTAAAAACAACTTAATAATAGAATAGTTACACACAGTCAACTATTAAAAGTGTAAAAGATTTATATTAGCGCTTTGGATTTTGCTTTGTAACACAAGGGGTCTCTTGAACATTTTGGTTCTGTATTTGTGAGATCCTACAGAGACCATTGAGCAGTACCAGCGTATGCAGAGGATAGCATGGACCACGATGCTGGTTTCACATTCAATGGCTAGTGTTCCTCAGGGTGGCGCCACTGTTCTCTCTGCTGATATGCCAGGTACATTATTACCATTACTCAATATGAATTCTTGCATGGCCGCCCCGGCCCTCCAACCTCCCTCCACTTCGAATGGAGGTCTGTCATTTGAAACAGTGGATAGAATGTGCGAGCAGCTCACTCGCCGGGGCGTGGCTTTACTGTGATTGAGTGGCGACGGGACCAGAGTCCTTCCGCTCCCCCATAGCGGGAGCTATTTTTGAATAGGCAAAATATAAAAATAATGCTTTTTAGCTCAAATCTAAAATGACACAGATGCTTTCCCGGTCTTAATGGGTTAACCCATTAATGGGCCATTAAGACCAGAGGACCCAATTCTGGAAAATGTCTTCTAAATCCTAACAGTTTTCTGAAAAACAAATGTTGCTATATCAGTGGTGCTCAAACTTTTTCATGTATTTGGCAAAGTATTTCATGTATCCAGGAACCCCCAGAAGCAAAAGTTTGTGTAAGAAATGATCTACAAGCTCATAGTGCGGCACGAAGTGACGTGCTGTGAGCTTGTACAGTATATCTGCTATTTTTTAATAGCCAACCAATGTGCTATATATACTGTACAGCTAAAATCTAAAATGACACAGATGCTTTCCCGGTTTTAATCGGTTAAAAGCGTCGACTGCTCCCAATAGTTAGGATGGGTTAAAATGTAGAGGACGAACACGCAAATGTACAGTGACAAGTACCCCAATAACAACTAAACCCTGATATGACATCATGGATTCTTCGCAGAATTTCAAACTGGGGAAAAATAAACCATGCGGACATAGTGGCCAGATGATTATCAAAGCTTTGGCCGCACATTCAATTACATGATCTGATCAAATATACAAATGCAAAGCCCACAAGACAAAAATAACAGATTATTTTCCACGCCTTTTTTTTTTGCGAGGTTACATTTAAGGCAGAGTTTGGGAAGTTTATAACGGAAAGTCCCCCGAACTGAAAGTCCCCTAAATTTCATTTCCACAGGAAAAGCAAAACCTCGTAGAATTAATCATATAAAAATTGTAATGCAACAGAACAATGACTACTTGCCTCAGGGGTTTCTGCAATAATATGGTTAACCACCCAACCCCACCTAGGTCAAAACCATGTAACAATTGGACCGTTGTTGGGAGTGAGAATCCGAGTCGGAACCGATTGAAATAATGTGGACCTCATTGGTATCTAATGAGAAGGTCTGGACCAAATGGTGACACAATGGCCACTGTCCTCAATTCTACAGACTCCACTATCAGCCATGGGAATCCTCCAGCCTTTGGCACCTCCAATAACGCAAACAAAGTAGTCTGCATGGGACCCAAGGGAAACCAGGCCCCCCAGTGACGGTGTTGGTGGTTATGCCAAATCTCCTAAATGGCAACCACTTCCCTGGAGAACACTTGGGCTATAGTTTCGGTTTCACCAATCTGTGTTGTTCTCGGGTTGCTAGTTACAGCCGACCAAAAAGGTAGCAATCTCTGAAAATACCCTCTTCCCCTGCGAGAAACATTTCATAAGACTGCAAGCTGGCATTAATTTAAAAACCACCTCACATACTGTAGTAAAATAAGGCAATTTAAGGATTTGGAGTAGGAAGGAAGGATTTTGAGTTGCAATAATAAAACTGAGGGATTAACTTGGGGTAATGTGCATTTTAGGTCAGGTTGCAGAAACCTTGTACAGTTTTTTCCAAACCTTGTCGAAAGCGCCTGTGTTCCAATGGATCCAATAGTAGTTACTGAATCACAAGCTCTCACTAATACTTTTCATTGGTTAAATTTTTTTTTTTAAACACAGACTTAGTGATTTTCAAACTGGTGTCCCTATTTTGGGCAAGTTATTGTACGTGAACATTTAATTATAATCAATTTTTTAAAAGGCAGATCTACTGTACAAGTTCAGAACTTGTGAGCTTGTAGATCATCTTGCTACTTTTGTGTGACACTGTCATATGATAAAGTATAAAATAGGGCATGCACTTATGAAAAATACGGAGTTACAATGTTTCTGCCCAACAGCGAGAACACCGGTATGTAATGTCATCCTGTAATGTCAATAGTGTATATCATGTACATACATGAATGCATTGTGTACACAGTCTATGTAGGTCTTTAGTAATTTATGTGGGTTTGAGATAGTGTGTCCTTTGTATTGTGTTAAGGCAGAGAGAGCCAGAGCGAAACAAGTACTGTATTCCATTGTACTATAATACAGATGACAATAAAGTTGAACTGATTTAGCTGAACTGATTTATTGTCAGGCCATGAAAAAAATTATGTTAAATTGACAGATTGCAGTTTGATTCATCCCCAGTTTAATCATGTTCCATGTTGTGTACAGAAATTAGGCAGACCAAGAGAGGCTCTGGGAGGGCTGCAGTCACCTTCCAGTCCTGTGTTTCACTGTTTGGTCTTCCTCCGGGATGAGATGACGCTGTGTTTATAACCAAAAGGTCCTAGTCGACAGGGCTCTATTGATGAAAGAGAAGTGATTAAGGTTATCTGAATGTGGCAAGGAAATAAAAGTACATTACATTTGCTATGTATAATTACAGACAGAAATCCAATCAAGCCCTTACTCTCCAAAATAGCTTATTGAAAGAAACTCCTTTAGTTACTTCGCTAACTTAACTCCCTCATTAAGCACTAATTTTCTAGGAAAGTGAATCAGGGCTCAGAGTTCAGTAAGGGAGGCAAGCGCATGTGTCCAATAAGAAATATTGGACAAAACACAGAAGTTCACTTGTGTCCTTGTACTGAACGAATGGTTCAATAGTTAGCTTAAGGTTCCACAGAAATTCAATACACTTGTGTCATTAACAGTGAACGGTAAAACATAGGAAAATAAATTAATCAAATAAAAATCAATTCAGTTAAACAGTCACCTTGGCAATCACTTGGGGCCTGGCCACTCCCAACCAATCGCAGAGCTGATTCCTGTGTGTCCGTACTGTTGCCATGTCACTCTCCCTGGAGGAGACACCAAACATGACAACATAAGGGAAACACCTTACATAACAGTCCTTACATAAATCCATATTCAACCCATTAAGACGTGAGTCGGATTCTAAAAATCCTAGTCTTCTAAATCCTAACAGTGTTCAGAAAAACGTTGCTGTATCAGTGGTTCCCAAAATCTTATGTATTTGGCCGCGGACAGCTCAAAATATTTTTTTCAAGGGACCCCCCAGAAGCAAAGATTTGAGTTAAAAATGTTTGGTTTAAAAAAATATATATATATATATATTCAAATCTTTGCACAAATATTCACGATTTTTCAAAAATAGCAGATCTACAAGCTCGCAGCGCAGCACGAAGTGACGCGCTGTGAGCTTGTATATCTGCTATTTTCGAATAGCCAAAGAATAAAATAATGGTTACACAGATCGCTTTCCCGGTTTTAATGGGTTAATAATAGACAACATTTAGTCGGAAGATCCACTTTGCTAAATTGTGACCACACTGACCAATTGGTGTCACTCAGCAGTGTCATGGCATCGTCCAACACCTCTGGGTCAACGACGTCATCATAAGTGAGGAACATCTCGTACATCTGGCTAGCTGTGGTCTTCCTGATCTACACATACAGAGAGCACAACACAGTGGTCATTTAACTCCCAAGAGGACACAGAAAAACACAAAAAATGTATGCAAACGGAACCAAATGGCAAGATTTGACACGGTCAATTGCATTTACAAAGTGCCTTTCAAAACAACCGTTACAACAACCATAATAATTTTAAAAATCATTACGTAAAAAATATAAAAGAATAACAGGAAATAATAGGTTCAAGACAGACTAAAACAATAGACAATAAAAAAGATAAATCTCTAAGAAGTAGAAGTAAATCTAAGAAGATAATCAATAGTAGCAGCCCTACTGTGAATTTTACTGTGATGGAAAATAGTTACATCAAGAGAAAAGAGCATACTGAGATGTTCTGAGACAATATGGTCCTTCGCAGCATTTCATTATTCTGGATAGCCTTTGATGTTTCCCATACTGCTAAATACCCCAACGGGCACATCTTTTTAAGTAGAGAATCAACTAATACAAAGCACTTTTCTTTTTGAAAGGCAATTTTCAGTTTTGCATCAGAACAATAATTCCTCTGTTTCTGTATACAGCCACCACAGAGCTGTCAAACAAAAAAAATAGATTCAGACAAATCTACCCGAAAATGTCGACACGGCGCTTTCAACACGAGAATTGTAGAGACGTATTGTACTGGTGTGGACCAGACTGTGGACAGATTGTTTCCAGCCCTAAGATGGCAGACGTACCACGGGGAAGGGATGGCACAGCATCATCAGCAGCTGAAGCAGAACCTTCTTCCTCACCTCGCCCGGGAACTGGACCAGCCCACAGAAACTGAGACATGAAGACAGCAGCAAGAATCAATGGCACCCCCATTATCTAGAACAGGTGTTCCCAGCTCGAGACCCAAAAAGAGAAATATGGTGTCCTCCTGGGACCCAAACTTACAAAAAATACAGAGTACTGGTGTATTTATGATGATGGCAGAGATAGGGCTGTCACGATTATGACATTTTGCTTGGCAATTAATTGTGTTTCTGTCATTGAACATTGGAACATTATGAATAAAGATTACATTTATTT
This sequence comes from Gymnoscopelus braueri, assembly GCF_963280865.1. Classification (NCBI taxonomy): domain Eukaryota; kingdom Metazoa; phylum Chordata; class Actinopteri; order Myctophiformes; family Myctophidae; genus Gymnoscopelus; species Gymnoscopelus braueri. The sequence continues at coordinate 16,199,676 of NC_137615.1, forward strand.
TTGCCTTGCAGGCTTCGTAAACAAAAGTTGCACAGGGCAGATCTGACAAATAACTTACATATTTTATTATTTCATATTTTAAAAAAGAAAGATTAATGCGACAAGTTTTGAGCTTGTAGATCGGCTATTGCCACTATTTTTTTTAAATGTTTGAAAATATATGATTTTTTTTAAATGGAAATGATTGACGATTATGCAAACAATTAATAAAATTATCTCAAATAATTGCAATTAGGCGATTATGTAATAATAATAATAATAATAATAATGCAGAGACACTCACACATCTATACAGGAGCGTAGCTTCTGAAAGTCCTTGGACTTCTTCATCTCCTTGCAGAGCGCCAGCAGCTCCACACAGAACCGGTGACTTGGAGAAAACAGGAAGGCAAAGTTGGGCTCTGTGAGCGTTGAGCTTCCTTTCATTGCATGGTGAAACTGGTGCTCTATCACTTGTTGGGCTACATATCCACATTCTCTCTAAGGCAGTGGTCTTCAATGTTTTTTCAGGCCAAGGACCCCTTAGCTGAGAGAGAGATGAAGCAGGGACCCCCCCACTACATATTGGATTCATGTTAAATGTGTGTTTACAGACATTTAACGACTTAAACCCTCAATACTTTGTAAACTTGAACTTTGGCCCGGTACTTGAAACTTACACCAAACCTCTTCACGGGAAAATAGCCGATCTACAAGTACATCTGCTATTTTCGCCCCAGAATAGGGATGCGAGGGTTCAAGTGGTTAATGTAAAAAAAAAAAAAAAAATGTAGTCCCTATTACACAAGGATTTGGCGGCCCCCCCAGCAGTATCTCTGAGGCCCCTTAGGGGTCCCAGACCCCCTGTTGAAGACCCCTGCTCTAACAGTACGTTTTAACAGCGGGCGACTTCCGGAAAATACTATCCTGATCGCCCGCTGTTAAAACGCACCGTAAGGCTTTGCGAATCAGATTGGTTTCTCAAATACGGTCTTTCAGACCGACTATCCACACTGCTATTTGCAAGTGATAAGATCGCATTTGTCACCCTATCTGCATTGGTTGCTATGGTAACAACGTTATGACATAGGCGTAAGTAATGCTTAATGTATACTGTGTTTGTAAGATGATGTCACTTGCCAAAGATAGACAATCTGATGCGTTGTGGGCTTGCAGATCGGCTATCTTCGTCAAGTGACACTGTCTTACGACAAATGTTGTGTTCGAGCGTCCAGACTGAGACCTCTTTTGAAATTGGGATTTGCCTGTGGTTCAAATCAGTTTCCATGTGTTTTTGTTGTGCTGTTCACACTTGAATACCAAAACCAATTTGATTCCAATCCGGATCGGACAAAAGTCGGATTTGGGCTGCCAGTCTGAACATAGCCTTATACTCACTTCTCTTGGGTTGTGAAGATCTCAAAGCAGCTGTTAGCCAGCATCTGATCTAACATCTTCAGGAGAGGAATGGACACCCTATGGGAGAGGGGAGAAAAAACACACCACGTTGCCTCACTTAGGTCATGGAGTAAGATGTCTGCTCTGTTTATCTGCACGTTAACAAAGGCAACATGAGCATATATGACAGGCACCTCAGAATACCGTCTGCAAAGACAGAATTCCAGAGGCCTTGTAAGGTCAGCAATGCTACCAGTCATTGTAAATGACAATCCATGACAAATTTTCGATAGTGTGGTAGATATTCTATATGAAAACATGGTTCCCACTGGAACACACTGAAGTTGAAGTATAATGACCATAACCCACTGCTATGCTTGGTCTTGGTAGGCAACAAAATGGTTTTGGTTAAAACTGTCAGTGAATCTTACTGCTAATCGCTGAGAACCTTGTTGTAAAAGTAATAATACACTCAAGGCCATGACATATTGTATTACTGTATCATGGTTGCGGGCTTTAAAAATGAACATACCAGTATAATTTTGACTTCTAGCAGAGATTGCCCGTCTTCACAAAATGTAGCGTATATGTTGTGTGTGTGTGTGTGTGTGTGTATGTGTATGTGTGTGTGTGTGTGTGCGCGTGCGTGTGTGTGTGTGTACCTGTCATTACGGATGTTGTCTCTGAAGATTCTCAGCAGTGTGTCTCCAAACTGTCCAAGAGCAGTGGGGTCTTGCTGGATCCCTTTCAGATGGTCAAACAGTGACTGGGCGGAAAAGCGCACCTGAAGAAAGTGGGGCAGGAAAGTTAACCATTTGATTTATTTATTTATTTATTTTTTAAGCCGATCTACAAGCTCACAACATGCTGAGATGCGTTGTGAGCTTGTAGATCTGCTATTTCCAAAACAGTTGTGGTTAAAAGTTCAAAAGCAGCGGGAGCAACCTAGAGGTTAGAGAAACAGATCTACGGACTGGAACACCCATTGGTTTCATAGAAAAGCACACTGGGACACAGACACACACATTCATTGATACTAACAAACGGTAACCGGAACACTCGCCCCAAAACACACTCGCCCCCATTTTTTCCGTGGACCACTCGCCCCCCATGGTTCTTGTATTCTTCTATTTGTTTTACTGAGGTTAAGGTTAGGAATACGTTTAGGGTTAGGCATAGTTTTACTGAGGTTCAGGTTAGGAATAAGGTTCGTTTTAGGCATAGTTTACTGAGGTTACGCTTAGGAATACCTGGTGGCGACCAGTCCGAGGTCGCCGGATTACACCGGGGGCGAGCGTGTTTTGTGGCGAGCGTTCTTGTATTCCTAACAAACAACACAAGTCAGACACAGATTGTATCTTGACAACCTAAGCAGACACTATGCAGTTCAAAAAAGAAAACCAGCAACATTGCACTTGAACATTCCAGTGATCCGTCACTGAAACTCAAATAATGTATGGAACACGATGGGAAGAAGACAAAAACTAACGTATTCGTGACTGCTGCTGTGATTGGGAGGCTTGTTGTGTCTTCACTAAAGTTGAGGGTGGGAAGCAGGAATCAACACACAGTAACATCATCACATTCTTCACTGAGACTTAAGGCATCAACCTGTATGAATGAAGAATTTGTGTAATACTCGCGATTTTTGTTATTGTTTATTCGGCACGCCCCCACAGTGTGTAAAGAACTTAAGAATGGTCAATTCATACCAGGGATGGATAGTTTTGGCACCGTTTCCTTTCCAAAGCCCTGTCCAAACCTATGAGTCAGCCTACTCTGTCTATGATGGTCTATCTGGGAAAGGGGAGAATGAGAAGGAGGTGAAAACTAGAATAGAGCCAGATTGCCTCCTGGAGAATATATTTATAGCCTGTTGGCAGATGAGCTCAGCTTTACAGATCTCACTGCAACCATTAAAGGCTTTAACCTTATTTTTCTTTATTATATCCACAAACACTAAAGTTTAAAAATAGTTAATCGGCCACAAATCATCCTGCGTGGGCAAGGATATGGGATACGCTTTCACAGGTTTGAGTCTCACTAAAGGAGGAGAGACCACTGAGTGCTCGGAGGCAGTGTTGCCAGATTCTGTGAGGAAAAACAAGCAACCAGGTCTAGGAAAACCAGCCCAAAACCAGCCCAAAAGAAGCGAGTCAAGCGACTATGGGCCACATGAGCACTCTAACATATACATCAGCTATTTGAAAATAGCAGATCTACAAGCTCACAACGCGTCGCGATGCGACGCGTTGTGAGCTTGTAGATCGGCTATTTTCAAATAAAATCTTTCGGCGAAATTATAATAAGCAGATCTGGCAACCCTGCTCGGAGGCCCCAGAACAGGGAGGCGCTCAGGCGTCTTTGTAGAGTGATGGGAGCGTGGGGTCAGGAGTGGGAAGCTGCTGACATGCTCTTTAGAAGTGCCCATTCATCAATATGCAAGTCACCGTTTCAGATGGGAAACGCCGGCTTTCCAATACCACCTCCAGATCCATTGGTTATGGATGAGCCCTGATCTTTGAAGTTTAACCCACAGACGCCATATTGTTTACACAGTGGAGTGGAGATAGGGTCAGAGTGATACAACCTGATATATGTGTGTGTGTGCTTTCAATAATTCTGAGAAAGTGAAGCTTTCTTGGACAAAGTTAAAGTATATTTATGTGTAATGTGGAGCTTGGAATAGACTACATGATAAACTCTGGCTCCCCCTATTGGTTCAAGCCCCCAAACTACAACAGTAAGCCTGGATTATTATTACAGTTGACCACTTGCACTTGTTCTAGTAACACATTTTTTTTGGTCACAGGCAATGAAGAATGAAGAAGTGGAAACAATGGGATTGATGGACCAGACGTTTTTTAGATGTCCTGCTTTGCCAGTGACCTCCTTGCATACTGTTAACACATTACTTTTTCATAACATATTACAGTTCACTAGGCACCAAGTATTTCTATTCTTTAAAGAAATAAATTGTAATTAAGATCTGTTTTTCTTTCATCTGACTGCAGTAAACTGAAATATTATCCTTAAAAGGCAATAAAATATGAACATCAATTAAACATAAGATAAATAAATCACAGCCGTACATGAAATCTGAGCATTTCAGCCTCATTTAAGATTGTATTTCAACTAAAACAAAAACATTTTTGCAGTCCATAATTTATTGCTTTGGAACCCAAATAACAAGAGAAAGGAAAGCTCATTATAATACTATATTGCATCGACTGTGTCCCGTTCTATCAGGCCCACCATAGATCCTGTTTGGGTTGGCATACCGCAGTGTTAATTTCGTCAACTAAAACTAGTAGAGAAGAGATCGAGAAGAACTAAAAGACAAGTCATTTTATGTTTGGTTGCACTCTGAAAATAGCCGATCTACAAGCTCACAACGTGGCGACGCGTTGTGAGCTTGTAGATCGGCTATTTTCAGCATGCAACCAAGTGTAAAATCAGCCATTACGATGCCATCAAGGCCTGCCAAAATACATTATTGTCGAAAAAAAATCAACTGTAGATTTAGTTGACAAATCTTATGATGTTTAGTAGACTAAAATTAAAACTTTTCAGTTGACAAAAATATAAATAAAACTAAATACAAATTTGCTGTCCAAATGAACACTGGCATACCGTGGACTCTGTGATTCCACCGACCGACACGGTGAGGCCCAGCAGGGTGTGGTACTGGTACTGAGGCAGTCTCAGCAGCTGGGTGATGTGGGGGAAGGCTTGAGACGGAGCGTTCCAGTTCAGACTGACGGACGTCTCACTTGAAAAAAAACAAAAACAAAGTTTAAGTCATAAGTTGGAAGCTGTGATGGGTCTAGACGGGTCTTTGACACTTTCTGACATCTGTGTTAAAGATAACCAAGAGGTTTCATGACGAGCAGACAGATCACCCTTCACCCTGTTCAATTTCAAAAACATTTTGGGGACGTGTTTCAGCAGCATATTTACAACTTAACCCATTAAAAGCAGGAAAGCATCGGTGTCATTTTTTGATTTTCTCACAACGCGTCACTTTGTGCCGTGCTGCGAGCTTGTACATCTGCTATTTTTGAACATTTTTTTCATTTGAATTTTGAATAATTTTGAATTACGAAAAAGTTTGAGAACTACTGATTTAGAAGGCATTTGTAGAATCAGCCTTACATTTTAGAATCAGGTCTTACTGGGTTAAGATATAGAGTATATCTTAAGTATATATACATATACACATAGTATGGTTGTGTTTGGACAAACAAAGGCTAAATTTGCTCTAGGCCCATGCACATGTTTGGAACTGATGGCACCCCCTGTTGGATGATCATTTTTACACATGATTCTACAGTGTTAGGAAACCAGTGGACAATCTACTTACAATTTAACAAATCAAAAATGGTTTGCCCAGTCATTACAAAAGTCATTGCAAAATCAGTCATTGCAAAATCAGACTATAGACTTGTGTCTGAATTGTGTGTGTATTGTTGAAACTTTTAGGATAGGTTTCAGGTACTTTATGTAGACATATCTTGCAAATGTTGTGGGTATTAGTTGTTGATGGTTGTTATCTTGACTTTGGTCCATTCATGTACCAAACCACACCCTTTTTAAGTTTATTGGTCAATATCTGTAAATGTAAATAAGATAAACACGTTTTATGTCGGTTTTGATAAGCTGGGTCCAATAATGATCCACACACACACAAGTTGGTAGCAATATGACCTGCGGTTTAGGGGGAATTTAGTTATTCAAGAATTGAAAATGGCATTTTGGCAGAATTTAGTAGTTGAGGCAAATGTATAAGAACAGACCCACAGACTTGTTATAGACAAACTGTCTGTAGCTCAAGGGTAGTGTAAAGTGGACTCACAGCATAGGAGCTAAGACCTTTCAAAGTTAAAATTATTGACCTTTAATTATAGCACCCCCAGGCCAATTAGGGTCGTATTTGTTGTGCAAGTAATGTGCACAATCATCAATAATTGGTGAAATGTCTCTACCATTTACCATCTCATGGGAAACATGTGGCAGAAGGAAAAAATCTGCACAAAAATAGGGTTAAAAACTAAACACAGTGAGCACAATGACAGTCAACGTGGTTGTTTCAAGTTACCGACAAATTTAAAGCTTATTTGTGTTCCACCCGCAGGCCCCTTTTCACAGTCGTCTGCCAAAACTGATGACTTAAATGGCCGTTTTGAAGGTACAACATTTAAAGCCAAACTTGGTTAAAAAACCTGACCAGTGAGCCAGGTGGCGCTGAGCCCATGGATGTATAAAGAAGGCTTAACCACTGACATGTGAATAATGGCAGACTGCCGATACCACCCACACCAAAGGAGTGGCAGAGAGAGACTCACACAGGGAAAATGTTCAGCAGCTCCTCCCGGTGGGGGATATGAGGCACTGCAGGCTCTGTGCTGTGCAGGAGGCGCAGAAAGATTGTGCCAGCATGGGCTCTGTAGCGGTCGATCTTTTCAGCTGCCTGCTGGGCCAGGCAGCACATCATACGCAGCGCCCTGCAAACAGCAAAGTATGGCATGAATAAATATCACATATATGAGAAGGTACAAGGAGCGATAAGAGCCTAGTTGCTTGTATCTTGTACCGTTAAATCATGACTCCCTGAGGCAATGAACAAAGAACAAGTCAGAGATTGCTCGACGCCAGTTTTATTGTGCTCCACCCCTGGGCTTTTTGATTAACAAAGCTTTAAAGAAGAAAAAAAAAAGGTGTGACACTTGGTTGAAAAAGAGCCAGCTAGATTGAAATTCAGCCTCTTACTCACAGGTCTGGAGAGAGCAGCTCTGGAGCATTGTTGACCACCAACAAGGTGACATCCAACAGACTGGACATGGCTGCCTCTCTCACCCTGTGGGCATACAGAAACGAGGAGAGAGTGAGTGAGGGGCATCCTGGTGGGTCTGCAGACTAAGACAATCCATCAACATGCGTCAATACCATAGGTAATATATTAACCATATAGGTAGCACCAACGTCCCTGGTTTCATATACCCCCAGCATGGGACCTTTGTTGCATCAGCGCTCTGTCCCCTAACTTTGCCATCATTCCCCCCTGATATGTCTAAATAAAGCAATAGATAACACAGGGATTCAAAGAGTCAAATAGTGCGTCGTGGCTGCAGGGCACAATTTGTTTGTGTGAAAAATGCTAATCAGGGCATTCGTTCAAAACTGTTGAGCAACGCTCTCAACTGAACAGGTGGAAACAGGTGCATGTGCTGTACGATCAATGGAACGGTGGTTTATTGGCTTGGTGGAAGAACATGTTTTAAGGTGAACAGCAACAGAGAACGCCTAGGGGGACGTGAGTGGTATGTGCCCTTACAGTGTGATGTGTGCATTGGATCCAACCTGGGAAAGCAAAGCCTGATTTTGTACTTTGTCCTACGCCAAAAACAGCAGATGTGACACTGAGCTTGTAGATCTGCTATTTTCGGCATAAGAGAGAGAAAGAAGGGAGAGCCTGACGGACTGCGTATGCGAACAGGAAGCGAAGAAGTGATTATTAAAGACAGAAGGGAAAAGCAGCCCATCCCAAAGGGGCAGAGACAAGTGACAGGGCTGGCGGCATTCCTATGAGCAGGTAAGCATGGCCCCGGGGCCACCATAGAGACAGGTGTGACCATGTCCCAATGACCCTGGGTGGAGGGATGGACAAACATACTAAGAGGATTCCGTCTGGCGGGTCATCCCTTTTCCTCAAAGCATTAAAACAAATGTCGGTGAGCGATTGTTTATTGGTGTGTGTGTGTGTGTGAATGTGACAAAAACATTTGTGTTTCTCCGGTCAGAGATGACTCACCAGGCCCCGACATCTCCTCTACTGTCTATGGTATAGTCGTCCATGCCGCCGAGCAGGGCTCTGTACATTCCTGCTACATTCTCCACACAGACAACGGAGTCTGAGGGCCCATTGGTCTGCACACCTACTGTCAAGCACACTCTGAGAGAGAGAGAGAGAGAGAGAGAGCGATGCAGACAGACAGACAGACAGACAGACAGAGATAAAATAAGGTTTTAGCTAATATTCGAAAAAATCACAACATGTTCGCAGTTATGTCCATTATAATATCATATAAAACAATATTTTGAGAATACATGGCAATCATTTTAAGCCTTCTTGAAAAGAACACGGAGAGAATGTGCACAGGAAGACATGTCAGGTGGCATGAGCGAGGCAAAATGAGGATTTCTAGTTAAAGAAGCAGAGACAAAGAGAGTGACGGAAGCGTGGTGGACAGACGTGTCATTCAGGTCCTGCAGGTATGGGCAGGTGGCTGTTTATTTTAGCCTTACGAGCAGCACCTGAATTGAGCGCATAAGCCACCAGACACACAAGATGTGGGTGGGCAGAGGCATGGGAACTGCAGAGGACTGTGGGATATACGTGTGAGGCAGGCCAAAAGAGGACAACACAGAGACTAGACCTAGAGACTAGGGATAATAGTTATTATCGTGATAAAAAACTAATCACAATAATCGTATCAAGGAGATTTATCGTGAAATTGTCCTCCATCATACACTAGGATGAATTAGCTTTTGTTGAGCTGCAAATTCAGTACCACTTAACCCCTCTGTGCTTGATAAAACAGGCCTGTATAGAGCGCATTTGCTCTTATTTCACTCTACACAAATTGTTTCGCCAAAAATAGCAAATAGCCAAACGATCCACCCTGGAATAGGGATGCTGGGGGTTGAAGTGGTTAACAAAAGTGGCATTTTAAGTTTTAAGCATATTTTGATGATCACGAGAATATCGTTAATCGCTATTATTTTTGTTACAATATTCGTGACATGTCATTTTCATATCGTCCCGTCCCTACTAGAGACGCTCGCAAAATGTGGCACTCACTGAGCCATGGCTCTGATCGCATCCCTCCTGGCCTCTGTGAAGCTCACTTCCTTCGGGTTAACTTTACACGCCTGTTGAAGCCCCTCCAGGATCTAAAAAACAAACATGAACACACACACACACACACACACGCACCTATATTATACCTATATACTGTGCAGCGAGACGGGTATACTTGAATAGCTGGTACGAGCACTGTAAACACACCTGCTGCAGTTTGCCAACGATCATGAATCTTGGCAAACAGCCCAGAGCCAGGGCCGAGCCGCAACGAGTCAGCACCACTGGACTCCGCAGCCCTTCGATGTACTGGGACACCAGGACCTCTGCACGCACGCACACGCACACACACACACACACACAGATTCCAGCTATGATAATATTGTGTAAAGACTAAACGGGTTCATGAGCTCCGGCACCTAATCATTTACAAATTAAGCACTGAATGTAACCACATGGACCCTTCAAAAACCCTGACGGGTCCATTTGGTTACACTTGTAGACTCTCAGAGTCTTCCGTATATTCCTACTCACCCTGCATTTTGGGGTCAGCTGGGCCCGTCTCTGTCTGGTAGTACTGGTCACACAGAGCGGCCAGGGCTGACACCGCTGCATCCTAACAGAGACGGGAAGATAAACCGTTTAACCCAGGCGTTTTTAGAATCGGACTACAGGTCTAAATGGGTTAACAGAAAAATCACAGCGGACAGGGATGAAGCGTGGGGCCGGGATGCCGTTATTCACATACCGTGATGGCGTCCCTCGCTCCAGTGGACACCAGGTGAAGGCTCTTTAGGGTGTCATCAATCAGCCACTGCCAGCCGGCTGAAAGCCACAGTCACAAGTATTACACACCAGCCCAGCAACCATACAATACAATACCACAGATTCTGGTTCTCAAACACTTTCATGTCATTCAAGGTATATGTATTAGGCTGCAGACCAACCTGAAAGGATTTTGTGCCAGGGACCCACACAAGAGAAGATTTGTCAAAATTTGTCACCATTTTCCGAAAATAGTCATAGTGTCACGTTGCAATGCGCTGTGAGCGTTTTAAAATAGCCAAAAAATAAAATGTGTTCAAGTGTTTAAACTGTTCCTCATTTTGCTGGGGATCCCCTGGAGCCCCCTCAAGGACCCCTGGGGATTCCTGGAGCACACTTTTGAGAACCAGTGCCACAAACACCCTCAATTAAACAGGAAAGTAATAAAAGACAACTTACTGATGACAGGGTCGTCCTTGAAAGGCATTTTGGAGAGGGACATCTTTTCTATGAGAGTACATACTGTTGGGAGAAACAAGAGTCTATCTTACCTAATGTATTATCAAAGGCTGCTGCTGACATCAGGTCCTTAACCCATTGAGACCTGAAGCCGATTCTACATGTCTCCTAAATCTCAACAGTTTTCTGAAAAACCTATGTTTCTATATCAGTGGTGCTCAATCTTTTTCATGTCAAGGACCCCCAAAATGATATGTATTTGGCCGCGGACCCCCATCAAAATATTTTGTTCCAGGGACCCCCAGATGCAAAGATTTGAGTTAAAAATGTTCGCTTTAAAAATATATATATTCAAAGATTTGCACACATTTTCACGATTTTTCAAAAATAGCAGATCTACAAGCTCGTAGCGCGGCACTCGGTGCCGCGCTACGAGCTTGTATATCTGCTATTTTTGAATAGCCCAAGTGTAAAATAATGCTTTTTAGCTCAAATCTAAAAATGACACCGTTCCAGGTCTTAATGGGTTAAAACCTTTCTTCTTCTCGAATTATAACCTATAACAGTGTGTCTATTGTTTGATTTGAAGATAAACGTACCTGCTGGCCTCATCAGCTCACCATACAATCCCCTACAACAGAGAAGCAGCATTATTATTAAGCCAAAAGGTATAGTCAAAAGCCTCTATTGTGTATAGATTCCTTAACGCCAAAGAAGATGAAATAAAATATGCATTTGGATTACCTGTATTGCTTGCGGTCAAAAATCTGGCAGGAGAGGAAATGACAAATGTTGTCAGAGATGAGAAGACAGGAGATTTTCAACATGAAAATCTCCTGTCTTCTGAAAATACAGTGGGATACAGTATGTTTTCTCAAAGGACACTGACCTTCTGGTGAATGCTTTTTAAGCCGTCCACACATTCTGAAGAGATGTAGTCCACCACGGATCTACAGAAAGACCACGTTCTATTAGTTATGTTTGGAGCTCAGAATCAGAATCAGAAGACTTTATTGCCATGACATGTTTGGTTTGATGCAGTGGAGCGCAGTTTTGAAATGTTCAGCTACAGAGCCATTTGCTAACTGGGGACCAAACGTGAAACTGACACTTCTTACTGAAATTACTTAAACACTTTAAACCCTAAATATACTTCATTGACCCGAGTCCCCCAGGGGTAAATAATTGGTCCCCAACGTGTTTTTTGTTGTTGTTGCATGACTCACGTTGTGATGCTTTGTGAGCATGGAGATCTGCTATTTTCAATGTTTTTATGACAACACATGACATGCCCAGAATTGGGACACCAGGGTTCATGTGGTTAAAATGTTAATTATTTAATCAATATTTTCCACTTCATTTTCCTTATTTATTTTACTGCATGATGTAGATACAGTAGATAAAGCAGTAGATAACAATCTACATGGGAAATCCGTCCAATCAGCACTCAGTGAGACGCAACACCAGGATATGCTATGCAAGATAAATGTCTCCACTTCTGTTCCTAGCTGCGCTTTGAACCTACTCATATGTACAGCGTTTTGTGTGCACTCAGTCTATAGGAAGAGAAACATCAAGAAAAACAAAACGTAAAATCTATGACGCCCTAGGCTAGAGTTTGCAATTTTACGACTTCTGTGCCGAGAGGTTACCTGTTGTTGTTGTGTGTGCCCAGCTTGTGCAGGGCGTGGGTGATCTCAGCACATGCCAAGATAGCTCCATGACGGCTATGGAGGTCAATACCCATCGCCACGGGCAACAACTGGGGCAGAACTGAAACAGACATACCACAAATAATTACAGGCCTTAAGACCATTGGTAAAATGTGTTCTTTCTTTTCCTTAGGCAGTCTCTATTGCCTGGGGAACAGGTACAGTGACATTGTTTACCTGTCGCTGCCATATAATCGGGCGCTTGAGGCGTTAGGTTGTGGAGAGCTTTGGTCGCAAGCTCCCTGATCACTCTGAAAACCAAATAAAAAACAATATCACCCATCTTAATCCCCATATAGAGCAGTGCCGTGACAATACTTCATTTTACTCATTTTTAGTTAGGACAGGGATAAAATAAGTCCTTACGCATCCCAATGGTTGATCTTCATGGCTACCAGGTGTTCTATCATTGGCTTGGTGTACTCTGGGAAACTAGCTACGTAGACACTGTTGCAATGGAACAAAGACATCTTTAGTTATACACCTTTTCACACTTAAATACAACTTTATTTTTTAAAGAGTCCAAATCTATTTCCAGTTGCAGTGCTTGTGAATAGCACTAGCTGACAGGAGATAAACATGGACGTAAGCTGTTCCCTAATAACGCAATTACACTGTCAAGGTGTATAACGCTGCTAAGATTCACAGCAAACAGGTGACAAAAGAAATGGAGGTTGCAAGTCTCATGCATGAAGAATCTGAAAGTAGTTAGGGTTCAGGGATGTCACCATTATTAATAATAATGCATCAGTTAAGGAGTATATGTCTTGGTTTGAGTTTATTTGACAAGTATAGCTCTATGACCACTCATGCCCTGGGGCTAGCATCTTTCTCCATTTTAGCTAGGGAATGTTTGCTCAGATGGCAGCGTAGGTGACAATTGTAAGAAGGGTGTGGCTATGTTTTGTTCTATAGTGACATTTCACTGCACACAGTTCATATCTTAAATGGCAGACTTACATGTTGACAGGCATATGTCTCGAGTACAAAAGAAGGCTGTACCACATATTTTACATATAAACCACTTGTCAGCCACTGTATACGTACACATAGACAGGTAAAAAGTGCAATGCTTGTCAATGCTTTAGGGAAGCAGTACTGCCAGCAATGAATCAAAATATATGCTACTCACAGGTATATGGTCGTATGGTGACATAATTATATGTCATGAGTGCGTTTATGCATCTGTTAGATGCAACTTTGGGAAAGTTGAATAAGCTTTTGTGGCGATCTTGAACAGTCTCCTGACTCTCCTCATTAAGAATTTCAATTTGAGTGGTAATGTTTGTTTACGAGTTGAGACCGGTGCGTGCACTCTTCGTGTATTCATTTAATTTTTTAGGACAGTTCCACACGGAACTTCACAGTACTCCTGTGAAACAGAGCGGCTCTGCTGTGAAAGTGTCTCCGACATTAGCGTGCACAAGAGAGAGAGAGAGAGCGAGAGACAGAGAGAGAGAGCAGCCGCAGCGAGGCGAGAGGATTTGAATTGTAACTGATTTGCAGACAGTGATGATAATACATTACCGTAGGTTTTTTAATTGGTCAGGATGTCCAGAGGGAATTAAATGTTTTGGTCTTGGGCATTAAAAAAAACAGTCAAAACCGGCAAATACCGGACTATCACGACCTCTGGGTTGTAGATATGCTATTTTCGCTTTTCTTTTTGTCATTTTTAGACAATTTGTTTAAAATCTATGTCTATAATGACATACCCAAAATGGAGAAAAAGTGCTAGGACAACAGTCCTTTGTGAGTTTTGTGACGAATGAAGGCTGTGCGGGAAAGGCCTCCAAAAGGATTTCTCTCTTACCTAATGGTCAGGTAGCAGTTGTTAAGGTTTCCAACAGCATAGTAATCTGCAGCAGTTAAAATGTCAATACCATGAGGAAATGTGCCCTATATGGGAGAAGAAGATGTTGAGCCAAACAGACAGTGGATATCAGAGGAATTTCCAGTGTGCAGAGTGTGAGAATGGCCCTAATGATTGGTGGCGAGCAGAGGATGACATGATGGGGAAATGAGTGATTCAGTTAACTTAACATAATGCTCAGATCAAAGGATTTACAGAGATTTACATTATGGCTCCACTAATGTCTGCCAGATTTAACTGTTTGACTAAGTGCCCTGTGGCCAAGTGCACTTTGAAGGCCGTTACTTTGCTTACAAGACTTTCACCACGCTAAAACAAGTTCAAACAAGATCTGGATGTTTCATAGCCTGAAATCACAGTAATTCCGTGAGTTGTGTAAAAACGATAATTTAATACTTTGTCACTGTGGTCACAAACCTGTCTTCCGACATTCTCCTGGAAAGCAGCCTGGGACAGAAACAGACAAATGAAGTCAGGTTCTGTCATATCTTTTGCCTGTACAGATTTTGCAAGTCAACGTTAACACACGTAGGCACTTACTGATGCGGCTCTCCTGCAGTTGACATTTCGATCAAACACGGCTGTGATGAGCAGAGCACTGCAGAAAGAAACACAGACCAGGACACAATGGAATAATGGTTCTGGTTAAGTTCACGTCTCATTCTGCGATTCATACTGTAGTACACTGACTGTGACGGTTAATGTGTAGCTGACACAGTGCACACTAAGCATGTATAATTTGCTCATATTTCAGGACTAAATCATTGTCTTGGAACGGGCCTTGTGTGCCATCACATGCGCAGGTTCCCAGAACAGCGTGTTACGTTGGTCCACTGCCAGTAATAAGCTGACACAGGTCCGTGATGATTAAGTATGAATCCTCCGGCGGCACTGAAAGTGGGCATGTGATTATGCCATGGCCCTAAAAGCCCTATTTAATGTATTGCTTCTCAGTCTTTCATGGGTAATCATGGGTCTGTGAACGTTAGTTGTTGAAGAAATACTCAGCAACCGATTTAAATATACAATATTTGCTGCCCGGGACAAACTGCTGCAAGATCTGTTTGCTCTCAGCTCTGTTCCCTGGAGTCCCTTGTCTGATAACATTAAAACCTAGGCCTGGAGGTGGACACAGGAGCAATTCTTAGTGTCTGAGGCCTGGAGGTGTGGAAATAAATAAAATAAACGTGATTCTACTGGGGACAACGCCCTGGGGACATCCTGAACCCAGTGTGGGGATGCTACAGCAAACAACAAGTGGAACGTGCACCCGAATGTGTTGCAAATGTCTGTCACAAAAGTTGCACTTTATTTGAAATGCCACATAAAAAAAATGGTAGTGTGGATGTCATCACGCTGTGAGGGATACGCGCAGCAGGACTCAGCTTGTCTGAACTTCACTGG
This sequence comes from Gymnoscopelus braueri, assembly GCF_963280865.1. Classification (NCBI taxonomy): domain Eukaryota; kingdom Metazoa; phylum Chordata; class Actinopteri; order Myctophiformes; family Myctophidae; genus Gymnoscopelus; species Gymnoscopelus braueri. Next base: position 16,215,127 of record NC_137615.1, read on the forward strand.
CAAACGGCGACCGAAACCTACAGCAACAGGCGAAACCTGGCAGTGCTGTAGGCAAGGGAATGGGAGGGTGCTTTTGGGACGGCTGATGATAATGATAATGGGAGTGGGGGGGTTGGAGTGTGTGTGTGTGTGTGTGGGGGGTGGGTGGGGGGGGTTCAAACTGACACTGCAGAGCTGGTCTGCACAGTCAGAGGCCGCAGGTCCACACATGCAGATGGGGGGAAAGGTAGCATGGAGGAGGTTAACCGTTGCTTTTGACAAATAGTGCACGGCACAGGTTCATGTTACCCCTATCTTAGCCTTTCTACTCATTGACTGTTGCTTTTTGAACTGATTTTAAGATTTCACTGATTACATTGAAGGCTTGGCTACATCTCCTGCAACTAAGCTGCTAAACACTAAGGCCCTGGACGTTTCCTGTTCAGGCGCCTATGCGTCGGAAGTTCGGAACACCCTGCCTGGGAAGCATAGTCAGGCAGATTTCAAATTGTATTTCTAAATATTTTATACATCTACAGCAGGGCTTTTCAGACTGGGTGCCACGGAATACTTTAATATTTGGGATTTACCAATACACTTATACACTTATTGTATCAGTTTAAATGTCAAATACAAAGTTATCTTCAAACTTTTGTTGTATTTTTTATTCTTGCCATGCATTAGCCATACTATTAAAGGCTTTCCTTGGTCTCTTCCGTTTTTGCAATTACATTTTGTCACCCATTTGTACCAAAGAGTACCTTGTTGGGAATTTGCCAAACAGATAGGCTCTTGTCTCTCGCTCTTCTACAAAGTTATTTTCAAACTTGTGTTCTAACCAAAATGGTTATTCTCTCAAATCTTCCAAGACATATCTTGGAGTGAAAAATGGTTGCATTTACGTACCCCTCCCCCTAGGTATATAATGCGCTCTTTCTAACATTACCTGTCAGCAGATGTCAGAACCTATAGATGAGAAGGAAATATATATACAGGTTTCTTAAGAAAACAAATTACATTACACCCATTTAGCAACTGACATTGGAGGCCATGTCTGATCAGTCAGGAACAGCAAAACGGCCAAAAGTACAACAACAATTGCGACCTCCGGGTTGAACTGGAGTAGCGCCAGTGAAGGACAAAGTTCCTAAAAAACTGTACTTCAAAAGTATAAAGTATAGATACTCTACTAGTCACGTATTACTCAACTACAAGTGAAAGTTGCAAAATGGTACCACAGCATGTCTGAAGAATTACCAAAAAAATCCTTCTACTCATATACTTTGTTGACTGGGTCCCCCAGGGGTCTATGCTTGAGGATTAAATTTTTAATGCATATTACTATTACTATTAGTGAAATAAATCAATTGTAAACCTGCTCAACCGTGGACTAATCAGAGTCACTGGACTCATTTGAAGATGGGATAGGGAGTAAGGGGAATTTAAGAATCCAGCAAAAGACACTGACTGGAGTCTAAAAAACATACTGACAGGAAAGAGGCAGAAGAGAAAACAGTGAAATCAGCTGAGACACTGGGGCAGTGTGCTTGGTGCATCAAGGGCACTTTGGCCTCAGACCATATCTTTTTTTTTTACGGGAACAAGGCCAAAATGAGTGGCCACGGTGGCCATGGCCTCTATGAAATTCCTGCCCTGCTAATGCTATGCAGGCAACAAAAACAAGCATCTACCCTGAGAACCCTTCTTAATTCAATTACATTACAGAGGATATCCATAAATGACCATTCGTTTGGACAAAAGGTCAACCAACTGTGAAACACAATAAGACCAAACAAATGTCAAGTGCTCTTAACCACATGATCCCTAGCGTCACTATTCTGGGGTGAACATTTGACACCAATTAGCTGAAAACAGCAGATCTACAAGCTCATAGAGAAGTTTGTACTGTAGATCAGAAGATCGTAGATCTGCTATTTTGAAAATGCCAGGTTGAAAGTGGTTAAACCACAGACTGCACTCAAAACCCTTTCAACTGTAGGCACTAAATCATGTCTGCTGCTAACATGGGTAAAGCAAGGACAAGTAGCACAGGAAAACTGGTTTCAGGCTGTACATGTAGATAACTGCTTACATGCAAGCTCTACTACAGCTTGTATGCAAATCAGCATCCACTGATAGGACATAAAATACCTATCTAGTCTAGCATTTCTTTAAAAACAGGGCTACACACACTGCTAGCGGGCTTTGGATTTAGAGGGGTATTTCACTTTAAAACACTTCTGGGGTCATTTTAACGACAACTCAGGCTTTTGTGTGACAGACAGTTTTTAAGTTGCTTGAATCAATATTTAGATATTTTATATTTATTTTATCAGACACGCCCCCTTCCTATACAAACCCATTGTAACTTCAAACTCTATTTTAACCATGTTAGATTTACTGAAAACACACATCCTTGGTTCTGGTGACTGATATTGTCCTTCTAATGCGTGAGAGGGCTGTGTTATTTAAAAAAAATCAATTACCTTTTTCATAAATTTTATTATTTTATTTTATTAAACTTTTTTCATGCAAAAAGTAATTGAAAAAAAAAACACCTCTCACGTATTAGAAGGACAATATCAGTCACCAGAACCAAGGATGGGTGTTTTCATGTCTGATAAAATGAATATTTGAAACAAGCAATTTAAAAACTGTCTGGGGTGCACACAAAAGCTAAAGTAGACATTAAAATGTGTTTTTAACACATTGGGTGCCAGAGGTTTATTAAAATATTATACGTTGAGTGCCAGCATTTCTTCCATCCACTTGCGTTATACATTTCGTGCTGTGAGAAGCCCCGACGCGGAAATGCATGTAAACAAAGCGTGCGTGCGAGACGGCGGAGGGTCCCGACTAACGCCTGGAACAATAATATTTCCAACGCGACCCTCCATTGCAGCGTGATCGCCGATCGAAAACGGCTCGTTTCCACCACATTAAAAAGAAATGGAGATATTAAGCTTTTAATCAAGGAGATAACATTGAAAACGCCGACCGGAAGGATTTTTGACATGGAGCCTCATCCAGCCTCTTCTTCTCAGAAACTGCTTGGGTGATGTCAAAGTTTCGTTTTAGCGCCCCACGTGGCCCACATGTATAAAAATAGAATTGGGTCAAAAACGGTCCGGACCGTTTTCGGCACTTCTCGTTTGGACCCTCAAAAACGGTCCGGACCGTTTTTGGCATTCAATGTGTTAAGTGAAATACCCCTTTAACTTCATGAGTTGCTTCTGGTGGTGTTACGATAGCCTGGTAAAGCCCCTCCCTCCGGAATTCTCATTTCCAGAAATAAAATACAAATGAGATTTGTGGAGGGAGGGTTTACCAGGCTAGTGTTACGATGCAAGATAGCAATATATATGTGACACTGGTAATCACAGTATTCTGAGTGAGATTTTGTGATGCACAATGCAAGCTGCTAGTACCATTTTTCAAGACTGAAAGCAAGGCCATTCTATTCAATCTCTTCTAATAGACCAGTGGTTGCCAAACCTCGGCCCTCGGGACCCCTGATACTGCTAGCGTAGTTTCTTACTAGGTCTAACTTAAACTAGTCCTTGAGTGGACCGCTAGAATTATAAGGATATCAGGTGAATGTAATTAATGTCCTGGTAGGATGGAAAACCAAAAATAGCAGCGGTGCCATCAAGGACCGGGGGTTGGGGAGCCACTGTATTAGAATATCAACCGTGGCCTCTATGGTCAACATGGTAAATATTTGATAGCTTAATAGAGTGTAGCGAGTAACAGTGCCTTTACCTGGCAATCTGGTTGACAAAAGGCTTGAGCTCTGGAGGTTCGTAGGCCCTGGCGAAGGCCCAGCACACGTAGCACGCAGCGTCGCGCACATTGGAGCCAACACTACACGCACCCCTCTTCTCATCATAGGTCAGGGCCTTCAGGACGAGTGGAACGACTGCAAACAAGAACAAGAAGAAAGGGATGAGTGGTTTAGTCTCAAGATACAGGATGTAGTAGTCTGTCATGTCAACAACAACACAGGAAAGAGACAAATCGGAAGCCATATATCATCCGATCATAGCATCCATTTCATTGGTTCGGCATATTGTTATCACAAGAGCTTTGCTTTGAGTCTCCGCCGGTCATCAAATTATTGGCTTAGGAATGCGACAAAAACAAAAACAAAAATCCATGGATTCAAGGCTTCATGGGGTGTGTAATTGATAGAAAGTAAGTACTTTTTTTTGGTGAACTACTCCTTTAAGGAATGACCAAAATGCTTTGTGGTACTGACAATAAAAGTGAAAAGAAAGCTGGAACTGAATAACATTGGCAAAAACAAGTGTTGGACCAAAATTGGCTCTTTTTTTCCGTCTACTCCAAATCTCTTCACCATAAATAGCACATTTACAAGCTAAATCTACAAGCTCACAACATGTCGCACTTGTAGATTGTTTGGCTAATGTTCCCCACAGAATATGCATGTGCAAGTGTGCCTCTTTTGTTCAACAAAAAAAGGCATTTTAAGAGTTTTAAGAATATTTTGATTATCGCGTTGATATCATTAATCACAATTATTTTGGCCACAATAATCATGATATGACTTTTTCATATCATCTCATCCTTAGTTAATGTGCCATTATAACATTACATTAGACATTATTGTCCCACAGAGGGAAGTTATTTTCCGCAGCACTGTGCTTGTTCAACAACATTCAACAGGCAGGGAAACGCAAGGGAGTTTGTTTGTTTGTCAAAGGTGACACCATATTTGATTTCAATCAACAGGTTATTTACAGAAAAAAAAGAAAATTAGCCCACCCCCTGATTCCCAGAAAGTAAAATCAGTTAATATATCAACTTGTAATTCTGAGTGTCCAAATGAAACCAAATGAACCCTTAAGGGCGCATTTGTACACTCTCCGCATTAAATTAACACTCTGCATTTTACAATTCATGTGGGCATTTCCACGAAAGCAATGAGAGATGGAACATGAAGGGAAGGGGAAGGGAGTGGGGGGGGGGACGGAGAGCTCTTTGCCCATCATGTAAATCGTGGCTTGGGGCTTGACTAATATCAGGTGCATCGATGTTGCCTGAGGGCTCTGCTGGTTGGGGCTGAGGCCCCGCCTCCTGGAGAGCCAACACCTCACTGAGAGCAACTCACCACACAACTAAACGTCAACCCGGTGGAGCGAACACACACTCGGGACCCGTAGCGCACGTCGTACAGGGCGTTCTATCTAGACACCGCCCGATCCTGGCGAGGCGTGAGGAGATCGTTCGCAGATCGCTCGAGACTTTCACACACAAACAGAGCAAGGTAAGATTTTTGTTTAATTTTATCGTTCTATCGTTAAGAGGAAGTGTAATTTGAATTTCAGAGAGCAATATCGGATTTTGCAGAAACAGAGACTGGTTGCTTATTTTTTTGTCTTCTGTTAAAGCTGTTGCCTGGCTGTCACTGGTTCAGGAGGGTTACAGGTGTAGGCTGGGACCAAGCCATGCACCTGTTACCTGTGGGTTTTAATTATCTGCTTGGTGTGCTGTGTTTACAGACAAGACGCTTAAGCTGTGCTGAGTGCTTCATTTCTTTTCTTTCTTTTTTTCCCTACTGTATGTAAGGAAATTAGGAAAATGTTCAACATTTAGCCAAAAATGTGCCCTGCCCAGGCACCATCTAATTGTGTTTATACCACATATACAACTATCATTCAAAGAAGTCTAAACTGACGAAATACTTTTGCAGTAAGCAGACATTAAACAAAAGGCTTCCCAAATTAATTTATTTTCTTAAGAAGGGTGTGGTCCTGCATGCTACTACACCTGGACAGAAACTTGAGTGGCAACTTCTTGCGACAGCGCTATCACAAGCAGGTTCCTCCAGACGGCACCCAACAACACCTAACTCACAGCCTCAGGTTAGACGCTTCATTTGAAAGAGGAACCCGGGGGGTTTCGCATGCCAACAGCATGTGAAACAGCATTTCCTTTTTTTTTAAAAAGGCTGGCATCTGTCACTCGTCCTGGTCATTGCGACATGTATGGCTTCCCGGAGAGTAGGGCCCGCCATACTCTCTCCGACGCTGGTGAGCTCATCAGGTGATGAATGGGAGCTGAGTGCATCCCGCAGGTGTAGTCATGGGAAGCAGGTGGCTGTTGGTTCCCACGCTGAGAGCACAGAGTTTAGTAGAGTACAGAGAGGGAGCGAGTTTCTACATGCCCTGCAGGGTGCCTTCAGTTTATTTCGCTGTAATCCGTATTTTATTATTGGTATCGATGAGTGGAATATGATGACAGACAGTCTTGACCAACAGAGGAGCTGGCAAGCGGAGGTGCTGGTGGTAATGTAAGGTCGTCACAAATGAACCTCGACAACACTAGGACACGAGGGCCCATGCAAACATGTAGGTGTTTTGCATAGAGTACATGAATTTTCATATTTGTATATTTCCCTATGTTTGCTGTCCAACACAGGTTGAAGTAACAGTTGGTAGAATAGGTTAGCCTGAGGGTGCAGTGTTTTATACGGCGAGGGATTTTTTTTCCTGCCTGAGCAACTGAGGACACGCATGGAAAAAAGAAACTGCCTATACGAGTCGCTCTCCAAATCTGAACCAGTCCAGCAACTCTATTAGGCCAAATCTGAGTGTGACAGGGGGAGTTAAGCACTCACAATGGGTTGCTCTCTTAGTCATAATCCAGCTGATATTCTCCCAGTATACGTGAAAAGAGCTGAATTTGTTTTCGATACACTACATCCGATGCTTTATCTGCCATTTCCTTTTTGTCCTTACAGTGGCGGTGGGGCGAGATGGACACCATTCAGGAACGCAAGCCCAAAAGGCCCCACTATATTCCCCGACCACCAGGCAAACCCTTCAAGTACCAGTGCTTCCAGTGTCCCTTCACCTGTAATGAGAAGTCCCATCTTTTCAACCACATGAAATACAACTTGTGCAAAAACTCCATCTCGCTGGTGACACAAAAGGGAGGGCAAACAGCCAGACCGGCCAAGCCATCATCAAAGACTCCGCCTTCACCGGTCGCAGCAAAGGGCAGCCCAGGTCAGACAGTTAGTCCTGACAAAGAGGGAGGTGTGGGGGAGAGTGAAACCGACGAAGAGAAGCATGGGGATGAGACAGAGGAAGTAGATGTTGGTTGCAACAGCCCTGTCAGGAAGGACGGGCAGAGTGTGACAACACAAAGTCCAGGTACAGAGAGAGAGAAAGGGGAATCAATCAAAGAAACCAAGTCCCTGCCACGCCCATCCGCCTTCTCACCTGTCACACCCAACCGAGACGGCTCTGAGGTTCTCCAGTCCCCTGCGCAGCCTTCCGACGATCCGCCAGCCATTATTCCACTATTCAACAACCCCTCCTTCCCATGGGGGCCACTGTCACCATCCATGCCCTTAAAACCTTTCCCCAGTCCCATGGTTCCAGAGTACTCTCCATATCTCCTGCCGGAGCGCGGCCTCCACCCTCTCTACGCACCGTACTACCTCCCAGGAAATCACCATGTGAACGGACCAGCCCCTCCTTCCTTCCGCCCAGAGCTTCTAGAGCTCCAGAGGCCAGTGGTACCACAGCCCATCGGCCCGGCTCACACCTCCCTTTTCCCCCAGTATCCATACAGATACTGTCCTTCCCTTCACCCCGGGCACCCTCTGCATTATGGCCTGTATCGACCACCTGAGCTCTCCCTGCCGATCCCAGGATCCAGGTACCTTACTTTTGATTTGTATGGCCCAGCACTCGGCACAAAAGAATATGACTTATATACGCACCTACGTCCACACAATGACCCCCATAACAGACCTACTGAGCAGGAGAGCAACCAGGTGCAGACTGGAGACAAAAACACTAGGCAGAGTCCTATGGCAGGTTGTTCAGCCTCAGGGTCTCCTGACAGACCAAGCCAGTCAAACATCATTCAGAGGGACACAGACGCTCTGCACTATACCACCCTGGGCGAAACACAATCCATCGCCCAACCAGGAAACACAGTTACAGTCAGGGAAACCGCAGCAGACTTAAGCAGAGAAGACTCTGCACAAGGCCTGCTGCAGTTAAGATCGCTACATGTAGACAGAGGGTAAGTACATTGCATTATTGATTACTGATGAATGTTGATAATAAATAAATTAATGAACAACTTCAATGAGTTATGACGTTACAGCAAATTGACAATAGCTGACCAATCCTCATTTCCACTTTATCAGGTCAACAGAGAACAGCAGCCAAGCTTCTAGTTCTGCTCCAGAGGAATGCCACGAGTCAGAGCGAGACGATGGAGAGAATACGGAGGAACTGGCTCCGCTCAACCTCTCTACAAGGGACCAGGAGAAGGAAATCAGTTCATCTGACAGAGGGAAACGTATGGAGGTGGAACTGCCTATGAACCTCAGCCTCAGAGACCAACACAGCAACCCAGACCACCACTCCACCCACCCCGGAGGTCTTCAACAAAGGCTACACGGGCAGTCAGATGAGGAGCCATGTGACCACCAGAGACAGAGCGCAGCCCTGGCTCTGTGCCAGCTGGCCAGAGCCAGCTCTGCCAGTAGCCCCAGCAGCCTCAACACAGTAGACAGTACTTCAGGCAACTCCACGGAGGCTGAGAGCCCGGGCTATCCCTGTGCTCCAAGTCCGCTCCACACAGAGAGAGCCAAGGCTGGGCAAAACACTAAAGCGAGGGGGGTAAAAAGAGAAAGCCGTGGCCAGGCTTTGCCCAACTGCCAGAAACCAGCTAAGAAAGCTAAGGTGAAAGACTCAGGCCGGGTCCTACGGAGGAGGCCTCGCTGTTCCTAAACAATATTGACTACAAAAACTCTGAACTGTTTGAATAATTGAATATGTGCACTCAACTACCTTTAACCTTCGCTGGTGTAAGCCTCAATGTAAAAATATTAACTTATGGGACAACAATGATCAAATGTTTTCTAAGCACTGAACAATTTCACTATTCTGTGGTACAGCCACAAGGTGACTCACAAGACAAAATCCTAAATGCACTGACTGGTTGTAGCCATGTATGCAAATGAAATATCTTGCTTGGTTAGATAAGGTGATAGGCATTTTATATAAACATTGGCATAAATAATGTATTGGCATAAATAATGCATAAATAATGTAATAATGTAAATAATGATTTATTTGATAATGTATAAAGTTATCTGGGGTTTGTGGTGACATGTAAACATTCCCACCATACTGAACTGAAGAAAAACATAAAAAACACTCTTAAAATGTGCCTGTCTTATGATGGCTACTTCACTGTTAATTCTGTTGATACCTACCATCTCTGAGTCTGGAGGGCACCAGCAGGCCTCTTCTACCCAGCTCTGCCAGTGCCAGGCAACCACCATGCCAAGCATTGTCTGTTTCCTGGAAGCTGAGAACATACAGTATATGATGACATGTCTGAACACTTCGATGTTTTACAAAAAGGTTTACAAATCAAACTATAACAAACCAAGCGAAATTAGATTGCTAGAAACCATGTCAGAGTGTTTGCCACACTAAACAATTGACAAGTGTGGCGAGTAAACTATGATTTAAGTTGCACATAAAAGATGGAAAGAGATATTTCCCTGTCATGGACTTACCTGAAGCAGTCCAGCACTGACCCAACAACCTCATCTGCCAACTCCTTGGGAAGCCGTCCAGTTACCCTGCCAACGCTGAGGATTATAAGACACACAGAGACCCACATGTAGTCTTTCAAAATTGGTGATGTGGTTGAAAATATATAACAACTTAACTCTCAAAGCATGTTCCACAGCAACACAATGACATGATACCAAACGTTTCAAATTAAATTCATCATTCATTCATTGTAATATTCTACAACTGAATAGCATGGTGTGTACAGTGTACTGATGTTACCCCTTCGCTGCAGACCAGCGAACAATAGTTTCCTTGTCTTTCAGTCCCACCAGCAGTTGCTCTGTGAAAATAGCGTGCACACAAAAGGTCAGTGTCTGAACACAGAGATGTGATGAAGGAAGCTGAGCAGAGGCAGAGACTGACCAATGACGTTCTCCAATTCCTCCGGAATGTCATAGTCCTCTTCCTGATCCCGCATCTCCACATCTGGACTCACAGCTTCAACATTTGTAGTAGCTTCAGACACGGCCAGGTTGGCTGCGAGTGAGCGATTTCCTCTCTGGTACCTTAAAACACAACGTGCACACACGGCAAAGTTAGAAAGACTTATTGGTTAATTTGCAATTTTTTTATATTATTATATTAAAATTGTCTACTGGGACCGGCCGGCGTACCACGGCCACGTCACTCTGACTCAGACATAACCATAAACAAACCCAATACGCCCACATATAGGCATGTCACAATGCCAGACATAATATAAACAAACCCGATATGCCCATATATAGGCATGTCACTATGACAAGACATAACCATATACAAACCCGATATGCCCATATACAGGCATATGGAGATCCGGTTGTTAAGAGCAACAGCTGCCCATATATATGGTTGTGTACATATAGGGGACCGATCGACTTCAAACTCTGCAGAGTCGTTTTGATATGCGATTGACTAGAATCGCCGATTGGGGTGAAAATGGAGCTCATTTTAAATATTCCCTACAAGTCAAAGATGTCTATAACTCTTTAATGAAGAAAAAAATGTTGAATTTCACTCGCACGTCAGTAATCCATCACTTGTCTTCTTTCAACATGCTGGAACATGCTACAACTAAACTTTTGGCACAGTTAAAAACTTCCACTCACTTATATTTTTCAGAGACCATAAGAAGAAACAGGAAGTTTTCATTAAAAACTAGGATTTCTTTAAGTCGATTTTGGGGTTATTTGTGAATTTCATTTGGTCTTGATGTGACAGAAGCAAGGGATTCATCTTGTAATGTTTACTGATCCTGTGAAAGACGGACTTCACCCAATCAGATGATGTGATCTAACATCAGTGTCGGGTAATACCCCATGAAATATGGACAGGAGTAAACAACCTGACTTCATATTTATGCATTATTTCAACCTAACCAGTTGCAAAACTCTCCATTATTCCCATCCCTACTATGACATATGGTCTACTCCCAGTGACTGACCTCCACTTGGCCAGGCGTGGCTTGAGGAAGGTGAGGCCCAGTCTTTGGATCAGTTTGACCCCAAGCTTCCTCAGCGTGGCCTGGCTGCTCTCTGACAGACGCTTCTGTTCCAGACACTGTAGGACTGTAGGTGCTGTGGAACAAATACAACATGTGTAGTAGGGATGGGACGATATGAACATTTTATGTCATGATTATTGTGACCAAATAAAGATTTACGATATTATCGCGATAATCAAAATATGCTTAAATCTCTTAAAATGCCACTTTAGTTAACCACTATATTCTATACATATTCTGAGGCGGAACGTTTGCCAAAAATAGCAGATTTACAAGCTCAAAACGTGTCGTGACGCGTTGTGAGCTTGTAGATCTATTTTTGGCACAGAGATTTGGTAGAGTGAAGAAAAGACTGTGTCAGGTACGTTCTTTACAGGTCCGTTTTACCAATTATAGAGGGTTTAAGTGGTAGCGGATATGCAGCTCGGCAAAGGTGAATTGATCCCAGCGTATGACGGAGGACAATTTCAAGAAAAAATAAATCTCCACGATACGATCACTGTGATCGATACGATAAACGATAACGATTATTGTCCCATCCCTAATGTGTAGATAGATAATAACAACAACATCATATCAACAACAGGTCCAAGCATGTGCACACAGGCTGAAAGTGCCCAGCCCAACTCATGTAGTCAGAAAAATACACAATGTGAACGAAAATCTCATGCAGTCAGTCTACATAAACACAAATATCAGTCATTTTTGGGAATCTGCTTTCCGCTAGCCATTTCATTCTTTAAGAGCAAACCAATCCATTTCAGAATGTACAACACACTGTTGATTTTGCTTTCAATAAATGTACAGTATGATTCAAATTTGCAAAGGTATTTATGACATAAAGCAAATGTGTCAACTAAATGAAACAGGAATTCATATATTCAGAGAAATCTTAAATCAATAGGTTTCATTTCATTCATGTTGGAGTGAAATGGATTGCTCTATTCCTATTATCTTATACTATTATCATAAGTTTATTTTATTCAGAAAAAGATCTTTTTTTTACCATACTGCAGGAAGTCGTCCCGTTTTCCATGTTTGAAAAGCTGAGCCTAGGGAAAACAAACAAACCATCCAGATCATTTCCCCATACTGGAGGACACTGTGTACAACCCAAATACCCAAAAGCTACACTGTGTGTGGTGATTAAACAAGCGTTCACATAAGCAATTTATTGCTTTATCGTTCTGAAATTAAACATCACACTCTTCACATTAGGCCACAGTATATCGTCGACCAATATTTTCTTGTGCCTTTGAATCATTTTTTAAACTCCTGAGAACAGAGTTTGCAAGTATAACCCCTGCAGGCTTGCTGAGTGAACAAACAGAGCCAGTTTTGAACGCCCCAAGCACCAGTTTGACTTCACAGACGTGACGCACCAACGGACGGTTTCAAAACATGCAGCGCCACTTTTAATGCCAATAATGTCTGCTAGCGATTGCTTCAGGGATGCATTAAATTAAAATAATTGATCCAGTAAGTGATTTAAAGTGGCTTCATCACTAGAATGATTTACAATAAGAGTAGGAATAATGCCGTAGAAATGAAATAAAATTGGTTGAAAACAGGGATTACACAGGGACTAAACTCCTTTCTCATATGGATAATGGTTCATTTATATTGTAGGATGGTGTCACTCACTGAGAATAGCTGATCTACAAGTTCACAAAGCAAAGCATCACGCACTGTGAGCTTGTAGATCAGCTATTTCATACGCAAGTATAAATCAGGCCTAAGGAGCACTTTAGCGTTGAAGAATAATACACTCGGTTTAAAATGCACGCAGCAGGTGCATCATACACCTGCCAAACCCCATTAGCTAATAACATACCAGTCATGTTAGTTCTTGTAAACTACCCTCAGCAAATTATAGCGCACACAGAAACCACCAAAATCCACACTTAGTATAAACTACACACACACACACACACACACACACACACACACACACACACACACACACACACACACACACACACACACACACACACACACACACACACACACACACACACACACACACACACACAGTGAGTGAGTGAGCTCAGGTGTTTACCAGAGACTTCAGGGCCCCATCCAGCACCATACACACACACACACACACACACACACACACACACACACAGTGAGTGAGTGAGCTCAGGTGTTTACCAGAGACTTCAGGGCCCCATCCAGCACCATACACCCAGACACTGACTGGTCATTTGTCTGGGATATAGTGGTGAGACACCAGTCCAAGAAGTCTCCCAGGCGCTTCTGTTTGACATCTGGGCGTGTCATGAACCTGCACAGGCAAGCATTAATGACACATCAGTGTAAGGAAATGTCATACCAGCCTGTGACATCAGGAGAGTCATCTTAAGACACATGGTTGCCCTCCACTGGTTTGTAAATGAATTGCAACTTTTTCTGGTTTATAATTTGTGGGGGTTCCTCCTATGCAGTATTATAACCATTTAAACCCTATATTTTGTTGACTGGAGTCCCACACGGGTCAATACTACGGGCCCCTCCCTTTTCCCCCTCTACACAAAACTAGCCGATCTACAAGCTCACAACAACGCATCGCAAGATTATTCCAAATGTTTGCCCAAGAAAAGGAACACTATGGTTCATGAGGTGTTCATGAGTGATTAGCATAGCTTTAGATGATTGATACACATGCAATGGAAAGGCACCAATTTGTTTAGTTAAGTGGTTCTCAAAGTGGGGCCCAGGGGGTCTCCAGCTGAATTAGTTAATATAGCATCGAAATCAGTTTAAGAACTTAACCCTATACTGTATACATCTGCTATTCTAAAAAAAACTAGAAAAAAAAAATAAAGATTATAAACTTTACACAAATCTTCTCTTCTGGGGGTCCCTGGCACAAAACCATTTCAGATGGGGGTCTGCGGCCTAATACGTATCAATTTGGGGGTCCTTGACATGAAAAAGTTTGAGAACCACTGGTTTAGTTAATTAGGTGAGGGTTGAGCAGCAACAAGCTTTGTGGGTTCCTGAAGGACTTTGGATGTGAATGAAGTGTTCGATTGTCAAAGATAATAACAATACCAGAGTTAGATCATACAAAGGCTATTTGATTAATATTATACTCATTCAACACCAATGACAAAAAGCAGTAGTACAGAGCGTTGTTCCTCATTCATGGTTTAATTTTTTGAAAGGTTAAAGGCTGAATTATACTTCTGTGTTGAGATATCTCATAAGCAGAGTTATTTATAGTTCTGCTGCTGCCTGCATCTGTTGACCGTCTTATCGCAAAACTAGATAGCAGTGTCATGCATTTATTCTGGAAAACCTCTATATAATCATGTTTACATTCTCTCACATACAATTAGTGATACAAAGCAGTACGTGGTGAAGAGGCTGTCTGCAATAGAAATAACTTTTCCAGATGAATTTGTCTACCATTATTTGTTTAGCATTACCGAGGAGAAGATTACACCGGAAGAGACAAGACTATAGCAGAGAGACTTTGTACATGGTCTGTTAGTTAAAGCACTGAAGGAGGTGGAATGTTCAGTGCTTGTTTGTCAAATGTGAAAGATTGTTGATTATTTAATAATACATCATTTGAGTCTGCTAATCTAAGTCCACTCACATTGCTGCCATTGATCTCACCCACAGAGAGATTAACGAAGCGACCCAAGCAGACCAATCACAGTTGACTCCCCACTGTGTCGACGACGTAGCCTCTACGTCAACACAGTGGTGGACTAAGTAGTGGATCTATTACAAAATTCAGCCTCAAACCTAATGTATACTCTGTAGTACAACAGTGTCGCTTGAAAAAAAGAGCCTGCCATTTTTTTCCCCTCGTCAATTCCCCCTTCAACTTCCCCCCTCCTGGACTTTGCACCGACGTCAAACCATTGAGGTCAGGTCACGCCTATGCTATGTCCAAGATTTACCAAGATACGCCATCTCACGCCTCACCACTAGGTACAAAATGGTACACAAATGGTCTCCTAAAGTCGCTGCACTTCTTCATTGGAATTAAGAGACTCACACAGGTCTCCCAAACCCACGTGACACATACTGTATACAGGAAATCGAGGATGGCTAGGCTTTGTTTCCTATTGTCTTTGGATATGTCACACAAGTGGACACTTCCTGAAAGGGTTGTGGTCTGGAAATGGAACAGACTCGATGTCACTTTCTAATAGATGAACTTAAAGGGATACTTCACTTTAGGGCCGGCGACACATTTAAAAAAAATATTAAAAATAAATGAAAAAAGTTATGGAAAATTCATGGCCCCCTCACGCATTAGAGTGTCCTACTAATGTGTGAGGGGGCCATGAATTTTCCATAACTTTTTTCATTTATTTTTAATATTTTTTTTAAATGTGTCCCCGGCCCGAAAGTGAAGTATCCCTTTAAGACAAAAAAAAAAAAAGACAAAATGTTATGTAGTGCTATATTTTAGCCAAGATAAGATAAAATAACATGCTGAATATCATACAACTATTAATTATTTTTGGAAAATTCCATATACGGTAATAAGAAAATGCGGTCAGGAACCAAGCCAACTTTCCTGCACTTTATTAATGAATGTAAACAATATAGCATAATTTTTTTAATAAGTTAATAACTTATCTTAAGTTATTAAGGCCTTAAAGTTATTAAGCAAGTATAATATGCTGCTTATAACAAACTCTTGCATTGTAATGTGTGACCCTTTTTGTTTGTTCTTGTCCTTTCTCATCGTTGTTTTCTACTGTCTATGTATATATTTTTCTAAATGAACATGAAAATGTACATACAATAAAGAAAGTGAAGGGAAAAAAAGAGGATAAGACAAAATATTGCAATGCATGTTGGGATAAGGTGGTGCCTGAAGTCAACCGAATTGCAGACTTATCCCTTTGAATCAAATCGAGTTGACGAGGGAATGACATAATGAACTTCCCCTCTCCCCTTACGGTATATGAATTGGAAATGCCTTGAAGATGGTGACAGGGATTCCCCCAAGGGCAAGTGTTGAGGGCAAGTCTACAAGGGCTTATTCTTCAGGAATCGGAACACACTCAAGACAGCTAACAACGTGTTGCGATGCACGACGTTCTTAGCATGAAGATCAGCACTTTGTGACAAGCGACACTGTTGTGTGATGAGTATAAATTCAGCCTTAAGTCTGCTTTACTGTAAGTTCCAGTTCAAGTGTGAGCCCATGTACTTACTTTGATACCAATACAGATGCAGCATCTCTGGATTTATCACTGACAGTTAGATAGGACTGTAAACCAACAAAATGCATGTTAGTCCACCATCATAATTTGTTGTACAATAGAGCTGGGCAATACAGTATATTGATATTACATTGATATTATATGAGACTAGATATCGTGTGCGATTTTGGGTATATAGTAATATCATGATATGGCATAAGTGTTGTCTTTTACTGGGTTTAATCACTTATGTCCTAATTTTATACTTTCAATATTTTAAACTTTTTTCCAAAATGACAAAAAAAAAATTGCAATATTATCATTGAGGTATTTGGTCAAAAATAGTGATTTTGTCCATATCACCCAGTCCTTTTATACAATCATCATATTACAGGTCACTACATCTATGAACAATGTCCTTGGCCTTAATACTCCTGTCAAGAGGCAGGCCTTTAGATCGACTAAAGCGGGCAGCATACTTTTGACTTTAAAAAAACAAAGAAGTTCTCTGTGTCTGTGGACAAAATTGATTTGAAATAGCGTTTCACTTTGAGCACTTAATGTTCTATTAGTTAACACCCTACCCATTCATTATGGAATATGAATTGACTGACCAATCACACCACAATGCAAACATTGTGGTCATCTGATGTGTTTTCGACTAGATAGAAAATCTGGGAGGTGCAAGAAGTGCCGAAAATAACTTATTACGCATTATTGACTTTTTGTTTTCTCCGCAATCACATATTATTGTTCACATGAACTCGCTAAACTTAATTTCCACAAGACGTAAGCTGCCCGCTTAAGGCTATTAGATCAGGGCTATTGTGTCTGAGCAGTGAGCACGACAGAATCATTATGATGATGTGTTACGTGCATGACTGAATGTGGAATAAATTATTCATTGATAAGATTGCATGGAAAGTGCAGTCATTAGTAGACATGCTCTTTAGAAAAACAAACACAAATGCAATATTCCCAAGGCGCAGACAACACACTAGGCATTAAAGCTATATCCAAACCTGGGCTAGAATTAAATCAACCACTTAAAACCCTATAGACTTTGTTGACCGGGGTCCCTCAGGAGGCTATACTTGGCTCCCTCCTTCCCTCTACACCAAATGTAATCACCGCAAATAGCTGACCTACAAGCTCACAACAGGTCCCACTGCGACGCGTTGTGAGCTTGGAGATTTTCGTCTAATGTTCTCCTATTATAACATGCCCAAAATAGGGACGCTAGGGTTCATGTGGTTAATGAAAATCACCCATGGGACAACATGTTATTCTGAGGTTACCTTGGTAATAGAGAGGATGCGCTCCATGGTGGGCTCTCTGGTTTGGCCCACTTCTGAGCTCAGATGGCCGTCCAGACGTGAAAGATCAAAGGGTATGAGGCAGGTCATAGAGAGCCACAGCAGCAGCATGTAACGGGTTTCCCAGATCTGTGAAGAACCGGCAGGGGTGAGATTTTAAAATCCTGAGTCAAATTAACTCTGAGAGTGTACGAGTATGATCAAAGTGATGGAAAGTGATGGAAAATCATATCATGAGACCCCATGTCCGCAAGGAGAAGGAGTCTACCAGAAAAGGCAATCAACATCACCAAGGACTGAAACTCACCCCTGCAACCCCTTGTTAGGCCCCATCCCTGCCATACGGAAAGCGTTATACTGTACAACTATTCATGCCCCCGTACATTCACACTGAGAAACAGTATCTTCCCCCAGCCAGACCCGTCATTCACCCGGCTGAACCAGGACATTAGCTACTTCCACACTTGCTTGTTATATTATTCTGGATATGCAATAGTAACACCTGGCCTGATTAACAGCTCTATGCACTTTACAATTATACAACGATGTCTGGAAGAAATAGCCGATCTATAAGCTCACAACGTGTCAAATTATAGATTTATAATCGATTACATTGATTAGTTTAACTGTTGCACCCCTACAGTACATTGTAAAGTATTCTATTCTATTCTACTCAGATATATACAGGAAGCAGGCTTTTTCATTGTAGGCTTACCTCAGTTTCTTTAGGATCCTGCCTGGACAGCAGGTCCAGAACTGGCTGCACATCAGCAACCTCATGAGGTAAGAGCTGCATGAAGATTTTATAACCCCTCACCTGCTCAGAAAACAAAAAAAACAAGTAACAGTCTAGTTTGGGTAGGGGCTCATTCATCCACAGTAACAATCATATTACACAGAGCGCAACCTGGACAGTTGAAGAGAGTAGTACAGCTTTTGGCTAACCTTCGAGATAATGTAGAGATATTTGAAGCTCAGATGAACCAGCATGGGTGGAGACTTCTCGCTTCTTACCAAGTCCAACAACATGTTCAACATCCACTCTATTGGAAAATTGGGAGGAAAAAAACAAAGAGCTCCAACCAAGGCTATGCCAGAAGGAATGGTCAGATACTTCACATTGTAAGCTTTCTTCCTCCCCACTGGGAAGCAAATTGGAGTCGAAGGTTATCTAGAAGGTAACCGGAACGCTCGCCCCAAAACACGCTCGCCCCCATTTTTTGCGCCGACCGCTCGCCGAGGTTATAGGTTAGGAATAAGTTAAGGGTTAGGCATAGTTTTACTGAGATTAAGTTTAGGAATAAGGTTAGGTTTAGGCATAGTTTTTACCGAGGTTACTTTTAGGAATAAGGTTAGGTTTAGCATAGTTTTACTGAGGAATACCTGGTGGCGACCGTTCCGAGGTCGCCGGATTTGACCCGGGGCGAGCGTGTTTTGGGCGAGCGTTCTTGTATTCAGCTAGAAGGCATTTAAGTCAATGGGAGCTGGATGGGCATGCCTATAAACAAAACATATCTTAACATATCTTTGAATTTATTGCAACCTTTATAAAATAAACAATTCATTAATTCCTGAACCATTTATTTGACAGAGGTCGCACTCGTTTTTATTCATACACTTGTCCAACCGGCTCCAATTGACGTCAATGCAATCCATCAAACTTTTGCCTCTTCTTTGCTTCC
This sequence comes from Gymnoscopelus braueri, assembly GCF_963280865.1. Taxonomy (NCBI): domain Eukaryota; kingdom Metazoa; phylum Chordata; class Actinopteri; order Myctophiformes; family Myctophidae; genus Gymnoscopelus; species Gymnoscopelus braueri. The sequence continues at coordinate 16,234,399 of NC_137615.1, forward strand.
CAGAGAGGAGGAAGGAGACTATAGAATGTGTAATACTGTGTTCTCTCCTCCTTCAATATACTGACAGTAGACCTTGGCTTCAGGCAGGAAACATGACACTACGATCACGCATGACATGATAAGACACCTGACCTGTGTGTGTGTGTGTGTGTGTGTGTGTGTGTGTGTGTGTGTGTGTGTGTGTGTGTGTGTGTGTGTGTGTGTGTGTGTGTGTGTGTGTGTGTGTGTGTGTGTTACCTAGATGTGGGTCCAGAAGATGCGGCTGCTCCTGGTATCGATCCATGATGACTGGACAGAAGAAAGTGCACATTTTTAGAGTGAGGTAGCTAGCTAACAATTTAATTAATTGAATACACAGGACCACAATGGAAACAAGCCCCTGTAGGGCTTTTTTTGTGTTATCCTTTTAACATTCATTGTAAATCGTACCTCTGTACTTAATTGCAAACTGTTAATACAATATTCAATCGATCAAGAAAAAACACAATTTAATGGGTACCACTACGTAGTACGAATGCAACAAATGGGTTTAATAGGTAGGCCTACATGTAACCAAATGGACCCGAATGGGTCCACTTGGTTACATTTGTTAGCCTCATAGCATAATTCCCCAAGTAATTCTTTGGCCAAATTGACATTTCTGCCTAACTCTACTCTCCTAACACTGCTGCTTCATTGTGCCTTATTGCCTATGTCCTCAGCCTATCAGAAGTCATTTTAGAATGTAGGCAGAAAGGGATTTTAAGGCAGGGTGAATCAGCAGTGTAGGAGAGTAGAGTTAGGCAGAAATAAATAAGAGCAGATAAATATGACCTAGGCAAAATTATGTATGTTTTCTCATGATTGCCAACTACTGCAGATGGCAGATTGTTCTTTCCTGAAAACCTTAGAAATATGACAACAATTTGTACCCTCATAGTTAAATGACTGTGTATTGTTTCACAGTGAGAGATTATCAGTGGTGGAAAGTAACCAAGTACATTTACACAAGTACTGTGCAGTACTGTCTGATACCAATACTTTGGTACTTTTACTCAAGTACATTTTGAATTCCAGACTGTTAGTTGTAACAGAGTATTTCTACATTGCAGTATTGATACTTTTACTTAAAGTAAAACATGCGAGTACTTTTTCCACCACTGGAGATTATTATATGATCATCTCACCCAGGAACTTCTCCGCTGCAGCCTCCATGGTGGTGGTGTTGCCATGCACCTCCGGGAGGCTGAGGATCAGAGCCCGGGCCTCGGCACTCTCCCTGAACTCCCCCAGGAGGCAGGCGCTGGCCACCACGTCTGTTTCACCTCCTCCTCCTCCTCCTTCACCTCCTTCCTCCATCTCCGTCAGTGCCATGTTGTTGCTTCTTTTGTTGTTTTAACAACAAAACACGTCTAGTTTCAGTTTGAATGAACAGGACTGAATGAACGTCCAGCTGACTCTGGCCAGCTAATGGTACTGTTGCTATGACAAATAGCTAGCTAAACAGCAGAGGAACTGGGTTTTCTTGCTTTGTTGGTTGGTGGCGGTGCAGATAATAACGGATAAAGTTTTAGCCCGCGTCCGTTACATTCATAAAGTAGTTGTATTTAATAATACAAAAACAAATAGACGTACGTGCATAAAGACTACAACAACGTATGCACAAATGCGCAGTTATTCCCTGTGCTCACTGTTCACAACATCACGCTGGTCAGGTTACCGCCCCGCGCTACAGTGAGCGAGAAGGCTCAGAATTAGGGGTGTGTCGTTCGTGAACGAATCGAAGGAATTAAATATTTATATGATATAAATATTTATGTTATTTATATAAATTATACAATATTTATATAATTATATCATATTATTATATTATAATATTATATAATAATACATTATATTATTATTAAATAATACAATATTATTTATAATATTAAATATTATATAATGATATAATATAATATACATTATATAATATTTATATAAATAATATTATAAAATATATATGAATATATGTGTATTTATATATATATATATATATATATATATTAAAAAATATATAAATACACAAATGAGCCAGTCTTTTGAATGGCTCTTTGAAAGCAACGGATCCCCAAGATCCGGCTCCCTTCAAAGAGCCCATCCCATCTCTACTCAGAAGTCTCTCTTGAGTTAAAATTACATATCTAATGCAGCAGCTGCATTACCGCCATCTATTGGATTATGACAGGCTTCAGTGCAAACTATAGAGCAGATTCAGATATAAATACTTTATGCTGGACCTAAAAAATAAATAAAAAAAGGATTGACACCATAAATCACTCTATATTGATTGATAAGCTAAAAGCAATTATTTGATAGCACATCAGTGAACTGGATGCAATCCTATCTGGAGGGGAGAGTACAGGTGGTGGAGGTGAATGGAACCCTGTCCCCCCCCCCTCCTCCCAGTGAGCTGTGGCGTTCCACAAGGAAGCATACTAGGGCCTTTACTGTTCCTAATATATGTAAACGACATGGCATCAGCTTGTGATTGCAATTTGTTCTTGTTCGAGTATGACTCGACTCTACTGGTCTCGGACTAGGACAAATTGCAGGTCGAAAAAAACCTTAACTCTGAACTCTGTAAAATCTGCACCTGGCTCGCTGATAACAAACTATCATTACACCTGCGTGAAAGTGAATCCATTCTCTTTGGGTCCAAAATAAACCTCTGCATGGCAGATGGCTTCACAGTAAAAGTGAGTGACAATGTTATCACAAGAAAAGAGGAAATTACCTACCTGGGTTGTATTTTAGAGGCAGTGAAAGAATGACAACTAAAGTAATCAAAAAAGTCAACAAAAGATCTTTTTTTCTGATAGAGATCTGAAACAAATTGGGATATTGGTTTTATTTGGATAACCAGTGGCAATCAAAGCAATTGATCAATCTGCCTAAACAGGTAATGAATGTATTGTTAAATTACACAGATCAATAAAAACATAGTGTGCAAGGTGTTAGACATCATAACCAAGTTTTTAAAAAAAAGTTATAAACGTGTTGCAGTATCTGCATGTTCAGTTTCATACATACATAGTCAATCAGCAGACTAAAATAAAGAAATCTATGGAATAATATTTAATTCCAATAAATAATTATAATTATAGTTTATAAGTCAGGAGGGGGAATGGGGATGCCATGTCTGTGTGTTGAGAAATGGAATGATTTCTGACTACCTTTTTTCAGTGCTGGAATATCTTCAAAACATAACATGACATCAGAATATGCTCAACCTCGAAGCATTTAGCAGTGATGTTTAAGAAATTGGTTTCTGTTACTATTTGACATGAGTTTAAGACTAAAGCTTTTGGATATTAGAGGTTTAAACTAGACTTCTTTCAATCGGGATAAGTGTGACTGTGAACTCATTTCACGAGGTCCTTCATAATCCTTATCGAGGAGCCTCTGTAGCCTCCACCGAAGTGATTCCAGTGATTCAGGTAGTGGAAGAGCTGGTAAAGCTGATTTCTCGTCGCGAATCCCGGTGCCTTGGGAATCTTGTCATGGTAGGCAGAGTAGAAGGAGCCGTTGAAACCACCGAACATCCCTGCGATGGCCAGCTCGTACTCTGAGTGGCCATAGAATGAAGCTGGGTCAAAGATGACAGGGCCCTCGGAGCATTCTGCCACGTTGCCTCCCCACAGGTCTCCATGAAGAAGGGCAGGAACCACCTCCAAATCTGCAAACATCTGAGGGATCTTAGGCTGTAAACAGCAGGTCAACACAAGAGACAGGAGAGCATATGAATAGAATTGCCAGTTTATCTGTCCATTAGTACTAAAGAGATGTACTGTGTGTACAACAGTGGTAGAATGTAATTGAGCGCATTTACCTAAGTACTGTATTTAAGGACAGCACATTTTAGAGATACTTAGTACTGAGTATTCCCATTTCATGCTACTTTATACTTCTATTCGACTACATTTCAGAGGGAAATAATGTACTGTATTTTTTATAGATTACGCTACCCAGTAGTCATTAAAATGTGCTCCACCTTTACCAGCTGCAACATTAAAAGTGATTAACACATTAATGATGAGTAATGTTAGTACAATTACATGATATATAATTCTGAAATGGGGATTCTGCATAATGTCTACTTTTACTTTTGCTACTTCATGTCGATGGTAATAATGTTTACTATGACTTAAGTATGTTTTTACACTGTGGTATTGCTACTTTTACTTGAGTCAATGAGCGGAGTACTTCTTCGACCACTGATGTACACGTTTCATTATGTTCTGAGGGAGAAGGTTACCTGCAGCAGAGTCCATAACTCCCGGGCTTCTCTGTCCCCATAAGACTTCTCCACTAAGTTAAGCTGATGCTCCAGTCTATTTCTGGAGTAAAATGTCACCCAGTCATCCTGCCACTCATTTTCCTGGAAAGGTATGAAAATAATGAAACATTTAACCACTTAAAACCCTAGCGTCTCTATTCTGGGCATGTCATAATAGGCGAACATTCTGCGAAAATAGCAGATCTGTCCTGTATCACTAAAGCAGCAAGTATGACCTCAGACCATTAAACGACGACTTCACCCATTTTCAACCTATCTTCATATAAATGGTCCTCACTAATATTCGAGATAAAATGGTAAAAAAAATCTACTCACTCTGTGTCTCATAGGAGGGCTGTGGACACCTGTCTACCAGTGACATCATCGATAGACAGATTCTTTTTTCAAAGAAGATTTTTGTATTTTTATTTAATGTTTATTAACGCGAGAACAGTGGCTTCCATTATAGCACGCTAACTTTCCAGGAATAGTAAGCCTGCAGTTTTCTATTAGCTTGGATTCCCCATCGATGATGTCACTGGTAGAGGGGTTTCTGAACTGTCCACAACGCTCCTCTGAGACACAGACCAAGTAGAAGAAAATGGTACCATGTTATCATGAGCATTAGTGAGGACCAATTGTATGAAAACAAGTTGAAAATGGGTGAAGTCGTCCTTTAAGGGGACCAGCAATATTCCACTTGACCAATCAGTCTAAAATCTTCAGAATCAGAATTACTTTGATTGCCACATCACAGGTTTACAGGTGTATAGGTGTAAAGAAGTGGGTGAACTTCGTTTTAGTGCAAGCTCCATCATTTGTTGTTTTCAGGAGAAAAACATCGGACAGACATCATGATCTGTATACAGAATGTTCAGTGATACCATCATTTACCTGTGGTATCGATCCACAGCATGTAGGTACATGGAAGCCAAATCTTTCAATGGTGGCCACCTCAGACTGCTCAGCTCCTTTTCCTGTGTGCACATTAAGCATAAATTAAGCATGAACTCAGCTGCACGCCTGCTCACGCCAGTACCCACTCCAGAGACCACATTACACCAGTCCTCCGTGACCTCCACTGGGTGACGGGGCCTTCTCTGTGGCTGCCCCCTCCCTCTGGAATGCTCTCCCCATCCACATCAGAGAAGCCCCCTCCCTTCCCTCCTTCCTTTTTTTCTCTTCCCATGTAGCAACTTTGAGTACTTATTATTTATATATTATATAAAACGTAAAGGAAACCTAGACTAACCAGGCTAACATGTAAAGTATGTTAAGTTATTTAGAATGAGTCACCAAATCTCTCTTCCATTTTACAGTTACCTACAGTGGTTGGTATTACGTGAGGTCATTATTGAGTTGAATTACCTACTGTCTGTTGCTCTTCAATTTGTTTGTCAAACTGTCTCTTGTTGTGCAGATGCAGATTTGCCATCTGCTCTCCAAGCGCCTTTGAATACCTGTATATGGGGAAGTGTTTGAAGATGGGAAAAATATCAAATATATTCCCCTCATTTACTGCCTTTTTATTAGTCAACAATCCACCCCACTTGATGCTACAAGTTAACTTAACGTAAGAATATACATTCAGACAGTAGACTATTGTAAACTGTACATAGAGTAGTACTAGACACATATAAAGCTCTTAATACTGTATGAGGAGATATAGTAAACGTATGCAACAATGCAGAAGAAATATTGAGTACCTGCATCCTGTGTAATGTCATGTTAATAACAAATGTCAATATACAGTATCAGACCAATTATACTATGAAAGAGATCTTACTTGGTGAGGCCTTTCATGTCCACATGTTCCATCGCAAACACAGATCCTCCTGTGTCAAGCTCAATCACCTTCACAGGCTTAGGAACCTTGATGGTTTCTGTCTTTATGATGGCGTTCAAGCTGGCCATTTCGCCATCAAACATCTCTTTGGCCTGAATATACGAAAATGGGCAAATTAGCAGTAGCATAAAGTGTATCATACATTTCGTTGTGTTTGTATGTGTAGCTGCACGATTAAAATATTTGTTTCGGCTCTCAACATTTAGATTATCCATATCCTTGAATACTCTGTATTATAATGTAACAGTCATTCCGTCGAGCTAACTAATTTAACTCATTAACAGAAAGCATCTGTGTCATTTTAGATTTCAGTGTTGGCTATTCAAAAACAGCAGATTAACAAGCTCAAAGCGTGTCACTTCGTGCCGCACTGTGAGCTTGTACATCTGCTATTTTTGAACATTTTTGAAAAATCTTGAAAGCGTTTTCAGATGGGGGTGCGCAACCAAATACATTATCAATTATCAAACCTTTTCCTTGGCAGGAAAAGGTTGAGAACTTCTGCTTTGGAACGCATTTGTATGCAAAATGAGTAGTAGTAGCCTTGGATCAAGACTATCATAGTATTTTATCGATTTAGATTTTTGCATAGATATGCAAATATCAAAATCGGTCAAATACATCTAGATCTTGATCCCAGGCTAAATGAGTAGGTCTGATGAGAGGGACACCAAACCGCAGACGAACTGACATTAAATCAGAAGACAAGACATAAAACAGTGACATGAACCTGACTCTTGTGGTTTATCTTCACAAACACAGTGCCATGGTCAGTGTTATAGCTGTGTCCTTCACTGATGCATCCACTCCCAGAGTACCCAGTCGCCTTCAGCGTGGAGGTGCCCAGCTCCTTCTTGATCTTATCCTCCATCGTCCATATGATGTGGTACAAGTTCTCCAAGAACCGGTGGAGAATGTTTACCAACACTGTAAATCCTACTGTGAACAGTAGGACTCGAGTTGTAATGAATTAAATACACAGGACAGGGACCACAATGGAAACAACAACCCTATTAGGGCTTGTTGTGTTATCCTTTTAACAATCTTTGTAAACCGTACCTCTGTACAATCTGCAAACTGTTAATAAAGTGTTCAATCAATCAAAAGGTTGATTGGTTTACATGAGGATGGGAGTGTAGCTATGCTATGGTTTATGGCGAGTTGTTGTGTTTTGGTTCCGGTTGTGTGTGTGTGTCACAGTGTTGCCATATTTTGTGAAAGAAATAAGCAACCGGGTCTAGGAAAACAAGCCCAAAAGAAGCGACTAGGCCACGTGAGCATTTTAAACCTATGCATCGAATATTTGAAAATGGCCGATCTACATGATCTACAAGCTCAATCTACAAGCTCGAGCTTGTAGTTCTATCTGCTATTTTCAAAATAATATTTTCAGACCGGGGGTCCGTGGGCAAATGTTAATGTGGGGGTCCTTGACATGAAAATGTTTGAGAACCACTGGTTTAAACAACATTTGGAAGCAAGCCCAAGCAACTACACTTTAGAAACAAGCCACAAAAAAAAACACAACCCGCAACTACCATATTTTGTTCAATATTACAAGGAAAAAAGCAAGCACAACGTCGCTTATAATAAGCGGACATGGCAACACTAGGTACTAACCAATCGACAATCAGCAACTGGATGATTGGTGTATTTTTGTCCTATCACAGTTCGGGGAGACTGTCATAGGAGTGTCGCGTTGCCATGGTACCAGACAGGCCACTTCTAGCTCTCAGGGCTCGTTGCTAGCTCATTAGCTCGATTGCTGTGATGATCTACTGTATGATATAATAGCACGTGTTTTGTTTGGGAAAAGCAATGAAATGTGTCTGTTGCTTGGAGCGACAGGTGTTGGAAAAACTCTATTGTTAAAGCGTCTACATAATATCCTTTGTGCGGTCTGTGGACTATTGAAATCTACAAAGATTGTTGTGTGGAATACATGTGATCTGCCATTCTAGAGCTAGTAATGCCTGGTGATCAACTTATGGATTTACTATATTATGTGTGGTTACTGTTGTTGACTGCACAGTGTGTGTCATTCTTCTTTTTTTAAATATTATTTTTATTAAGGTGATTGGCATTTAGTAATGATGGTACAGGATACACCATGCAGTACACCTTAGGGTTTTGTACATAACAGCAACAGGGTAATATAAATGCAGGTTGGTCTAGGGGAGTACAAACTTCAACTGAAATTGTGTATGAAGATAAGTATATAAAAATGTGTCATTCTTCTTAACGGGTTGTGTGTACAGCTCTCAGGTGATGGGTCAGCTGAACTGGGAGAACCGCCTGTTACTCTGCCTACAGTGAGTAATAAAGAGAAGTATGGTGTTCTACAGCGAATGAATCATGGGAGGAACTTTTCTTTTCTTATGTTCACTATCATATTGCACTGTATTGTTTCTCAACTCTATCTCCAGTGATGGAAGAAGTTCTCACATGTTTTACTAAAAGTATCAATACTGCAATGTCCTGTATTCAAAATGTCCTTGAGTAAAAGTACAAAAGTATTGGCATCAAAATATACTTTACGTACCAAAAGTAAAAGTTCTCATGTCACAAGTTCAAAATGTATAAAAAAATAGCAGATTTACGAGCTCACAATGCGTCGCATCGAGACGCATTGTGAGCTTGTAGATCGGCTATTTTCAAATGGCCAAAATATATACAGTATAAGGCTGAAGTGGTTAATGAATGTTTTGTAATAATACTCAAAATCTACAAAATAACTAGTAACTAAAGTGTTGTGGAAAGTTCAGTGGAGTACAATATTTTCCTCTGTGATGTAGTCTGGTAGAAGTAAAAGTAGTGAAAATCGTAAATACTGAAGAAAGTAGAAAATACCTAAAAAATTGTACTTAAGTACAGTACTTAAGGAAATGTACTTATTTATTTACTTAGTTAGTTACACCACTGAATATCTCTCTTCTAACATAGGTGGGCACCAACCTGACAGACGTGACACTGAAGAAGAAGAGGGTGACCGTCAGAGAGCTAGGAGGCTGTATGGGCCCCATCTGGCCCAGTTACTTCAATGACTGCTCCTGTGTCATCGTATGTTCTTAAACTGTAGCACAGTGGTTCTCAAACTTTTTCATGTCATGGACCCCCAAAATTATATGAATTTGGCCGCGGACCCCCCATCTCAAATATTTTGTTCCAGGGACCCCCAGAGGCAAATATTTGAGTTAAAAACGTTGTCTTAAAAATATATATATATCCCAAGGTTTGCACAAATGTTCACGATTTTTCAAAAATAGCACATCTACAAGCTCATAGCGCGGCACTCGGTGCCGCGCTATGAGCTTGTAGATCTGCTATTTTTGAATAGCCAAAGTATAAAAGGTTAAAATTATTGTGATGCTATATTAACACATTTTGCTGGGGACCCCCTGGAACCCCCCCAAGTACCCCTGGGGGTCCCCAGACCCCACTTTGAGAACCAATGCTGTAGCATACCACGTCTCTTTCAGAATCACACTTCTGAATTAACACTAAGCCACACATAACATGGGAAATTAACGCCTGTTGGAGGGATCAGTTGTGTTGTGTTTCCGTTGCTGACATGATGCTACATTGATTAACAGATGAATATACGTACTGTATGTTTTTTTTACATATAGTTCATGGTGGACTCGGCCAACATATCGCAGGTATCTTCCTCCTGCATCCAGCTGCTGTCTGTTCTCTCCGCTGAGCCTCTGCAGACTGCCTCCGTTCTTGTTTTATTCAATAAAAGGTGAAGCTACCATAATAACACATATTAACACTGACATTTTAATGCACTCTGTATACTTACTAGATCTCAGAGACAGGACATAATATATAGCAGTGGTTCTCAAACCTTTTAATTTCAAGGATCCGACCCCCATAACTCTGAGTTTCAGAGTTACAGACCTTGAAGCGTCCATTTAGCAGTGGTGGAAAAAGTACTCAAAGTCTTTACTTAAGTAAAAGTACCAATACTGCATTATAAAAATACTCCGTTACAAGTAAAAGTCCAGAATTCGAAAATTTACTTGAGTAAAAGTACAAAAGTATTGGCATCAAAATGTACTTAAAGTACCAAAAGTAAAAGTACAAAATATTTGAAAAAAACTTTAGTTACTAGTTACTTTTCAGATATAAATTATGATTTTAATGAAACATACATTAACCACTTTAGCCCTATTTTATACCTAGGCTATTTGAAAATAGCCGATCTATAAGCTCACAACGCTTCGCGATGCGACGCGTTGTAAGCTTGTAGATCTGCTATTTTCAAATAGCCTAGGTATAAAATAGGGCTAAAGTGGTAATGTATGTTTCATTAAAATCATAATTTATATCTGAAAAGTAACTAGTAACTAAAGTTTTCAATTAATTGTAGTACAATATTTGCCTCTGAGATGTAGTGGAGTAGAAGTAAAATAATTGGAAATTGGAAATACTCAAGTAAAGTACAAATACCTCAGAATTGTACTTAAGTACAGTACTTAAGTAAATGTACTTAGTTACTTTACACCACTGCCATTTAGAACCCCCTCAAAGAACCCTGAAGGTCCCTGGACCCCACTTTGAGAACCACTGATATACAGCAAACATAATTATGTTCAGGCTCTCAGAGAGAGAACAGTGCTCCGTCATTCATCCTGTTGTTCTTCCCGCCATTTTCCCAGGGATCTGCCTTGCACAATGAGTTTGGTAGAGGTGAAGTCATTGTTCAGAATGGACGACATCGTCGCATCTGCTACGCAGCCAATCGCAACGCTGGAACTCAGTGCGCGCTCTGGTCAGGGACTTCAGGAGGTGCTGGCCTGGCTTGATGCAGCCGTGACCAAGTGAACTCATGGCATCCTCCTCCTCTTGCACATAAAGCAACATCACCGTCACAAGACGTTGAGTGATGTGATGTACTGTACAAACCAAGTTGTCAAGAGATGTCATCGTATTCTATAAACAAAGACTATTTTCACACCATTTTATATTATAAATGCTTTATATGTTTGGGGATGCACTAAGAAAAAAAAATAAACATAAAAAATAACTTGATAGTGGACTGAAAGAAAATAAATTAATTATTTTGTATGGCACAAAATGAATGTGGAACCTGTTGAAGATGATGAAGTCGTGAATTAATGTGTTGTAACTTAGTGTCATAGGAAACTGGAATAATATTACAGGCCATTGTAATAATCCTTGTAACTTTTCTGTTTTAAAGAATTGAGCGTTATAAAGGCTTTGACATTGAATCCCAGTGGTGCAAAGCAATTTAAGACATATTGAACTTGTAAGTAGTACAATCTTACTGACCATTTAGTATTAATAGAAACTAGCTATGTTGAATTACTACTTCCCTGTTTATCGCTCTAGTTTTATTGTAGTTTTTATTTTACTTTATTGTATTCCATTGTTACCAGTTGAATATAAACTAATACTGTTTCAAGACTGAGCCATTTGAATATAAAACAATTGGCTAATGGCTGGCTAATGAAATTATAGTATTAATTCATGTTAAAGACTGTCCTTAATGAAACACTCCAATGTCATATTTAATAGTGAAAATATGCACTGTAACTTTGTATTTCAATATCGCTAGTCACAACTTGGTCATTGGAATAGTAACAAGTCAAGATTCTAGTAGGATTAATAAGATCACAGTTGATTAAACATATGCATAATTCTATAAGATTCAATAAAGAGATGTTTGATTTGCAGGAGTATAGTAGTAGTAGTTGTATACCACATTAAAATTGCTTCTACAACTGTAGTAATTTGCATAAATTACAAGTTTATAAATAGCTACATGTAAAAAATAGAAATCTGAATAGTGAAATTAAGTATTGGAAAAGTGTTAGTATCTCACTAGAAAGTCATTAAAATGTACAACTGTATATTAATGAAGCGATCATCTACCAATATGCTAATACTTTTAAGCATTTATCTATCATGCATTATAGATACATTCATACTACATTATAACACATGCATAATGCATTATAAGGGTTTTTATAAGCCTTCATAAGTGCCTCACGATGTCTTAACTCAACTTACGTTGAACTACTTACAATTTTTGTAAGACATAAATAAGTCAGGTATCACAATTGCTCATATATATAACCAATATTTTTGCATTAAAGATGATGAAGTCTATGAACATCATGGTACTACCTTTAATCCTAATGGATAGTGGTTCTGGCATGCCAAATGGGAGCTCAATGTCTGCTTCAAGTACGGGTGTTTTTATCTCTTGATGTGTTTATGGGTAGGTATGACTATTTTGTCTGCTTCAAGTCAAGTGAGGATGTCTTTCTATATATAAAATACATACAATCTAACACATTCTTACAGTGTGGGTCTGGAAGAGAATATGAGGGTCTGTCTGTAGTGTATGTTCGTCCGGAGCTAGTCTCACAAACTACTGGAGTGATCAGTGCTAAATTATTTGTGAATACTACTTTCATTTTAAATGGAAGTCAAAGGGGATCGTCATTCACAGGTGACGACATCAATATGACGTCAGTCATCTCCATATTTGGGCATTATTGCGCTCAGACAGACGTACACACAGAGATTTGAGGACGATAGATTGGGGATGATGCAATGTGATGTTAGAGAAAATATAGGGTCTAATAACGATGTGGTATCATGTAGCCAGTCTATGATGCTGACATAATAGACTGCATCAACGATTTGCATTGTTTCTGACTAGGCATGGGACGATAATCGTTATCGTTTATCGTGATAAAAAAACTACTCACAATAATCGTATTGCAGAGATTTAAATTTATCGTGAAATTGTCCTCTGTCATACACTAGGATGAATTCGCTTTTGTTGAGCTGCAAATTCAGTACCACTTAAACCCTCTACATTTGCATTTGGTAATCTCTTATTTCACTATACACAAATCAATTTGCCAAAAATAGCAGATCTACAAGCTCACAACACATTCGGTTATTTTTGGCATCCGTTCCCCGAATAGGGATGCTGGGGTTAAAGTGGTTAACATAAGTGGCATTTTAAGTTTTAAGCATATTTTTGCGTTAATCGCAATTATTTTTGCCAAAATAATCGTGACATGTAATTTTCATATCGTCCCACCATCCCTATCTCCGACATGCATGGCCCTGAGTAGGCTGGCGCCCCGTTTGGTTACTTGAAGCAGAAATTTCCATTTATAATGTCCTAAAACCTTAACAAAACATGGTTATACCTACCTATAAACATATTGATATTTACACCCTTACTTTACATGAAGCAGACAAGGAGTTGTCATAAAGACGTTATTATGGCATATCATAACCGCACTCCATCCATTATAGTTACAGAAAGCACCATGATGTTGAAGAACTTATCATCTTTCATGCAAAATAGGTTGTACGATGTGATATTGTGTTATGACATCATGAGTCATTATGGAGGCTTATGCTGCTTTATAATGTTATGAAGTCATCTATAATTCATTATGCATTTTGGAGTCATAGAAAGTGTTACCGAAAATACAAATGCCTATGTTTTATTTACTAGTGGGGCACTAAGAATAAATGGCTGGTGCTACTATGAATGAGTGTGGAATTGTGACGCTGCAATGAATTGATGAGTAATGACCACCAGGGGGCATTAGATCCATAAAACTGAAACTTTCTATGTGCTTAGAATGACACCTTCAAACTTGTGCTTCTTTGATGAATGATTCAGTGAATGCAGTTCATGAAAAGATAAACAAATTAAAAAATAACTGAAGAATAGCAAGTGCAGTTGTGTTTAAGTCTAACCTTGTATTTCATAAAAATCAGTGTTTCACAAGCAACGAGCAAAGAAAAACCATTATTTCCTACATTTTCAACTGTTACCTTGCTCATTAGTGAATTTTGAAGCAATCATCACATAAAAACATGTAATATTTCATTCAGTTAACCCCAGTAAATCATTCCACTACAATGTAATTAAGCCATACCCTTTCCTCAATATGTACCGATCCAATAGTAGCTCACTTCAAGAGAACTCTTTCGTTCAGTAAAGCAAACTTAACTGGATGGGCTGGTTGGTAGATCAAAAACCCTCTCCCCGGGGCCATAATGTGTGAGAGGACCAGTGCAAGCAGCAGAGAACAGCCTATCTCAAGAGCATTGTGGACTAACTGAGGCAGCGGGCATATCTGGCATTCAACAATCAGTGCTAGATCAAGAGCAACGGTGCTAAGCCAGCCATATAAAGCAGCGGAGTAGGGCGGGTGGCGTGAAGTTGAAAAGCAGTAACCTGTATACGTGTCCGGTAATTATGGCAAAGTATGGTACGGCATCAAAATATCAGACTGCGGGCATACATAGGTTTGTGTCTGGATTTACTTGACATAAGGCTGTGGCCTTGAGGAGTTCCTTCCTACGTTGACACTAACCTTGTCTGATACAAAAAGCACAATCTCTTTCATCCTCCGTCAAAAGTGAGGAACCAGGCAGGCTGTTACAGAGCAGAGGCAACTTGCAGCACTCTAAGGGTTACAGTATTAGAGCCAAGATATAAAAACTAAGAACAAGGTTTTCAGTTTGAGTCCTGGGGCTTTCCAGTTCTGTCTGAGGCTAGACTGATATTTCAAGAGTACGTATAACCTGTTGCCTCCCCCCCTCCCCTCCCCTCTCCCTCTATACACACTGTGATGAGATAAGGTCCAGTTCAGTTTTTTTTCCTCATAGGAAAGGGTTTTGACTGTGCTGATCAACCTGTGATCCCAGAGTGCTAGCCGAAGAGAGGGGCAGCAGCGGGTGAGGGAGGGCCCCTGGCATGTCCAGACCAGGCTGGGTCGGGTGGGTGAGGGACATGGGGAGACTGGCGGGCTGGTGGCTCACTGGCAGTGGTAGGGATGCACTGTACGGAAGAGACGTGGCAGGGGGCACAGGAGAACTGGAGCTGATGGACATCTGATTTAGAGTCAGTTTGGGCTGTTCGGTTTGGAATGGATTGGTGGCTGAAGGAGCACTCAGACCTGAAGAGAAAGAAGAAGAGATTATCAGGTCTGCTTTAACATTTAGGCTGCCACACCATGTTTTGGGATTTGAAGGATGGGCCTACCTGATGATAGAAGAAAAGGGTTCTTGTTCTTAGCTGGAGAGTTGGCAGGGATCAGTGTGTCCAGATTGACCAGGTTGGCTGCTGTGGGCCCCAGGAAGGCCTCAGGGGTCCGACAGGAACGAGGGCTGGGGGCGGCCAGGCTCTCCCCAAGACGAGACAGGTCGAAGAGCTCAGGGCTGCCACCGCCCCTCCAATTCCCATTCATGTGCCCTCCATCCATGGCTTCATCGAACAGATCCCCATCTAACAGTTGGAGAAGAGAGGTCAGAAGAAGTCCAATGTATGTGGGAGTCACGGAACCTCATTAGGCTCAAAAACCCTACATACTCTGCCGTACGACGAATGGCAAAAATAGAATACAAGCACGTAGATCAGCTATTTTCGCTATTTCTGATCATTTAGGGAAGAAAATAAATTTATATTTTTGAAACTAGAAAATATTCACCTATAATGACATGCCCAAAATAGGGACAACAGGGTTAACGTGGTTAAGATGGACAGAAACATGTATTCACCTGAGGGGCTCCCGGCTCGGGGAGAAGGTGCCCTAGCAGCACCCAGAGGTGCAGCTCTTTCTCTTGGGGCAGAGAATGGATCTACCCCCGAAGCAGCTGCGAAGACATGCCAAGACACAATGCTGTGTTATTATCTAATCAACATGTAATCCGTTAACTGTCATTTCTAAGTACACCAGAGTACATGCTTGGGCCCGAAACACACTGGAAGCATCACCTCGGCGTGGCGTCTCGCATGTGTCTGCACAGAACAGCGTGGGCTGCTAATTATTATTAACATGGTTCCTTTGATTTAATTTTTATTTAGTTTAGAAAAAATGCTGAAAAGGGAACAATGTATTGTGTGGTTGTATAAATACACACTTGAGTGGGCCATCGATAACTAAACTAGATGGCCATGAAATCTTGTAGATTAGTTTAAATTGATCCCATAACCATAACCTCGCCGCCGATGGCCTAGTGGTTAAGGCGCGTATCACATATAGGCTCTCATGCAGCCTGATAGCGAGCCGCGGGTTCGATTCCCGAGCACGACGTCATGACCTTTGCTTTGTGTCACTCCCCGTCTCTCTCCCTGTTTCCTGCCATTCTACACTGTACTATCCAAAATAAAGGGAGAGAAGCCCCCAAAAATATATAATAATAATAATATTAAAAATACTAATAAATAAATAGGACTGTAAACTTATGTAATTAAAGTAATTTACATTATCGGCTGCACACTGTAACCCAAAACTCTTTCTGAATCCAATGTGTGCCTTGTCAGCTGCAGTTACCTGAGCCAATGTCATTCATTTTTAATTAAATAAATCAGAATGTCGATTCATTCAGATACGGTAAGCAGAGAGCGATAAAACGGTCAGATAAGCTGTGCTGTTTAGGCCTACTCCACATGATAAAAGCTATTTCTGACATGCACAAACAAAGGAACAGGTTTATCATACTATACAGCAATACTCCTGCAGTTATGTTATGTATACTGTAAATGCATGGGAGGAGGCTAGTCCAGGATGAACTTGACCGCAAGTGCCATCAAAACATTGCCTTTTCTGTGGTCACCAAGGGCAGAGATGGAGCTTACACAAATATGGGTGTAAGCTACTGAAATCATAGCCCGAAGACTTTTCTGTTGGCCAATGCCTTTCATTGAGGCTTTTGATTTGAGGTTTTATCTTGTGCTGCACTGTAACTTTATTCTTGTATTTTAGCTTGTTCTTGTCTTCTATTCTCTTAACTATTTTAATCATATTCAAATGACATTTTATAATGCATTTTGTCTTAATTTTTTTTGTGTGTGTGTGTGTATAGCATTAAAATGTGCTAAACCAATAAACTTGCCTTGCTTTGCCTTACCCATCCATAATAGTTTTATTATACTTTCTAGTTAGTATTATAATAAGCGAATGAGCTAATCAGCAACGGAAAATAATCATTAAGATGTTTCTTTCGCTTGTCTATGACATATTCTGTTGATAATATGGGCATTGAAATGAGAGAAATTATGTAATTAAAAATATTTAAATAATGCTGACATGATGACTATATGACAATTTGACATTGTCTATTTTGCTGCTTTCCATGAGAAACAAATAGGCTCCATGCGGAAACTTGAAATTGCCATGTCATCTAGATTCTAGACCGCATCACACGCATCACGGAGCCATGCTGCAGATGCGAGCTTCGAAAGGAAAAGCAAGCTTTTCCGCAACAGACACGCACTGCATGCAGTGTGTGTGGCGTTGGGCTTTAGGTACATTGTTCCGTGGGGAATCCCACAGGTGGGGTGGAGACTGTGTTCTCTCCCATGGTGGGGCAGGGCTGCTAGAGATGGGCGGTGCCATCCAGGATGACTCTAGCTTTGTGGTGTGTGGAGTGGCCTTCTCCTTTGATAACAGTGCGGTGAATTACATTCCATACATTTGCATTTAACCCACTGAGACCTGAGGCCAATTCTACAAATGCCTTCTAAATCAGTAGTTCTCACACTCAAGATTTTTCAAAACATTTAAAAAAATATCAGCTGTACAAGCTCAAAGCGCGGCACGAAGTATAGCTGATATTTTTCGAAAGCCAACGCAAAAATCTAAAATGACACAGATGCTTTCCCGGATTTAATGACTTAAGGAATGCAACAATGAATGTGCTTTTACAACGCATGTGTGTAGTAGGTACTTGTGTTAATGAATAACCAATACAAAATGCATTGTGCAATCGTATTGACATACAGTATGACTGGTGATCACAGGCCCATATGGAGACTCCATATGGGCCTGTCATCAATGATTCAGTACAGTGAGGTCAATATGCTGCGGGCCGGGCCGGGCATACTGTAGTTAGTTAGCTCATGGCTCACCAAGCGAGTCCCAGGGGTCTGAGCCGGCCAAGTGAGCAGAAGCCTGAGGCCGGACGTCGCTCCCGGACATGTCCCAGGGGTTGTCACTGCGGGGAGCTTCTGCGGGTACTGCAAAAACATCTACCAGGTCCATGAAGGCAGTCTGACCACAGGAACAAGAATATGTGTTTTTTAAAAGTTGATATTCCCCATAAAATGCTGAAGAAAATGCATGAAAGAGTCTGCTGGTTAAAAGAACATACCCCAATGCCTTTGGTCTCCATCTCTCGTCTGCTCTCGTCAAGGGCTTTTTGGAGCGAAGACTCGTGTCCCTGGCGACTCTGTTGCTCCTGGCAATGGACACAGACACATGGACGCCAGTGGGCATGACAGTACTTTTGGGCAGGTTGTCATAAACATTATATTTATGAGTCAGGGAGAGGGCACATGCACAAAAGCTGGTCCCACCCCAACACCAGACCAAGAGATTGAATGTGTGCAGAGTGAGGGAACCAGGGCATTCCCTGGCCAAACAGGGATGGAACAGCCAAACACATGGGTCTCTTACTGAGCTGCTCTATTGTGGTACGCTGGCAGAGTGAGATGGAGAAATGCAAAGGGGAGGAGAGGTGAGAGAGAGTGAGGGGCGATGCCAGAGATAACAAAAAAGAAAAAGAAAAAACAGAGATACCAAGATTCTTGAAGAGAGAAAATGTAAATGGAAAGATGATCAGACTAGGAGAGCAATTAAAAACATAAACAGGAGGCTTTGAGGAATGTCGCCTACTAGAATCAAATGTCATAAATGGACAGATTGCGGCAGGCTCAAAAAGGAGTATACCCGCTCCCCTTAAAGGAGGTCTTGCAAGACTTCTGGAGGGGCGCATCTAACACAAACAAAGAATTTCAAGCAATAAAAATATGCGATTTAGTGCAAGGACCATCTTTCACGTTTTTAGCTGCGGAGGACTCGGGATGGAGTTATGAACATTTTCTACTGTACCACGGATATAATAACATCAGTTAAAGCTAAGAAAAGGCTAGTCCGAAATTCTCCTTTAAGGTAGCTCTCCACCGCACCGACATTGGCAGCGGTAAATGTTCTAAAGCGTCTGTTGCCGAAAATCTGCTGTTGAATGGGCGGTGGGTACACTGTCACGTCGGGTCGGAACTTGTAGGGAAGCGTCAAAAGCCGACCGATGGATAGCAGCAGGCTTGTTGTTAAAAAAAGACATCAAGCCATAGGCTATTTTTAGCACCATAGTAACCGTCTGTCGGTGTCGGCTCTTTCTCTTTTTTCACACCGTCCAACCGACTGATCTCCCGACTTCATTCAAGTGCCAGTCTGTCTGTAGTAATCTGTCGTAGTCTGTTTGGTGGAGAACTACCTTTATGGCTGATTTATGCTTACTGTAGTTGTGTGCTGGTGTGGTGTGGTGCCATGCAACGAAAAGAAAAGAGCAGATCTACAAGGTCACAACACGTTGCGCTGCAACACGTTGTGAACTTGTAGATCAGCTATTTTCACAACCAATTTGCACAACCAAGTATAAATCAGGCATTACAACCTTCATTGAACCCAGGGTGCGACGTTACCTGTTGGTGCTCTTCCTTGCTGAGGCTCAGGGCCATCTGGAGCTGAACCTCCTCATCCATTTCAGCGGGGCGTTGCACCGGCGGCTGTAAGGACATTGATCAGTGAAGGAAATTGCAAACCATCAACATTGAGCTTAAGGGGCTTAAAGTGATATATTTTGGTTAAAATACATTTTAAATTGCTCTATATTCAGAAATCATTGCCATAGTTCCATATTTTCAGGTTGTGATACCAATTTTATCCAATCAGGAGTACAGGACACATGGGGTGCATTCGGAAATTGCGCACCGGAACATATTGGTTTGTATTGGCCAGTGCGCTCAGTGCTGTATTTCCGAACGCACCCATGATAAATAAGTTAAATTGGAAGTGGTGAAACGAAGAAATGAGAAGACATGGAACAGGAATTGGAACATATAAAATTGACACTAATAAATTATTTTTGTGGGGTTCTCTCTCCTGACTGCATAAAATTGGTATCCCGACCTGAAAATATATTTTCTATTTGCTAAACAGCTGGAGAGATGGGGAGACCCCTGTTACTGAAATAATAATAATAATAAATTCTATAGGCAATGTTTACCATATATAATATAGAGATTTAACTTTTTAACAAACAAAAAAAGTGTTATTTTAACAAAAACATATCACTTTAAGTCACATCCCCTACTTTAATAACCATACAATATATATCCCATGCAAGCCACACTAGATTTCCCCACCCAACCAATAAGAGCAAAGGGGTCGGTCCCTTTGCCCTTCCCTGACAGAATGGTTCGGCCATCACACTAGAAGAGGTCAGATAGGCTACGGTTGGGCTTGCAAATGATTGGTCTAAGACAGGATACAGTAAGAGTGCTATTGGTTAGTGGAACAGAAGGACGTAACCGTATCCCAATTAGTCTCTAATTATTAGAGAGGAAAGACACGTGCCACTTTGCTGTTCAGGGGTGAGGGAGGCCACAGATCAGATCAAATCTGCTGGAGAGAGAGTGAGTACTAGTACATGCAGCAGTTTCTCTGAAGGAAATTAACAACTGAGCCTTGAGGTCGAGCAACAGGAGATGTGCTACAGGTCAGTGGGTGCAAGGCAGGGGACATCCCCATGGGCTCAGGCATCCGTGTACCTTCTGGGCCTCCTCCTTGCTGAGGCTCATAGCGATCTGGAGCTGGGTCTGCTCATCAATATCCACCGGGAGAGTAGGCGGCGGCGGCTAGGTTCAAGTGGGTAAAAGGTAAAATCATCTTTGACTTTAAAACGCCTGATTAGATGATCTTATGACTTAAAGACATACAACACAATTAATCAATGTATTCATTCGCCGGTTCAAAGTGATTAGAACAGAGAAAGAGTATAACTCAATTTCATGACATAAGATAAATCTGATGATTGGCTTTGATTACAATGGAAACGTGGGAAATGTCATGCACCAATATTCCCTTAACACAAAATCTGTGCAGAGGACAGTGTCTGCCCTTGCTGGAGACACCAGGGCTGGCAGTGGATCAATGCACATATCCTGCCCTGGCCTCTCATTAATTCCTCCGCATCGCTCGCACCGATTGGCCAAAGCTCCATTACTGACCACATCGGAGAGACAGAGGAGATGATGGTGCTTTCTGTTTAGGGTTCAGGGAAATGGAGGCCCCTTAGAGGAGAGGAGTACAGAGGGATGCTCCACCTCCATAGGGGATACTGTTTACAGCATTCCTGCACAGTCAGCAGGACTAAAGGGCCTCTTACAGACTGTAAGGTCCCTGCGCAGTAAGGATCAGAGGTTTGTGCTTAGTGTCTGGTCACTGTGTTTGCTTGTGTGTGATGTGCCTGTGTGTGTGTCCATGTGTGTTATGACGAGGATAGGTACCTTAACAACAACCTTCTCAGTCTCTTCACGGCTCATGGCCAAGGCCAGCTGTAGTTGTAGTTCCTCCTCGCCGCTGGTCTGGGGCCGAGCCTGCTCCAAGTCTGGAGCTGTACGAGGGGAAGAAGACGAGGCTGAATGACAGAGGAACAGGACAGGAGAGCGGTGTTGAGAGAAGCACTGACAGATGGAAGTTGTTGGGGGGGGGGGACAAACAGTTTGGTTTGGACTTGTTTCTTTTTGATCAAGGCATAAGAAAGAGCTGCCACTGGTTTTGCATGTTAATTCTGTTGTCTCAGGGCCTGTGCTGGCATCGCTTACCACGGCCTGTCTAACTGTGCCTGCAACCGAACAATGGTGTGCCTGTGTGAGGAATTGGGGTGGTGAAGGGAGAGAGAGAGAGAGGAGAAGGGGGTTGGAGCGGGGCCCATATTATTACCCCCACATCCTTTGGGGTGGGCTCCAGGAGGACTAATGTCCAGATTGTGGGGGTGGGGGTAAACTGGCGAGGTACCAGTCTGGGTGCCAGGCTGTGGGTCAGGGCTAATGGGGCTAAAAAAGTGCAGCAGGCCACACGTTGGCACAGTCGGGTCTCTGAACCCAATCACTTCCACTGCGTTGCCCCTCAATGTCCCCCGCCTGGGCTGGAATGCTCGCTGATGATTAGATGCTGCCAACCTCCTGACCTCCACCCACTCTGTCCATCAGCACCCCATCAAACCTTCAGCCACAGGCTGACTGGCTGGAACCCGCACAAGGCCACCAGCAGTATGCATGCAGTAGCACTGCCTTCACTCTCCTTTCTCAAAATGAGCCAGAAGTGATTAACTAACTCTTTCAGTGCCATTCTTATTTATGGAAGTTTGGTTCTGAGTGCCACAGCCAAAATTCATTGTAAAAAAAAAGTGCTTAGGAGCCGAGATACAGCCTTTTTCAGTAAGAAGTTAAACAAGAAGTGAATGGAGCAGCAAATCTTCAAATCATCATATCTTGGGTTCTGAACACGTCTTAGACGTCATGTGGCGCTCAGGGCGCTACAGGCCATGACGTCTTAGACGTCATGTGGCACTGAATGAGTCCACATGAACCCTAGTGTCCCTATTCTGGGCATAATACTGTAGGTGAACATTTGGTGAAAATGAGCAAAGCAAACCTGTGAAAATAGCAAATCTACAAGCTCACAACGTGCCATGTGTTGCAACATGTTGTGAACTCGTAGATCTGCTATTTTCGCTATTTGACAAACAAAGTAAATACGCTTTAAGTGGTTAAGAAGCAGAGCTACTGTGCACTAAAGCATAATGTAATACTTACAAACAGCCCTGTGCCTAGCATAACTTCTTGCACTTTGCACACGCAGACAAAACAGCGCATACTGTATGCACAGACACCAATTTTCAAGTAATTTGAAACCTACATTACATTTGTTGTGATAAAAGTCAATATTGAGGTGCTGTAGACTAGTGTTTGTGGGAACAAACACAGACTCAACTGTTTCAAGGGAACAGCCGCAGCTTCTTGTGCTGCCTGCTGGGAAGCCTGCCAACCTGGCATTTAGACCAAGTGATTTTAATTACAAGTTGAAATTCTAGAGAGAGTGGAATCTGAATGGTTATCCAGCAATGAAAATTCACTGAACACGACTTTGACACAAAAATGTTGGTGAAAACAAACACTCAAAGTGAGCATACAACATTTGCTATAATGCATTCCAGGCAGGTGGACCTATCAGATTTCCTTTCGGTTTCCCGAGATGCTCTTTTCCTGCTACCGGTAACACTGAACCAGAGAACTAGGGGGGTGGGGGGGAGCAAAAACTATGTGCGGAACTTAAATCAAGTGGAAAATTCTCTGGACCGAAACAGCAACTGGGATGGGATTTTAGAAGAGTCGGTGGTGAAAGAGAGTCTGATATTATCTATGGGCACGTGACGTCTCACTCTCTGCCCACCATGAAACTCTGGGAAGCTCAAAGCAGGCCACAGAGACCATAAGTAGGCCTATAACATGTGGGTGAGACAAGTGACTGGCGCTTTTCTGAAACCACAGCCCAAATACTGACGACCGACTGTTAACCACTTAACCATTTAACCACAAACATTTTCTAAATTATTTCGAAAATAGCCTCGTAGATTGGCTATTTTGGAAATGTTTTTTTAAATGTTCTTTTCAGTTAATTTTAGAATGTTTGCCTATAATGACGTCCCAAAAATTGGGACGCCAGGGTTAAAGTGGTTCAAAACAAAGCGCACTCTACATCCTCTGCACAGCCACACATAAATTCTAAATTAGCATGACATCGTGGTACATTAGCGCAGCAATACACGCTGATCTCACTGCTTTTAAAAATGCTTCTGACAGCTGGCCCAATGTATTCCCAGTGCACTTCAATGCTGTTGCTGTTGTCAGATGATAGGAGAAAAACAAATCCTATTCAATTAACCACTAAGAGATAGCAAAATAGAAAAGCTACTGAACATTTCTCCACACCATGCCAAGAAAAGTCTTCCAACTAGCATAGGATATGTAAACCGCCAGACAATCATTTCTATGAGAATCTTCCTCTTTTTTTTGGGTCGACCAGAGTACGGTATAAATTACGCCACAGCTGCAGCACAACAGTACTTGTACAACCAGTGCGACCATGGTGGGCGGCCACTCATGGTTTTCACGTGAGCTGTGTGACAGGCAGAAAAAAAAGGGCCTCCCCACCATTGTCATTCGAGTTTAGCTGACGGGACGATAAGCAGGGGAATGAGTGGAATGCCCTCCGTGTCCCACCACCAGGACAGCAACTAACAAACACTTTCTGTGTACACCCCGGAAGGACAATAAGGAGGAGCAAATCATTGGGGACTTTATTCCGAGGTCCTGGTGTCCAGCTGCTGAAAAGGACAATAGCACCTGCTTCAATGGGAACTGGGGCTGACGTTTGTCAGCTGGCTGCTGCTGCTGCCTGTACGTGAAACCACCAGAGAGCAGAAGTATACAGCTATTTTTACTGCTGCACGGTAAACACTTTCTGTTTCATATAAAAAACCACATGGCAATAAGTAAATTTTGTTGTTCAAACAGGGCCTACGCCACACAGATATGAGAATAAATTCCTACTGGTTGCGTAAGCTCTTGAAAAGTGAGTGTCAGAAAAACACAAAAGAGTTCATGCAGTTCTTCTTCATCATGAAACATTCTCAAATACCAAAAGAACAAGTGATGAATTCAAAGCTTGAATGCTGTTAAATCTGATTACAGTACATTCCTCTCAGGTGATGAGGCCGTGTACTGAAAGAGACATTCTTACTCTGCACGGGTAGGTCTAATGATACTCTATGAACCACAGAAGGAATGGAAACATGCTTTGTCCAATAATGTTGAAGAATGGTATAAGTGAACGTCCCTGAAGAAGGCTAGGAGGCTATGTTTTAATCATGTAAACAGGTATTTTTTCACTTAACCACTTGCAGTACCTACAGAAAATTAGGACGCCAGATTGCTTGGTTTCTGTCATTTCTGTCATTCCTTCAAGTGTTGAGTTCTTCTACACTGTACTCAGGAATCCTGTCAATTTAACTGGCAAGAGTCTAAAAGTGGGACCCTTGTGGGTTTGTTTGTACGCTCTGAGAGTTAAATTGACACACAATTTGAACGCCACAATTATAACTAGTGCATAGCGCATACATACAGTACCGTATGAACGTTCCCAAGTAACGGCTGTTGTATTACTCACAGTGGAAGGAGGATGGAGACCCTCTAGACCGGCTGAACTCGTCCCCATAGAGGGCAGCCATTGTGGGCTGGCTGGTGCGACGCCCTGGGTACGGAGGGGGCATGGTGGATCCGGCTCCCGACATGCGCTCCTTGGTCTTTAGTGCCTGGGTCCTCTCCTGTTTCAACCTTTCCTCGTCCCTTATCAAAGTGACCAGCTGCTTCGCTTTCTCCCGCACGTTGACGCCTTGGTCGCGCCCGTCCCGGTCCGTGTACTGGAAGTCCCTCAGCGTCTGGATGGTGTAGATGTTCTCCCGACATTGCTGGGCCACGCGCTCGGACCCCGTCTTGATCAAGTAGTCCAACAGGGTCAGCGCCTTGTAGACGTGGCGCCAGTTTTTGCCGTGGTCGTTCAGCCGCTTCCAGATCATGCCCATGACCTCGGTGAAGGCCACCACGTTGAAGGTCAGGTCGGCGATCTCTGACATAAGCGAGCTCGGCGGACCCCAGGGGTCGTTGGAGGTGGCCTCCCGTACCTTGACCTCAGCCTCCGTATAGTTGTTGACCATGTTCTTCACCTGGCGTCGTAGCGATGAGGTCTGCATGGTGGCAGTGGGAGCAGGACCAGTAACAGACGTTCTTGGAACAGCAGGCCAGCCTACTGTATTGTCCTAGAAAGGGAAGAGGCTCGACGATCAGTTTGGTGGATTCAAGTAGCAACGTCGTCCTCCTCTAGAAAACTTCTGTGACGTCCATGAGTATAGTCCTACTGGAAAATAACATTATACCAGTTAGATGCACAGGCAGTATCATTCTGAACTAGGCCTGAGCAATATATCGATATTATATTGATATTTATGATATGAGGCTAGATATAATCTGGGATATCATAATATTGTATAATGGCATAGTTGTTGTCTTTTCCTGTTTTTAAAGGCTGCATTACAGTAATGCAATGTTCTTTACCTAACTGTTCTATTATTTGCCTTTACACACTTAGTTATTATATGAGCATTACTGAGGATATTCTTTTATATCATTGTATTGTATGAATATTTTGTGAAAGCACCAACAGTTATCGCCACAATATTGACACATCAAGTTATATGGTCTAACATATTGTGATATCAGGGTGAATCGTGGCTTAGCCAGTTAGAGCACACAGACCATATACTCCTAGTGAGTGTGAGGACGGGGGTTTTAAAATATATATAAATGTAAACATATTATTCAAAAAACATTTCCATATCGCCCAGCCCTATTCTGAACCCTGTTATTTATATACCCTTCAAGGGACTACAGTAAGTGAACTTTGACCCTGCTAAACAAACACCACGGAGCCTCTTCCTAGGTACCACCGAGACCTTTGGTATGTTATCTGTAAAACATGCTGGGTAAATACAACTCAACTGTCACCCTTCTGTCCATTCAGGAGCAGAGCGTGGGGGGACAGAGGGAACCACTCAGCACCTCCCCACTAATGTGAAACACTACACCTGGGCTCACTTTTTTTTTAACCAAAGTGAACTTGGCACTGTGAAATCTATGAGTTCATCTCGGTGGTGGATCCTCCCAAAGTAAGCAATAACCACCAGCCATGTTGTCTGCCTTTTCCTCCATGCCATATCAGAACAGCAGATTTGTTTCATGGCAACCCAAATATTATTAGTTTGAGAATGGGTGTGATCGCAGAAATTAGCCACAAGCCAAATTCCCAGCGTAGAAATCTGTCCAACATTTCTCCTTTGAGAGATATTATTACAAAAAGGGAGGAGCCCCCCTTCTCATCTTTAGTGACCTAACTGCATCACCAAAGCAGAAGTATGACCTCAGACTATGATTAGACGACCAGCAAAACTCCACTTGACTAATCAGTTTAACCACATGAACCCTAGCTAGCAGCTGGGGCGGTCATTTGGTAAAAAAAACTGCAGATCTACATTGTGTTGCGATGCGTTGTGAGCTTGTAGATCAGCTATTTTCGGCTTGGTGTAGAGGGAGAAAATGAGGGGACCAAGGATAGACCCCTGGGGGACCACAGGCAATGAAGTATACAGGGTTTAATTGGTTACCTATTGCATATCTGCATACACTTGAGCATTATGAAATTACTACCAGCTGACATCATATTACCTTTTTTTCTTTTTCACTAATTCAACACAGTTTCCACGTCACATTCTATCCAGCAGTGAGCATTAACCTGGACTTTGAAATGCTTTCTGTTACCTAGTCAAGCCAGGGAATCATGAACGCAGGAAACTTTCCACTCATAACTCGACGGTACCTGTTTAACAAATCGTTTATATGCATGAACATGCAGGATCAATCCCTTTGCTCAGGAGAAAGTGTTGTCCTAAGTTAGCGTTTCCAAAATGGTGGGAAAAGATTAGCATTAAGTAGGAGTCTGCCTTCTTTAAAATGGTTTGCTAGTGATCATTTGTAACCAAATGACGAAACCTTGTTCAAAAAGTATGGTAAAAAAAAAAAGGAACCAATTGTAGGCCCAATTGTATCAGTACAATATAAAAGTTTACCACACTATAATACACACTTACCACACGTACAATATAAGTAAAAAGGTGACCACATCGAGTTTAACGCATTAAAACCGGGGGGAAAAACATGTCACTTTAGATTTTTGCGTTGGCTATTCAAAAATAGCAGATATACAAGCTCACAGCGCATCACTTCGTAAAGTGTCTTGAAAGTGTGAGAACTACTGATTTAGAAGGCTGATTTGTAGAATCTGCCTCAGGTCTTAATGGGTTAAGGCAGCCAACGCGTCTTCTGATATAATATTAAGATAGCAAACTGTACTGTAATAAAACTGTAAATAGACAAGTGGAAGGAGCAGACAGTGTTGTGGCTCAGCTGACAACTGTACAGGCTCTATCTCAAGTGGTCAGTGGTCACCACACAAGTTTCTGTCCAACACTCAGCACTAGTATCTCCTTGTGGTGGTCTACCAAGACCCTGGATTCCTGGAATTCCCACTATGGTCAGGAAATACAAAAAAAACATTGTTTATTAAAAAATCTATCCCCGGCACTGATTGGTTTATTGATCAGATGCTGGGGGGGGGGTTGCAGGGTTGAATTCATAGGCTACTTGTTAATGATAAACTGACATGAGAAGATGGAAGAGTGGGACAAATCTCCGCCTCAGGCCAGGATTTCTGATCCAACTTGGATGCTTCCACTGACATATGTTTAGCTTCACAGCTTTGTGGGACAAATATCACCTTGACATGGACTATGCTTTGGCTTGTAAACGTATGTTTTCTCATGCCAATAAAGCTCCTTTGAATTGAACATTGAATTGAGTGCAGTGTCTCATTCAGATATACAAATAAAAAAAAAACATACAGTGTAAGTGACATATTAGACAGTAGTTCAGCATTCTCGAGCTGAACTACTGGTTGTGTAACACACACCTTACATTAGAATATGATCTCATTAAGAAAGAATGGGAGCCATGACCTTGACATGACATATAGGTTATGAGATATTACATAATGAGACTGAATGGTAAAAGTAGATTGTTACTTGACAGTGTGTGGATAATCTTTTAAACACAATCCTCTGGTTAAGGTGATTGTCAAGCAATTGAGTTGACCACTTATCATATGTAGCTAATATGTAAGTTCCACTTATTGGCCTATAGGTGCTAGACTTGTACATTAAATGATTTGTATTCAGCCCCTTCCGATATGAACGGTGTTTTAATGCTGAGCCACCGATGGCACCTCATGCAACTTTATTTGAGGAGATATGACTTTAACTGGGACGCATCATGATGAGCCCCCATCCCTCCTCACATTGCGTCAAATCATGGGATGATCGGGCTGAGGTGAGCCCAGGCAAAACAGAGCAGAGCCGTGACTCAGCTATAGCTTCTATGTTTTAAGTTTAAATAAGTTAATCCTACAAAACAATCAGAATTCAAAATAAAAACACGAACTGTACCATAAACCATAATAAAACAGCTGTAAACCCTTACCTCTCTGGCATTGATCCGCGCGTCAAAATAAAAGGTCCCAACTTGGGATCAGTTTGGGTTAAAAGAAGGAACGCCTCCTGTCTGTCGACATCTTCCGAATCCGAGGGTTTCGAATGGAATGTAAAAAGGGGAGAAAAAAAACATATATATTCGAAATATATTCGAATCATAAAAACAAAGCATCTACCGAGAGCTGCTACATGTATCGAAAAGGTTTCCCCATGTATTGCGTGGTGACGTCTTCTTTCGCTACCGGGGCGTCCGACGTGAAACTTTGTTGCTTCATGTGTGCATATGATAAAACATAGCAGCACGGCCCCGGCAGGCTGCGGATCATTGGCACAACCCCCTAAAAAACACTGTTGCCAGATTCTGTGAGGGAAATAAGCAACCGGGTCTAGGAAAACAAGCCCAAAAGAAGCAACTATGGCCATTATGAGCACTTAAAAGTAAACTGTATGTATATATATAAGCTCACAATGTAGATCTGCTATTTTCAAAAAATCTTGAAATAAAATGTGGAATATTTGGAAGATTTTTTTAAACATTCTAACAACACAAATCTGGTACGGAGCTCCCTGGCACAAAACAATTTCAGATGGGGTTAGGGACAAATATTAATTTGGGGGTCCATGACCCAATATTTGAGAACCACTGGCTAAGATCCTTTTAAAATTGTGAAACAAGCCTAAATAAGCAACTACACTTTAGAAACAAGCCCAAAAAACAGCAACCACCATATTTACAAGCAACTTCACAGAAAAAATAAGCCCAAAGTCGCTTATAATATAGGGACATGGCAACACTGCTAAAAACCCAGTAGAATGGAATGGAACGGGAACGACAGGGAGGGAGAGGGAGAGGGAGGGAGAGAGAAGGGGAGGGAGGGAGAGAGGGGGAGGGAGAGAGGGGGAGGGGGGAGGGAGAGAGGGGGAGGGAGGGAGGGGTGCAGCTCAGTGCTTGCAGAGTCAGATTTAACCCATTCATTGCTGAACTAAATGCCTGTACACACAGTTCAGTTGGGCGTTCATTATTTACATTAAACGGATCAATTTGGTTCCATTTGTACAACAGTCTCAGAGTTACAAATGAAATGGATAAATGAATAAGGAGGATGTGATTGTGTATTGACTGACTGGGTTGGCTGGAGAAAGTGATGAATGGATACTATAGTACACACAAAATACAACAATGGTATCAGGTGTTTCTTCAGATGGCATGGTTTAGGTTACAGTATGCAGTAGAACAATGGTTCTCAAACGTCTCCCCTTAACTCTGACAGTATACAAATGGAACCAGGTCCATTTGGTTCCATTCGTACACTGTCAGAGTTACAGACTTGTAAGGGTCAATTTAGACCCCCCTAACCTAAAGGAACCCAGAGAGTCCCTAGAATCCTATTCAAATGTGTGTTCACATTTTGAGCAATGAGATTCTTTTAACCGAATAATAGGCTGTGTCGATCATAGCTCTTGCTATAATGATAGCAGTGCCAATAAATAAGATATGCAAAATCCCATGGCAAAAAAAAAAAAAAGAATAGAAAAAACATTCCAGAGGGATTCCTCAAAGCGCTCATTTCCGTTTTAGTTGCCTCATTGTTCAATCTCTGCTATGTGTTGCCCTTTACTTATTCATGGCCACTAATGGCACACTTTGTGATGTCACATTGTTATACATTATACAAAGCCCTCAATACTTTTTCTTTTCTCCCCCAAGAGTATCGGTTGGGGTCAGCAGTTTATTGCACACAGCACCCCCCACACACAGGCACCTGACACTTTACAAATGAAGATTGCAAACTGTACGCATAAATGTACAAACATGTAGGCCTACATGTAAATATATGCTTATAAACATATGATTCACACATAAATATAATATAGTATAATTATATAGTACAATATTGTTTAGAAGTAGGTCCCATGCACACAGCACCTTAAAGCACCTCAAAGTGTGCTGTACAATCTTTTACCTTTTACTTGTTCGGAATTATTGCTATTGCTGCTACAATTTTGAGAAACCAAAACCAATGTGGATTTACACTTGTGAGATTGTTTTTGTTACATGAGGTGTAACAAAAACAATCTTGAATCTTGTGCATAAATGAATGTATATTATTATAAACTGTGTAAATTATGTAGGAATGGATACACATATACACAGATAAGTCATAGTGAAAAAGCATTCCTTGTTGACTTAACTCAATGGAACAGTGGATCTTGTGACAGGTTCAATAAGCAGGATTTTCAGGAAATACCAGCTCCACCTTGACGCAACAAAGACACCACAATGGAGCAGAGTAAAGAAACCATATAACATTATCTAGCAACAAGGGAAGGAGGCGGAGGTGACATTACAAAAGAGCAGGGGTCAGCATTTCAGGAACGGTTTGATAGTTCAAATAAGTTTATAATAAATAGGTTATGTTTCGCCTGTACACTTGTTGCAGCTGCTATTCATCTTTAAGAAAACCCTCAGTCAAAAGGTTGGTTCAGTTGTATTCAAACAATCAATTTATATCCCATCATTCAGGCCGCCTCCTCTGTCTTATTTCTTCTGAAAACAGACTCCTGGACATTCTTTGTTTCCAAACAAAGGCTGGGTGATGTCATTGCAGGGGGACATGCTGGCATGGTCTGGGAGGGGGGGGGGGGGAGAAGGGGGTGGGGGAAAACTGATAATAATACCAGCCTACTACTGCATGGCTGTGACATCACAGGGGAGAGGTGATCAGATTTCTGCTGGAATACATAGCAGTGTAAGATCTGCACCTTTAGTGAGTTGTCATTGTCAATCTGTGCCCAGTCTGCCCACATAACAAAGCCTTCTCTCACACTTGAAAGTGTGTGTTTCTGCTGCCCTCAAGTGTTTTTGTTTGGTCAGTTCATCCTGCCAGAGTACTGTGATGTTTTCAATATCTCGGTAATATGTTTTTTACATTTGATGTAATGTTTGTGTTTGACATGATACAAGTCCTTGTAGTGGTGCAGGCTCACGGCAGAGTAATCTAAATAGTAGTCTTCAAGAGACAATAATGTGTCCGCACACACTGGTAGCCAAAGTGCCAACATTTTAATTTAGGACGCAGAGTTCTTCAGGGTATGACATGATTACCACCTAAATGGCTCTTTACTGCTATTTGAAGAGTCACTAGTGGTCCCTTACATACTGACGTTGTTTAATACATTATTTCTAGTCAATGAGTGACTCTACTACACACTGATTCATCATGAGCTGTAGTGATTCAATGAAAACAAGATGGGGTCCAGTGGTGGGGTCCTGTACTTAAGTACAATTTTTAGGTATATTCTTACTTTACTGGGGTATTTCCAGTTTTCAGTACTTTTACTCCACTACATCTCAGAAGCAAATATTGTACTTTTACTCCACTACAATTCTTTGAAAACTTTAGTTACTAGTTACCTTTTAGACTTCGATTATTATCGCAAAACACACTAACCACTTCAGCCCTATATATACATTTTGGCCATTTGAAAAAAGCAGATCTACAAGCTCACAATGCGTCGTGATGCGACAAGTACATTTTCACTTGTAACAGAGTATTTGTACATTGCAGTATTGATACTTTTACTTAAAGACGGGGTGCCGTGATTTTCAGTGATTCCCCCCCCCCTAAAACATGATCATCAGGTATTATGGTTAAACTAGGTGGAAGATTTTTTTTCAAAAAAGTGTACAGAAATGGTTCAAATTATGTTTTTATGTGGACACGCCTCCAGTTCATTAAGTATACCTGGTTCTCACCTTAGCACCTCCTCCACCACCTTAGCACCACCCACCTGTCCTAGTCCCTCCTCCTCCTCATGCCCACACCTGTTGTGTTATGATAATGAGGGGGAGGGTATATTTTTACTATGTCACTAAAGCGCTGTTTTTCTATTGGCACGTTTGACCCTCAAGGTTTCAGCCTCCAGGTAGAAACTCAAAATAGTCAGAGAAGACATAAAACACCATAAAAACACCACCAGGGGGCTTAATGAAGTTCTATCAACCTCATAGACACATGAAAAACAGAAAAAGTGCAAAACCATGGCACCACCTCTTTAAGTAAAACATGTGAGTACTTTTTCCACCACTGATGGGGTCTATTAATGGGGTGGCTCCCAAGTGGATCTCAGACTTCATGTGGCCAGCCAGTGATGTCAGTCATCTATGGCGTTTGATATTTGAACAAACAGTTCCAACTAGTGCAGTACAGTACCCATTGTCAGTGCTTAATGCAGTGTCTTGAGATACCAATAAGCTTTTGACACCGTAGAAAGTATTTTGGGCAACAATGATCCAATCCAGAGGTAACAAAGTGACCCAGAAACAATACATTCATTGTTCTTTCAATAAAATGTTCCCTGGACACAAAATGTTCCTATTTTATTAGAGCAATAATGATGGATGGGGTGACTCTGGTGTACTATTTATTTCCACAGGTTTTACACTGCTTATCTAAAGGTAAATCCACCTTGTGAAATATAATTCACATACCGTTTCTGTCGGATAGTAACCTCATATCTCCACATTTGAACTTGTTGTGGGTTTTCTTTTCCAGTGAATTAATGCCCTACTTCGTCATACAAGAATGACACTCTAAGTGGTGAAAATAGCAGATCTACAAGCTCAAAACATGTCGCTTCTGCGTTGGGAGTTTGCAAATCTGCTATTTCCACCATTTTAATTAAAAAAGAATACGAATAAAAAAAGAACATTTTGGACATACAAGGTTTACACCCGGTTAAATAACGGTATGTTATTTCTATAATATTGTACAGCTCAGTTTTAATTTGTGAATTTGAACAAGTCTCTCCTTAAAGCCTCACTATGTAACTTTTTAATGAACAAAATGTAATTTTGTCTCCCTGCTCTGCTATCGATACATTCAGATCGTGTCAAAGCTCATGTCTCACCTCGACACAGGATCTGACAAGAATTTTGACCTGATGGTCAAGATTCAATTTATCCCCTGAGCAAGCAGGGGATAACTCTATTGGCTCAATGGTAAAATGTTCAGCACAAGCAGGAAACCAGGTTAAAATCCGAGGTAGAAGAGGAAAGTTACATTGTGCTGCTTTAAGCTAAACAGCAGAGACACGACTGGAATGATGTCATACAGCTGCTTCCATAGACAATGAATAATAGAACACCGCCTGGACCCATGGTGATTGTACTGGGAAACTGAGCTCTATTAGAGCCCCTACATTAAAATGAAATTGATTGGATGTGATATCTCACAGAAAATGTCTGT
Source organism: Gymnoscopelus braueri (assembly GCF_963280865.1). NCBI lineage: Eukaryota > Metazoa > Chordata > Actinopteri > Myctophiformes > Myctophidae > Gymnoscopelus > Gymnoscopelus braueri. Next base: position 16,268,867 of record NC_137615.1, read on the forward strand.
GAGCCCAGAAACACAGTGGTGGAAGAAGTACTCGCATGTTTTACTTAAGTAAAAGTATCAATACTGCAATGCAGATATACTCTGTTACAAGTATTCCCGTATTCAAAATGTACTTGAGTAAAAGTACAAAGGTATCGGCATCAAAATGTACTTAAAGTACCAAAAGTAAAAGTACTCATTGTGCAGAATGTTCCATTTCACAAAATGTATACAAAATATTTTGAAAATAGCAGATCTAAGTTCACAATGTGTTCACTACATTGTGAAATCCTCTGAGATGTAGTGGAGTAGAAGTAAAAGTATTGAAAATTGTAAATACTGAGGAAAATAAAAACGTGGAGTGACACGCTGCAAAGGTTGTCAGGATTAGTCTGCATGCGCCTGGAACGCTAGATCAGCGGGGACCCCTGCACAATCATTTCTATTCTTAACAACTATGCTATTAATGCTTTGCTCCGTATTGGGCCTTATATAAAGGTAATATAATTGCCACTTCACTGACATGTGGGGACCCCCACTGTTCTAGGGGCAGACATAAATATCACATTAACAAAAGGACATCTATTGGGAGCTTTGCTCTATGCTGCTCGGTTGTCAATCCTTAATAAATGGATTGATAACAGTCCTCCAAGTGGACTTATCTAAAGGTTTTAATTTGAGAATTTGAACTTAAAGCCTCACTATGTAACTTTTTAATGAATAAAATGTAATTTTGTCCAATCTGTATGGTAGAGTATGTTAATACAATATAGCATATACAATAGGGGTGGTTGTATTTTGTCTCCCTGCTCTTCTATCGAGACATTTAGATCGTGTCAAATATCCTGTCTCACCTAGACACAGGACCTGACAAGAATTTTGACCTGATGGTCAAGATTCAATTTATCCCCTGAGCAAGCAGGCAGGCTCTATTAGCTCAATGGTAAAACATTTAGCACTTAAGCAGGAAACCATGCGGGTTCAAATCCGGGGTAGAAGAGGAAAGTTGCATAGTGCAGCTTTAAGCTGAACAGCAGAGACACGACTGGAATGACGTCAAACAGCTGCTTCCATAGACAGTGACACACAGAAAAGGTTGTCGGGATTAGTCTATAAGTGGAATGCGCCTGGAGTGGGCCGCTATTCTTAGACCATTAATTAAGTGTTTTCCCTCAATTACCCAATCACTGCTTATTGATAGTAAGTAAGTACATTCATTATGATCATGCTTTGCTCCGTATTGGGCCTTATAAGGTGGAAGTACCACAAGAACAGTCAGTCCCTTAACCCATTAAAACTGGGAAAGCCTCTGTGTCATTTTAGATTTTTGCGTTGGATATTCAAAAACAGCAGATATTCAAGCTCACAGCGCGTCACTTCGTGCCGCGCTGTGAGCTTGTACATCTGCTATTTTTGAACATTTTGGAAAAATATTGAAAGTTTGAGAACTACTGATTTAGAAGGCATTCGTAGAATCGACCTCAGGTCTTATGAGTTAATAATTCTTAATACACGTGGTCTATTCTTATGTAACAAAACGCAAAACTTAGTCTTTTTAACCCACAATATGCCCCTCATTCGAAAGTGAGGTCTTGCTCATAATTCACTAGCAGTTGGACTAATTACAGTACATCCACACAGATTCCCTACACTAAAGTTGCTTCCTCATCACACTAAGTAAATTATTAAATTATTAAAAGTATTATTAATTACTTTTGAAATGATACACAAACTAGATGTCGCCCCAGTAATACGGAGTAAACATGACCTTCTATGCTCCCCTCTATGTCCTAGGACTATAGGTACCCATAGTCATATGTTTTGGACCCGTCCACAAATCAGACCCTTCACCCTGACAAGCACTTGGAATTGTAGGAGTTGAGGCATTACATTTTCTTTGACTCGGTTCCACAGATAACTATTGTGAAAACAGCCGATCTACGAGCTCACAATGCCTTGGCTACTTAAAAAATTGTGTGTCTGGTAGTTAGATAGAATATGACCTTGTAGAAAAACCATTAATAATTGCTTTATAATGACTAAAAAAGAGACAATGTTATAATAATATGCATGCTAATAAGCAACTAGTTCATGGTGAATGTGTACCTTAATATAAAGTTACCCAAAAGATTGTTTTATTTAGGCCCTATATCTATTTGTTTTACTTCTGCAAAACACTGTAACAGTCAGTGGTGTATTAAAGCCACTCAAACCCTATATACTGTGTACAGGCTTTATACGTGGTCCCATTCTTTTTTCCCTCTACACCACTCTTTGCCGAAAATAGCCGATCTTCAAACTCCTCGCGTTGCGGCGCGTTGTTGTGAGTTTGAAGATCTTCTATTTATAAATAAAAAATGTGGCCTATATTTGCAGAATGTTTGCTTATTATGACATGCCTAGAATAAGGATGCTATAGGATTGAAGTGGTTAAAAAGCCTTGAAACATTTGGCACTTCCATATCTTTTGTTATTGAATTTCTATACTATGCAGTGATATGCAAGACACATATTGTACATTGTGTGTATGCATTTGAGTAAATACTCAAGACAGACTAGAGACTAACTAGTATTGTGTCATCACTGTCTCGCTTGAAATGCTATATTAAGAGTAATGAAACATGATGAAAAATATCTGGACTGACCAGCTATTCGTAATAACAAATTGTAAGACTTTTAGCCATGCAGTCGTGCACGATGTTCCTCAATAGCCTTAAGTTGACAATGCTAACAAGAATATTGTCTCCATGGCAATCGGTTTTTCCTTTCTCAACAGCACACTATTTATTTTTGAGTGTCCTTGGATAGGGAAAGGGAATTGAATTGCTTCAGCATTGTAGGCGACCATTATGTAACTTGGTATGTTTTTTCTCTCAGTGTTTTTTTTATGTCACATGCAGCTATCTTTCAGGAATTCCTTGTCTTACTGGTATCCGAGAGAAAGCAGACTGACCTAATCATTTTCTATCATGGGAGATATCATGTTCTTCAATTTCACATGCTTCACGCATGTGTTGAAAGAAGGCCACATTCCATAGCAGTGAGAAAAGCACTGTCAGGTTTCACCGGGAACCCTTTTGTGTACATAGAGCGGCTGTTACAACTAAGTTTGGAGTGGGCATTTTGGTTTATATTGCATGACATCTAAACCAGGGGTCTTCAACGTTTTTGAGCCCAAGGACCCCCTATCTGAGAGAGAGATGAAGCAGGGACCCCCACTATATTTTGTATAAAATTGTGTTGCAGATTTCATAGATAGCTTCATAGACTTGTTTGACAGCATCATCAGTGTATGTTGGATTCATGTTAATGTGTATTTTCAGACATTTAACCACTTAAACCGTCAATACTTAGTAAACTTGACCTTTCACTCTGTACTGTTCTTTTTTCCCCTCTCTTTGCCAAAAATAGCCTTGTAGATCTTGTAGATCGGCTATTTTTGGCTAAAGTTCTCCTTAGAATAGGAAAAATTACCCTATGACACAAAGATTTGGGGGCCCCCTGTAGTAACTCTGAGGTTACCCCCTAAGGGGAAACATTCAGCCATTCAATTAATACAAATATCATTCTTCACACACAAAAGGTATGTCCCAACAAATAAGAGGATTTTATGCTGTGGGTGCATTGGTAATAAACATTTAAATGTCATCATTATACCTGGTGGTGCAATAGGAGTCATCAATACGCCTGGTGAATCAGAGCATGAGGAGTTCCTTCAGGTTTTTACACAGCAACACATAACAGTGTGGACGTCGTGACTCGTGATCGCTGCAGAGCACAGAGAGGTGCAACAATGCAACAGTAACGTATCGTAATGCTGGCTTTATGGAAACAAAAACAAACACCAATAAGTGAACAATTATGTCAGTGGATACATGGCATATAAACTGTTAAAATGTTAAATGTCAAAATGTGTTCAAATGCAATTATGGCAAACATGCCGTTTGGAACTTGATGTAAATATAAATATAAATGACAGGTCTTGGATTAATTAATGATCAGCAGAATATATTTCAACCCAAATAAATGTACAATTTACAATTCAGGCATTTAGCAGACGCTCTTAATCCAGAGCCACTTACAGTAAGCAAGGAAAACATGAGGTTATACATCAGATGCATAGAAATAGTAATCTAGGATCATTGGTAAACCAAGAACCTATCATCAGTCTAAACAGTATAATATTAAAAAAATCTATCATCTGTACATTGAAACTATATGCCAGGTCTACAAATGACCTGGCATCTGTCTACACATTTTGTCTCAATGACAGCCTTGTAAGAGAACATCGTGCACATACCTCACAGATCCTGAGTATCCATGACAACAGAGTGAACAAGTATCAGGTCACGCAATCCATCTAATCATACAAAGGGGAAACACTGTGTTCGCTATGCCCACTCACTTAACAAAAATAGCAAAGGCTCAGCACAGTTTTGTTCAAAACATCTAAGCAAATGTATTTGTAGCACATTTAAGCAAGGCCATTACAGGCAATTACCTATTCAGGAAACAGAGATACAAAAACAAAAAAACATTTGAATAGAATAAAAGGAAAAATAAAACAGATAATTGAGAGAGTGAGGATTGCACTGGAGGAAGCTATTATGTGTCTGCATGCTTCTGTGGAAACTCCAATAAACAAAGTAAATAAATTAAAAAGAGAGAGTAAAATCAGTGCAGAACAATAATGAAAGACATCTCAATAAAAGGCAGCAGCAAACAGAAAGGTTTTTCTAGCTGTGATTTAAAAGCTGCAGACCTGCAGTTTTATGGGAGTTGCCTCTCCATGTTTAGTTTTGATTCTAGGGACATAAAGCAGATCATGTCCCAAATGACCTGAGAGGTTTGATTGATTGATTGATTGAATATTTTATTTAGAAGTTTGCAGGGGAAAAAGCACATGGAAGTACAGTTCACAATACAAGGTCAACTAATACCTTTTAATACCTCAAAAAAAGAAAGAAAAGAAAAAGACCATTACTGCATCAAAAGTAATCAACAAACTTTACTATAAAAACTGGTCAAACATTGGCCAAATTGTCAAATAATATAAGAAAGAGGCAACAATAGTGAAAATAGCCAATCGCCAGGCGTTTCAACAGTGTGGAACCGAGTCAAACAAATTTGAATTATTCAACTCCTACATTCCAAATGCTTATCAGGGTGGGGGTCCGCAGTTCAAATATGTTTTTTTGGGGGGGGGTCACGGCCTGAAAAGGTTGAGAACCACTGTTCTAAAACAACAGTAGTATTTTTAAATATATGGAACTAGTAAAGATAATAAAAACTGCTTATTATTACCACGAAAAAAAGTGGAGCATATCATTCCAGTTCTTTATAACTGCAATGATATGCTCCACTTTATTTTATTTTAGGAGCAGCAGCATTCTGAATCAATTGGAGTCATCTGATGGATTTGTATTTATTTTTGAGACATGTTACTACAGTATTACTGAAGATGAATCCATGGAAATGTTTTTCTAAATCCTGCTGAAAAATAAATCCTTTAATCAATGATTCTTAAGATGATATGATTTTGTTATTGTATTAATGTGGCTGTTAAAAAGGTTTTTGGCTTTGGTTGTGGATTTTAACATAATCAAAATTAGCTCATTTAAGTCTGTTTTACTATTACTTTCTTAATATGCCTTCTTCTTAATATGCCATTATCTGCTTGGTTTTCACTGTCTTGTTTGTATACCACAACGCTTTGAACAATATGGATGCCATTATTAGGCTGTTATTATTATTAGCTATTATCAGGCCTACATACTGCTCATAACCAAACGCACTTGTGATTTAGGCCAGTGGTTCTCAAAGTGGGGTCCGGGGACCCCCAGAGGTCCTTGTGGAGGTTCCAGGGTGTCCCCTGCGGCTGCATCACAATCATTTTAACCACTTTATCCATATATATGATGGCTATTCAAAAATAGCAGATCTACAAGCTCACTTCATCACTTTGTGCCATGCTGCAAGCTTGTAAATCTGCTACTTTATCATTTAGAATTGTTTATTAAACACAAATCTTTTCTTCTTGGGGTCCCTGGCACATGCAATTTTCAGATGGGGGGGGTCCGCGGCCAAATAGCCTATACGTATCAATTTGGGGGTCCTTGACATGAACCATCATGATTTGTGTGCGTGGGTATCTCATTTTAAACAATCTTAGTGCTTTATGAGACTTCCAGATTAGTAGACCTTGTATTGTGAATTTGTACTTCCATACTGTTGTTCTCATGTCTTACCAAATAAAGTACATCAATCAATCAATCACCAGTGATTTAGGCTATCTGACTCATTTGCATTAAGGCAATTGAAACCTATAGCTTTTTCTGTGACCCCCCATCGTCTACATTAGTGATTAGCGAAAGTGAGGTGTTAATGGGGCTATTGAAACCCCATGATGGAATCTCTGTGTGTTCTGAGTGGCTGTCATAGGCCAATGCTATAAAAGGAGCGTGTTCTCTCTGTGGTGCATCATGACGCTGAGCTTGACGTTGGTACACAGTCTACTCACTGCCTCCTCCATATAGACTCGCTCCTCCGTGCATTAGACAGACAGAAAATAGACATGCCTCTACAAACACTGACATGCCGATCAGGGAACCGACTGAACCGAGCGGACACATTACATCCCCGCAGAATGCCGAGACATATTGAGGAGAAGAAGAAGATCATGGAGATTAATAACACAACTGAAAATGTTTACCTTTCCGTTGATGGCAGGATCCCCGAAACCTTCGGCTCGACTACTGGGCATCATCACCAGGCGCGCATGGCATCGCCGGCGGGTGCAAAGAAGACACTTGTAAAACACAGCCGTTTCAGCCGTAGTATGACACTCAGTCCGATCCGGCGGCTCCAGTGCAGAGACCGGGTCCAGCAGCAGCTGTCGGACAACGGTATCAAAGCGGCGTTGGGTCTCATCAAACCGCGGAACTGTCGGCGCATCGTTGTGCTTGGTGCGCCGAGAGTGGGCAAGACAAACATCCTCCAGCAGTTCTTGGGCGAGGAGTTTAAAGAACAGTACGAAGCCACGACTGAGGACTTCCACACCAAGCTGTACCACATACGAGGGCAGGAATACCAGATTGATATTCTGGACGCCGCGGGAGAGAGAAACTTCCCCGCTAAACGGAGGCTGTCAATATTGACAGGTAAGAATGGACAAGCATTAGATTTTTGCTCTTTTTCATGTAGACTTTCATTAAGCCACCATGCCCATTTCAAATTATTCTGTCCTGCTCCTATAGGGACATTTAAATTGGGTAAATGTCAGTAGTATGCTAAAATAGATTTATAGTGGTGATGTTGAAACATAGTTATTGAATATGTTTCTCTCTCACACACACAATTTTAATTATTTCAATTTAGGCTAATTGAGGTATAGTGAAATTAAATTACTACTGTGTAGGCTACTACTTTAACTGGGGACACTCTGGATCCCTCTCAATGACCCCTAGACCCCACTTTGAAAACACTGTGTTAGAGGAATTGAAGTGAATACAATGTAACAAGTCTGTCTCTTTTTTCAGGTGACATCTTTCTGCTGGTGTTCAGCGTGGACAACAGGGAGTCGTTCAGCGAGGTCTGTGAGTTGCTCAAGGAGATCAAAACAGCCAAGTCAAAGTTGATGAAGGACACTGCATTTAGAGTTCCAGTTGTGGTCTGTGGGAACAAAGTGGACTTGGACATGGCCAGAGTTGTCAGTCGCTTCGAAATTGACGAAATCCTCGGTGAAGAGGTTGCATACTTTGAAACGTCTGCCAAAGAGGGCACTGGACTACCAGGTGTATTTAGTGCCCTTGCCAAACAAGGGCGGCTGCCAAACGAGACCAGCCCGTCAGAACACCAGAATATCTCCATCCACACGTATCAACTGTTGTGCACTAGCCAGCGAGAATGGAGACCAACCCGGCTCAACGGTCCTTTGGCCACTATGTACCCATTCGCACACCGCCCAAGCTTCCAAAGCGACTTGGAGCAGGTCAAAAACCTTGGAGGTGGACCAAGCATGAAACAAAACAAACACGAGAAGTGTCACGTTCAATGAACTGTGTTGCTTTTCAATAAACACATTGTGGTAGTATGCTACAATATTCTATTATGTAAGAGTTATACTCTGTAGTAACTGGCTCGATCAACAAATGCATTTTTGAAGTTTGTATATTGTATTGCTGTTTTTTAAATGAATAAAACAATGCCCTTATCTATCTGTGTTGAACTGGTGGGTTTTTCAAATAGGTCTCTGAAAATCTAGGCCAAATGTATGTATTCCGTTTTTCAAAGGGCCAATAATAACCATTTATGGTCCGACTGGATGTGGTGGGTGAAGATGTGGGTAGGAGCCCAGCTCAAGATACAATGGAATTTAACAACCAACGGCACTTTTATAAGTAACATAGGCTCCACAGTCATGCATGCATCATGTCAGATGAAACAAGCAAATGAAATCCAAAAGGACATTTATTTATCATAAGCCTATAAAGGGGATGTGTGGAAAATAACAAAAAAGGACATGAATGAAATCAGCACCACAGACAGAGTCTATAATGTTCAACCTGCACACCCAAACCGTGCTACTCACCTAAACTCACTTTGGTATTCAGTATGTTTTTTAAACACAGCCCCCTCACGCGTTAGAAGGACAATCAGTCATCAGAGACACAGATTGTGGCACACAACTTACAAGTTGGATACTGATTTGGTTTTAATATAAAACAGCTACACTTGACAAACTACGCACAACCAGCAACAGATGTTTTCAAACAGAGCAGGACGTACTGTAGTGTCACAGAGCAACCTTCCCTGCCCAGCGGACCGAAGGCAGTTCTATAAGGGGCTGTGTACACAGAAAGTTTTTTTTGAGCCACAGGGAGCTTTGGATATCATATCCAGAGCATTACATGTGCACTGAGTGAGATAGGAAAGTGACATTGATGTGTGGCGGTCCTCTCCCAAAAAGTTGAACTGTTTTCTGCTCGAGGCGGCCAGAGAACTCTGCCAAAGATCAAAGACATCGAGAGCACTTAAATGCCTTGCTTGCGCCAGGAAAAGGTAGTGCTCCAGTGCAAGGTTTTCTGTGGACACATGCGCCTAGAGATCTGTCAACTGGGCAAGGCAGTTTTGTCTCTCTGGTTTCTCTGTTGTCTCTGGGTGACCTGGGTTTCCAGGTCCACCAGTAGGGTTGGTAACATACTGTCCAGCAAGGCCAGTCCGTCCCAGGAGCAGCGCAGACCCCTAGAAAGCAAAAGGAAAATCAGGTCAGAGACTCAAAACAGAAATCAGCACTCTTCTCCTTCTGCGGTGAAAATCTATGATACAAAAATCAACCATTATAAAATGCTGCCCATATAAAGTACCTGTCATCAAGAACTAGTTGTCTGCTTGCGAGCAGTTCTTGCACATCCATGGACGTACCAAAGACTTCATGAAGATCCAGGTCAGAGCTGAATAGCTGCCAATGCTGCAATCAATAGATAGCAGATATACGTATTGCATTCATAAACAGATAAGCCATGCATTCAGATATATTTATTTAACTGTATACTGCAACCAATGCTGTTGTCATTGTGTAATGTACTCATAAAGAAAGCATGGACTAATAAATCAGTGAGGGATACTGTTTTGGAAAAATACATTCCAAAGTTATTACTGTAGCATATAATTAGTGAAAGGGACATTTATAGAATCCTATTACAATAAAGTAGTGAGAAAGGTATGCATGTGGTCCTGGTAAATAGACCATGCTTACTGTACATTTATTTATATTTCTGATCATTCATCATCACCTTTACACAGACAGGACCACTATAACGACAGATTACATTTACTTGAAGATGTAGAGCAGTGATTTTCATGTCCCCCAAATTGATACTTATTGGGCCTGCGGACCCACATTTGAAATGATTTTGTGCCAGTACAGGAGTCCCCATAAGAGAATATTTTTTAAATCTTATCTAATTTTGTTGTTAGGTTAGATTTAGGTCTATGAGGTATGTGGAGAGATAAAAGTGGACACTATAAACCTATGATCTGAATAGTTATTCTATTTTATACATTCTCTCATTAGGTTAGCTTCTAGCCGGTGAAATAATAGTTAAATGACAGTTTTCCTCATTTTGCTGGGGACCCCCTGAACCCCACTATGAGAACCACTGCTGTAGAATACAGTATGTACTGTGCTACGAATGGAAGAATAATTGTGTGCATTCACTGTGGATCACCTGGTGAGTTATGCCCTCAGTCATTCGCAGTCCCATCACCAACACTTCCTCCAATCTGCCAAACACAGAGTGAACCTCACAATGAGTGGAGTGGATATGACATCACGCGACAGGTGTGGACTTTGAGAAGACAGAATGACTGAGAGCTCAAGAACAAGAATAGAATTTCTCAAGTACAGCTGAACGAATGGATGAGGAATAGCAACCATTATCACGCTGCTGCTCATACTGCGTCATACTACGTCATACTATGTTAATGACTGTTCTATTGATGACATTTCACAGAGTATTTTATTTTTGTGATGAACAAAATGAAAAAGCCAGCTACCCCCTCCCCCTGTTTTATTACTAAATATTCTTATTAGCCACTTAAACATATACTTTCTCTAAGGAGGTTTACACTGGCTAGTGGCTACCCTCCTTTTTTCCCTCTACACCAAATATCTTCGCTGAAAATAGCTGATCTACAAGCTCCCAACGCAACGCAACATGATGTTCGCCCCCAGTTAATAAGCACACTACGGCCTGGGCCGTAGTGTGATGGTCCAGGCACCCTAGGCTGCGATGCCAGCCTGACAGCGTGTCGCGGGTTCCACTCCCGTTCCCGACGACCTTTGCTGCGTGTCACCCCCCCATCTCTCTCCCCATTTCCTGTCAGCCTACTTTCCCTATCACTCTCTAAAATAAAGGCATGAAAAAAAAAGCCCCCCCCCAAATTTTTTTTTTTAAAAGCACAATAACGGTTGACATTCACATATACAGTGAAGAATCTGAAGATACAAGCAATCAGCTATTCAGCTTACAGTTCAAGATGGTTGAGTGGGATCCTCCTCCGTGTCCCATGTCCCCTCTGCTGGACTTCTTGGATCCAGAGGTCAGGCGCCAGGGTCTGGGTACGAGCCTCCCGAACAACACCTCCCTCCCCCAGTGGAACAAAACGTCCATGCGCTCCTGAAAAGACAATGGCTCTTTTGTTCTGGCTCAACACCTCCTCAAATCTAATCAAATTGAGACAGTACAAATGTTGTTTGATTAAATGCCCTCTATTTATGTGATAACTTACCTGGGCCAACACCAAGGTACTGTCCCCCTTTCCAGTATCTCTTGTTGTGAAGACTGATGGCATTCTGCAAAAGAAAAAAAAAATCTGTGTTTTTTATTCACAAATTTTGTAAAGGCAAAATAAATATACCACATCTTCATCACTGATCGAAGATTACTGAAAGAGCACTTCAATAAACAAGGGAAACCTAGAGGTGTGCATAGTTGTGCTGTGTGGCTCAACTTTGACCACCAGATTGCATGTCAGATATTGAGTTAGAAATGTAATTAAGTGAAGATTCATCCCCCATTTTGGGCATATCATTTTAGGCAAAAGATTTCTAAAAATGGCTTGTAATGCATCATATTGCATCGTGTTGTGAGATTGTAGACAGGTTAGGTTAATTGTAATAACAGTGTATTTAGTCAATGCGGACAGACAGCCTCATTGTTGTAATAGTTGCATTGACTAAAGCCTCCACTACACATTACTCACATCACCGGACAAAATACCAACTGAAGGATCAAAGTCCATTTGCTGAGAACTTACGTGTCTCGCAAAGTTTGACACCTCGTACTGCTGAAAGCCATGCTCGTGAAGAATCCGCCGGGCGGATGCATACATGGCTGCCGTGACATCGTCACCGGGAACGGTCAGTTCCCCGTTTTGCACCTGCTTGAACAGCTGGGTACCTCTCTCCAGGGTCAGCTGGTACAGAGACACGTGGTCGTCGCACACCGCCAGCAGCTCGGACAACTCGCTCTCCCAGCGGTCGAGACTCTGTCCGGGCCGTCCGAACATGACGTCCACCGACACCCTCCCTGGGCATAGCCGCCGAGCCTCCATAACGGTCTGTAAAGCATGCTGGGAATTATGGTCTCTCCCCAGAATTGTCAAGTCCTCATCCTGTAAAGACTAGAGAGAGAAAAAAAACGACGAATCACTCAATAACATGTAAGCATTTGATCCTGAATTAAGCCAGTAATAGTTTATTATTAATAATTATTCACCTGCACACCAATGGAGAAACGGTTCACGCCTGCTTGGCAATAGTCCTCTAACTTGGACTTTCCTGCAGGTGTAGGGTTGACCTCGAGTGTGACCTCAGCCTCGTCTGAGAGAGCAGCATGTCTGGAAACTGTCTCCAGGACAGCAGTAATGGTAGACGGGTGGGCGAGACTTGGAGTCCCACCACCAAAGAAGACAGATGTGATGCTAAAGAAACATCACATAATCAATGATGTGCGAGTAGACCAAGGACCAACTGACAATGACATCAAAGCTGAAAAGGCAGGTAGGCATTAGATATGATTTTGAGGCTAGACCTAGCGGCTAGACTGTCTAGCCCATTAAATCCATGAAAGCATCTGTGTCATTTTAGATTTTTTTGCGTTGGCTATTCAAAAATAGCAGATATACAAGTACATCTGCTATTTTTGGACATTTTTTAAAAATCTTGAAAGTGTGAGAACTACTGATTTAGAAGGCATTTGCAGAATCGGCCTCAGGTCTTAATGGGCTAGTCTAGTAAATATCCATACCTGGACACCTGACTCAGTCGCAGTAATGTTTCAGTCTCTCGCTGAAGGCACTGCGTCATTAAGGCATTATTGTCGGATTTAGGAATATACTTGTTGAAATTGCAGTAGGAACACCTTCTCAGACAGTAGGGCCACTGCAAGAGAGAGGAGAGTTTGACAGCTTGAGGGCACATTGATTATTAATGTATTTATACAATGGCATGGCCATTGAAATAAAATGTAAAGTTTTGATCGAGTACAGTAAATTTAAATGAATGGAAAAGCATCTGTCTCAACGATTTTAACCACTTTAATCATTATTTTGTACTTTGGCTAATCAAAAATAGCAGATATAAGCTCATAAAATACAAAATATACAAATACAAAATACACATCATTTTGGGGGTCCGACATGAAAATGTTCGAAAACCACTGAATTATAGAAACATTCGTTTTTCAGGAAACTGTTAAATCGGCCTCAATTTGTTTCAAATAAGTATGCAATAATGTGATACATCATACATGCCGTGCCAACTCAACTCACATGCAGATAGAGTGAAGCCTCGTTCAGGACAGATTTAGAGCCTGAGAATTCTGTCACTGCTATAAAGTCGCTTCTTTCAATCACTGATGAGCACCGTCTTACATTATGTAAGGAGGGAGCAAATGCTGCAGTAAGCAATGCACGTGTAACCATTTTGGTCATATATTATTATGTTCTAATCTAATGTACTATAAATTCCCATATTATGTGTGCCCCCCACTCCAGTGTTGCCCTCGTCGGACGCCGGCCCGGAACAGTTACATGACGAACCAGGAAGAAAAACAACTCGTTATCCAGCTTGTTCGTTACCCACTTTGACCACGCAGTGGTGCTGTTCAACGTAAAATCTTCTTCCTTCAGACCACTCTTTCCTTAATCTCTCAAGAACAGATTCTGCACTGCTTTGGAACAAACAGCAGAGGGCGCTGTTTTTCATTTTCAGTTGGCGATGGGTTCCCAGATTGCTCTTTCCTAAACAGTGGGTCGGGACACATATGTGGGTCGCGGACCAATTTTTATGGGTTGTGAGCAACGTAAATACCCCTTTATTTTTGTTTCCTACATTTTGTTTTTAATTATAATATTTCAAAAGATGTTCCAAAAATTCCTAAAAAATACAAAATGAATAGTTGTTAGTTTGTAAATTTAATTGTAAAGTTAAAAACAAATTCAAATGTTGAATGGATTTTGTTTTAAGTAGTGAAAATAGCAGATCTACAAGCTCACAACACGTTGCATCGTGACGTGTTGTGAGCTTGTAGATTGGCTATTTTCACTACTTTGAGTCCCATCAAATTTGGAGACAAATTTCTCTTTTGGGTCTCCAGCTAAAAAGTTTGTGAACCACTGGACAGACTTGTAGAGTACTGATGTGTGCATGCTTGAGTACCTCTCTACAAATGACCCCAAGCTATAGACCAATTATTTGTTTACTAACATTGAGACTGGATGCACAGGTGATTGTTTCACGCAATCAATTCCCAACCTGTTGTTTCGGGGTGCGCTGGTTTCAGCACACCCCAACCCCCTCTTGTGTGTTGGCTAGTGAGGCGCGTCCTAGCGACACCTGATAGAATGGGTTTCATTGCGCGCATACTGGTTCCACGCATACTGGTAGCCTACTTAGAAGGCTCTGATCAGTGTGACGTCGTCTGTTAAGGGGTCTATATAATGTACCTCTATTTACTTTTCCATTATCAGCTGAATGGATATTCTCGGTTGCCTATTTTCTATGATAAGAGCACTACACTACTACTGGCTGGAGTTCACACAGGGGGACACAGGTCTATCTTTGGAAATAACTGTCCAAAGATCAAACTGACATAGGCTAATTAGCTATTGACTTCCCTGATTACATTACATTATACATTACAGTCATTTAGCAGACGCTTTTATCCAAAGCGACTGATTAGAGGCAAAACATTGTCATTGTCTATTAATAGTATCACCTTTAAGGGTCAATTGATTTTTAGGAGTCTCTTCCCAATAAGGTATACTGGTTACATACATCCTATGGTTACTGTAAATAAAAAACGTTTATGCTCCTTTATTTAATCTACAGCCATTGCTGAGTTCCTAATTACATCAATCAGATTTGGTTATTGTAATAACTCTAATCACATTTACATTTTATAGCACTTCACATACATATATACATACATACATACATACATACATACATATACAATCATACATTATATAATCATTTATTGCATAATGAGTGCTTGTTTATTAGTTTTTTTTATAAAGAAGTCAATAAATGAGCATGTGCTCTCTGCCAGCCTCATGCATACCCTGAGGGTATTTTCCACCAAATATAATATCTGGTGCCCAATCAACAGAGAGAGAGAGATAGAGAGAGAGAGAGAGAGAGAGAGAGGGGGGGGGGTATTTAAAGCCATTGAACATTTGCATTCAACAGCTTTGCAACAAGTGAATAAAAGCGTTAAAGATAGTGAATCCCTGTACTGCAAACCTACCTGCCAAATGGATAAAAGAAAGAAAAGTGAGTTTCCTTACTTTGTACAGTTAAGAATAATTTTGACATACACAACATTTTGATTTAATTGATTGTTTATGTATGCACCTGTTTTTTGTTAGTTTTCACAGCACCTGAACTGAGGCTTATGGTGGTCGGCAGCAGTGGATCATCTCAGTTTCTATTGACCAATGCGATACTTGGTAGGCGTCTGTTTTCTAAAGATACCACCAGCATCCCATGCGCAACAAAGTTCACAGGAGAGTTGGCTGGGCGGCGAGTGGCTGTGATCAATGGACTGAACATCTTTGATAAAGACATATGCCAAGCCAAGAGGACAATGGAACTGAAGAGGTCCAAGTGCTTGTGCATCCCCGGGCCTCACGCCCTGCTCATTGCGTTTGACCTGGAGAAGATCTCTCCAAATGACATGTGGACCCCAAAGCTGGTGATGAAACGCTTCGGAGAGAAATGTATCTGTCACTGCATGGTCCTCTTGGCTTATGGAGGAAACCCCAATAAAGCAAACCTGGACGACAGGGTGTTGGAACTGATCGAGATGTTTGGAGGACGCTTCCACGTCTTCAACAAGAACTGCAAGGATCGCAGCCAGAGCCGGAAGCTTCTGCAGAAGCTTGAGCGGATGGTGGAGTCCTTGGGGGGCGACCACTTCTCCAATAAAAGCTTCCGCACGGCGGAGGACAGCGTGAAGAAAGAGGAGAAGAAACTCAGGCAAGAGAAGGAGCTAGAGGCAGAGAAGATGTGGAGTGAACTGGCGAAGCAGTACAGTAGGGCGGAGTTGAATAAGCAGAAAGAAGCCTACAACATTGCTATTGGGGAAGAGATCAGAGCCCGGGCAGAAGTGGACAACGACTGGCTCAGAGTCTCCCGGGCCAGAGGGTTGGGAATGGGCTTTTGTGCCGGGGTTGGCATGGGCGTCCTAGTGGGGGCTGTGGGGGGCGCAGGGACTATGGTTCTGTATGGGATAATAGGTGGTGCTGTGGGGGGTGCAGCAGGAGGTGCAGCCCAGGTGGCCATAAAAGACATGGATGACAGATCTGCACCTCCGGCCAGGCTCAATTTCAACTCGATCTTCATCAATCGCTTCTTCTCATCTCGTATACGATCATGAACAGTGATCTCACGTGTGGGAACAAAGAGTTAAAAATGTGTTTTATATCATGCACTTTTGGTATGTTGCTGTGGTTTCTGTACATGTTCTGGTCAGATTCAAAATTGGATTTAGAAAATGTGCAACTTTGAGATGCAGATTTGAACTGTAGATTCTTTAGCAGTGGTCATTAGTTCTGACAGTAAATCTCTCAATCTCTTTTTACTTTTGTATTGCACTGATTGTCCTCCCCATAGCAGTGTGTGTTCTGCATGTCAGTGGTCACTAGCTGTGTACAGAATGCTTTGGGGTGGAGTCTTAACATGAGATGCCATTGTGTAAAGTACTGCCCCCTTCCCAAACAACACAACTAAGTACACCTGCCGTAGTCCATTGTACTGTCTGAATTATCCAGAAAAATACTATGACTATATTTGGACAGCTAGTATAGGTAAGTTAAACTTTGTCATCCTCTTACAAGCTAATTTTATCAGTTTGTAATTCTCTTCTTTTAAAACTGTACTAGTGTTCTGTCTTGATAATGATGAAACCATGAAGAAACTGAAACCAAAAAAACTATGAAACTGTATTTCCTTTTACAATCTTATGTTAACCACATTATTGCTGAAATGTATATATTTTCATTGTATTTGAAGTAAAGAAAAAGGTAGCCTATATCATGTCTTGTGAAAGATATTCAGAAGAATTCATTAGCAGTATAACCTAAAAGATCCTTTACGTTGTGACTACCTGTTCCGCTGCATATTTTACATCCTGATCTCAGTCACTCAGCGTCACCTTTCTCTCCAACTTCCTCTTAAGTATTAACCAGAAGAATTCTCTCCGTTTCGATTTTTGAAAATGTTGTATACTCTTTTTATTGAATGACAATCCGAGTACAAACAACAACTATAAAATATAAAACAAGAAAAGACAATGACAGATAATTTGGTAAATGTTCCGGATGAGTTCAAATAAAATAAAACAGTTTTACAAAGATACAAACAAAAACAGAACAACAGACACTCTTGCTCTCATACTCTCTCCATTTTTATATTTGATCAATAAAACGGCACTGAACTGTGATACATAGTCAGAGGGTTAACATTTACAAACATGCCGTTCACAGCCATTAAAACAAATGATAGTTCACTTCATAACGAACGTAGAGTACATGTCATTCCTTTTGTGTAATACCATTACATAACAGGAGGTGGAATGCTGCCCTATACTGCCAAGGGCATAAGTTCAACTGTGCTGAACCGAAAACTGTTGATCTGATTGATTTAGCTCTTGTATTCTACTGTAAATGCTTATGTGAGTGCAGAATAAACAGTGGGGAAAAGAGAGAAAAAGCTATTTCTTTCACAAATATATTTTTCAAAAACGATGTTACAACAATTTACTACTTACTGTACTATTATTGTTTATTATTCTTAAAATAAAAATTCTTATATATAAATGTATGCTAACAGTGTTGAAGATAACCTTCTGTTAGAAGATTTATTTTTAACCAAAGTGAAATATTGCTCAAAGTATTTGTCAAACTTCTATTTTCTAAAATGTAAACACTTGTTGTAAACACTTGTTGTAAACACTTGTTTCCCCTAACATAGTTTAGTTTATGTTGTATCACCAATCACCAATGTAGATAGTTTGAAAATAATGTTTAAAGTATACATTTCTACATGGTATTCAAATACTTTCACAATACGTTTGCTTTCAACAAAAGACAGACACAAGAAAGCTTGAGTGCTTTCTTTGAAGCCAAGTTTATTCATCTCAAGTCTATATTTCAGTTTGTTTGAGCGTCATCACTATTCACATTTTCAACAAGTGGGACTTCAAGATCTTCAAGATTAAAACGATCCCACTTGTTGAAAATGTGAATAGTGATATGTAAGTTCTTTTTTATTAATAAAATGAAAATGTGTCCAAACTGTATGGTAGAGTTAAAACATTGTAAGTTATACAATTGGGGTGGCTGTATTTTGTCTCCCTGCTCCTCTATTGAGTCATTTAGGTTGTGTCAAAGGTCATAGACACATGTAGTCCTTTTCACTTTTATAAAATTATTTCCCTAGGCATTGCATTTCTCCTTTAAAGGTAGGGTAAGTGATTTGCAATTATTCAAATAATTGCAAAATGGGTCTATGTTCTGATAGTGCTCGTTACTATAGAGTGTCCTGTCCATATAAGGAGTCTCCATGTCTCTCCAGCTCTTTATAAAACAGAAAATGCATTTTCGTTTCAGTTTCAGTTTCATTTCCAATTTTATCCAATCAGGATAGAGAACTCAATCAGGATATAGATTAAACAAGTGAAATTGGAAGTGATGACACTAAGAAATGAGCAGGCAAAATTTGAACAGGAACACTATAAAAATGAAGCTTAAAAATGGGTACTTTCTCCTGATTGGCTGAGATTTTGACACCTACCAGAAAATGTATTTTCTGTTTATTAAAGAGCTGGAGAGACGGGGAGACTCCTGTTACTGAACAAACACTCTATAGCAATGATTACTATCAGAATATAGTGCTTTAACCTTTTAACAAAATACTTTTTGTTTTAACCCAAAAATATCACTTACCCTACCTTTAAGGTAGCAAACTAAATATTTACTCATGGGAGCTCCATTGTCTGTCTTTCCAGAGTATGGCGTCTACGATAGGCCTCCTCCCAGAAAAGCACTTCTTGTGTTCTCTGTGTATGGACATTTTCATCAGCCCAGTGACCATACCATGTGGACACAGCTTTTGCAAGACTTGTCTCAGCCAGTATTGGACACGACACCAGTCTTACTGCCCCCGGTGCAAGAGAGTATTTACTCAGAGGCCTGGCCTCAGTGTCAACCGCATCCTGGCAGATGTATCAGATAATTACAGGAAGAATCGACCACCACCTGTTGAGGAGATGGTAACTGCAATCTTGCTGCCATTTCTTCTCCATAACTATCAAAATAATATAACATGCATTAATCTGATATATCTGTTGTTACTCATGTGTGTCTTTCTTTACTCCTGCACACACACACACACACGCGCACGCGCACACGCACACACACACACACACACACACACACACACACACACACACACACACACACACACACACACACACACACACAGGTAGATGTTGAGCAACTGATTCAAGAAAGGCTACAGAAAATAGAAAGGATAAAATGTTCTCTACAGCTCTTAAAGGTGCGTTCAAATCTACATTATGAAAACATAACTTTAAATTTCATATTGATAATATGTGATATGATAATGATGATGATGTTGTTCAATCAGACTTCTTGTCGCAGAGAGGTGCGTGAGAGCCAGAGAGTGTTCTCTGCTTTGGTGAACGCCATGGAGAAGAGTCACAAAGCGGTTGTGGTGGCAATCGAGGACAGGCAGGGAGAGGAAGAGAAGAGAGTAGAAAAGTTTGTGAAGGAGCTTGAAAAGGAGATCAAGGAACTGAGGAGGAGTGAGAACGATCAATCTGTCTCTGAGCTACATGACGAAGAAGGAGACGATGAGAAAAAGGTTGAGCACCAGCACCTTTCGGGGAGTCATGTTTGTGATAGACAAAGTGGTTTATAAATGGCTACACTCAAAGTAATATATCCTGCTTGTATATATTACACAGGGCATCCCTTCCAACATATGCGCCTCCAACATGAAGGATTGGTCCAGGGTTACAATAGAAGCTGATCCTTGTCTTGGGGCCACCAGAAGAGCCCTTTCGGAGGAAATGGATAAGATAAGGGGGGAGGTAAACAGGCTCTGCAAATCAGGTTAGTGAAAAGAATAAATACTTTTTTGCATGACCCATACTGTATCTCACTCAACTCAGGTCTGATTGTGCCTGATGATTGGCTATAACCCAGCTTCTACCGTATTTTTCCTATCTCACTAAGATTTCAATTCTTTTGTTTTGCAGAACTAAAGCGAATTGAAAAATACTCAGGTAATCATTGGGTGCAGGGACATGAACCAACGTTTTGTTTTGTTTTATTACCTGATATAACTTGCTTGACTTCCCGCTAACTTTCTGTCCTTCCTCTGTGTATCAGTGGACATTAATCTGAGTCCTAAGACAGCACACCCCGCCCTGTGTGTCTCAGACGATAGGAAAGAGGTGAGACACACAGACAAGCTTCAGGAGGTGTCCGAAAATCCCAAGAGGTTCGACCGCGGGGCTAACACCCTGGGCAAGGAGAGCTTCGGCGCCGGGAGATACTACTGGGAGGTGGAGGTGGGGGAGAAGATAGAGTGGAGTCTCGGTGTGGTCAGACAGTCTGTGAACAGAAAAGGCAAGTTCACCGTCTGCCCGGCCAACGGCTACTGGACACTGAACCTGAAGCCTGGAGGCCAGTATGTGGCCAACACGTCGCCTGTCACCCCAGTGGCTTTGGGACAGAAGCCCACGAAGATCGGTGTGTTTTTGGATTACAGAGAGGGCCACGTGTCCTTCTACTGCGTGGACACTGGAGTCCACATCCACACCTTCACAGATACCTTTAATGACAGGCTCCATCCTTTCTTCAATCCTGGGCGCCTGTACGGTGGCAAAAATGCTGCCCCCTTAAAGATTATCTCCAGTTGCTGCAGCATCTGAACTTCTAGGAAATCTATTATATATTCTAAACTCTACATATATTTATATATAAATTAATTAATCTTTTTTTATATCCAGTTTCAAGCAGTGTAATAATCATGCTATTTATTCAGAGAATATATACAGTATAACAATGCAGAATAGCCCACCGCTGACCCATTTCTCTCTAGAACATTACATTACTATTTTCAACCTCTCTTTCATGAACGTGAGCACAAAGAGGTTGCATAAGGTAAGGAGCAACATAAAGCACACTGACTCCCTTCAATGTGAAGCTTCAGTGGAAACCCATGAAATGGCTGTACAGGAGAGAGAAGGCATAATGAAACAGACTGAGAGAAAAGGCTCACATCATGAAACAAGAGAGCCCAAGATGAAAAAGAGGAGAGAATGGGTTGTTGGGTTGGATGGATGGTGGGGTGCAGCTATGCATAATGTAACGGGTAGCGCAGGTGTTTTAGGGATAAAGGCTGTGTGTCCAAGATAGCAACTTTTGCACAGGAACGCCCCTTGCGCAATGCTAAATCCTCAAATAGTGGGTTTAGGGCTGAATGTTTTTCTCCCTTATGTCTATCTATCTATCTATCTCAATAAATCAGGCCAGGCCCGCCGACAGGGGAGGATGGAGGGTACAGTTGTCCCCCTACCGGGAGGAGGGGGCCCCAGGCGTGTGTGTGTGTGTGTGTGTGTGTGTGTGCGTGCGTGCACGAGAGAGAGTGAGAGTAAATAAAACAATAGTAATACATTGGTCCTTCCTTACTTTTCTAGATCCTGGACAAAGATGTCTATATGACATACTTTGATGTAAAAGTACAAAATGTATCTATTCCTGAGTTTCATAAATCCTGATTTCATCGTTGGGGCGACACTCAACGAAAATAACTGATCTTCAATCTCATGTTGTGAATTTAGGTCATGAGCACTTTAAAGGTTTAATGACATTCACTTTTACACCACATTCAAAGTCTTTGTCCTGGTCCTTCAAAAGTGTACAAAAAGTTTTAAGTGAAAATTCCATTCCAGTGATCCATGGCAGGTGTTTTTCTCTCACATTTCTAAAGCCTTTTCAACTGCAATGAAAAAAGAAATCTTTGCCTGCGGGTGTCGCTGGTGAGGGATTTTGCCTGTCAATCATCGCCTCTGCTCCGCCCCCCCCCAAAGGAAAGGATAGGGGAGGGGAGGGGCGAGGAGGAGAGTGGGCGGGATTAATCGACTGTGACCTCACTGTCGAAGGGCCAAGCTCAGATTACTTTTCAGCCTAATTATTCAGAAAACCCCAGACCACAGAAAATCCACTGAATGTTCTAAGTTCAGGTTTTTTGGGTGTAATTGAGGTCATAAAACCCCAAATAAAACATTGAAAATAAAAAAAGTGAAAATGAATGTCATGATACCTTTAAACCTATATGCGTCCGCTATTTGAAAATAGCCGATCTACAAGCTCACAACGCGTCGCGATGCGACGCATTGTGAGCTTTTAGACTTTTTTTTTAGATCAACATCTGTTATCAAAAGTACACACATGTTCACAGTGCGGATCAAGAGGGACCTTATAGTTACTATAGTAGCTGAGACCATTTTTGAACGAAACAAAAAATCAAGAACAAAAAATAACTAAATATAAAAAAAGATAACAAAAATGGAAATGGAAAAGCTGACCCAGCACACAGACAGGCACACTACAGGAAAGGCCGCAAGTTGAAGTCCTCATTTAGACCCTTAGGGGCCAATGTCTCTAATGTGTAACTCCAGAAAGCTTCTCGTTTGAGTAATAATGTGTTCATGTCACCGCCACGTCTGGGCAGTTTGACCTGTTCTATGCCCCAATATCTGAGTTTTGAAACATGAGATGCGGTTGTTAAGTGTACCGCACTGGTCTTTTTATATTATGATTACGAATGTTGGATCTATGTTTTGAGATTCTCGTTTTTAGGGGTCAGGTGGTTTTACCTATATATGCTAAGCCATGGGCACTTCAGCATATAGATCACATTGTTGGTGTTAGAAGTGATCAATCCCTAGATGTTAAACCCTTTGCCTGTACGTGGGTGTGTGAAAGTAGTGGTTTTATGTGTAAAATTACACTGAGGACAGCGGCCGCACCTGTAATTACCCTGAGGGATGTCCTGTAAGAAGTGACTTGGCTGGTTGATGGATGGTATAGGTCACTCTAACAAGTTGTTTTCTCAGATTAGGTGGCCTTTTGTAGACTATCCAAGGAGGTGCTGAAATCTTTTTTTTGAGAGCTGGGTCAGACTGAATAATATGCCAATGTTTTTTTTATTACACTCTCAAATTCCTTACCTAAAGGTGAATATTGAATAAAGCAATTAACTCTGGGGTCTGTGTCTAGTACTGTTGAGACACACGACCGGGATGGTTTACCAGGCTACTGGACAGACAGACAGTCACAGGATTCTAGATCAGTGATTCTCAACCATTTTCATTTCAAGGACCCCCAGTTTGATATGCATTAGATTAGGCCATAGACCACCATTTCTGATACAATGTTTTTTTGCCCCCGGTAACTTGTATAACAATATAGTTATCATAGTACTGTATATAAGTTTGTTGCAAGTTTCAGGTCCAATTTGCAACGTTGCAATGCAAACGGTTTTGTTGCATCATTAGAGTGGACAACTGGTTTACAGACCCATAAGAGTCCTTTTGGACCCCCTGGTCCCCCCACCCCAACGATCCTATGCTGAGAAACAGTGTTCTAGAATAGATGGCTCTCCTCTCAGGAGCCACGGCAGCAAAATGGACGGTGGCAAGAGATGGTGGGTGACAGAGGGCAGGTTATTTCCTTATGTTATGTTAGTGCAAAGATTAAACATAAGGACGAAGGTATTCAGGGAACCGGTCTTTTTATTTGTCTCTCACATGTATACAACACACATATATGCAGCACACTTCTTCCCTCCCTCTCCTTACTTCACCACTAGGGGTGGGACGATATATCGATATATCGCGATACTTTCTCCCGCGATAAATAATCGATATACTGCCGAAAAAATCTAAAAAAAAAAAAAATGTTTGTGATACGTTGTTTTTCCGACTCTGTATTTGTGTAATGATGATTTTGAACTGTTTGGTGCTATTTTAAGTGTTTATGAATTGAATACAAGGACTATCGTGATATGTCGTTGGTGAAATTTCATGCAATATATTGTGATATCGCAATATATCGCAATATATCGAATATCGTGATATTATCGTTATCGAGGGCCTAATATCGCCACAGATATCGTATCGTGAGATACCCATATCGTCCCACCCCTATTCACCACTCTACAACGCCTCTAGCAGCTGGATGCTATAACCAATGTCAGTAGCACATATAAGCATACAATGAATCATAGTATGCTTGTATGTCTATGAACGCAACACTACTTATCCATGCTCTGCTGGGCCCCGAGACCTGACATTTTCTCAACAAATTTCTCCTGTCTTGGTCTCCCTGGCCTGGTGGCCGGGCTTTCCGCTGGCCTGTTGGCGTCTGGGGCGAGAGTTTAAGTGGTGGCTGGAGCGGCGCTGGTGGGGCTCTTGGTTTAGGCCACCCTCACCACCTAGCTGTTTCTCTTTGTTTGGTCTGAAGCCTCTGTAGTTGTGCTGCCTCATTGATTTGTTGCTCTGGTGGTCTGGGCCTCCCTGATTCTCGTCACCTTCACCGCCCTCAGTCATCTCTCCTCGTGGTCCGTTGGTGTACAGGGGTTGTTGTTGCATCTCAGCCTCACTCTCGCTTTGGAAGTTGTCCGGACAGTCTCCGGTACTTTGTGGAGCCCTCCCGTGGGGATAGCGTCTGTAGTGATTCCTATCAGCGGCGTACCTGCTCCCTTGGACGGCAATACCTCCTGGGCCGGTGACATTGGCTGCCTCTTGTCCCTTCTCCCCTTCAACCACATCAAATTCCACAGTTTCTCCTTCTCCAACACTGCGAAGGTATTTCCTTGGGTTGTTCTTCTTTATGGCCGTTTGGTATACAAAAACATCCTCTTTTGTGTCATTCCTGTTGATGAAACCGTATCCATGGCTGACATTAAACCATTTTACTGTACCCAAAACTTTGGTTGAGATGACTTTCCCGTCCCCCACGGAAGCGGCCGGGCTGGATAGGCTCTCTGCATCGGCAGCAGGGTGCGGTGGTTGTTGTGTGTTGGCCTCGCTGCTCATGCTTGCTGGTGTAAAGAAAAGCTATGTGGGCGAGGACTCTAGTTGGTATATCTCCGGTGTTGGGTGGAAACACTGATGTTAGATGGTAACTTGGACAAGTGGTCTTATAGCTCTCTTGAAGTCTAAAGCAGTCTTAAGCACCTCCAATGACTTATATAGGCTGGTCAAACATCACACAGTAACACAAACCGTTGCCAGGTAAACAATACCAATTTCAGGCGTTATTATCTGCGTACACAGATGTGCCTCTGGTCTGGTGGCAAGAGCTTGTTTTCCATCCAGAACAAGACATGAAGCTAAATGTGGCTTCTACCAGACACATTAAAATGTGAAGCAACTGGGAGGGTGAAAACCGCAGGAAAGTAGGAATCTCCAGGCTACTTGGCCTTTGGTGTTGTCCATTTGTTAAGGGCACAAAGGCCAAATGCCAGGGCAGGAAGGCCATCAAATGAAACAAGAGTTTAGCCCATTGAAAGAATTAATTGGATTTAAGGGAAAAGGAGGATTTTAAATGTAATATGTAGACTATCTGCAGTGAAATAAATAAATGATGGCGTAAAAATTTGGTGAGGGAATAAAAAAAGCAGTGGGCCAACTTAAGTAGGTAGAACGGGATAAGATTAACCTCTGGGTAAGTTGAACCACCCCCTGTATCTTTAAAACTATATACAGATGAGTTGTCATGTGACCTTAAAATCAGGACACACCCATAATTTCCACCTGGCTGTGAAGTTGAGAGGCACATGGGCAAAGTGATAAGCATATTTCTACACAAAAAAAGTGTTTTTTTGCTGGTCAAAGTTATTTTTTTTTACTTTTCTCATATAATGATTGTTATTTTAAAGCAAATGTACCCAGGTCTAAACTTATATATCATGCATGTTGGTGATATTCCAATGTATAAAACCTAAATAAATAAGACTATTTGCAAAAGGGAAATGTGTTATTAAATTATTGTTGATATGTGAATACATTATTTGTTCAAGTTTAAACTTGAAAATGCAAAATATCATATGGGTAAATTTACCCCTTGACTAGGATCAACTTACCCCTTACCTGGGGCAAGTTGAACCACATGACCACTTTTTTTTTTAGAACCCATATTTTTACAACCATTTGTCATAGATGCACACTCATTATTTCAATTGATAGTAGACATCTTCAAGTTTTAGTAGATGTTTAGATTTTACTTCCATCATTCTAATTTTTCCTTGCCTAGAGGTCAACATAAGTAAAAAGTGGTTCATCTTACCCCGTTCTCCCCTACCCCTACATAGACTGCGCGCCTCCGTCATGGTCCGAAACCAAAACCAAAACCGAAACTGAACTATTTAAGTCATCTCCGTTGGTAGGTCAGTATGTCTTGATAACACCCAATGAATGGTCTGATAAATCGCGGGTAGGTCAGTATGTCGCCTACTTCGCCCATTCAATGGTCTAATAAAAGGTGATAATGTCCCATTCAATGCATTGATAGCATTCGAATCAGGTGAGTATATAGAGTTCAAGAGCAGTAGTTGTTTGGTTTCGTGTGTGAGACCAGCGTTCGAATTGAATGGAACTGTAACTCTAACACTCAGAGTGGTACAGTTGTAATAACCTCTCTCCATCGGGACAGGACAGAAACAGATTGTAGCTTTAAAGTATTCATTATAATGTTGTAGACCGTTACAGTTTGCTATAGTATATACCTTGTGGCGAACCAGGAAGAAAAACTATTAGTCTTCCAGCTTGTTCGTTACCCTCTTTGACCACACGATGGTGCTGTTCGATGTAAGTAATTATGGCTGTTCTTCCTTTAGACTCTTGTACAGTACTGAAATGTATGCATGCTTGAATACCTCTCCACAAATGACCCCAAGCAATAATGTGCCTCTATTTATTTTTCAGTTAACTGGATATTCACGGTCACCTATTTTGTATGATAAGACTCAAGAGCACTACTGGCTGGAGTTCACACAGGGGGACACAGGTCTATCTTTGGACATAACATGTATGTCCAAAGATCAAACTGACATAGGCTAATTAGCTATTGACTTCCCTGATCAGAGGCAAAACATTGTCTATATTAATAATAGTTGCACTTAAATCAACTAGAATGGTCAATAGATTTTTAGGAAATTACCCAATAAATTATACTGGTCATATGGTTACAGGTTACTGTAAATACAAAACTTCATGTTATTTTATTTACTCTATGGCCATTGCTGAGTTGCTAATTTTCACATCCATTATATAATAATTTATTGCATAATGAGTGCTTGTTTATTTTTGCTATAAAGAAGTCAATAAATGAGCATGTGTTGTCTTTGCCAGCCTCATACCTGAGGACCAAATATCTTCCACCAAATATCAAATCTGATTCCCAATCAACAGAGAGGGAGAGAGAGAGAGAGAGAGAGAGAGAGAGAGAGAGAGAGAGAGAGAGAGAGAGAGAGAGAGAGAGGGGGGGGGGGGGGTATTTAAAGCCATTGAACATTTGCATGCAACAGCTTTGCAACAAGTGAATGAAAGCGTTAAAGAGTGAATCCCTGTACTGCAAACAAATGTCACAGGAGAGTTGGCTGGGTGACGAGTGGCTGTGATCAATGGACTGAACATCTTTGATAAAGACATATGCCAAGCCATGAGGACAATGGAACTGAAGAGGTCCAAGTGCTTGAGCATCCCCGGTCCTCACGGCCTGCTCATTGCGTTTGACCTGGAGAAGATCTCTCCAAATGACATGTGGACCCCAAAGCTGGTGATGAGACGCTTTCGAGAGAAATGTATCTGTCACTGCATGGTCCTCTTGGCTTATGGAGGAAACCCTGATAGAGCAAACCTGGACGACAGGGTGTTGGAACTGATCGAGATGTTTGGAGGACGCTTCCACGTCTTCAACAGGAACTGCAGGGATCGCAGCCAGAGCCGGAAGCTTCTGCAGAAGCTTGAGCGGATGGTGGAGTCCTTGGGGGGCGACCACTTCTCCAATAGAAGCTTCCGCACGGCGGAGGACAGCGTGAAGAAAGAGGAGAAGAAACTCAGGCAAGAGAAGGAGCTAAAGGCAGAGAAAGTGTGGTGTAAACAGGAGCAGCAGTACAGTAGGGAGGAGTTGAATAAGCAGAAAGAAGCCTACAACATTGCTATTGGGGAAGAGATCAGAGCCCGGGCAGAAGTGGACAACGACTGGCTTAGAATCTCCCGGGCCAGAGGGTTGGGAATGGGCTTTTATGCTGGGGCTGGCATGGGCGTCCTAGTGGGGGCTGTGGGGGGCGCGGGGACTATGGTTCTGTATGGGATAATAGGTGGTGCTGTGGGGGGTGCAGCCCAGGTGGCCATAAAAGACATGGATGACAGATCTGCACTTCCTGCCAGGCTCAACTTCAACTTGATCTTCATCATTCGCTTCTTCTCATCTCCTCGTCCAGGAGAGGGATAAACAAACATGTAAATGACGAACAGTGTCGCAAATTTTATGTGATCTCATAGCTGTAGTATACAACCCTCGTAGACGTATTTATGATTCTGACGTCTTCAGAATCATAAATACGTCTACGAGGGTTGTATACTAGCTAGTGATCTCACATGTGGGAACAAAGTGTTAAAAACATGTTTTATATCATACACTTTTGGTATGTTGCTGTGGTTTCTGTACATGCTCTGGTCAGATTCAAAATTGTATTTAGAAAATGTGTAACTTGTCTTTAATCAGCCTTACCATCATACAAGCTCACATGCAGATTTGAACTGTAGATTCTTTAGCAGTGGTCATTAGTTTTGACAGTAAATCTCTCAATATGCACTGATCGACCTCCCATAGCAGTGTGTGTGTTTGTGTGTTTTGCATGTCAGTGGCTAGCTGTGTACATAATGCTTTGGGGTGGAGTCTTAACCCGAGATGCCATTGTGTAAAGTACTGCCCCCTTCCCAAACAACACACACCTAAGTACACCTGCCTTAGTCCATTGTACTGAATTATCCAGAAACAGAGACTATATGTGGACAGCTGTCAGCTGGTATAGGTAAGGTAAACTTTGTCATCCTCTTACAAGCTAATTTTATCAGTGTGTAATTCTTTTTTTTAAAACTGTACTTGTGTTCTGTCTTGATAATGATGAAACCACTGAATAAACTGAAACTCTAAAACTAAAAAACTACGAAACTGTTGTTTAGAAATATTTCCTTTTACAATCTTATGTTATTGTTGAAATTGATATCTTTTCATTGTATTTGAAGTAAAGAAAAAGGTATATCATGTCTTGAGAAAGATATTCAGAAGAATTCATTTGTAGTATAACCTCAACGATCCTTTGTGTTATGACTACCTGTTCTGCTGCATACTTAAAGTGCCGTAACTCAGTCACTCAGCCTCACCTTTCTCTCCAATTTCCTCTTAAGTATGAACCAAAATAATTCTCTCCATTTTGATATTTGATCAATAAAACAGCCCTGAACTGTGGTATAGTGTGCATACTACATAGTCAGAGGGTTAAACTTTTACAAACATGCCGTTCACAGCCATTAAAATGAACGATACTTCACTACATAACAAACGTAGAGTACATGTCATTCCTTTTGTGTAATACCATTACGTAACAGGAGGTGGAATGCTGCCCTATACTGCCAAGGGCATAAGTTCAACTGTGCTGAACTGAAAACTGTTGATCTGATTTATCTAGCTCTTGTACTCTACTGTAAATGCTTTTGTGAGTGCAGAACAAACTAGAAAAAAGAGAAAAGCTATTTCTTTCACAAACATGTTTTTCAAAAACGATTTTACTACAATTTACTATACTCACTGTACAATTATTGTTCATTATTCTTTATATAAATGTATGCTAATAGTGTTGAAGATAACCTTCTGGTAACAAGATTTTTTTTTAACCAAAGTGAAATGTTTCTAAAATGTATATTTGTAAACACGTTATGTTTCCCCTTACATAGTTTAATGTTACAATGTTGTAAAATCATTACCAATGTACATAGGAAATAATGTACTTTTGGAAATAATGTTTTAAGTACATTTCTACAAGGTATTCAAATACTTTGCTTTAAACAAAATACATTTGAGCTTGATTGCTTTCTTTGAAACCAAGTTAAATATTTATTAATCTCAAGTCTATACTTCAGTTTGTTTGAGTTTCATATCACTATTCACATTTTCTAGTGGGGTCGTTTTAATCTTCACTAGGACAGTGCTTAAACAAAGTGTGAGGAAAGGTCTGGCTATGCGGACATTCATAGTTTTCTGTAACAAACTGGGAAACCTCTCTATTTTTGTGCCTTCCTGTCTGATGTAGCAGAGATGTCAGTGATGAGTAATCTTGAACAGCATACTACATTATTATACATTGTTTAATATTAGTATTGTCTACTTGTATGTAATAATTTCCCTAGACATTGCATTTCTCCTTTAAGGTAGAAAAACAAATATTTACTCATATGGGAGCTCAGCAGAGACAAGTAGTGCTGCCACTTTCTCTCCTATTTGTCGATACTGGTTTGTAAAAGGCATTGTCTGTCTTTCCAGAGTATGGCGTCTACGATAGGCCTCCTC
Source organism: Gymnoscopelus braueri (assembly GCF_963280865.1). Classification (NCBI taxonomy): domain Eukaryota; kingdom Metazoa; phylum Chordata; class Actinopteri; order Myctophiformes; family Myctophidae; genus Gymnoscopelus; species Gymnoscopelus braueri. The sequence continues at coordinate 16,299,587 of NC_137615.1, forward strand.
CCAGAGAAGCACTTCTTGTGTTCTCTGTGTATGGACATTTTCATCAGCCCAGTGACCATACCATGTGGACACAGCTTTTGCAAGACTTGTCTCAGCCAGTATTGGACACGACACCAGTCTTACTGCCCCCAGTGCAAGAGAGTATTTACTCAGAGGCCTGGCCTCAGTGTCAACCGCATCCTGGCAGATGTATCAAATAATTACAGGAAGAATCGACCACCACCTGTTGAGGAGATGGTAACTGCAATCTTGCTGCCATTTATTCTCCTCCATAACTATCAAAATAATATAACATGCATTAATCTGATATATCTGTTGTTACTCATGTGTGTCTTGCTTTATTCCTGTGTGCACACACACACACACACACACACACACACACACACACACACACACACACACACACACACACACACACACACACACACACACACACAGGTGGATGTTGAGCAACTGATTCAAGAGAGGCTACAGAAAATAGAAAGGATCAAATGCTCTCTACAGCTCTTAAAGGTATGAAAACATAACTCAATTTTTTAATTTCATATTGATAATATGTGATATGATGATAATGATGGTAATGATGATGATGTTGTCCAATCAGACTTCTTGTCACAGAGAGGTGCGTGAGAGCCAGAGAGTGTTCTCTGCCTTGGTGAACGCCATGGAGAAGAGTCACAAAGCGGTTGTGGTGGCAATCGAGGACAGGCAGGGAGAGGAAGAGAAGAGAGTAGAAAAGTTTGTGAAGGAGCTTGAAAAGGAGATCAAGGAACTGAGGAGGAGTGAGAACGATCAATCTGCCTCTGAGCTACATGACGAAGAAGGAGACGATGAGAAAAAGGTTGAGCACCAGCACCTTTCGGGGAGTCATGTTTTGTGATAGACAAAGTGGTTTATAAATTGCTACACTCAAAGTAATATATCCTGCTTGTATATATTACACAGGGCATCCCTTCCAACATATGCCCCTCCAACATGAAGGATTGGTCCAGGGTTACAATAGAAGCTGATCCTTGCCTTGGGGCCACCAGAAGAGCCCTTTCGGAGGAAATGGATAAGATAAGGGAGGAGGTAAACAGGCTCTGCAAATCAGGTTAGTGACATTTTTTTGCATGACCCCATCCCATGACCCCATCCCACTCAACTCAGGTCTATTGCGCTTCTCATTGGCTGTAACCCAGCTTCTACTGTATCTCACTAAGATTTCAATTATTTTGTTCTTTCAGAACTAAAGCGAATTGAAAAATACTCAGGTAATCATTGGGTGCAGGGACATGAACCAAAGTGTTGTCATGTTTTATTACCTGATATAACAGTTACTTGACTTCCCTCTCACTTTCTGTCCTCCTTCTGTGTCTCAGTTGACATTAATCTGAGTGCTAAGACAGCACACCCCGCCCTGTGTGTCTCAGACGACAGGAAAGAGGTGAGACATACAGACAAGCTTCAGGAGGTGCCCGAAAATCCCAAGAGGTTCGACCGCGTGGCTAACACCCTGGGCAAGGAGAGCTTCGGCGGTGGGAGATACTACTGGGAGGTGGAGGTGGGGGAGAAGATAGAGTGGAGTCTCGGTGTGGTCAGACAGTCCGTGAACAGGAAAGGCAAGTTCACCGTCTGCCCGGCCAACGGCTACTGGACACTGAACCTGAAGCCTGGAGGCCAGTATGTGGCCAACACGTCGCCTGTCACCCCAGTGGCTTTGGGACAGAAGCCCACGAAGATCGGTGTGTTTTTGGATTACAAAGAGGGCCACGTGTCCTTCTACTGCGTGGACACTGGAGTCCACATCCACACCTTCACAGATACCTTTAATGACAGGCTCCATCCTTTCTTCAATCCTGGGCGCCTGTACAGTGGAAAAAATGCTGCCCCCTTAAAAGTTATCTCCAGTTGCTGCAGCATCTGAACTTCTAGAAAATCTATTATATATTCTAAACTTTACATATATTTATATTATATTATATATTTATTCATCTTTTAAAAAACATTGTTTCAGCTTCAAGCAGTGTAATAATCATGCTATTTATTAAGTAATAATATATATAACGATGCAGAATAGCCCACCGCTGACCCATTCCTCTCCAGAACATTACATTACTATTTTCAACCTCTCTTTCCTTGAGGGTGAGCACAAAGGTTGCAAAAGGTAAGGAGCAACATAAAGCACACTGACTCCCTTCAATGTGAAGCTTCAGTGGAAATCCATGAAATGGCTGTACAGGAGAGAGAAGGCGAGATGAAACAGACTGAGAGAAAAGGCTCACATCATGGAACAAGAGAGCCCAAGATGAAAAAGAGGAGAGAATGGGTTGTTGGGTTGGCTGGATGGTGGGGTGCAGGGTGGGACAGAGGTTGACGAGGAGCGGGGATGGAGGGCACAGCAGAACAGCGGGGCATTGTGCTCGCACACCAGGCACTGGAAGACACACTCGGACACATTCACGCATTCACACACTGACTCGGGCGCGCACAGAAGCGCGTGCTTCTGCCCACCGCCACACAGTCTTGTGCTGGCATCTCGGAGGACAGCCCTCTCTCTCAGTCCAGTCCCGGGTGTCGAAGCCGATCAGCACCTCTCTGCTTCAGTTCACCTGACCCTCTAAGTGAAGATCCTCTCAGGGCCATCATCATCAACCTGCTCCAGGCACTCACAACGGACTTACTGGACCATAGGACTGGACGACTAAAACCAGAGTCTGGACCATCACCAAGGGAAGGCGTTTGACTCCAGAACGCTTAATTTGAGGTAAATGTCATGTTGTCCGTAGCAACATCTAGAAGTAAACTTTGGGGGAAAAAATACTGAAAATAAATTTGTTTCAGTTCATTTCAAAGTCAAGAACATAAAATGTGTCAACATAAGTAAATATGTATTCCCTCTGCCAGCATTTAACACAATGCTAGAAATAAGTGTGTATAGTGTTACTTGTGTGTTCAAATTCTAATTCAATGTTTGTATACTGTATCTCCCTACAAACACCAACCAACAAATGTGCCTCTCCCTATGGGATGGGCAATCTGGAACATCTGGTCCTATACAAGCAGGAATAAAGTGTATGAATTGATGCGCTAGAAGAGATGAGTTGATTCACAGTATTGGTAAAAGATGGACACTGAGAGCTGTGATAAATTGAGACAGGTCGTCCTGGCCCACTCTACAAGTCTCCATGAAAGCTGCTTGTGTTCAGTCTCCTCATGTTTTTCTGAGATTATCCACTCACCCGGCCAGGCGTAGCTTGACACCCACAGCTGTGTGTCAAAGGAAGCCATTCTCTGTGCTCTTCACTGGAATCCACTCACCATGGGCCTCCCAGCTTGTGTCCAAATATTTATGATAAATATATGCTCCATGATCTTTTGAAATCTTACTCGTGTTATGCAAAGTCTCTCAAGTAGTAATCCTGTTAAGAGTCATTCATGTTTTTTTGCTATTATTATGGTGTGCAGCACTACATGTGTGGTGGACAAAATGTACTCAAAGGGAGCTGGAGTCTAACCATTGCTTTCGGTTTTTCTGTTTCAGGTACCAGCCCTCGATTGCCCCAAGCTGACCTCAACAACTCTCTGACCCTATCACAGGGGGTCAAGGGGACCAGAGTCTACCACACATTTCCAACCGTATAGACTGCCCTGACCTAATCACGACTCTTCTTCGGACTATAGTCGGGCCTTGGTGCGACAAGGAGACAAACAGATTTCATATAACCAAGACGAACTGATCCAGACTACACCTTTTGCAATGGCAACCACAGGCATGCAGTTGATGGGCCTTATCCTGTGCATCATAGGCTGGGTAGGTGGGGCAATAGTGTGTGCCATGCCCATGTGGCGCGTCACTGCCTTCATTGGTAACAACATAGTGGTGGCTCAGATCATCTGGGAGGGCCTTTGGATGACTTGCATTGTGCAGAGCACAGGTCAGATCCAGTGTAAGGTGTACGACAGCATGCTGGCCTTGCCCAGTGACATGCAAGCTGCCCGAGGTCTAACGGTGCTCTCCATGCTGATGTGTGCCCTCTCTTTGGCTCTGGGTGTCGTGGGAGTTAAGTGCACCAAGTGCATTGGTGTGAACAGCCTAAAGGCCCGCGTCGCTCGCATCTCTGGTGCCATCTTCGCCATCGCAGGCTTCCTGTACCTTGTGCCCATTTGCTGGACTGCCCATGCCATCATCAGGGACTTCTATGACCCACACGTAGCAGCGCCACATAAGCGTGAGCTGGGCCCTGCCCTTTACATCGGCTGGGTGTGCTCTGCCTTGATCCTTATAGGGGGGTCTCTGCTCTACGCTGGATCGAGTCCTCCTGGCATGCCTGGCTCTCCCACCTTCAGCAGTGGAGACAGCAGTCCGCGTAGGGCACCTGCCTCACAGGTCAAAGGTTACGTCTGAGTGCCCACATTTTTTTGAATACCCCAGACCCACAAATCCACCCTGACCAGTGAAAATTGAAAAAACTTTTTTTTTCTCTCCTTCTCTCAATATTCCTCTTTTTAATTATTTGATATTTAATGTTGCCATTTTGCCTTTTTCCTTGGAAAGCTGCAGGAGGCTATTTGGGGAAATCTGAACTTGTTTTATTATTTCATATGCCATGTCCTCTGATAACCTTGTTTGCTCTGTTTGTCAGTGTAAAATACAATAAAGTCTTCAGTCTTCCAATTCCTCCAAAGGAGAAAATTGTGTGTATTTTCATGTCTTATAAACAGAAACACAGTATACTGTAGCTCTTCATTAAACATTTTATTTGTTTCTACAGCACATGTTTTATTGAATAGTTTGTAGCATTGAAGGCCTTTTTCATTCATGTGAACAATAATGAGTAGTGCTGTGTTGATTGGGGCAGAACAATAGAACAATAGGGATGTATTTACGTTTGTCTGTGGTGCCATACTGTTGACAAGTGTGTGTGTGTGTGTGTGTGTGTGTGTGTGTGTGTGTGTGTGTGTGTGTGTGTGTGTGTGTGTGTGTGTGTGTGAGAGAGAGAGAGAGAGAGACAGAGAGAGAAAGAAAGAAAGAAAGAGAGTGTGAGAGAGATTGTGTGCGTGAATTGTATTTCGCCCGATTTTCTGTTCTCCACTATCCAGTAATGAAGAAATAATAATAATGATAATAATGATAATAATGATAATAATGATAATAATGATAATAATAATAATAATAATAATAAGGTTAATAAGGTCCCAAGATTACAAAGACTTGGTATCCTTCCATGGTTTAGCACAGACGGAGCCAGACCAATAAACCAAACACACAATCATGACACTTCCTCCTTAATTTCTGAATGACAATGATGGAAGACAATATACATTTTCCATGAGATCCTTTGAAATACAGAAAGTTTTAACCGACTGAAATGCAAAGTGTGAGTCTGTGTGTGTGTGTGTGTGTGTGTGTGTGTGTGTGTGTGTGTGTGTGTGTGTGTGTGTGTGTGTGTGTGTGTGTGTGTCTTTGTGAAAGCATGTAATGTGGGATGATCTTTGCTCACTATGGAGCATATCTTTATTCATGAGACATTGTTGCGATCTCTCAGTGTCTTGTGCTACATTTCTTTGATTTAAATGGCTGTTCACGATCCCTATTTATGAAGAAAAAAAAATCCAGCAAATTCGTATTAACCACGTAGAATTTGTTCTCTTGATTATGATGACATTATTATCACATATCAGCAATATATAATGGTTATTGGATTTTAATAATTTCAATGGTTTTTATGTTTCTAGTTGCACATAGGCAAGGCAAGGCAGTTTTATTTGTATAGCACATTTCAACAACAAGGCAAGGAAACACAATTATCAAAATTATAAAATGACATTAGGATGCATAAAACAAAATAAGTAAAAATGTATAGATACAGTTACAGTGCAGAAGAGAAGAGAAAAGAAAAGAGAAACAATAAAAAATAACTCAATCAAAGGCAGCGGCAAACACAAAGGCCTTTAATTGTCTTTTAAACTAAATAAGAGTGGCAGCAGACCTGCAGTTTTCTGGGAGTTTGTTCCAGATATGTGGTGCATAATGCATAAAAACTAAAAGCTGCTTCCCCACGTTTATTTTTGATTATAGCTATAGGGACAAAAAGCAGGCCTTTCCCAGATGACCTGAGAGGTCTGGATGGTTAATGATATCGTACAAGATCAGAAATGTTACTGTATTACTGTAGATTTATAAACCGTAGGCTAGCCCATAATGGTGACAGCATACTTGGCTCCCATTCATTTTCTTCCACCGTCCTTTTGTAACGGCTGAGGGCAGAGCACCACACTGTCACTGTACAGAGCATTACAACACCACGATGACAATGGACACTAGTGTTCCAAGTACCAGGTAGTGACTCATGTATGACCTAAGTAGGCCTATACCAATGCTGGAAATAAAGTAATGCTGTGAATACAGTAAGGCAGTTTGTGTCATTGTGTAGACACTAGACAGAGCATGAAAACGGCACTATGGGCAATAAACAAGCAGAGCAACATCTTGCAGGAGCTTCCAATGGAGTCAGTGTGCTACTTTTACACCACATTCTGTACCATAACATACAAAACAGGCAATCTTTGCTTTGAATGAAAATAGTATTATACATTATTATTATTAAATATAATTGAGCCATTCTACAATAAATGTACAATTCCACTTCTAAAAATCTTACGGAAAATTATCTTGAATTTGAACATTGAGTCGATCCAGGACATATCATGCCATGTCAGCATGTTTTTTATGCTTGAATAAAATATATTTGTATTCACAATTCGCCCCTTAAATATCAGGCCCTGCCACAGACAATAGACCATTTTCATGGTGTCCATATGTGAAATGTTGCTTCCTTCTCAGGTGTTACTAATGACACTAATAATTAAGACTCTTCCCATTCAGGTCAAACTGGTCAGGTCCTAGAGTCAGTGGTAAAGAACTGTGGTCAGACAGTCCATGATGAGGTGGCTAGTAAACTGGCCATGGAGGGACTAAATAATCTACTCAAGGTGACCTTTGTCCCGTTAATAGGTTCCCTCATTCCACTTTGGATGTAATCCCCTCAACCCATTCACATCACTCAACCCAATGTTTACTTGTAACAAATATACTACTATAGACTACTTTGTAGTCCAGTTCTTACATAGACCCATGCACCCACAAATTTACATTTAGCTTTTACATTTGTTTAAACCACCAGTCTACTTTCACTGTTAACTTGAAATAGTTATAGAATGTGAAGCACGTTTATCGAAACATTTGGACCATACTGTCATCAGCCTGCTGAAAGCAATCCAAAGCAATCCAATTCCCACTAATAATTAAGACTCTTCCCATTCAGGTCAAACTGGTCAGGATACCTCTGTAGTTCTGTTGGCTCACTGGAAAGACACACACTGATACTCTAGAAGTTATTGATTGATTGATGTACTTTATTTAGTAAGACATGAGAACAACAGTACATGGAAGTACAAATTCACAATACAAGGTCTACTATAACAGAGCGTTAATTGGTAGTCACTATGTAGCCTATGTCAATATGGCTAACAACATAAAATTGTTTCCTCGTGAATTTCTTTACAATTAGCATTTCTTTAATTTGTTATAACTTGAGGAACATGCCAGAACATCCCAAAACAAACTTGTAAGGCTACTTCTTGGCCTCAATCACAAAACCCATCTAACCCCTGCTCATTTTGCTAGGATTGGATGGCTTAGGGTTGAGGACAGAGTACAGCAACTTGCTATGGGCCTGGTCTTCAAGATACACCACAACATTGGGATCCCCCTGTATTTGTCAAAATACTTCCAAAATGTTAATGAAGTCCATGATCATAACACCAGAGGCAGCTCCACAAATCATGTTCAACCCAGATTTGGCTCAACTAAGGGAATGAACTCGTTCTCATGCTATTCATCAAAAATGTGGAATGCCCTACCAAAAGGAGTAAAGGAGTGTAAAACCCTACTCACTTTCAAAACTGACCTAAAGGTACACCTTCAGGATGCTGCAATTCGAAAATGGCCCCTGTCTAAGTCTTAGCCTACCCCCCCCCCCCTCTTTCATTTTCCTCTTTTGTATATATATTTTTGGGCGGTGAAACCGCCCCTATAAGTGAGGTTTGGAAATTTGTACAATTATCTTGGGCAGTGAAACCGCCCCTATAAGTGAGGTTTGGAAATTTGTACAATTATCCTGCGCTGTGATTGGCCAATCACAATCTATTCAGGACTGTGATTGGCCGGTGTCACATGACACATGTGCATAGCCCTATATAAGAAACCATAACTTTAAAAAAAACATAAATTTGTTTTTTTAAAGTTATGGTTTCGTCCATCATAAAGAGTGTTTCAATAAATGTATTTATCTTTTGTACATGATTGGTTGACTCCATTCAGTATTGTGATTAGCTAGCAAGACACCGCCCACTTCACACAGGGTGTGATTTTTTCTCTCTTCATACCAGTAACCTGAAAGCCGATTGTATGACATTCTGTATAGTAGTGTGTATATCTGTCTGTCTCATATATGTCATCATGATTTGTGTGCATGGGGTTCTCATCTTAAACAAGCTGCGTGCTTAACTGAGTCTTCCAGTTTAGTAGACCTTGTATTGTGAATTTTGTACTTCCATGTACTGTGATTCTCATGTCTTACTAAATAAAAGTACATCAATCAATCAATCAATCAGAGTGGTTGATTAAATTTTCTTCTACCACAAACAGAGGAAGCGATATTGGGTAGCGTGACTTTTTGAGTTGCAGTGACAAGATTATATTAACTGAAAAACGTTTCAAGATGGTATGGGATAATGGGGATTAAAAGGAAAATATCCTAAAACCTCAACATTCTCAATACATACCAGATACATAAAGTGCTTGAAGTTTTTATCAGGTAATAAATCAGTACATTCGTCAAACGCTAGAGGGAGCAAAATTCCCAGCACATTCAACAGTAAACACTGATTGGCTAACTCCACCGGAAACAGGAAGTAGGAGAACTTTACAGCTGTGCCTCCGTGTTGCCATGTCCGCTTATTATAAGCAACTTTGGGCTTGTTTTTCGGTTAAGTTGCTTGTAAATGTTAGTAGTTGCGGTTTTTTGGGCTTGTTTCGAAAGTGTAGTTGCTTATTTGGGCTTCTTTCCTGATAATGTTTAAACCAGTGTTTCTCAAACATATTCAAGTCAAGGACCCCCAAATTAATGTGTTTTTGACGGCAGACCCGGGACCCCATAGGTGAAAAATATTTCATGTCAGGGATCCCAAGATTTGTGTTGATAAACATGTTTCAAAAAAAGATTCCACATTTGCTGCTAGATTTCTTTGAAAAAAAAGCTCACAACGCGACGCGTTATGAGCTTGTAGATCTGCTATTTTCAAATGGGTTTAAAGGGCTCATTATGTAGCCAGTTGCTTCTTTTAGTGCTTGTTTTCATAGACCTGGTTGCTTATGTCTCTCACAGAACCTGGCAACGCTTGGCTGTGCCTCATAGGTGGCTAACAGCTAACAAGCTAATCCATCGCATAGACGGTGAAAACAACAGTCTCGTTTCAAGACTAAAGAGTCACTCCGCCGTCTGACTGTCTGACACTTCCACGGATCGTAATCATGGGGAAAGGCGGCGGCACGTTTGATCGACTGCTGGGTAAGATATAACAGTGGACATGCTTTTGTGTCTTATATAGTTTAGTGGTTTAACGACGAAAAGTGCGATGTTTAGTGTGTATTGTTATGACAGACAGCAGGGCGCTGGGCTGGGGCTCCACAGCCTCCCAGGCCACAGACAGACAGAGCAGAGCTGCTACAGGCTAACCCACAGCTATTGTTAAGGATCGTAGGCCCTAAGTTTGGATATAAATACGTCTGCCAGCCTTGGATCAAGACTATCATAGATGTTATTTGATCGATTTTGACATTTGTATATCATTAGATACGAAAGTAAAAAGTCAGACTCGGTAAAATACATCTATGATAGTCTTGATCCAAGGCTAATACAGATGCAAACTGCTGTGTGTGCACACTTTTGTACTATAGTGACATAATATGTTTAAATGAATTGTGTGAATAGTGATCGTCGGTGTAGTTTTTATCCACCCTTGTGTTGCATGACATTCAAGATTCAAAGCTTAGTTTATTTGCTTCATTTTGTTTTCCATCTGCAAGCAGCTTTGGAAAAAAACGAAATGACGTTAAAGACAGCAGAAATTCATAAAATAATAAAATGAATAGGGCAGAAAAATACTATATATCAAGCTAAGTAAATCCTAGAAACTAGAAGAATTGAGTGCTGCCGTGCATTAAGTCTTGTAATCTTTGTACTGTAGCAGCTGTCTAGTTTATATTCGCCAGGAAGGCATTGCTCATTGTCAACTACTAGTGATATAACATGATATTACATGGTTGAACCAAGCCATTAAATAGATGTATTTTATCGATAAAGTCCATCTAAGACTATGATTGTCTTGATCCAAGGCTAGTACCGCAGCTGTCTAGTTTATATTCGCTTGGATTGGAAGACATCGCTCATTGTCAACTACTAGTGATATAACATGATATTATAACATGATATTACATGGTTGAACCAGCTCATATCAAGCAGATGAAGATGGCATAAGAGTCATTACACTGATGATGCGGTGGAGCAGCGCTGTAATTTAGCTGAACATTTAACAAACAAGAGCTTATTAATGGTTAACAACTAGGTTCAGTTGTTGCTTGTCTTGTTTTAGTTTGTGTAACAAATGGAGCTAATGAAAAAGCTTTACAGGTAATGTTTAACCTGGTTGATTACCAATGCCATTAGCGTCTCCTTTCAACTGTGACCCCAACGAGGCCTTCGTTGTGGTGTTATGAATATTGTTTGATGATCGACAATTGCATCAGATAATGCTAGTAACTACTTATAGATGTGTCACTGTCCAGCACATTGCTGGTCAACGATGTTTGGCCTCCTGGTTTAGCTGTTAAGCAGTAGATGGTTAATAATTTACAAAGACATAATATTTCTTACTACTGAATGCAGACACACAATGTTCTTTGTAAAGAACAACATACATATTTATAACATCTGCATTAATGGGAAATCACAACAGTCTAAGCTAAGCTTATATAATCTTGAAGTCATGGACCTAATTTTGTGTGCCACCTAATGGACCCATTCAATATCAACGGCTGTTGAGGTGTTTTTCCATAAAGGTAAGACAAATGTAGGATTTCAGTTGACAGAGGCTTGAGAAACTCAGCTCTGCTTTGGAGTTCGACATTGACTGTCTATTACTGTAATACGTGGCTGAAATCTTGTAACAAAAAAATTTGTCGCACTGCAAGTACAGGACTTTCATAACATCACAAGATGGAGGGGTTCTGTTATGCCACACAGATACCAGTCATATATATAGAATTTATTTGACGTTATGGAGATTTAAGTTGTGTGACCCCTTGGTGTTTTTCCTCTACTGCTGCAGATAAAGCTACCAGTCAACTTCTGCTGGAGACAGACTGGGAGTCCATCCTGCAGATCTGTGATTTAATTCGGCAAGGAGACACACAGTGAGTGATCATGTTATTGTTTCACTTCCCTAGCCATGCTGCTGACACGGCCAAGGAAGGTCAAGAGTTCTGTTGAGTTTTTTTATTGGACAAATTATTTTGAATAATGCCTCATCACCCGTCTCTCAGCTGAGTGCTTTTTTTCTCCCATTTATTTCAACTGCAGAGCTAAATATGCAATCGGAGCCATCAAGAAGAAACTGAATGACAAAAATCCACATGTTGCCCTCTATGCACTAGAGGTAGGTGGGGGTACATAGTGGATTTTGAAGTGATTAATTTTGCATGAGCTTTTGAAAAGACAGCTGACACTTTTAGTAACTGGATACCTGTACTTCATTATCAGTTTATAGTTCTATAATGTTATTTCTGTTCTGAAAACAGCCTCGTTAGACTAATGGCCTTATCGCTGAGGCTGCATTATGGATCTTGTGATCGATTTGTTCATGTTTTTAATGTTGTACTCCGCCAGGTCCTAGAGTCAGTGGTGAAGAACTGTGGTCAGACAGTCCACGATGAGGTGGCCAGTAAACTGACCATGGAGGAACTAAAGGATCTACTCAAGGTGACCTTTGTCCCGTTAAAAGGTTCCCTCATTCCACTTTGGATGTAATCCCCTCAACCCATTCACATCACTCAACCCACTGTTTACTTGTAACAAATATACTACTAGACTGCTTTGTCGTCCAGTTCTTACATAGACCCACCCACAAATTTGCATTAGCTTTTACATTTGTTTAAACCACCAGTCTACTTTAACTGTTAACTTGAAATAGCTGTAGAATGTGAATCATTTGGACCATACTATCATCAGCCGGCCGAAAGCAATCCAATTCCCTAGAAAAAAAATACTTTTAGGGCATTATTTGTATCTTTTGCATATACCAGTCACCATTATATGCTATTTATGTATATGCAATTTATTTATCTCTGTTTTGTAATGTATGTGTCTTGGTGATTATTGTGAATTATTTATATTATAGCTAACTAAGGCTTTTCACCTAACCCACCCACCACTTGGCTCCACAATCACATACTTCTGCACTCAGAGCTGTCAGCATTATGGTATGAGTTAGCAATATTTGATTGGATGCTGACTTCATCACGTGACACAGGCTCACACAGCTGATGCTGGTTTTACTTCCTGGTGATGTCACCGCCTGGTCACATGTTGTTTTCGGTCAGACCAAAGCAAGGGACTTCCCTGTGGGAAAGAGTGGAGCAAGACAATGATTCTAACACCTCACTCTGAAATGTGATATGCTTGTTAGTTGTTAGAGATTTAAACACAGAGGTATATTGTATTTTTTAGGTTGTATTATATTGTAATGCTTGTATAGTTAACCAGAAATACGAAGCTTTTAGTAAATCAAAACTGAGCTGTGTTGATTTTCTCACAGAAGCAGACTGAACCCAACGTCAAGAATAAGATCCTGTACCTCATCCAGGCTTGGGCACACGCCTTCCGCAACGAGCCCAAGTACAAAGTGGTCCAAGACACTTACCAGATCATGAAGGTGGAGGGTAGGTGGAATTCTTTAGCACCACACTACAAAATCCTGAATGTCAATTTAACTTTGAGAGTGCAAAAGTGGGCCCCCAAAAACGGGCCACACAGAAGCTCTGAAGATGTCCTTAAAGTCATATTTCAGACACAATAGGTCCATATAAAAACAGAGATACAAGACAGACAACAACAACACAGAGATAGCCTGACCACCAGACTGATTTCACCCCATAAACCCAGATCAATTAAAAACATATAAACATTGCCGCCAGTGTTTCCAGAAGCATGAGGAATGCCTTGTATCACTCTGTGTGATCCCTGTTAAGGTCACAATTAACACATTCTTTGACTCCAACAGTCTACACATAAATCTATACATACAATTCCTAAATACAGCATGAATGGTGGGTACATTACTGCTCACAAACATTTCACTTGCACTAGTCCATGTTGGGAGTTTCAACAATATTCAAAGTGCAGTCGAGACATGGAATATTCAAGTCAGAGACTCAGAGAAAATACTAGCAACAACAACAAAGTTTGGTCACAAAAATAAATGTCGCTATGGTGCAGCAACATTTATTTTTGTGGCTGAAATGTATAATACATTTCAGTAAAAGCCATGTACATGTGCACATTACACCCATCTGTATCATTATACACTGTTATGCCTCTAAACTACGTTGAAATGCATGTAATAATGGCATACACTCTATAGTAAAAAAACATTTTTCCTTTTTAAACAGGTCATGTGTTTCCTGAGTTTAAGGAGAGTGATGCAATGTTTGCAGCTGAGAGGGTGAGTTATTTTCTCGTATTTCCTACTTGTTGACTGTATTAATTGGGTGACATTTCATAAATGTATGTAACTGTGCTCTGTGTCCTATCCAGGCCCCAGACTGGGTTGATGCTGAAGAGTGCCACCGGTGCAGAGTTCAGTTTGGTGTTATGACAAGAAAGGTAGGCCGACCGCTTATGGTTTCCTTTATTGAGTGACAGTATTGTATGGAGTAATTGTTTAACGTTGGGACATGATGTTGACGTGCTTTTGACCTAGTTTCCTGTCCCTTGCTTTGCCAGCACCACTGCCGTGCTTGTGGTCAGATCTTCTGTGGGAAATGTTCCTCTAAATACTCCACCATTCCAAAGTTTGGCATCGAGAAGGAAGTGCGTGTGTGTGAGCCCTGCTATGAGCTTCTAAACAAGTGAGTGGCTAGAACCGAGGGTGGAACTGAGGGGTGAAATAACTAGAATTCCATTCTATGAGTGTGAAGTATGTTGCAAACAACATGTTGGATACAGCTGTTCCCTGAAATGAAATATTAATTTCTCCAGTGGTTCAGCTTTTATATTTGGAAATGCAGTCATGCTGACTGTACTGTAATTTAGAACCTACGGTTGCTTTGTGTTCATGCTGTACTCTAATATGCATGATCACTTGAGGCATTTATTACTACTTACTATATGTCTGATAATTGCATGTGTTGTTTCGTTAAAGCTTACAACACCTTCTTTCAACACCTTATGTCTCATTATTTTGTTTATTTTAAATAGCTACAATACCATATCTACAAGCTTGCGACACAATCGTCATGGGATCGTCGGCATGCGATTTAGATCGGCTATTTTAGCTTTTCATTGTATAATGAAGTACATGGTATATATACTTTTTTGGGGTTGTTGATTCACAAGGTTGTTTGTCCCCCCTGATCCCCTTTCCTCACCAGCCACCCCTCCCTCTCTCCCCCGCTTAGGAAAGCAGAGGGCAAAGCCCCGCCTTCGAGCCCTGCCGAGCTGCCCCCGGAGTACCTGACTAGCCCGCTCTCTCAGCAGTCTCAGGTAGAGGTCTCAGAAACAGTAAGTGGAGCTGTAGCAACTTACTGCCCAGCTTTTATGAGGCGTCAAAGTTAAACATTTTGCCTCGTCAAAAATGAAAATTATAAAGTAGTTTTTGGTATACTGTACACTTTGGATTGGTGTGTTTTTTTCGTGTATTTCTACTGTATCCATAATTCACCCATCCCTGCCAAACCCATTCATGGTAATGTTTTGTCACTCTGCTAGTCCCTGAGAGCTTTCCCACTTGCTGTTACTCTCGGGTCTCACCTTCTTCCCCCGTGTTTCAACAGATGCCCCCGAAGAGAGATGAGGCAGCGCTGCAGGAGGAGGAGGAGCTCCAACTGGCCATCGCTCTGTCCCAAAGCGAGGCAGAGGAGAAGGAGAGGATGGTGGGTTACTCAGGAAAAACTACAACCACAACAACCATGTTACTGTGCAAGTCACGTGTATACATCAAGAAGCTAACACATGGGTGCATTTGTATTTGCAGAGGCAGAAGAACTCCTACTCGGTGTATCCTAAAGCCGAGCCGACCCCAGTAACTTCCTCAGCCCCGCCAGCCAGCAACCTCTATGCCTCTCCTGTTGTAAGATTCCTTAATATCAGTTCTGTATTTGCTACTAGTTGGGTTGACACTTTTCTGTTTTAAGGGTGATGTGCCAAAGTATAAATTAGCCTCTTATGTGTTAACACTATTTGTGGGAGACTGTCTTGTCTTTAGTCATTAATACTGTATGTTCTCTCCAGAACTCCTCTGCTCCGTCAGCTGAAGACGTGGACCCAGAGGTACAGTTGCTTCAGTGTATTCATTAACCTACAAGCCACGTGCCTAATAACCCACTGATATTGATATGAGCTTGTGATCACGTTCCAGCTGGCTCGCTACCTGAACAGAACGTACTGGGAGAAGAAACAAGAAGAGGCTCGCAAGAGTCCCACCCCCTCGGCCCCGGCTCCTGTGCCGTTAGCCGAGCCCCTGCCACCGCCACCACCCGTCGTCAGCCAGCCACAGCCAGTGGAGACTCACGCCCCCGCTCACGTCCCCGCTCACGTCCCTCCTGCTCACGTCCCTGCTCACGTCCCTGCTCACGTCCCCGCTCAGCCCGCCAACATAGTAGAGGTATTTTGAATCTTTTATGCAAAGTACAGCAAAACTGTCTAGATTTTAGGTATTGTATTCAACAGCGTTGATTTCATCGACTAAAACTATCACGAAAATTTTTCGTCGGCTACCTTTTTTCACTGACGAAAACTCAATAAAAACTAAGCTACGATGACTAAAACTATGACTAAATATATTGACAATTTCGTGAACAGGTAAAAACTAGACTAAAATGTTAGTGAGGGACGAGTGGAGAAGAGATCCAGTAGACGAGTCATTTTATGTTTGGTTTCGCTCTGAAAATAGTAGATCTGCGTTGTGAGCTTGTAGATCGTCTATTTTCAGCATGCAATTAAGTGTAAAATCAGCCATTATGACGCCATCAAGGCACCGCCAAAACACATACAATAGTCTACATTTTAGACTATAATCTTATGATATTTAGTCGACTAAAACTAGATAAAAACTAACATTTCAGATGACTAAAGTATGACTAAAAGTAAATGGAATTGTATTCAAAAGACTGTTGACTCAATCGAATACTACAAATGACGCTCCTTCCCTGATCTCCATCCTTCCAGCAGCAGTACCAGAATGGGGAGTCGGAGGAGAACCACGAGCAGTTCATGAAGGCCCTCACCAACTCCGTCACCACCTTCCTCAACCGCATGAAGAGCAACCACATGCGCGGACGCAGCATCACCAACGACAGCGCCGTGCTGTCCCTCTTCCAGTCCATCAACAACATGCACCCACAGCTGCTGGACATCCTCAACCAGCTGGACGAGAAAAGACGTGAGTGCTAGCTTTTCAGACGATGTGGAAAATCACTGAAAGTGAGGACATTTAGCTGGTGTGTCCTCACTTTCCTCACTGGCTGATTTCGCTGGTCCTCACTTTTCCAGAGGCTGGTATAGGGTTACATTAGTGTTCTGATAGGCTGTGTGTCCACCAAAGCATTTTTTTTCCCCAGCTGAAAAAGCAAGGCGCTCACCTAAAACGCTTCCAAATGCGGTGGAAAAAGGCCTCGGTGGACACAGTTCATCAGGGTAACGGTTAACTGCTTTCAGCCTGGTATCCCTATATTGGGCATGTCATTATAGGCACAGCATTTCAAAACATTTAAAAGTTTTTGAAACGCGTAGTGAGCATAGATTGTCTATTTTCGCTATTTCGCTAGTACAACAATGTACTCGGGGCTTAAATTAGTCGAAAGTCCTCACAAGGATTGTAATAACCCATTAAAACCAGGAAAGCATCTGTCATTTTTGACTTTTGCGTTGGCTATAAAATAATAGCAGATAACAAGCTCACAGCTCGTCACTTCGTGCCAAGTTTGTACATCTGCTATTTGTGAATATTTTGGAAAAATCTTGATTCTTTTGTTTAGAAGGCATTTGTATAAACCTCAGGTCTTAATGGGATAACCTATCACACCCTTGTTTGCCCTCATGATGGGTGCAGTGTACTACGAGGGCTTGCAGGACAAGCTGGCTCAGGTGCGTGACGCGCGGGCCGCCCTCAACGCCCTCCGGGACGAACACAGAGAGAAGGTTCGCCGCGCTGCAGAGGAGGCCGAGCGACAGAGGCAGATCCAGCTGGCACAGAAGCTAGAGATCATGAGGCAAAAGAAGCAGGTAAGCGACCATGAAGCCCCCACAACCTCAATCTCTCTCTGCACCGCACCTACGTTTGTGTGTCGCATGAGTGCCTTGACGATGAGAGCGTATGTTTTTGTATTTCAGGAGTACCTGGAGATGCAAAGACAGCTGGCTATTCAGCGTCTGCAGGAACAGGAGAAGGAGAGGCAAATGCGCCTGGAACAGCAGAAACACACCATCCAGATGAGAGCCCAGATGCCCGCCTTCTCTCTGCCCTACGCCCAGGTAGACACATAAGTATCATTGTATGAAGTTTTGCCTCATAATGTGCATTTATGTCAAAAATAATCTATTGTACCTCTGGAATTTAATTTGCTATATCAGTACTTTGTTCGCAATCATTTCCCAATGTAGAGGCAAATTCTATACCCTCAAAAATATGTTTTAAATACTTTTCAGCCTGGTACGCCTATTTTGGTCAATAGTTTCACTCGCTCACAGCTTGGAGATTTTTCGTTATTTATTAAAGTATGAAATTGGGCATTAGTGGTTAAACATTTTATTTGGCATTAGTAAATAAAAATAAACGTTTACGGAGTGATATACATACAGGTGTAGCCTTGAGATTTTGACTTGCCCTTTAGTGTGCCTTGGGTACAAAAGGTATGAAAACCACTGGCTTAGGGGTTAGTGTAACTTTGATAAGAGACTCTATACCAAATAGTGATTTTATCACATCTTAAACCTTCAATCTTAAAGAAAATACTTTCTTTCATTTAGAGATCTTGCACAGAATGACAAAACAGCTCTGTCCTCACTACTGTTACGATGCTGGATTATTCATTAGCTGTACATTTGTTCCACGGCACAGATGCAGTCTTTACCTCCCAATGTGGCGGGTGGGGTGGTGTACCAGCCCGGTGCCCCACCAAGTTACCCCGGCACCTTCAGTCCCGCTGGCTCTGTGGAGGGCTCCCCCATGCACAACGTCTACATGAGCCAAGGGCAAACTGCACCCCCACAATACCAGGCCATGCCTCCTACAGGTCAGGAGCTCAACCACAGGAAGAACAATTGTACAACAATCTGTTCACACTTGTAGAAAATCTTATGAACACATAAAATGCGATTGATAATACTACTGTGTTACATAGAGTGAAACAAAGCACCATGCATTCGAGATGCTTATTGGAGATTTATCTCCTTCTGCAGATCCCAACATGGCCTACATGTACCAACCTGCGGGCACCAATGGGCAGCCTGCTCCTCCGGGCCAGGCCCCTCAACCCACCACCAGCCCTGCCTACTCCAACTACCAGCCCACCCCAACACAAGGCTATCAGGTATGACCCGCGAGCCACGCGGCTCACTGTCACACTCCTCTCACCTCTTGCGTCTGATAAAACTGTGGGGGGGGCTGCTGATTGATTCCTGTTGCCTGTGTTCCATCTTTAGAATGCGGTTTCCCAAGCCCAGAGTATGCCCCCCATGCCCCAAGCAGCCCCCGTTAATGGCATGGGCTACATGGGCTACCAGCCGTACAGCATGCAGAACATGATGCCAGGACAGGACCCCAACATGCCCCCGCAGCAGCCCTACATGCCAGGCCAGCAGCCCATGTACCAGCAGGTGAGTCTCCCTTCTACCTGTGGTCCTCTCCAAGCAGCGAGTTGCCATTTAAAATGGGAAACTGAGTACTTTTTTTAACTTTTATTTCAAGCTTGGATTTGTAACTTTTATTAGTTATTTGGGAATGTTCTTACTTTGTAGTGAAGAGCTTCTGTGAGAGTAAACCAGCACCATGCACTGTGTTTATACCCTCAACGTCTGCATTATAAAACCAGGGACTCTGTTTTCAAAACAATATAATTCACTCCTGAGTCCTGACCCACTCAAAGCTATTGTACATTCACATTTACTGCTATGGTTCACATAGACGCAAATGTCGAGCAAGAGTTTCACCAAACACAAACAACATTGCCCCTGCATGACTGACGGTATGTAATAATAATACCATCGTGAAGTTGCGAACTGGAACTCTCTTAATTGTATTGAGCTGACAAGTGTAGGGCTGACTCTATCCTCTGACCTTGTCTTTCTGCCTACTACACACACACACGCACACACACACACTCACACACGTAGAGGCAGCCACAATCACATAATAGGACCCCACACACATACGCACTCGTGTCAAAGTCTGCTGATTACTGTACATACTTTACCGTACTACTTTATAGTTATTCTTTAATTATTTATTTTTGTATTGATGTGACAATGTTGAGGAACCTAAACCAAAGATTTTACTCTTGCGTACTTACATGAGATGTAATGAATAAAAACCTTGAAACTTTGATTCTTAACCTGTGCGTTTCTGTGTCAGATGGCTCCCCCTGGTGGCCCACCGCAGCAGCCACAGCAGCAACAGCAGCAGCAGCATCAGCAGCAGCAGCATCAGCATCAACAGCAACAGCAACAGCCCCAGGCCATCCCAGGGAGTGCAGAGGCACAGCTCATCTCCTTTGACTGACCTCCGCTCAAGTACTCTAGCCTCGACCTGCAGGGTCCAACACACACACTACACCTGTAGCTGTCCTTATCTTTCTCTGGTCTCTCCCCTCTCTCCTGGAACCCCCCTTCCTCCCTCCCCTTCCCTCCCCTCTGGAAACACACCTCGCTGTGATGTTGTGGCAATGTGAAAATATTGTAATGATGTTACAGAACTGTTCTTCTGGCCTGGTCCCCCCCCACCACCACACACACACCACAGGACAGGAATGTGGGTTTAGATGGTGGGGAGGTAGGTGGGGGCCAGACGCTCTTAAATTCTTCCCTCTTTCCATCTTGGTCCCTCCAATATGTATGTAGTATTTCCGTATAAAACAAATTGCAGAAGCTCAAAAATAGTCAGTGGTATTATAGAGTTCAAAAAAATAAAATGAGTACGAAAATATGTCAAAAAGACCATCCTGTCTCATATTTTTCTAAAGAAAATTTGCATGTGTTAAATTGTCATTCTTTTCTGAAATGGGAGTGAGCGTTGTGACTTTTAGCGGCAATGGCGTGACATCTGTGTGTGTGTGCAGTTTAAGAGACCAGTGGGAACATGGATTGAAGAGAGATGTTTGAACCTACATCTCCATCAGCTTCACAAATGGGACATTCTAAAGTAGTTCGATTCCCCCCTACACACACACACACACACAGCAAGAGCACCCCATTTCTGCCACTTATTTGTAGTTCACTGCCTGACATATTGTTTGTCACATGTTTTATTTTAGACCTGTAACGGAACAGAGGGTGGAGATAACATTTTGGAAGGGTTGTTACAAAAGCGGCCAGTTGTTACTTTAATCTTCACTAACAATGATCAATGAGGCAATAGATTCTGCGAGTAAAAAAACTAGCAACAGTGTAGATACTCAAGTCATGATCCACTACTCTCCCCGCAACTGTTACGGCACCCTGCATCCCTTTATCAATGGCTAGTACCACCTAAAGTACTGCAACGGTGTCACACGCTGAAAATAGCCGACCTAGCTTGTAGATCGGCTATTTTCGATCTGATAGTTAGTGTAGGTCCATTGCCAATTAATTAAGTGCAAATTCACCTGCAGGTGTCCTGTCCACTTGTCATTGGTTAACACCAGCTGTTGACTGTGTTTTTATGGATGAGGTTATCTGCAGTGTAAACACAGGTGGGGGATGGCTGCTTTCTCAAGTGCATTGGGGTCTCTTAAACGATATGAAAATCCTGTGTGGTGGGATGGACATGATGTGTCGCATGTGTAATGTAACATACACCCAAGTCAGTGACTTCTGTAACCCTTAAATGCCATCTGTGAAGTTCTTTCTTCCATCATACTGATCTGTCTGACTTCAAAGTAATTTTAAGATTATATTTAATAAATATCTTGTTCTTATTGTCCACATGCTTCATCCTGTTTGTTTTCTTGTGGGATGATATGTAAATAGAGGCATGCACTACTATATTATCTGTTTAATTACTTTAAACTTTTACTGTTTTCATATAACATTTGCACAGGTTGAAAATATTACATGACTTTGAACTAACACGTTAGCCTAGTATTATAAATGAAAAGGCCAAAATATGACAATATGACATTTATTAGTAAAGGGAAAGACGTTGTACATCTCACTTAAAGTCAGTAACAATCGATTAGTGTACATACTGTAAAATCTTGAGTATTTATTTTACTCAGAGTGTACAAATGGACCTTTTTTGGGTGTGCAGTCATTGGCAACACACTACACCAGTTCAGTTTGCTTTATTGGTGCAGTACTACAGTATGAGATTTTATCTCTACATTTTCCATTCTTCACAATCTCCTTCTCTTTTTAGAATTTCCTGAAGATGAGGCATTTGTTGTATTCTTCCATCTCAATCTGGAAAAATGTTGCGTTTCGGAAGTTAAATGGCATATTGTGTCAACTATGTTGGGAGCAAATATGCAAACTGTTCAATTACTCACCATCCTCTCCATACGCATCCCATTCCCATTGGCTAATTGTCTCAGCACATCGATGTCAGGGAGGCCCCACTCTGGATTCCTGTAGGGGTGAAACGTAGATTCTACTCACACGACCCACACAGCAGAAACCAAGCCATCATGTCCTTTTCTGCTTTTGCATTATGCAACACTCACATCTTTCGTAGCTCTGCATCCAGATCTTCATTCAAGCTGGGCGTAATGATGCCATTAATGGCATATGCCTGGAGAAGTGTATTGGAAAGTTAGTGGAGGATGTGTGTGTGCGTCAGTTTGTATGGCTTGCTGTTGTATTTTCCTTGTTACGTGATTGCACTGCACGTGCGTCAATAAACATGAAATTATTAGATACATGCCCCATACAGCATCAAAAGGCCATTTAGTCTGAGGATCTGACCAGCTCCATTGAATACACCCTAGGGAATGAGATTAATGAACAACATAGGCTAATTATTTACAAGATGTGGACTTTGACATATCCATTGATGCGGTTTTACAAGGGTACACATTCTGCAATATTATAGCTTTTCATGTGAGTGACTGAGGATTAATGATTTGTTTTAAGATGGCTCTGTATGCACTGTACCTCCGCTGTTTTAAAGCAGCTATACTGCAGCAAATTGATGGCGATGATAATGTCACAGGAGTTACGGGCAAGGCCCGCCCACATCTCCCATGGTTCACTTGCGTCCAGGTGAACAGGCTGCAACACAGTCTTTGCTTTGGTTGCTGCAATGTAGGCCTTGATGCTGTTAAAAACAAGCAACGTGATTTTTCATATTAATACATTATAAAAGGTATCCTTTGTATACACGCCACATGCCTAGTATCTTAACATGTACAAATAATTTGTCTGAGGATTACAGTGAATAGCAACAATAAAAAACAGATAGATGAAATGTATAAACTTTATTATGTACACAGGTGGTAACAATGCAGAACAGGAGGTGAAAGTATCAGTTATCTATATTCTATCAATGAATGGTGCTTACTGCTTTACTATACAATATTTGACCGTATTTGTGAAACGTTAATGTAGCCATTAGTAAACGGGATGGTCAGTACTGCACACATTGAAGATGTGAGAAGAGCATGGTGCTGGTAGCCAAGCAACAAACGTTTTAACCCATTCAATCCGGAAAGCATCTGTGTCATTTTAGATTTGAGCTATATACTGTATTTTTTTCAAAGATCTTGAAAATGTGTGCAAATCTTTGAATATATATATATATTTTTAAAGCAAACATTTTTAATTAAAATCTTTGCATCTGTGGGTCCCTGGAACAAAATATTTTGAGATGGGGGTTCCGCGGCTAAATACATATCATTTTGGGGGTCCTTGACATGAAAATGTTTGAGCACATGTTTTTCAGAAAACTGTTCTAAACAGGTCTAAATGGGTTAATATGATCAGAGAAGATTTACAGTGTAGTGTACACACCAGTACGCACCTCTCATGGCATTCCTCTTTGATATCTGACGGTTGCCATTTGACAGGGAAGGGAATCTTCTGTGCAAAGTGTATGACATGCTGGCCCGTTCCAGAACCCAGCTCTAAGGCAAACAGCTCCCTGTGAGACTGACTCTCCAGGACTTCCTCCAGCACTGAACACACATCCTCCCAGTTCCTCTCCGCTAGAGGAGACAGCAGCATGGTCTGCACGAGGGAGAAGGCGACTAGATACTAAATAAGAAAAAGAGGTTGTGCATCAACAATGGGTTTTCTCAGTGGAGTGCTAGACCCAAAATCCAGTATACATATAAAAAATAGGAATAAAAAAAAATCCACAAAAGGTAGCACATCCCAAGTACTCACATTAATACTTTTTTATTGGCACACACCAATAAACGAACTAGATACTGTCAGTCTTGACTTGCATTACCATGACAAAAGAAATGCATAAAGAGAGAACAAAATTAAGTGGAAACGTTGAATAGATGTGTTCTATTTCTCTCTTAGAGTCACTCTGCTGTACCGCCACAAGCCGAGGAAATGACTTATTGGTGGAGGCTGAGGCAGGAGATGATCATTGAAGCAGATGGGCCCAGAGATTACCTGGTTAAGAGGATTGATTCTCCATGTGCCCCTCCCCAAAGTTCTACAGGTTACACTAACATCCCCCTGGAAAATACACACACACACACACACACACACACACACACACACACACACACACACACACACACACACAGGAAATGAAGATTGGTAGAGATCATTTATTTAAAAATCGATTACCGATTATTTGTGTTTTTGTGGGAAATTTTATACCATGACGAGGACCATTTGTGCCACAATTACTGTATGTAAATAAATAAATAAACCACAAATAAATGAATTAATCAAAACCGCAATTCAATACTTTAATTTATTTATGTATTTAATTGTGGTTTTTGGTTATTTATTTATAATTATTATGGCACATTATGGTTACCTAGATCAGTGGTTCTCAACCTGTGGGTGATTTTGGGGGATCCCCAGATGACAGTTTTTAATTTAATACCTTAAAAAAAAAGACCATTACTGCATCAAAGGTAATCAACAAACTATACTATAAGAACATGGTCAAATAATATAAGAAAGAGGCAAACTTTTTGAAAATAGCTGATCTACAAGTTCACAAGTCATAACGCCTCGTGAGGTTGTAGATCTGCTATTTCCACAATATTATATATATATATAATATATCTGTGGAACTGAGTCAAACTAAATTGAATGCCTCAACTCCTACATTCCAAGTGCTTGTCTGGTTGAGGGGTACCCAGTTCAAATATGATTATTTTGGGGGGTCCCCAGTTCAAATATAATTCTTTTGGGGGGTCCCCAGTTCAAATATAATTATTTTTTTGGGGGGGTGTCCCCAGTTCAAATAGGATTTATTTGGGGGTCACGGCCTGAAAAGGTTGAGAACATAGACTGTTGAGAAGCACGTCCACTGTTCTTTTCAAGCCCTGACACTGTTGTCCTTGTCCTGTCAATAAAGTTGTGAGCGGTTGTAGGCAGCTTGGTTTGCGTAATGCTTTGCATTGTGGGTAGGTCAGGAGTAGAGCGGAGGACGCCATGTGCTTTTGACTGAGGAGAGAAGGATCTGAATCCAGTCTGAACATAAGAGACCATTAGACCAGCGGACTATTGAGGTTCCGGGGGACTTTATATTAAAATAGGATGTATTGCACCAGACGCTGTATACGGACCGCGCTGCGGATCTCAGCCAATCTTCACCGGTATGTAACGTTGAGACAAGCGGGTGGGTGTCAGCAGGCAGTATGGTTTTATTATGGGGTATCTTGTTGGTATGAAAAGACCCCAGTCATTGCTACTGATCAGCCGGACAGGCTGTGTTGTTCAAGGGCAGAAGACCACCAGCTCATTATGACTAGAATAAACACTATAGTCTGATCTAGCTACCGAGAAGTGCTTTGGTTTGACCCGAGCAGCAGAATACCGGCACTCACCGCTTTTATAAGATCCTGACAGTTAGCAAAGCATCGCTAATGGTTGACAGTTAGCCACGATCAGCTAACTGTAAAGTGGACCTTATGCACATTATCCTTATCATAATAAGAGGCTCCCCTATGCCTGGTGATGTGGGTCTTTTACTTGTCTTTTACCTGATTTAAATAACTGAACATTACAATGTTATAGAGCTCCCTCCATGTCCTCCCTGCAACAAGATGTGCGTCTAGCAGCCAAGGTCATGCTCCTTTCACTTGATGTATAGTGTTGATTTTTAATGCATAATTGTTACTGCTGGCTTCACCAAAGGCTTCAGCTCTGCATGAAACTGAACAGTTCTTGAGCACACTGGTATAAACCAAACGTATTCAAGAAGGCAACCTCCAAATGCTGTTTTGTTCTACTGACATCGTAAATGCTGGATGCATCAAGCCTCTTAAAGAGGACATATCTATCTGTGATGAATCCTTTGGATCCATTCATGTATGTAATCGTTTGGGTCATACGTTCATTCATTCCACAGGCAAGACCTTCAGAGGCAGACGCCGGCACTGTGTGCTCTTAGGTTACTCAAGACCAGTACGGTTGCTTATTGTGATGCTGCCATCGCCACCCCTCCACTAGATGGAGCACCCAAACAATATCCGCCCAAAATCCAACAGTTGGTCAATGACATAGCCAGCCTCACTTTATTAGAGGTGTCGGACCTCAATGAGCTCCTCAAGGTATGTGAAATATTCTGGAATGAATCTGAAACCATGGGACGGTGATAATTGGCACCAGAGATGATATAATAAACTATAAACCCCTCTTGACATACTTTATCACAGAAAACCCTCAATATTCAAGATGTTGGAATGATGCCGATGGGAGCTATGACTGCGGGAGCCCCTGCTCAGGTGAGAGTTGATTGAATAATCATTACATTATGGAGTACTTCATTTCATTCTTTAACCCATTCTTTATGCTTAATTTAAACTCCATTGTACTATGTTTTGCTTGCTGGAAATGTCCTATCTGAGCTGCGTATATACAATCTACGACAGTGTTTTGGCAAGTCCCGGAAAAGACGCGCTGTGATTGGCCAGTAGTCACTTTGAGTGTGCAGTTGAGGCAAACGCTCATCCCAAAACATGATTTACGATTCTACCCATATCGGGACATAACTCGGACGCCGCTCAGTCGGATCAAGCGGACTTCACAACGTTCGGCACGGCAACTTGCTTGCCTGAGCCCGCTCGGCGGTGCCTCTCATTGCTCAAGTCCACTTGAGATGGAGCGCCTCCATTGCAGACAAAAACTATACTTGATCGGCAGGAAAAAATAGTCTGCGGTTGTTGGATTTTTTTTGGCGGAAGCAGGATTCGATGTCTAATGATTAGCGAGGCACGCCACCGCGCCAAGTTCTTGAATGGGGTTTTGGGCTGTATTTTACTCTGCCCGGCCTGCCCCCTTTTTGGTAGAAACAACCAGTTCCTGTTTTTGGGCGGTGAAACCGCCCCTATATGTGAGGTTTGGACATTGCACCCCCCCAACCCTGCGCTGTGATTGGCCACCAGTGTACCCCCCTAACCCTGCACCGTGATTGGCCAATCACAGTCTATTCAGGACTGTGATTGGCTAGTGAAACATGACACATGTGCAAAGCCTATAAATAGGACTATGCACTTAAAAAAAACACTTATGTTTTTTTTTAAGTTAGGGTCGTACAATGGTTGGTCCACAATATTACTTTTCTTTAAGTGAACTTCCATCACTGTGATGACCACTGTGACCACACCGCCCACTTCACACTGGGTGTGATTTTTATTTCATTTCAACCAATTAGAAGAAGGTATGGGCGGTCCTTGGCCAACAGCCAAACACTGTTGTAGACTGTATCTGGGCTTAAAGATCAGCTATATTTGGCGAGCAACACAGTCCACTTGTATGACGAAGTATAAATCAGGCGTTCGGCTGGATTTAGATTTCATGGCTGAAGTAGATTTAACAGCTAAATAACTGCTCTCGTGTGGTCAGTATTTCATGAGGAGTTGGTTCGAGTAATTCTTCCACTTAATGAAGAATCAAATGGGGATCCAAATTAAATGTATAATCCACTGCATCTTATCCTGTGTATTCCCAGGCCGCAGAAGAGGAGGAAATCCCTGTCAAGAAGGAGAAGACCGTTTTTACCGTAAAATTGACAGAAATGAAAGCAGCTGAGAAAGTTAAACTTATAAAAGAAGTAAAGAACTGCATCCAAGGCTTGAATCTAGTGCAGGTAGGTTTTTTATTTCTGTATGATCACTTCCAATTTCACTTGTTTATCCTGTTTGAGTTCTCCCTCCTGATTGGGTCAAATTTGTATCCCCGGCCGACCTGAAAATGTGCTTTCCGTTTGCTAATGAGCTGGAGAGTTTGGGATACCCGTTACTGAACAAACACTATAGCAATTATTTACGTAATATAGAGCTATTCAACACTTATTTTAACAACATAATGCATTGATACTAATGGGTTATTGATGCAAGAGTCTCAGAGGGCGTAAATTAACTTTAAACATTATTTATAGTGCTGCATGTGTGTGTTCTGTGGAGGTTGTTGCGGGCACTTGCCAGTTATTTCTAGTACTGCTGCAGATTGCACAGTGCATGTAATTGTACACAATCACATATAGTATGAGGTCAATGAGGTCGCTTGCACAGATTTATTTTTCTTTGATTCAAAGTCTGAAAGACAATACATAACACATGTATCACCTGACTTGCCATCCAGTAATCAAAACGATACTTTTATCAATCGGATACATTTTCTTATGATTCATTTCTTTTAGAACCACTTCAGTAAAAGGAATGTCCACATATGCATGTGTCTCTGTGGAAACTTTGAAAGTGTTCACACTTCACAGTGTGAAATTATATGCAATTCATAGTCATCCCTTCAATGAGACATTGAAGGAAATGCCCTGTATTGTTTGCTCTGCTCAATAACAAGTCTCAGTCTGAGTCTACCGCTACATCGGCAAAGATTGCACCAAAACTAAAATGAAAACCTAAACTAGACAGCTAGCTATGTCTTGAAATACTTATAAGTTATAATACAGATGGCTAGTGTTTCAGAACAAGCATGCCGGTTTTGATGACATGCACTGGGTGATTTAGTGATCATTTTGGTGGTGCATTTACAGTACATGCCCAGTGCCCTGCCAGAATTCATTGTAGGCTCACTCTAAAGTGATATATTTGGTTAGACTTTGGTCAGAAGATCACCATGGCTGCAAAACACATGAAACTGAGGAGCAGGTCAATTTTAGCCCCAATTCACCTTTAATGTATTCATGAAGACTGGATGTGAGGTAGCAGAAATCTCACCTCATTAGTCGGACTGCCAATCATCAAATCTTTCAGGATAAATCGGGCTTTACTCCTGTCTCTTGCTACCTGTTTTTCTCTTGTTTTTCTGTTTTCTATAAAAGGGAGTGGATTGACTATTTAGTCATTCCTTTAACCACTTAAAACTTAGTAAACTGGACCTGAGTTGGCTCTGTACTTGGACATCTCTATTTCCATCTACACCAAATTCCCCCCCCCCCCCCCAAGCAAAAAATTGCTTGTGAGGTTGTAGATCTGCTATTTTGGGCTAATGTTCCCCTCCAGAATATGAATGCTGGGGTTCAAGTGGTTAAGGGATTTGTCACCTCTCTGGCCTCACTGTTTTCTGTTGTTCTGTCTCTCCTCACTCAGGCTAAGAAACTGGTAGAGGCCCTTCCGCAGGAGATCCGGGCCAATGTTTCCAAAGAGGAGGCAGAGAAACTGAAAGCAGCCCTGGAGGCAGCAGGCGGCACCGTGGTGCTGGAGTAGACCTGCACATCCAGCCTGTGTGCTACTTATTCCTTATTTCTGTTTGTCCTTTTTTTTTAATACACTGAAGAAGAAAGGAACCTGGGGGGGGGGTGAAGCAAATGCCTTTTGACGTTTCCACTTGCTTTATCAGAGGTGAGGCGGTAAAGAACTCAGACTGAACTTTGCAGGCTGCTAGCCTGAGCACAGTGACCGCCCGCTGTCTGCTTGTCCATGTGTCAACTCCTCTATTTGTCTCATACTGTATGTAGCCTGTGAGCTACAGAAATGCTGGCCCTGGGTTACCAAGTAAGTCGGTGGTCATTTTGTCTTAGTCTGGGAATATTATCAGAATAATGTCATATCTAGGAATAAATTCCTTACCAAGAAATTTCTTCACCAATGTGTTTGTAAAGGTGTCTAGTAACACATCTCATAAAGACTGAAATGCAGTTTCCCTAGGGGAATTTGACAGCTGCTGAAAGTTGGGGTACCCACCATAACCTTATGCGGGAAATGATTTCTTTTTAATTCTGTTTTAAGTAGCATATGAGGGGTCAAACTAGGGTGTTTTTATGATTCTGAATCCATTGCAAGCATTTCTTTTGCACCAAAACCACTCCTTGGGCTAAAAACGGCCCAATCTCAATGGGCTTTTTACACAAAAAAATTACCTGGAAAAGGTTGGCTATGGCCGTTTTAAGCCCAAGGAGTGGTTTTGGTGCAAAACAAATGCTTGCAATGGATTCAGAATCATAAAAACACCCTAGTTTGACCCCTCACATGCTACTTAAAACAGAATTAAATTTAGATATTTTTCCCCGCATAAGGTTATGGTGGGTAGGGTACCCCAACTTTCAGCAGCTGTCAAAAATTCCCCTAGGGAAACTGCATTTCAGTCTTTATGAGATTTATGATTTATGATGTTACTAGACACTTTTACAAACACATTGGTGAAGAAATTTGTTGGTAAGGAATTTATTCCCAGATTTTTGAAATATCCCCTGACTATCTGTGTACATCTAACTCGTCATGAGGCTCGTTCTGAACATCTGCCTTTAGGGACACTCTTACTATTGCCTGTGGGGAAAATGTAGTACACAAGAAGACAGAGCTGTGTCTTTCTGTGGCTGATAGGGTCATTAATAATGTGATTAAAGTAAAGATATTCATTTTACTTCATGTATTCTTACATTGTTCATTTATGGTTGATTAATCTGGGTGCAAAGAACTTGGTCTAGTGATAAAATCAGGGCTCGAAATTGCAGCGTTTTTTGTCACATCATTTATGCTCCCTTATGCTCTTTTTCTGTCGAACACCTCTCGCTGTATATTTGCTAGTTCCTTCTGTCAGAATACGCCGTGTGAGCTGAGCTGACAGTAGGCACTAATATTGCCTAGTTTAGGTAATATACTATATATTACCTAAACTGTAATATGTAGGTGCATGTCGTGTGGAGATGGTTTGCTCATTGGCACAATGTCACCGAATGCTGCTGCACTGACATTCCAATGCTTTCTGTGTGATCTTCATCAGATCCTCAGCTTGACATTCATTCTCCCATCATCCTCTGTTATAACGTTTCTGCAGAGGCAGGCTATTATTCTATGCCTTGTTTGCACAAGCGCACACTTTATTCTACCATTGCCTACATGTGTAATGTGTTATGGACATGAAATGATGACAATTCTATTTAGGCTACTATATTTACATTGCACCACTGCTACCAAGTATTAAAAAAGGCAATTTCGAGCCCTGGATATGCAAACTAGAAATCTAAGTGTGTTGACTTAAAGGTCAATACTGCCGTCCATACATGTCAGTCTGTTCACAGCTTTGGCTATATGTTGTGAATAAATTGACAATTTTCCTGTTAACGGGTTTATTTATTTAATTTTGTGTGTTCGTTTAGAAATGTTCCAGTCATTACAATGGTTCAGAATCAATTATTCATTCTGAATATTGAACTAAACATCATTGTGCGGTTAAGAAGTCGACATGGACGTTTGAATTTAGTTGGGGAAAGCAAAGCTCTTTTCCAGGGAATATTTTCTAGGCTTTTCAAATCAAACCGCACTATAAAATGCTTTAAATGCAACAATAAATTAAGGTAACCCCTTAAAACCGGGAAAGCATCCGTGTCATTTTAGGTTTTTGGCCATTAAAAGATAGCAGATATACAAGCTCACAGTGCGTCACTTAGTGCCATGCTGCGAGCTTGTACATCTGCTATTTTTGGACAATCTTGAAGTGTGTGAACTACTGCTTTAGAATCGGCCTCAGGTCTAAATGGTTGAAGCAGAAAATAACCATGCGATGATATTTTGTTGTTGGATTCAATACGTTTCTGCAAGTTGATTTTCATACTGTGCTGAAATTAATGGAATCCAGTGATATCCTCGGAAATCATACGAACTACAGTATGCTTTGGAAAGATGCCAGACCACCGGTATGGTCCTTTAAATGTGTCAATCTTCTTAACTGACAATGTCAAGTCACTGTTACCCAGTGCTTATGTGGATACTGTTCTTCTGCCCGATAACCACTAGATGTCATCAAAAACATGTCAGACAGATCTACAAACAAGACCCTATGCTTAAATGAAAATTTGTAGACAAATGTAAACTCAGCAAATCTGCCATTGAATTTCCATCAGAGTCTCTTAAAGGAGTAGTTCACCCCAAACAATACTTAATTTCTATCAATTACACACGCCACTATGAAGCCTTGAATTCATGTAGATATTTTGTTTTTGTTACATTCCTAAGCCAATAATTAGATGACCGGGTGGCTGCTCAGTAGGAGACGCAATTGAGTCTGGAGACTCCACCGGGCATCAAATTATCGTCTTGGAATGCGACAAAAACAAAAAAATCGCCATGAATTCAAGGCTTCATGGGGTGTGTAATTGATAGAAAATAGGTAATTCTTTGGGTGAACTACTCCTTTAACCTAATTTATTTTCAAATCTAATTATCATTGGGCATTCTCAGGCAGCTGAATTGTATTCAACATTGATATCTGATGTGAACTATCTTGACTGATGGTGGTCTGTTGCAAAGAATGCAAACATAATTTTTGTTGGATGCATCGCCATGCCGGCTTGTTGTGGTGGACATTTTTGTCAAAATTCTATATTTACCAGAAACAGAGCTAGCCCTGAATGTATACTACTAGTGCTGTGGTCCTCAAAGTGGGTTGAGGGACCTTCGGGGTTGCTTCAAGGTGGTCCGAAGGGGCCATTAAAAGGTCTGTAACTCTGAGAGTGTACAAATGGACACACTCAAGAGTTATGGGGGGTCCTTGAAAATAAAAAGTTAGAGAACCACTGTACTGGTGGACTCCTAATGTGTCATAGTAAATCAGTGTCATACATATTCTGAAGACAATCTGGAGATTGACATTCAGTAATTGGGTCTTATGATCAAAATAAGAACATTATAATGTTATGTAACAAAATCAAAAATTTGCCAAGGACATGTCTTATACATTTGTCAGTGTGGACATATTGATGACCCCTGGTTGGATGGTCTACTGTCAACCCTTCAGATGGCATTGCTCAGTGAGTATCCAGTTACTATGTTTCTATCATGTCACCGACATAAGACCCTCTCTGAATCAGCACACATTTTAGTGGCCAAACTCCCCCATTCACACAACCAGTACATGACTGCCTATTTAAAGTCATGTCACGCAAAATGTTTAGGTATTTTTTACTTTACTGGAGTATTTCTAATTTTCAGTACTTCTACTCCACTACATCTCAGAGGCAAATATTATACTTTTACTCCATTACAATTATTTGAAAACTTCAGTTACTAGTTACTTTGTAGATTTGGATTATTATTACAAAACATACATTACCCGCTTCAGCCCTATATACATTTCGGCCATTTGAAAATAGCATATCTACAAGCTCACAATGCGTCGCGGTGCGACGGATTGTGAGCTTGTAGATCTGCTATTTTCAAAAGATTTTAATACATTTTGAAAACTGGGACAGTGCATAATGAGTACTTTTTACTTTTGGTACTTCAAGTTCATTTGGACACCAATACTTTTGTACTTCACCATAGGCTAAATGTTTAATTCCGGACTTTTGCAACAGAGTATGTCTTACATTGCAGTATTGATACTTTTACTTAATAAGTAAAACATTTGAGTACTTTTCCCCACCACTGTTGGGTTATTCTTGACAATGTTTTCCCAAACCCTGTGACCTATGACCTGCATGTTGAGGTGAGTATGCAGTGAATGCATGCTGAAGTATGATCCTACTGCAGTGGGATTTCCTTGCACTGAGATGCCAAGGCGTTTTTTGTGTCACGTACTGACTTGGCTGCTGAGGGTCTATCTTTGACAGCTGGCCTGTCGTGTACCACATTCACAAAACTATAGCAGTACTTAAGGAGCCGGCTTACTATTTTTGTATCGGTCACGTACACACTATTGGGCCATAACCAGCAGCAGTGGTGGAAAAAAGTACTCACATTTTTTTTACTTCAATACTGCAATGTAGAAATACTCTGTTACAAGTAAAAGTCCGGAATTCAAAATTTACTTGAGTAAAAGTACAAAAGTATTGGCATCAAAATGTACTTAGAGTACCAAAAGTAAAAGTAGTGTCCCAAGTTTAAAAAAAAATCTTTTGAAAATAGCAGATCTACAAGATCACAATGCATGGCATTGCAAGCATTGTGAGCTTGTAGATCGGCTATTTTCAAATGTCTGAAATGTATATAGGGCTGAAGTTGTTACTGTATGTTTTGTAATAATAATCTAAATCTGCAAAGTTTAAGTAACTAGTAACAAAAGTTTTCAAATAATTTAAAGTAAAGTTTACCAAAGAAATATTTACCTCTGAGATGTAGTGGAGTAGAAGTAAAAGTACTGACATTTGGAAATACTCCAGTAAAGTAAAAAATACCTCAAAACTGTACATTTAAGTACAGTACTTGAGTAAAAGTACTTAGTTACTTTACACCACTGATAACCAGCTGCACCCCTTTCTTGGCAACATGTAGTAGATGACCTGTACACACTACTGGAGCAGCACGCATGTGGCACATTGGAAATGCTTTTAGCCTACTTGAGAAATCAAAATCGAATGCACTTTTGTGACTTTTACAATAAGGAATAGCCCTATTTTTCAATCAGTTTGTCCATCATGATTCGTGTATGTGATAATATGAACATGGTCAGCAATCAACAACAACAGCATTGGAGTGGAACAACAAGGCTATTCGAGGGAAGTGGACGGACACAGTAGGAGTTCAAGAAGAGGCGATGCGCTTTCTTTGGATTTGTTCCTGAACTTGAATGAACATTAATTTAACTACAAAGTTCCTTCATTATGCAGGAGAAGCGCATCTCACGCTGGTATTTTGGTGGAGTTTCCAGCTGCGCAGCCGCCTGTCTAACGCACCCATTGGATTTGATCAAGGTAACTAACTTTAACCAAATATTTCAGATTATGAACCGCAGAGTCCCCAACAGCTCAGCTGCAAGACACTTTAATTGCGATTAGACGTTTTCGCCGCATTTCCCACTATTTAACCAGCTGCCTAATTGACTTCAATGACCTGAAAAAACTGAACACGTGGTAATTTCATATTCCAGCTGTAGCCTGTTCCTCGAGGCCCACTTTAAAACCACTAATTTTAAATCTTTTCAAAGGCTATATTTTTATTAAATTATTTTTTGTTTTAGTTTCTTTGTAATTTCTACAATTTCTTATCCATATAGGCTACAGCTACACAAATATAGATTGTGTTGATATACACATAGTAAGTAGAGGTCAATCATGTGCATATAGGGGCCCAGGTGTGCTTGAGTTCTGCTGCCCTTGGCTTCGCGTGGTCGAAAAGTTCCCCAGTAGCCTTTTTTGGCTGGTGTTTAACACCAAATTTGCCCATGAAAAAATACAATAAAAATACAATTAGCATTCGTATTTTAATTAGGCAATCAAATTAAGAGGGAAATGAAATGTACCCATGAAATCGTCGTAGTAGAAGTTCACAGTCCCCCAAATGTTTTTGTCTCAATTAACACTGCTTCGTTCTGAGTCTGACATTAATCAAAACTTAATCAAACTTGTCATTAGCACCACATCCCTCCAGCCCCAGTTTGGTACGAATAGCTATCACTCAAGTAGGCACTGTTTACATGTAATAACACTTTGTGTGTGTGTGTGTGTGTGTGTGTGTGTGTGTGTGTGTGTGTGTGTGTGTGTGTGTGTGTCACACACACATGCGTGCGCACACACACACACACACACACACACACACACACACACACACACACACACACACACACACACACTGTGTGTGTGTGTGTGTGTGTGTGTGTGTGTGTGTGTGTGTGTGTGTGTGTGTGTGTGTGTGTGTGTAAAAGTGAGATTGTTGTTGATGATTGAATGGTGTTGAAAGCTGGTGAAAAATCAAACAGCTTGGCATGAGCCCAGCTTTATATATCAAGCATGTCATAGAAGGACTGATGATCTAGAGTCTTATGAATAGGAGAACAGGTCCCAGGTCCGTAGAACTCAGAACTACATTTTGGAACTGGAAGGCTCATAAAGCACTAAGCTTGTTTAAAATGAGATACCCACGCACACAAATCATGATTTTGATCATCTCCTGTGCTGATTGCATACAGTGTAATGTAATATATCTAGTGCATGCATGTACCTTGCTATACACACTAGAACGATATAGTTTGTATGACTTTATATTGCATCCTTCCTAATCCTAACGTTCTTTCTTAGAACAACTGAACCCTGACTGGCTGCATTACTTTCATGAAAACCTGTAAAAGCTGTGTATTCTTCATGGAGCTGTGTTTCAGTAGAATATAAACATAGTGAACATAGTGAGTGAGACAACATCAGGGTGGGAATGGTACAGTGTGTCAGAATGTGTGGTGGGATTGCCCCCTTTGTTCCCTTCTGTAGCCCCTGCCCCTAAAATGACAGTGCAAAGTATCTACTGTATCAATTGTCACTCGGATTCACTTGTATGTGGTTTGCTATTTTTAGGTGCACTTACAGACACAGCAGGAGGCGAGGATGAAGATGAGTGGGATGATGGTGAGCGTTGTGAGGAGAGAGGGATACTTGGCCCTCTACAACGGTCTGAGTGCATCCCTTTGTCGGCAGGTGAATGGACATGCGCGCACACGGGCAATTAAGCAACTACATTATTTAGTTGCATAAATCAATGAATCATTGTTTATCCACCATTATCAACGTTTTGTTAAAATGTCTGCTTCTCCTGTCTGATAGATGACATATTCTCTGTCTCGGTTTGCCATTTATGAGACCGTGAGGGACATGCAGAGCTGTCAGAACAAAGGCGATATGCCTTTTTATCAGAAGGTCCTGCTAGGGGCTTTTGCAGGTACGGGATGCTACACAGGCTACAGGTTGTTGTTCAGTTCTTTAAGACCTGCTTTTGTATGATGGCTGTGTTACGATTCTTGTCCTGCAGGTTTTGCAGGAGGTTTCATTGGGACACCAGCTGACATGATAAATGTCCGGTGAGTGATGTTGTAACGCCGTGTACATAACATCATCTGTGGAAGTATTCAACAGAGATCAGAGATTGATGGCCGAGGCAATTTTTTTTTTTTTCAATTTGTATAGCACATTTCATTTCAATTCAAAGTGCTTTACATAGTCATAAAAAGGCATTAAAAGGCTACATTTAAAAGCATAATACAAGAAATAATTTGGTCTGGGTGTATTTGTGGGGACAGGATTATCATATCGTGACAGGGCATTTTATACTTGGCCAACATAACATGTGGTACTTCAACCCGTGCACCAAAGGGGACTATAATAACAAGCATAATATGACCCTGACTCTCTGTCGTTCAGTATACATATACTACATGTACCTCTGTAGTATGTAAGACCGTGTTTGTCCTTACTGTAGGAAAGTACTCCATCGGAAGCACCATACACACACACACCGTACAATTGACATTATGCATCACAAAGAAACAGGTGCAAGTTGACAGTTTTTAATGTTTTTAGCCTGTATTTAAAAGTAGTCAAGAGTTGGCGGAAGCCTCAGACACACAGCAAATCCGTCGCCATGCTCGGGAAATGATCCCGGGACACACTGTCATCATATCAAAGCCTCTATGTGGTACGCACCGTAACCACTTGGAAGAACCACTTTAAAGAAGCAATATTTTAAAAATCAATTCTAAATTCACCAGAAATCAATGCAGAGATCATCTGAGAATTGGGAGCTAGTTAAAACTCTAGCACCTGCATTCTGAATGAGATAGCTGATAGCTTTTAGGTCAGTCTGATGAATCAGCTGTGTTGTTTTTGTATTGTTGTTGCTGTAGCAATGCAGCAATACCACAACCACAGATACCAATACAACTACCTGTATTATAGCCCTGCTAGTAAAGTAATTCTCATTAATGCTAATGAAATTTGACTCAAAATCATCACCTTGCAGATTTTCATGTTCAGTGTGTCACTCATTTGTGCATTATTACTTTGTTTAACACTGAATTCAAGATTAGCACTGGGGAGGTTACAGTATGCATTACCCATGTCGATGATGATTACATCAAAGGTTTTTCATTTAACTTCTGTCCAGCATGCAGAATGATGTCAAGTTGCCAGTAGAGCAGAGGAGAAAGTGAGTATTTGGAAACATTAGTCCACTACACTGTATATGCATTGTTTGAAATATTTTACAGCCCCATTCATAAAAGGTATATTGTATATGTTTAAATCAGCACATTGTGAGTTTTGTTTACCCACCAGTTATGCTCATGCACTAGACGGACTGTTTCGGGTTTGGAACAAAGGTAAGATTCAATTAAGGGCACCTAACCATTTTTTTTCTTCTTTTTTTTTTAGAAAAGTAATTAATCTATTATTTACATCATAAAATGACAGAATATCGTTGCTGTCTGGCAGAAACTTTGTATCTCCACAGTTTAACCAATGAAAAGTATTAACAAGCTTGTGACTAAATAATAACTACATTGGATCCTTTGGAACACAGGTTCTTTTTCCAGTTCCTGAAAGGTTTCTGGCCGACAGTGACAAAATATTATATTGTAAATATAATGCCCAAGCTTATCCAACCGTAGCCTGGTAAACCGCAACAAGAAAATAGCATTTGATCAACACTTTTACTAGCCTGATATCAGACTGAATTGATGGAGTCTATGGTCTGGATCCAGGCAATCATTTTACAATAGATTAACATTACTGTCAATGACGAATACCCCCAGTGAAGAAAATAGTTTAGTGGGTCAAGAGTTGGCTCAGGCCTCAGAAGAAGCTGCCATTCTGTGAACCGTTGAAGGTCACTGATTTCCGCTCTGTGTTTTGGCAAATTTGTGTCTGGATGAACTCCAGTGTCTCCTCAGCTGTGAATCCTACCAAACCATCCACAGCAACCATGTTTGTTTAATCTGTTTGAAATGGTAAGCTCTTTAAGTAGTGGTCGCTCATGGCGCCAGTTCAGTGCATTGCCAATCAGCTGAGCTGATTGGTCAGCTGCCATATAACCCCTGGGGAAGATATGGTTGCAGACCAATCAGCGCAAGCGTATCACCCTTTCTGTCCTGTCTATCACTCACCTCACCCGAGGAAAATAAACAGGCTAATAAATAGGCTGGGTATGTGAGAAATAGAACATATCAGAAATTGTTTACATATAGGCCGATAAGCATTATTACATTTTTATTTGATTTAAATTAGTAATTTAATGTATTAATCAATTATTTGATTAATCATTTCTTAATAATTTCTTCCCTTGTTAATACAATGCTAATGTAATGCTTTAAGTGCAGATGTAGTCAGGATTTGATTTTCTAACTAAAGCATGACCACTGGGCCATTTTATTCCAGAGGGATTGAAGAAACTGTTCTCTGGAGCCACAATGGCTTCTAGTAGAGGTGCACTTGTCACTGTAGGACAGGTGAGGACATCTTGGTTATCTGCTGTGTCACAAAATGTTGTATGACTTAGATCTACAGTAGGTACAATATATTGTTGTGTCCCTGCAGCTGGCTTGTTATGACCAGACCAAACAGCTGGTTCTGGCCACTGGCTACTTGGCGGACAACGTCCTCACTCACTTCTTGGCCAGTGTCTTTGCAGTGAGTAACTGACTTCCCGTCTTGGTATACTACAACAGTAAGAATCAATGTCAAATGCCTTCTTATCTCCTTTTTCTACACAGGGGGGCTGTGCGACCATCCTGTGCCAACCAATGGATGTTGTTAAAACTAGATTAATGAATTCAGCAGGAGAATACAGGGTGAGTCTGTTTTACTCACCTGTCGTGATTATTGTTATACAGCATTAAGTATTATAATTATACGGTGTGATGCGATGCGAGAGTGCGGTCTAGCCAACACAAACTTGGGACTCCTGAATTGCTGCAATCGACACTCTCCTATCTAGCATCAGGGTCTTGAGCTCTACAGCTAACATGAGACAGCGTTAAAGCAGATTATTATTGAATTATAATGCATTATAATGCAGTACAAGTATATTTATAATGCATTATAGACATGGGCTTCATAGGAAGCATTACAGAAATGTTAAGCTTCATGTCTACTGTGTCTGCTTCCATGTTTATGATGTATTGGGTTGCTTCTTGGATGATCTCTGTGGTTTCAGCTTGTCTTTGCTAGGGCGTAAAAGTTTAATTCCTGGCCCAACTAGAGAACTGCACAGTTTGACATTACCCAGCTTCTACTTATTTCTTTACTTTGGTTTCAGGGTGTTTTTCACTGCCTGACAGAAACAGCAAAGCTTGGTCCCAGGGCATTCTACAAGGTAAAATCAAATCACTGTTAATGAGATGATTATATTCCATATAATCCCTTTCATTCTTAACCCATTGAAACCGGGAACGCATCTGTGTCATTTTAGATTTCTTTGGCTATTCAAAAATAGCAGATATACAAGCTCACAGCGCGTCACTTCGTGCAGCGCAATAAACTTGTAGATCTGATATTTCTTTTTTATCTTGAAAATTTGTGCAAATCTTTGAATATATATATATTTTTAAACATTTGAAACATTTTGAACTCAAATCTTTGCTTCTGGAGGTCCCTGGAACTAAATATTTTGAGATGGGGGTCCGCGGCCAAATATATAATTATGGGGACCTTGACATGAAAAAGCACCAATGATACAGCAACACGTTTTTCAGAAGTTTTTTGTTAGGAATAGGATTTAGAAGACATTTGTAGAATCGGCCTCAGGTCTTAACAGTTTAAACACATCTGTTCTCATTTGACTTGCTTTCAATATTGCTCTGGAAATGTTAAGATCTAACTCCACTATTTGTACGTCCATGAAGGGTCTTGTTCCAGCTGCTATCCGCCTCATCCCTCACACAGTTCTGACCTTCATGTTTCTGGAACAGCTCAGGCAGCACTTTGGCGCGGTGGTTGTAGCCTGAGAGGGATTTGTGGCACTTTGACAGATGTCAGTCTCCAAGGCCAGGCTCCATTACTTTGTTAAAGGAGAAATCCGGACATTTTAAGTGTTATCTTTGATGTGTAGTTACTCACTCACCGAGTTAGGAAGTGGCGTTGAGTTTTTCCAGCGATTCCCCTGTCTGTGAGTCTCGCGAGATTTCCCGTCCTCGGCTCACTGCGCTCCTCGGGAAATCTCGCGAGACGCAAGATTTCACGCGAGAGGAAAACATTCACGTCGCTGACCATGAACGCCAGCTCGTGAGTGATAAACAGTGCATGTGAAAGTATCAGGAGACACCATGAGGAGGATTTGTGGGAAAAAAAAGAAGTTTGGAGCTGTGGAATTAGGCGATTTTCACTAAGACACGCGCCTCCCACTATGCCAATGGTGGGGGTTGACCAGACTCACAGACAGGGGAATCGCTGGAAAAACTCAACGCCACTTCCTAACTCGGTGAGTGAGTAACTACACATCAAAGATAACACTTAAAATGTCCGGATTTCTCCTTTAACTGTTGGACAAACTAGTGCACACACTGAAATTCCAGAGTTTTCATTCAGAAATTTACCCAGGGTCCATTAGTTGACTCGACACTTACATTTACTGTGTACAGTGGTAGCAAAGAGGGGACAAGTTCCACTCCCAAAAACCCAATCTATCTAGACCCCACCGGGAAGCTCCAGTAAACTAATACATTTTTCTCGGGTTCTGCTGTGAACGGACTCATTGACCACATTGTCTCATTAAAGCTAGTATGGTAATATGGAATATCAGTGACTGAGCACTTTAGTATAATTGCATTGTGAGTGATTGTACAATGAATTGATGTGAAATATTAGGCACAGATGTTCAAGTTCAAAATTATTTTTTCTTTTCATTTGTTTTTACTTTCTTTCTTTTTTTTTTTTTTAACTTTTAACTGTCTTTGAGTCATTTGTCAGAGTAGTCTTCAAATTGTGTGGTCAACTTCTGCCCTGTGGAGGGCAGTATTACACCAGTCAATTACAGGTGTGTGTCATGTACATTTATTGTAGAGTAGTAATGCCTGTAATAGTGTCTTTATGTGTAATAGTGCAGATATAGAATAATTGGATTAGTATCAGAGAGATTTTTTTAATCATTTATAAAATACTGTCCAGGTTTATGTACTGTATATGCATATTTTAACATTTCCAAATTTGTTGGATTTTGTCAAAGTATTCACTTGAGTCGAAATCAGCAGTAGTTTAACATCTTGGAAGCAAAAGTGATTAATAAATAAAGGTTGTTCTTATAAATGTTGTATGGCTGTGTTTTTCCTGCTCTTTAGCTAAAGGGCCTGATATCTTATTGAAGGTTGGGGAAATTAATAGTTCCCTCCAGGTATCGTTTTAAGCAAAGATATCACTGATCAGAACAGTACTTAATCACCCAGGGAACAGGCCCCAATTAGGATTTAGGAACATTACGCATTTTCTTTCATAATGTCATTCAACAGTTGCTGGAACCTTGAGAGTTGTTCGACATGGTAAAGCTTAGATTTCATTTTGGTTCACCGAAATGTTGGGATTATTTATTTATTTATTTTTGAGTCTTGAAAAACTCTTGAAAAACTTGGAGAAATTGTCTATATGTGGTTTTATATGCAAGCTGTGCTTTTCCTCTCCATGATGCTCAATCCATCATGCTCAGCTTTCAAAGAAGCCTGATAAATTGACCTTCCCCCAGAGTTAACATGGCTGCTGCATTGACCGTCTCTGTTTGATAGCTGTTGACGGATATCTGCAGTCATGTCATCTCTTCCTTGTCCTTCTGTGGTGCAAGAGGCACATATAGCAAGTGTCATTTCAGTTTCTGAATGTCAGTACTGTATGCATTAGAACCTGTTGAATGATCGATGTTGCTGAGTTATTGTGAAGATTTTCAAGGGTATGTGTACAGTGTAGCAGACATGAACGGTAATTGATTTCCTCTTGGCTTGAGACCCCCTGGAATACAACATATAGCCTGGTAAACCACCCATGTGGCGGAAATCACATTTCAATGTGATTTCCGCCACCGGGGTGGTTTACCAGGCCATCAACATACGGCATACAGCATTGACTGTAAATATATCTGAACTGAGGCACTGGTCAGATTATGGAACTATGCACCATCAGTTTCATATATGAACTGAAATTTCACTGCTGCAAAAGGTCATCTGGATTACTGTCCAATTGCACTTTAAATACACCATTTAAGACCTGGGTGGCTGGACCGAAGCTCTCTTGATATCCTTGCCTTAACTTGGAGTGCAGGTTTATTTTTGTCATTTCTGTTTTATCAGGCACTCTATCACTGATACAATACAGAATGTCTAGCATGGTGGAAAACATCCTTTAGGGATGCAGTTAATGATGACTGCATGTGCGTGCGTGCGTGCGCACACGCACACATCCTTCTCTCCCCATCTCTAAACTATCAGTTAAGGACCAGACAATCTAGCCTTGAAACTTATCTCAGACTTCATGGTGTGTGGTCCTGGAACGGGAGAACAGTGATGATCAAATTACCAAAAAGCTGAGACCACAAAAGCACAGCACTGATATACTTCATCTCTGAATTGGGAAAAGTGTGGTACTTGACTTTCACATTAGCTCAGCTGTGTATAAAAATACATATGCTTTGTAGCAGTTATATTTGCCACTGGCATAGGATGGTTTTAAAACAAGACTTTATCACAGAAAAACCTTCTGGCAGACGGAGCACCAAGGCTAATACAAATTAATGTTTATAAGAAAAAGGGAAATAACATTGTTTGATGAGGGATGTGCAATGCAACAGTAGTTTGATGTGATTCCAGAAACAATTAACGCTCTATCATCTCCACCAAGCTGAAGGTAAGGTGGGGGGGGATTATGTTTTCACCCCTGTCTGTCTGTCTGTCTGGGGCTCACAAACCACTCGACCCATCGCCAAATTTCTTGTGCACGTTTCCAGTAGGCCAAGGAAGTACCTCCATGCATTGATATGGTATGGCTCCTCAGAGGCAGATGTTTATGTCTCTAGTCTCCCTGGGGT
This sequence comes from Gymnoscopelus braueri, assembly GCF_963280865.1. Lineage (NCBI taxonomy): Eukaryota > Metazoa > Chordata > Actinopteri > Myctophiformes > Myctophidae > Gymnoscopelus > Gymnoscopelus braueri. The sequence continues at coordinate 16,343,454 of NC_137615.1, forward strand.
CATGAACAATGAACAACAATCTGTTCCTAAGGGCAGGTTCTATTACTTTAACTGTTGGACAAACTAGTGCGCAGGGGGGGCGATGATCTACGATTCTGTCCCTATCGACATAACTCGGACGGCGCTGAGTCGGCTGAAGGTGACTTCACAACGTTCGGCACGGCAACTCGCACGCCTTAGCTCGCTAGGCGGTGCCTCGTGGCTCAAGTCCCCTTCAAACGGCGTGTCTCCGTCGGTGAAAACAAGTGCACCCTTTTCAATCTGACTGGTTATCCAATCATACTGTAGCATATATATATATATATATATATATATATATATATATATATATATATCTCTGTGTGTGTGTGTGTGTGTGTGTGTGTGTGTGTGTGTGTGTGTGTGTGTGTGTGTGTGTGTGTGTGTGTGTGTGTGTGTGTGTGTGTGTGTGTGTGTATATATACTGTATAATTATTGTGTTTTTGTGAAAACACGTGTACTGTATAAGTGAAACTTACAACTTTACTAGGCTGCTTATAAAAATTTATTAATTAATTAACTAACTCAATATACTGTACATAATTATATTGTATTACCACTGGGGGTAACCCAGCCCCGTACCCAGGATTGGGGTGCCTTTGGCTGGGTAGAGGGGCGGCGTGAGGCCCGTGACCCGGTTCTTTTAGAAAAATAAAAAAACGTGCTAAGTGTCCAGGGCCCTCTGGGAGCACGGCCTCTGCCTTCCTGCCTCAAGGAATTTTCCCGCAGGTGCGTGGAGGGCCGACTGGGGGGTCCCCTCCACCCAGCCCCGTACCCAGGATCAGGGTGCCTTGGGCTGGGTAGCGGGGCGGCGTGAGGCCCCTGCCCTTGTTCTTTTTGAAAAATGCCTTATGTCCTCCACTCTGCATTGTTCTCCTGAAAACACAAAACTGTATGAATACAATAGTCTTTTCATAGTACAATAGTTGATCTTGACCCGATCGATCTCTGTAGTACAGTACATACTGCACTAGCCTCAGTCCTTTGTCCCTTACTCATCCGAGGGGGTCACTCAATTGTTTGTCCACATATGTCTGTCTCCATAAACCTGTATCTGTGGGCAAACATACAGAGAGTATGTCTCTGGATGTTTACATGAGCAGTTTTTTTGTGTGAATTGCAGCAGATGAGCACGGTTCGCTGGTCACACCTACAGTGGTGGAAAAAGTACTCACATGTTTTACTTAAGTAAAAGTATCAATACCGCAATGTAGAAATACTCTGTTACAAGTGAAAGTCCGTCATTCAAAATTTACCTGAGTAAAAGTACAAAAGTATTGGCTTCAAAATATACTTAAAGTACCAAAAGTACTCAATAATGCAGAATGTCCCATTTCACAAGTTTTGTAATGTCTAAAATGTATTAAAATCTTTTGAAAATACCAGATCTACATATAGCTCACAACTATTTTTATTTTCAAATAGCCGAAGTATATATAGGGTATATAGGGCTGAAGTGGTTAATGTGTGAAGTGGTTAATGGTTTCAAATAATTATAGTGGAGTAAAAGTACAATATTTGCCTCTATACCTCTGAGGTGTAGTAAAGTAGAAGTAAAAGTATTGAAAATTTGAAATACTCCAGTAAAGCAAAAATACAGTACATATAGGCCTATGGAGAGCGATGATGTGAAATCCCTCCCGGGTTTAGGAGGAGCTGCTGCTCAGCAGAAAATGTGTCAGATGTGTTGAAAGCGTGTCTGCTAATCAGCACAGTATGTTCTGATTGTTTTAAATCTAAATCACAATTTTCCTGGCCATGGAGTCAGGCCTATTTTGTTCAGCTTATATATGTAATGTCACGAGATTCCATATCCATTTCCCCATGTTCATGATATAACAGCCAGAGGAACAATAAATAACCTGCAGAATCATGTGCAGCCTTGATGTAATTTATTGTATAGGGTGTTTACTTGGCATGATGCTTTGGCAGCACTTTCTAACAACAAAGAAAAGAAAAACTAACATTGCTAACAGTGAACAAAGACCACACAAAATAAAGCTACCTCTCCAGGCTTTGCCTTTATGTATACATTCTCCAATTTCATTATTTCCATCAGTAGACTGAAACCAATTCACGCAAACATTCCACACTAGGGACCACAAACAGCCTGCCTGTTGCTGATATGAGTCTTCTGTTTGTGAGCTTAAATAACAAGACAGACCAAATGTGGTGATTCATCCGCAAAATGGCCCACTGTTGCTGGACATCTCAGAGTTAAAGGAATAGTTCACCCAAAAAAGTACTTATTTTCTATCGATTACACACCCCATGAAGCCTTGAATTCATGGATTTTTGTTTTGTTTTTGACGCATTCCAGACCAATAATTTCATGACCGGGTGCATTTCCGTTAGGATACTCAAAGAGACTCCTTTGAGTCTCCTACCGGATACATTAGCATCTTTTCGCCGGTAATCAAATTATTGGCTTAGGAATGCGACAAAAACAAAAAGATCGCCCTGAATTCAATGCTTCATGGTGTGTGTAATTAATAGAAATATATATATATTTTCGTAGACTATTGTTTTAATGGGCTATCGTCGTCGCTGTCAGGTGGAAACTTTGTGCTGCATGTCCAAACCATTACTTTTCAGGAAATGTGTTCCAATGGATCCAATCCAATTAGATATTATTTAGTCACAAGCTCTTGTTAATATTTCATTGGTTAAATATTTATAAAACCCACAGACAGACTTAAAGCTGCACTATTTAACTTTCCTCTTCTAACCCGGATTTGAACCCGGGTCTCCTGCGCAAGTGGCACGTGCTGATTTCTTTTAATACCTTTGAGCTAATAGAGCCTACCCATGCATGCTTGCTCAGGGAATAAATTGAATCTTGACCATCAGGTCAAAATTTGTGTCAAACGAGAAACGGGATTGTGTCAATGGTCATGTCTCACCTAGACACACAGCACACAGGATCTAAATGCCTCAATAGAAAGAAGAGCAGGGAGACAAAATACAACCACCACAATTATTGTTCTAACATACTCTACCATACAGATTGGACAAAATCATATTTTATCCATTAAAGTTATAGTGCCGCTTTAAGCACTTCCTCTTAAAGTTACAAGACGTTTCTAAAATGGTGAAAATAGCTGATTTATCATCTCACAACGTCTCATGATGTGGCACATTGTGAGCTTGTATATCTGCTATTTTCACTACTTTTGCGCGACATTCAAAGTAGGGTATTCATTTTCAAAAAGAAACATAAAAGGATGAAATATGGAGATACAAGGTTTATGCTGGACAGCGACGACATGCTGGCTAATTATTTATAGTCATATCATTTATTTGATTGTTCATTTACTGTAATGTTGATAAACTGCAAATTATAATTGAATGTCCCAGTTTTTCCTTGCAATTATTTTGACCCTCTACTCATGTCTCTAACTTACTAAGGACCTTAGTCTACTGTATAAAACTGGTATATAACAGCGCACATCCAGAGTAATAGAGTGAGAGGGACAAACTGCTGCTGCTGTTAATGATAATGATGAAACAAATGCACAAAACCCATTAACTGATAGGAGCTCTCTGGCAATTAGTCTATGAGTATTGGAAATATTTCAACAATGAATGATTGTGTTTCTTCTGTTTTCAAAGCTTATGGAAGACATAATATTAGCCCACTGTGCTTAAGTCAGCCAGACTCCTTACAAAGGCCTGTCATGGATCAAACACAACATGAACAACAACAGTAATGGAGACAGACGTGTGTCATATTTGAACATTCCATGCCAATTTTCCGTGTCAGAATAATTTAGTCATTTGCTTTCATTTCAGTCCATTTTGGCCCATGCAGCAAGAAGTGAAACTACTGTATGTCATTAACTGAAAGCTTTGGGTTTGCATAGATTATTATACCTTAATAACATCAGTGAATGTTACTGAAGCCATAGTCGATAGACAGACCAAGGTAATTCTATTGCTTATCATCATAGCCTGATATAGCCGGGACACTGAGTCAAAGATTCTGTACCCACTTCCCTATCCATATCCTTGTTTGTAGAATCAGAATCAGAATCAGAATCAATCCGAATCAACTTTATTGTCACATCACAGGTTTACACGCGTAAAACAGCACGGGCGAAATTCGTTTTTGTGCAAGCTCCATCGTTTTTGTTATTTCCATAAGAGAAAGGGGAGAAGAGGGGGGGGGGGGGGAAAGATCAATAAAAAAACAAACAAATGATCTACATAAATGTACACGGTACCGATATATAAGGTGTGATAAGTACCTGAGGTAAGACATAAAGGTGCGTAAGCATAGCAGCAGATATACTGTAGCAGCCTACATGATGTGCTATGGACGTTAGTTAAGGGAAAAAAACTAATTGTTGTGTTATGTTTGGGGGTTTAAAGAACAGTGGGTTAAATATCACTTACCAACAACAAAGCAGCATGCTATGTTAAGTTAAGAAACAGTGCTGCTCAGTTATCCCGGTGCCCACCTCTCCAGGTGCTCACTCGTCCAGGTGACCAGTTATCTCCACCCCTAAGTGCCCACTCGTCCAGGTGCCCACATGTCCCTAGTGCCCAGATGGTTTTGGTGCCCAGTTGTCCTGGTGCCCACCTCTCCAGGTGCTCAGTCATCCCAAAAATATGGTGCCCAGATGTCCCTAGTGCCACCTGTCTTGTATTCCTTTAGAGCTCCACTCTCAACAGTGGGGAAAAATATGAACTGGAAAAGTGCACTCCTCTGAGCCCAGCCACCAGGTTGGGTTGGTTAGCCAGGGCTGTGTAAGTCATGGGTTGCTAGCAGGGCTTAAAAATTATTTATATTTAACCTGGGCCTGAATTTGTTTACGTTTCTTAATCCCACATGCATTACTCTTGTTTTGCTCTAACTTTGACTTGTGATTAAGTGAGTGAATGTGCAAAGCCATAAAGCTCACTCAGGCACATCTCCAGCTTCAGTGAGAGAAGTTAATCCACTGGGGGTTTCCCTCATGCTGTCTGGAATTTAGCTTATTTTTATTATTCTCTCTTCTTGATACCCTGGGGTATAAGCCATACATTCAAAAGTGACATTTATATTATACAAAAATATTTTTGGCACAACAAAATCACTTAAAAGGAACAATTAACAGAAAAGTATGAGAGCTGCACATTGCAAACACATTAAACTTTTACAGTTAGAAATGCAGTTAAGAGCATTACTGCTCTCCTGTGGTGTTGGGTGATGACTGATGATGACAGAGGTTCCCATAAGAAGGCAGTGTGAAGGACCCAAGCACAGACAGTGAAGCGGAGGCTTAAACAAAGATGATAATAACAGCACATTCTTACACCTATGTTATCAATACACATAGTTATTTATTTTTTATTTTGTTTTATGTTTTCACTGCAAAAGAAGTTTTGAGTCCTTGTCTGAGACAAGGGTGTTTTCTGCCAGAGTGCAAGTTAGATGTAAAATATAGGAAACCAGACCAAAACATTGTATACTGTAAATAGTAATTCATACAGTATATGAATCCTTTAAGAATATATTTTCACCCAACATGTTTTGGTGTTTTAGTATTTGAAAGGTTTTGGTAGGACATAATATGTCCCAATTCTCAAGAATGGGTGCTAGTCTACTATATTTTCATAAATCAGTAAAATAATTAAAGTCAGACTTCAGTTGACTAATTACCCCAGAAATAGAGTGCTTTATACTTCATTTCATTGATAAAGACGTTATGCACATTGACCAGCCAAAATTCTATCACGGCTCTATCATTTACAGAAGTGGTATTACAGAGGACATGTCAGACATCACTTAACATCACTTGAATTTGAATATGTCTTTTTAATCAGCACTCGTTAAAAATGAATCACGGTGTTGATTCATTTACATGATTAATGGATCGAGGCGTAACCTCATTATCCGGGGTGATGAAGCTGGCTCAGATAGTTTCACTGGGGTAGTTTTTTTCAAAGATGTCTTTTTGGCAATGTATGCTTTATTTCAGGTAGGAGAGTAGAACGACAGGAAACCAAGGGGAGAGAGAGGAGACGCATACAAGACAAGACAGGAATCGGATTCAAACTTGGTTGCTTGCACTCACAAGGAGCATATGGTCAAGTTAGTGCACAGACCATTATGCTCCATATGAGTGCAAGCAACCGAGTTTGAATCCGATTGAATCCAAACTGAGTCACCAGGTACCCTGGCTGGTTGATTTTGAGGCTTGCAGAGACATCTGCTCCATGCATTGAGTGCTTTAGCCTCCCCAGGCAGCTCCTGTGGTGTAGTACCTGTGGTGAGGACAGCTTACCGTTCCAACAGCAACAGGAATACATTGCATTCATCACCTAATACCCGAACAAGTATTTTGCATCTCTCACAATCTCATGTCTCTGGAAGCGAATATCCCTTCATCGCCAGGAAAAGAGATTATTGATAAAATGGCATACAAACGTTACATAAGTAAACTTGTATTTGGAAGCAGCAATACTGGTGTGCGGATTTTTGGGCGGTGAAACCGCCCCTATAAGTGAGATTTGGAAAAATGTACTAACTCCTGCGCTGTGATCTGGGCCCAGGAAATTAGTAGAATTATCCTGCGCTGTGATTGGCCAATCACAGTCTATTCAGGACTGTGATTGGCCAGTGTCACATGACACATGTGCATAGCCCTATATAAGCAACCATAACTTGAAAAAAACCAAATATTGGTTTTTTTCAAGTTATGGTTTTGTCCATCATAAAGAGTGTTTCAATAAATGTATTTATCTTTTGTACATCATTGGTTGACTCCATTCAGTATTGTGGTTAGCTAGGAAGACACCGCCCACTTCACACAGGGTGTGATTTTTTAATCTTATATACTGTTACTGTTTTTGATCCAGCCAGTGTTGGAATGCTGAATTGGAACGTGGTTGCACTCACAGTCACACAATGGACAATTGATATGCATCTAGGTTCATTCCTTCGTTAATCCACCTGGTGTGAAACTTTGTTGAGGTGTGAATTTAAAGTTGTTTTAAATCTATGCGTGTGCCTGCGAGTGCTCCTGGTCAAATAGGTTCCTGCACAGCGTGCAAGGCCGTCCCATGCGCAATGCAACCCTGGATCCAGCACCCAGCCTAGAATAGGTCTGGGATGTGCGTGTCTTTTGTTTATCAGCCTCTCTCTCATACAGACGTTTGACCATGACAGGTGAAATATCTGATCTTCTCTGTGTTTACTCTGGGAGAACGAACTGTTTCAAAGAGGGTTGGGGATTCGGGGCTCCGACAGAAAGCCTGGAGACATTCATGCACCAGATCCACCATGTGGGAGTATGAAGTGTTGGCTTTACAGTCAAGTGTTTTTGTGGATTTGATTTACGGCTTCTACATAATCACATCATTAAATGCTTTGCAACAAAGCTGTTTCATGAATCATTTGAGAAGGTTGAACTTAAAAGTTATAGATGATGTATTAATAAGCTTGTATCTGAATACTTTGAGCTTATCTTGAATGTAGCTACCTGTTAGGGAGCTTCACAGACTTCACCCACTTCTTCACCCACCTTCTTTCGGTTGATGCCAGTCGACTGACCAAGATCGGCTATTTTCACAATATTCTCTGTGGAACCCAGTCAAACCGAGTCAAACTAAATCTACAATTCCAAGAGCTTGTCAGGGCGGGGGGTCCCCAGTTCAAATATGATTATTTTGGGGAGTCGCGGCCTGAAAAGGTCGAGAACCACTGATCTACAGTATGTACTGTAGATGAAATATTTAGTCAGATCTGATGCAGCTCCAGAGTCAGCACGGAGGCTTTATGAAATGGCCCAGAGTTAATAATATCCTCATACATTTTCAATGAGGGTGGACCTAATATCCCAGAGGATTCCTGGCAACGCTAAGCTGTTGAATTCTTCACTTCTACGGGAATTAAGTCAAATATATCAAACACAATTTATAGATGTCCATTTGGTTTCTTATTGTATTTTTCTTAAAGGGTGGTCTACAAATTGCATAGATTAATCGAATGATCAGAAACATAATGATCAGATTAATAGATGAGAATAAATCTTAATTCCTGCTCTACTCCTATGAACACATACTGTAACTAGAAAAAGTGCTCCTCGGAGCAATGTTCGGAATTGGCTAACCAGGATGGAATATGAAAAATCGGACAGAAAATCGGACAGAACCATCTTGATCCCTTGACTATAGAGATAATGTGTACCGATTTGCATGATGTTTGGACAAATTTGTATGAGTAATATAAAAAAGAAAAGTGTTGCAAAAATTGGCTTCCTGGTGGTGCTATAATAGGGTCATGTTAAAAGGGTGGCATTTGTTCCTCAACGTAGTGCAAATGTGCGAGCAAAGTTTCACCGCGATCGGACGCTGCGTTCATGATTTGCGGCAGTTTGTTCAAAACGGGCCACTCCTGCAAACTTTAGATGTCAGCCAATCAAGATGGAATATGATCCGCCTTGATCACATGACTATAGACATATCACATATGTGTACCAATTTGTGTGAATTTTTCATAAAATCTGAAGGCTTAATTATCAAAAAGATTGTTTTACATAAGTCGGCCTCCTGGTGGCGCTATAAAAGGTAAATGTGAAAAATGCAGGGCAAAGGTTTTTTCTTGGCCTCTAGAGAGTGTGCATACAAAGTTTTACACAGATCGGTGCAGTTATAGGTAAAAACACGAATCGGCCTGTTATAGCGAGGCTGATGAGGCTGATTTGAAAAATGGCAAGAGGCATTTTTTCCTCAGCCTAGTGGGAATGTGTGGAAAATTTCATGGAAAAGCTGTGTTCATGATTTGAGGCATTTTGTTCAAAACGGAGCACTCCTGCAAACTTTAGCCAATCAGAATGAAATATGAAAAATATGAAAGATATATTTGGTTTGATGACTATAGAGATACTGTGTACCGATTTGCAGGATGTTTGGACAACATCTGTAGGAGTACGGTCAAAAAATGTGTTTTGCAAAAAGTGGCCTCCTGGTGGCGCTATAACAGGCCCATGTGAAAAATGTGGGGCAGAGGTTCTGAATTGGCTTCCAGGGAGTGTGTGTGCACAGTTTTGCTGCGATCAAGCCAACGGTGCCGGAGATTAGCTGTTCACGGACGGACGGACGGACGGACGGACGGACGGACGGACGGACAGGGTGCAAAACATACTCTCTCGCCATGCCTTTCGGCCTGGCGGAGACAATAATAGTGTACAGTACCGCTCTGATATTCAGGGTCATGGTTTGTATAGCTGTGGGACCTCTGTCACTGTACAGTAAACATGCTATCAGGTGTATTCACTCCTGCTGCTTTAGTGCAGTATACTTTGGCATCCACTCAGTGGAGATGTATGTCCCTTGTGTTAAATACAACTTGAGTTTGGCTCCATAAGTCACACATAAAAATCCTGAGTGCTCATTTGACCAGGGACAGGGAGTTGCAGTGTAGCCAACGTATATCCTTGTGAGACATGCAGACTGAGAATAAGCCCTTATTAAAATAAACACGCCATAGTGCTCCCCTCCATTTTATTCTTATTTGTTGCAAGCCTGGCTGACATTTAGACCAAACAATTTTGAGGTTATTGAATGAACTCGACCCACCGCTCTCCTTCTGCCTCCGTTATATTTTAGCATATATATACTGATCCCCAGGGCCTGTACATTGTCCATTAACATACAGCACACACACACACACACACACACACACACACACACACACACACACACACACACACACACACACACACACACACACACACACACACACACACACACACACACACACACACACACATTACGTCATTTCCTCTTGCCCAGTTGATTAATAAATGAATGAATGTGATTTTTCAAATAGGAAGTACATTCACCAGTGAATGCATATTTCAGATAAAAAGGCTTGCCGTTAATATGGCTCAAATGTTGCTTTGTACACAAGCTGGAGCTGCAATGTTGGTGACATATTTGACCTTGCCATTACAAACCCAATATACTGTGGCTCCTCTATTTGGCAGCGGAAGAGGCCATTTAGCAGGATATTGTTTTTCTCACTCTTTGGCCTCTGATATGACGACAGTCCTGAGGGAGGTGGATGTCACTCATTAGCAGAGCTTGGTGTGTGTCAGTGTGACCTCATGAGGGACGTGGATGTCACTCATTAGCAGAGCTTGGTGTGTGTGACCTCATGAGCGGAGAGAGAACATCTCCCTCCATGTTTGCAACAGGTCAAAAGGTCCTGGCTGCGCGTGACTAACGTGTGCTGAATGACAATCTGTGAAACGTATGATTAAGCCTGCCGATTCTGATATGAGACAACAATAACTACTGTGAGTTATTGTCAACTCATTCAGGCACAGTAAAATCCTCAGTGTTCATTTAACCCACTAAGACCTGACGTTCCGATTCTACAAAGTCTTCTTAAATCTTAACAGTTTTCTGAAAAACTTATGTTTCTATATCAGTGGTTCTCAAACTTTTTCATGTCAAGGACTCCCAAAATTATATGTATTTGGTCACGGACCATTTTCTTTTTCAAAAATAGTAGATCTACAAGCTCATAGTGTGGCACAAAGTGACGTGCTATGAGCTTGTATATCTGCTATTTTTTAATAGCCAAAGAATAAAATGACACAGATGCTTTCCCGGTTTTAATGGTTAAGTCTGAGAGGGAGAGGGTACAAAATACATTAGGACACTCTCAGACCTACAAATGGATGAATTGACACAGAGGATTTTACTGTGTATTGTCTATTTGTAATAGAATTACCATAGCTTATGTGTGTAAATTCAAGCCAGAGAACAAAGGTTTGCTGCCTCATATTTATGGGACTATTGAGCTGATTTATGGCAAAGTTTGGTTTAATGGTGCACCAGTGCTCAGGTTGATTTGGATAATTCACGAGGTGCTCTTTGGGTTTTTCTAGCCCGTGATGTGGACAAAGATTGTGAAGGAATGTGGGTGTCTTATGCCAGGCCTGCACATTTCCCCATGTGGGCGCTTTAATGATAGTAATTCGGGATGTACAAGTAGAGAGGGAATGGAAGCGCATCCCTGCATCAACCATTTCCCATCATGTTGGATGATTTGCATTTAATGCACACATGCCGTGATCCTCAGGCTGAAACGGTCCCGGTGGAGGTAATGGAACAGGTAAATGAGCCATGCAGGGAAATTACACTGCACTGTGATATGGAGACCGTGAGCGAGAATGCCGCCGGTGCTTATTAAATATAGACAACGGGACATGATTACTCCTGACTCACGGAGCACAACAGGGTGGAGTTTAAAATGGAGTACATTTCAACCTGGATGTGATCTCACCATGCCTCATGTGTGCAAACTGCAAACAACATCTACAGTAATCTCGCTTCAGAGGGCCCTGGTGAGCCTATATAGCTCTCCATCACAAAGTTAATACGCCCATTAATCCCACTCAGGAACACAGTAGCACAACATGCCTCTCTATTCTCTAATTTGATCAATTATCCTGATTGAGATGCACTCTCACACAGGACAGTTATTTGGTTGAATGGAATGTCAAAAGGTGCACGTGTTTATGTGTTGCCACACAACAACTCCTTAAGCAGCTGGCTCGTTAACCACTTAAACCCTATATACTACTTTGACCAGGGTCCCCCAGGAGTCTATATTTGGCCCCCTAATTGTTTTCCTCTACACCAAATCTCTTCATCAAAAATAGCTGATCGATACATGCTCATTGACATGCTCAAATACATTACCAGCTGTGTATATGTAAAGGCTGTGATAAGAACTTAGCTACTAGCAGGGTGATGCAGTTTAGCTGTGTTTTCACTACAGTGCCAGTATTTTACCGGCAAATATTATTTTGCATAACTTGCTGGAATGGCAATGGGAGAGACAGTTTTCACATGCCCTCCTTGGCAGCAAAAGTGCTGGTATTGCCTTATAAACGACCGTTTTCAGTTGTACATTATACTTGCGCGAGAGGTGACTGTAAGCACGCAAGACTAACTTTAATCCATCAGTCTGACACAGTTTTGCACCCGGCAAAAGCGCTCTTGGTAGAGTTTACTGTAGGCTACACTTACTTTGTACAACATAATAAAAGTAGCTCTGTATCTAATAGAATGAGATACTTCACCTGCAAGACTGTTTTTGTGTTTAATTGATGTGTTTGAATTTCATGAACACAGTAGTCTATCCCAGTTCTAGTATATCCTTCAATGGATAATATGTATTTTAGCTAGGAGTATGCAAACATATAGGGCCTACACAGTAACACAGTGTCCATTTATCCATTCGTAACTCAGAGGGTGTACAAATAACAGATGTAACCAAATTGACCCGTAAGGTCCATTTGGTTACATTTGTACACTCTCAAATGTATATGCAGTAATACTCAGAATTTTACAGTGTAGTCTTCATGGAAATCAACTTGTGTTTTGAGTGGGAAGGCAAAGCCCGGCTACTGGGCTTCAGACGGGGTCCGGGCTAGGCTACATGTCATATCGAGAATCCCCATGACAAATAAAACTGTCTCATTAAACTGTCCTGCTAAAGTCATTTGTGATTACAGTACATTTCTCTGGAGGAGTAGGAACAGCATAATGTGAACTCTCTTGCTCATCATCCCGTTGCCCTTGGCTGGTGTGGAATGAACATATAGCTAGAGGCGCATGCATGATCAAAACACTAATACTTTTGGCTGACAGGGTAATCATCTCGTCTGGGGCTCGCATCGCTGCCATGTCATTATGACCCACACACCATCGACTCTGAATCATAGAGGGGGAGACGGTCAGTCACGTCAGCGTAGAAATAACTTCAACAGATGGTGATGGAGAATCAGTTGGAGTGAGCTTGTGAGAGAGCTTGGAGAGGCTGCTCATGATCAACAAAACTGCAGACAGAAATGTAAACAATGAAATCACTTTTATGAGGAGAATGTGATTATTCTGGGAGTGCTTATTGTGAATTACAACCCCCCCTCTAAACCTTGGTAAGGCAAGCAAACTCCTTGATAAAATAATAATAATAATAATAATAATAAACTTTATTTGTATAGCACCTTTCATGACATGAAATGCAGCTCAAAGTGCTTTACAGAGCAAGAATACAATTACTAACTAATTTAACAATAAAAAAAAAGAAAAGAAAAGAAAAAGAAAAAAAGAAAAGCAAAAGCATGAAACATTAGAATTAAATAGATAAAATAGAAAAACTGTAGTAAAATCTTATCTATGCAACATTTTAAAAAGATGCAGTATATAGTGCAAATAAAGACAGGCTATATCTCTAAATGAGTTAGCCTAGAGCCCTAGACTAAAATTCAAAAAAATTGAATTACATATCCACCACTAGTGTACAGTAGCCCATATTTTATATGAGCTACTGGGCTAGTATTAAAAGGTCTTACAAGTTATTAATTTGAGAAATGTGCTAATGTGCTATACCCAGTATACACTCATACCTTATGTTGGTTTGTTAATGTTGAGTGAGAAAACAATGTTGCACATTAAGCTAATCATCTGGGGACCCCCAAAAATTATTTGGGGTCCCGACCCCCAGTCTGGGAACCACTGGACTAGAGGACAGGTCATGGGATCACTAAAATCAACAGGATTTATTTTCCCTCTTGGGAGTATGATTGTACATAATGTAAACTGTGTATGCGAATGGGGTCGAGAGATACAGCCAGTTGAAAAATGAACATTTGGCCTGATAGCGGTGCTAGAGGAAAGGTCACGGGGTCACCAAAATCAATAGGTTTCTTCCCCATGTGAACATGAAAGTGCACAGCACATTTAATGGCAATCCGGCCACAACATTTTGGGATGTTGGTCACAGGCAGACAAACAGAAAGGGGTGCAATGAAATATCACCTCCTTGGCATAGGAATAGTAACAACATGCCCAACAGTGACATCCAGGGTTCAATTTGTAAAACAAAATTGTGAAAATAGCCGATCTACACATATACAGGCAGCTCACATTGTTAGCTGGATATCTCATTGTGATGCATCTTGTGTGTAGTGTGGTGAATACAGCAGATCTACAAGATCTCATATTTTAGCTATTTGTGAATAAAAAAACAAACTAACTTAAATATCAAACATATATTTAATTCAGTCTGACCAGAAGCAGGGATAAAACGTATGCCCACCGGCGCTAAAAATGAATGACCAGAGTGGCATATTAAAAGTAGAGGAATGTATCCCCCCCGCCCCCCCATCCCCCCCAGAAAATCGAACCCTGGTAACAGCCATTCACCCTTTCAGAATTTGCGTATAATGGGTTGCCCTGCAGATTATCTACTGCTGTGTGGCATTGAGAAGAAGTGCAGAGCTGTGCCTCAAGGCATCTCTGTCCCCAATGAATTAGGAAGAGTTCTATAACAACTGGCAATAATTTGTGCTGACTAAAGGCTGGCCAGTGGCCACAAGGGACGACATATTCAATATTAACCCTGCGGCCCCTATTTTGGTCACACAGCGAAAACAACTGATCTACAAGCTCATAAGGCGCCACATTGCAACACATTGTAAGCTTGCAGATTGGCTATTTTTGCTGTGTGACACAATCGTATGACAAAGTATAATTCAGGCTTAAGAGGTTACGGTTAAAAAGCTAGACCCTTTCTTCATGCAGGGTGTACATTTCTGTTTTTAATTTTATTTAGAGTAGCCAATTATTTTTTACCCTTTTTTCTCCCCAATTTAGTCGTTATGCTAATTAATTCCTCCCCACACACATTTCTGTGTTCTCACTTCTGTCGAATCCTACTGACTCACCTGCCAGTGAGGAGCCCCCACCGGGGGGGGGGTGTAGAACCTTCGTCCTACTCCTCCCGCCCCAACACTCTCAGCTGACAGGTGCCGCCCCAGCACGTATGTTCCGTCCCCCTGAACATGGGCCAATTGTGTTTGTGTAGACGCTCGACAAAGCCGGTTACACCACGGTGGATTCGAACCCACAACCTTTACCGACTTTACCACTACACCACCCGAGCGCCTAGGGGTGTGTATTTCTAACAGTGACTGCTAACGTATTTACTTCCATCACATCTAGATGTACAGGGGACACTGTCACCCATGTTATTTATTGTCTTTTGCATTAAAGCAAACATTTTCAACTTAAAATTGATTCACTGCATATGCGCTCTTGCTGAAAGTGGAGAAATGTTTTTAGGCTGCAATGTTGCATTTCTTCTAAACTTTGGAGCACAATAGATCAATCTTGAATGGCCTAAAGATATAGAAAGTATTTTCAGTCTACATTATTGCTGTTTGAAAAGTTTTATGCATTCATTAAATTTTCATCTGCAGTGGTCCTGCCATGAGCTGAAGTGAGTATCTTTCAATGTCATGTTACCACTATAGAGCACATACATCAAATGAGCACGCACACGTGTGCACACACACACACACACACACACACACACACACACACACACACACACACACACACACACACACACACACACACACACACACACACACACACACACACACACACACACACACACACACACACACGTTAGAAGTAGTAGGTAGTAGTACTGTACAACAAATGTCAATGCAGAAGATTGAGTCAGACTCTATGCTATGGAGTGCTTTGCACTCCCATGATCCTCGTATCTTCTGACAGTCAGTTTGAGACATTTCTGCTCTCCCTTTCCACTACTCTATATGGAAATTCCGTTCTATCTGCAATGAGGTGGGAAACACACGGTTTCCATGAGTCCTGATTTATTTCACGCTTACATCCAGAGATAACTCTCTCCCCTTCTTTTCCCCATGGTTCATGTATATGTTACAGGGTGAATGGAGAACCAGGTAGATTGAAGAAGGCGCGTTCGTTTTTACCACCCACCCAGCAATTCTGTAGAAGCAACACTAGAGGGAGCCACAAGCCAGGCTTGTGCACAAACATATATGGCTGCGACCACACACACAGTCACACAGTCACACACACACACACACACACACACACACACACACAAGCGCACACGCACGCGCTCATGCTTTTTTTTTTTTGTTTATTGAAAGCAGGACTGTTAAGATACTTTTATTGTGTTCTGGCTTTTGTTTTACTTTCTCCCTGACACACACACACACACACACACACACACACACACACACACACACACACACACACACACACACACACACACACACACACACACACACACACACACACACAGTGATCCATGAAAAGAACTATTCTGTCCCTATCGGTTTACAACTCAAACGGCGCTGAGTCGACTAGTAGAGCATCGGCCGGTCAGCGCGGGCACTCGCGCCTGGAGGCGCGAGGGCGCGCTTCCTCGGCCTCAAGCTCCACTTAGTCGGCGCGCCTCCGTCGTGGACAAGCGTGTGCGTGTGCACGCGTGTTCAGCGTTCCCCTAGCGTAGCTTCCTGGTTGCTATGTGGGGGGAACAACAAAAGACAGGTCCGCGTCGGCACATCAAAGCCCCGCCTCTCCGCGTTCTCCTTCTCCTCCTCGGAGGAGGAGGAGAAGGAGGACGGTTTATTTCGCGAGGAGGAGGAGGAACCTCCTCCTCGCGAGCCTCGCGTAATAAACCCCCGCCTCGCAGTGCCGCGTCCTTCTCCTCCTCCTCCTCGCGAGCCTCGCTAATAAACCCTATCTCAAAATGCCCCGCCTCGCCCCGAAGCCCCGTGCCTAAAAACGAGCGCTCTGTCTTCAATCTACCTGGTTCTCCATTCACCCTGTGACATATACACGCCAAGCTGGAGTTTGAAGAAGTACGGAAACTGGATACCGATTGAACGTCAATCTGAGGTTCAGTCAGTGGAACCATTAATGCACGGTTTGGCGATTAAACAGCTATTTTATCAAGATTTTGACTCCTGGAAAGATACACAGTCAAGTAGAGAGGATTAGAAGACAAAGAACACAGACTCTTGAGTCAGGAAGAGAATTATTGGAAGGGTGATCAGTCTTTGCACCAAAATTTCCAGAATTTGGAAATTTGCTCATCTCCAATGCCCTGGCTGAGCTTGTAGATTGGATAGTTTGAGCTAGGAGATTTGGCGTAGAGGGGAAAAGGAGAGAGCCCCATGGTATAGAGCCCTGGCTGACTCCTGCCTACTAAGTATAGGGTTTAAAAGTGGTTACAAATATCTATATAGTTCATGGAAAAGAAACTTTCATGTGGATTAATTTGCGTTTCAGTTGGCATAAAAGACACATTACAAATGAAGTGGCATGCCAATAATACAGTAGCCTATACTGTACACTCATGAGCTAAAACATGCTGTCTTCCTGAAAGCTGAGATCTGGGGATTGGCCCCGCTGTAGAAACCATGAGTTAATGCTTTACAACACATGTTGCTCGCTATTGGTTTGCTTTTTTTTTGGTTTTTATACAGTCTTGCAAATTATTTTGCTGACCAAACAGTGCAGCCGCAAGTGCACTTGAGAAAATAATGATTAAAAAAACAAGTGAGAGAGCTCTGAATCCTGAGCCAGCTGTAAGTATTACTGAGGCATTCACAGAAAGATAAGGGGTGATAAGTGTTCCCCCCCTAAAGATCCAGATTCAAAGCAGCGTTTCTTTCCCCTACTGTTAAGGGCTTGATATACTTCATTGCACGTGGTGTCGCATGCACCAAAAATAGCAGATCTTGGGTGAGGAACACCAGCACGCAACTATAATAAATCTAGTTTAGATAATGAAAACACCCCTGGAGATGCTATAGCTCTGTAATCTGACATTTGCATAATTTCTTGTGAGCAATATCACAAGCTAAATACATTCAAAAGATAACTTGCTCTATAACACTCCTAACTGCAACTGGAAGACTATACCAGCTGTTTTACGTAGTAGACTGATACGCTTTGAAAACGTTAATTACCCCATAAAACACAAAGCCAGAGACCCAAGAGCAACAAAAGCAGACAGATGAGGACAGATGTGGAGGTAATTCCGAAAAAACAGGCTTTCAGTCTTTCTGAAACCACAGATATGAGCTATAATAATAACATGATGCGACGCAGCATTTATTCAACCTTTGGATTCAACAAATACACTTTGAGAAACTTCCATGTAAGAGACTATTCTGGCAAAGTAAGATTCAAAGCAACATTCATTTTAATGTGCACACATTGACTCATCATTTTGCCTGAATGCTCGGCTGCTTAATTTAGCCTGACATTTTCTTGGATTGCAATTATAGCTTTTGTTCCTTTGGCTTTTTAAAAAAATGGTGTTTAAGTCATTACTAGCAAATTAAAATGTAATAATGGTAATGGTATTAAAGAAAATGAGATTTGTGATGGTTTACCATTGATTAAGCAGCTTGGATGGTGATATTTGGGTGTTGATAAGCCATAATTGTAATTACGCAGGGTATATTAATGCCAGATTTGAGATAGTTTAGCATATTCACCAAACAAGATCATTTAGAATGAACAGTATTTCTCCCTTGAGGCACATTTTATCACTGTTTGCCTGTGATATAACAGGCAAACAGCCCCAAAGACACAATGCCAGCACTATTTGACTCCACTGATTCTGAAAACAGAATTTAAAGGAGGGGGACTTTATTCTGCAATATAGAAAAGTGCTCAGCGCTGTGTGTGTACTCACCAAATAATTAATTCCTAAGACTTGGACTCAGATATTGTCCTCTAGTTTCATATCCATTTGGAAGTTCTGCCACAAAATGTGTGTTTAGTAAAATATCTCCACTTTTCCACAAGATTAACACGGACAACAATCTCTCTCTCGAGGCCGGACCTGAAATGACTGCTGGACTGAACTTATGAAAACTTCCTTTGGAAACAGTCGACGTTTGGGAAGCACAAACGAATGGGGCACACATGACAGGTGCGTTGCGATTGGTGCGGGGTAATGAATCACACCACCTGCCAATTGTGTGCCCCATACATTTGTGCTTCCCAAAGGAAGTTGTGATATGTTCACTCAGTCCTGCACTAATTTCTGGCCCCTTGCCCGGACAGAAAGTTGTCCGTGTGCAGCTCGTGGAAAAGTGGAGATATTTTACTAAACACACGTCTTCTGGCAGAACTTTCAAATGGATATGAAACTAGAGGACAATATCTGACTCCAAGTCTTAGGAATTAATTATTGGGTGATTACACACACAGCGTGGAGCACTTTTATGCCGCACAAATCAGTCTGCTAACCGTACACGGATGGGACCAATCTATGGCTGTGTATTTGGAATACATGAAATGTATGTAAGATCACAGACATTCATTCTAGAGCCAGAGTGGAGGCTGAAGACAAAGCGTGACCATGCCTTTCCTGTCAGAGCTCGGGACTATTCATTTCGTTGACTAATAAGACTATGACAAAAAAAACATTTGTCGACTACCTTTTTTCACTGAGACAACTAAATAAAAACTAAATAAACACGAAATAAAAAACTATAAGCTATTGTAGCACTACCCCTTTAATGGCAGACGCAGTGCATAAAAAGGGTGGCCAGTTTTGCGGCCTTCTGTTTGGCCAGAAGCCTACATTTGGGTGTTTGGTGAAAGGCTTGAGGTTTACAGCCTAATACTGGGTAAGGAAACTTGTGAACCAATGTTATGCTTTTGTAATTCATATTGGCAATATGGTGACAGGTTTTAATGAGTAGCATTCTATATGTGTGATTTTATTTAATGTAGGAAGGAGGACAACTAACCTTTAACTGTTTTCCCCACCCGTGTCATACTTCATATTCGATATTAGAGACTGGGTTTTTGTCAAGGATTGTATATTGGGTGCATGTGCAATAGTAGGGCTGAGATAATGGGTATATTATACTGGGCCATTAATCAATTTTGCGTGGCTTGGATTGTGTTTGCTGTGTTTACTCATTTACTCATTTGCTTTTGGTTTTACGTGTTCATATTATTTAGATTTTCTTATTTGCTGTGTAGGACTATTTAGAGGCCCCTTTAGTAGGCCCTGAAGCCTTCGCCCCTATCGCCTATTTGACCCGTGGGCTTATAGTCCCATTTAATGGCCACAAAGGAGATAGCTATGGTTTGCATGAGAAAGGGCACCATTGGCTTTTCATAGCCTGTTGCAAGCAGCAAGAATGATATCATCTGACTGGGGTGCTCCTTCCATTCCGACATCTCACCACTCCGACTAGTGGCTTCCGCGTGCGGTTATGGTTAGGGTTAGGGTTAGGTATAGGGTTCGTCAACGTCGGAAAGGCGACATGTCGGAAAGGAGAAATGCACCCCATCTGACAATGCTGATAACTGTTACATGACTGTAACAGATCATGTACAGAATTTGTCTAAAAACTCATACTGAAATATGTCACAATTCATGGTACATGGATTAAACTATTCAAACACAAAACAAGTTCATATTAATTTTTATTTACAACAAATATTTACAGCATAATACAATTGCTCTCACGTTACAGTATATAAAATACTTAAATCAACAATACTAATAAAATAAAATAAAAAACAGAACCAGTAGGAGAACACTGGGCGGGTGGTATTTACAAAGGCAGTGGCTAAAAAAGGTTGCGTGATTTGACATGAAACTGGGAGCACTTTTTGTTCAGTTCAGTTTCCTAGGTTAGGTCGGCTGGTCTACAGCAATTGTGGCAGGGCAGTGCTTTCTCAGAGGGTTGAAATTGCCAGCTAATGCTATAATTTGTCGAACAGGTGTCTGTCTTCTTCATAGCTCGGCGAGGGTGATCTGGAATTGACCAGGTGTGGCTTGGGAGATATCGATGAGGAAGGTGGATCGGTTACTGTAGTGTTCAATAATGTTGTCGTCCATGTTGACAAAAATCCCTCTTTTGCACTTCTTGAAAATGTTCCCAATGGTGTCCTTTTGCATGCCGTACTTTTCTGAAATAGCTTCTCTCAGGCCTGTCACCGTGGGACTGTTGAGCATGAGCGCATAAAACACTTCTTCAGTCTCTGCTCTCACGTACAGCAGAACTCTCTGTGAGTCGTCCTCGCGGGCCCGCTTGCTGGGAGGAGGGCTACTCTGGTCTCTGTCGGGATGCAACCGCTTCATAGAACATCGTTCAACCTCATCCAGAGTTGTCAGGGGAGCGGCCAAGCCACAACGTTGCAGGTCGGAGAGGTGCATCTCTGGGATGAAAAGCACGGGCTGGGTGACATGGTCATCCACGGCCTGGAGGAAGGTGCGGTCATTGCTCATGGAGCTGGACACCAAACCCTTGTCGGCGCTGGTTTCATTAGAGTTCTTGGCTCCCCTCCTCTTTGTCCTCTTCCTCTCCTCATCTCTCATCTTCCTCTCTGCACCATTATCACAGAAGATCTTGATCTGGCAGGCAGCCCTGTGTATCAACCGGTCGGTTCCTGTGCTGAAGTCATACGTGTCTATCTGTAGTTTGAGTGGCAGTCCCTTCACACCCTTCTGTGAGGAGAAATCAGTGCTCAGAGAGTTGATGCCAATGTACACCTTAGCCTCTTCATTGGGGTTCCAGATGAAGGAGAGCGCATTGAAGGCCACCTCCTCTACATGGCTGATGCCACTGAACACTTCTTTATAGTCGGCTATGTCAATGACCCTCTGCTTGATGGTAGGCTGACGTGCATGCCAGTGATTCCAGCAGCGAAGCTGCACCTCTGGGGTCCTGTTGTCGTTTTCAAACACAGCCATGACCACCGTCTTGACCGCGACGACTGCAAGGCCAGCAGTGCTTTCTATTCCGTGGAGGGTGATGGGGTAGAACTGTCCCTTGTTCAGGTAAACCGTGGGCAGTTCACACGGCTTGGGTGGGGTGGCCGGCGGAGCGCCCAGGGTGAACTGAAATTCGCTCCTGTACCCCTCGGGAGGGGGGCTGCTGGTGTAGGAGTCTGAGTAGACGGGGCTAGACGGCTCCTCGGAGAAGGGGTCGCTGTAGGGAAGAGCCTCTGCGTTGGCCTCGGGGAAAGCGCCCACAGGCCACTTCTGCAGCAGCGGATAGTCATAGATGTTGTTGAGGTCCTGCTTGTCGGGGGTGTCTGCCAGCACACCGACTGTGGTCAGGGTGGCATAGACATCAGATGCGGCGGGGGCCACCGAGACGGGCAGAGAGACGCTCTGCTTGGCGGGGCTGCAGACGGGAGAAGTTGGCGCTTCCTGGGGGAGGCTGGACGGAATTTTGTCAGACAGCATCTTCATGATACTGGGGGGTGTCTCCAAGGAAACCAGCTCGGGGGACGAGTTACTAAGAGTCCTCTCTGTTGGCTTGTAGACACTGCTGCCGTCGTTGCAGGGAGACATTTTGCTGTCTTTAAGGTTCTTGCACTGCTCATAGAGCGTGGAGAGAGTTGTCATGTCCTCCGTTTGGTGAGATCTGGACTTGGACCTGCTCAGGTCAGTCATGGGGCTCTCCAGATAGTTCCAGGAGTCCATGAAGTTGTTTGTGTAGCGGTTATAGTTGAAGTTCTTGTTCTGTTGGACCAGTCCCAGAGTCTCAGTATCTTTGGTCATGTCTTCAGTCACAGTGGAGATATTTTCCTTTTAAGTTGTATTCTCTTTAACCAGGTGTGTGTTCCTCTCTCAGTGTTATAAGTCAGTCTAACTAACAACAGAGATGATCAGACATGTCTAGGTTAGGTTAGGTGAGTCAAGAGTTGTGATTCCTCCTCATCGGGCCCAGATTTATTTAAGGCCAGCAGATAGTTTCTCCCACTCTTCCTCTGATTGGTCGCGAGCCTTCAAGCAGGTGTCTGATAGGACAGGTGTAGAGGGATTAACCCTTCCTGGGCTGGGAAGAAACTAAAAGCTGCATGTGTATGTATGAGCATGTTGTGATACTATAGGGACCACTTTGCAGGACAATCCAAAGGCAGATCATGCATCTCATTATCACGTTAAACAAAAGAGTGAGATTGGATCGACAAGGTGTTAAGTGCTCGGCAATAAGTCTGAGAGTGAGAGAGGAGATGTAAGGAACTGAGCATTAAGATGTTAATAGTTTGTCAGTATCATTTTTCAGTTTCATTTCCAAGGCAGATATGGACATTTTGGTGTCTATTCGGTGAAGCATGTCAGGGATTGTTTTTCTTACATTCTTTTGGTGTTGTCAAATCCAGTGAGAGGATCACAATTAGATTTAGCCACTAACGACGTCTCTATTTGGGCATGACATTATAGCTGAACATTTTCAAACTAATGTAAAAATCTTTCAACATTTAGAATAAATGTTCAAAAATAGCTAATCTACAAGATTAGCACATAGCTACAAATAGAGCTTAAGTGGCAAATCTGTTGACAGTGGAAAGGACTATTATGTATTTGTAAATTAAACTGTAAAGGTTAAAGGAAAAAACTTATATGAAAATAGAAAAAAATCACTGGTCATTATAATCTAGTAGCCAATACCAATACAATATGTTATTATTTAAAAGTGTTTAAGTGTTTCTTTGGTTCATTATTTAATTACAAATTATTGTAATGTATTTTTGTTCACCAATATGGTGCTTTATATGTTTTAAAGTATTGTATTAAACAATACAATTAAGTTGATCAATTTATAAACTGCTGTCTGCTGCTCTTATCTTTAAATTTATAGGATTTAATTTCTTATGAATTGTATTCTTTTTTTGATAGGAAAAGGCTTTAATAACCTGTATCCACTTTAAATACATGTATTTGATACCAACAAATTGAAATTATGAAGGAATTTCATTCATTCATAATTTAAAGAGATAATTAATTCTTCATTCCTTTTCAGGTATCAAATAAAAAGAAGCTAAAGCAATAAGCAATACAACAATATATATTGTATTGCTCTCAATATATATATATATATTATAACTTCAAACTCAATTTTTAACATATTAGATTCATCAAAAACGCTCGTCCTTGGTTCTGGTGACTCATCCTGCCCTCCTAATACGTGAGGGGGCTGTGTTTTTGGATTAATTTTTATTTTATTTTATTGTATTTAATTTTTCTAATTTCCCCCCAAAAAATATAAAAAATAAATGAAAAAAGCTATTGAAAAAACACTGTCTCCTCACGTATCAGAAGGACAATATCAGTCACCAGAACCAAGGACGGGTGTTTACGATTTTAAGGTCTTGACTTCCCAGTTATAATAACCCCCCTTTCCCTTTGTATTTTAACCTGACTTCCTTTTTTATACTTGTTGAATAAACTTGATACATCAGCCTCTGGTTCTGTTCATTCTGTTCGGTGTATGATGCCACATTGATGACATCAGCATCAACTCCATATGGGGATTCACGCCCTTGGGGGGGGGTGTTACTGCTAGCTGTGTGGCTTTAAGCAGAGGAGGTTGGAAACACTTAACCCCAGTACAAAGCATTAATGCCACGCATCCTTAGAGGGAATGCAGTAGCCTACCCAAGCATAACCATGTGAACTGTAACGTAAACTTTCCCCCGATTCTGTCTGCATCAGTCAAGTGGGCTGAGTGGATCCTATCCAGGCCTTTCCATTGGAGAGTGCTGGTTCCCAAGGCTTCTAGATTAAACCTGTGGCAAAGCAAGGATTACTTCAGTTAGTGAACATTTAATTGAATCATTAAAGTCAATCATTAGATGTTTTTTCTTTCATCCCTGTCTTCAGCTATGAGACGAGACCCGGTCATTAACTGGGTTATTTGTTGGACAAGTAGCATCTCGATTCTATTATCATTATTTATTATGTCCGTATTCTTGACACAATAGTCCTATTTGCACCTTTTTGTTTCTTACCAATGGGGGGGGGGGGGGATTCTTACTTCCATCTTTGACTTCCCACTGTATATCAGAATTCAGTTGTTTTCTTTCAATTGGCTGTCACTATTGTGAGGGGTAACCCCCATACAGTTCTGAGATATATAGTTGGAATTACAACTTGTGTCGCTCTAAGTGACATTTTGGGAATTTGGCCATGTGTATATGCCTAAGCATGGTAAAACGAGCAAGCAAAACATGTGGTTACCAGAGAGAGACAATCCATTCACAAGTATCATACAGTACAGGAAAGGCACACACACACATCAACAGCAAAGTACGCCTGCAACAGGATCCTGCATTGGATGTCAAAGGTTCCCAAACCCCCCAAAATAATCATATTTGAACTGGCGACCCCCAAAAATAATCATCTTTGAACTGGGGACCCCCAAAAAAAAATAAAATAAAATGGGACCCTCCCCCCCACCCTGACAAGCACTTGGAATTGTAGGCATTACAGTTTGACTCGGTTCCAAATATAAATATTAGCCAAACTACAGTAAGATCACAACGCCTCGCACTGCTTTTAGATCGGCTATTTTCACAATGTTTGCCTCTTTCTTATACATAAAATTTGACAATTTGGCCAATTGGGTATTAAAAAGGTCTTAAAAGTCGTTAAATTGTATTGTAACATTAGAAATGTGCTTATACCCTGTATACACTTACTGTATGTTGGTTTGTTTACTGTTGAGTGGGAAAACAATGTTCCTCTTTCAGCTAGTCATCTGGGTACACCCCAGAATAATTTGGGGACCCCCATGGAACCACTGCTCTATCATATAGTCACTTGCTAAATTGACTCTTTTCTAAATGGTTTCAACAGTGAATCACTTGATATTTCAACTGTTCACAGTCACTCATAGGATAGTGTCTTAATAGCATACTTTTTAATAAGGAGTCACGGTGATGCCTGTCATGTCAGATCCATCATCTTCGACATGTATAACACAAATTTACAGAAAACTGCAGTGTATAAATCAATGATATTAGCATTGTGGAAATGCTTACCGTGGGAGTCGAGGTCCTCCATTGTCCATAACGCTGCAGTGCAAATGTATGTCCGCTGATGTATGGTCTTCTAATGGTATAGTGGGAAGTGACAAATGGGATGGTGTCAGCGTGGCGATAAAGTGTGCTCCACTCTTTCGCCACCACAATGCCGTGTGATTGCCTGTCTTAAGATTGATGACCTCTTCCACAAAGTCATCACAAAAGACTCTCCTCGGCCAAGCTCCTCGGCAGAGTGAGATAAAGGGCATGCATTCAAATGGCCGTTGCTAAAACGGATGGTTGTAATCAACGAGGTACTTATGTGGGAGGTGTGGAGTGGACTGGACACGAGGCCTCTTGTGCTCTCAAGCCACGACCGGCCTTTTACAAGTTCTCCCAACAGTCGAGGCTGAACATATCTCACATTTGATTTGGACACAGTCTCTTGATTTATTGTGAATCAACCCCTTGCCCCGCACCTGTTACCCTTCTCCCATGATGATCAAATATGATTTTCTTCTTTGGTCTGTATAAGAAATTATATTCTCCCTCCTGGGGGAAATTCAGGATTAATTCAGGTCTGAATCCAAAATTCATCTCTCCGCATCAAACTATTGGACTAGCCGTCATACTCGTCTGTTACTGGACCATATGGTCATGGTAAAAAGAAAGAAAAAAGTGTGACTTGGATGAGGGCACTAATCCCTCCTATTCCTCACAGAGATGAGAAGAGGAGCAGCTGTCAATGGACACCAGGGATCAGTGGTAGAAAGTAACTATGTACATTTACTCAAGTAACTTGAGTGCAAGTTTGAGTTTTTTTTTTACTTTGAGTATGTCCGTTTTTCAGTACTTTATCAGTACTTTAACATCTCATCTCATAAGAATATTGTACTTTTTACTCCAACACAATTATTTGACAGCTTTAGTTACTAATTACTTTGCAGAGTTAGATTATTATTACAACACCCTATTTTGTACTCTACAAGCTCACCTGGTTGTGAGCTCACGTCGTGACGCGTTGTGAGCTTGTAGCTATTTTTGAAAAAGTTTGACAAATTCTGACTAAATGTGAGTACTTTTACTTTGATATCGTACGCATATTTTGATGTCAGTACATTGTTGCTTTTACTTGAACACAGGCCTTTTACTTGTAACAGAGTATTTTTATGTTGTGGTATTACTGCAAATCTGAGCACTTCTTCCACCACTACCAGGGATTCAACACTATCATGAACCATCACACATTGGTAATGAGAAGTGACTAACAAACATGCAAGAATTCAAGGCAGACCAGCTATGGCTGTACTACTCATACCTGCCCAGCAGATGTCACTCTCCCCTCATGTGTTTTGTTAGCATTACACCTGTGTGTGTGTGTGTGTGTGTGTGTGTGTGTGTGTGTGTGTGTGTGTGTGTGTGTGTGTGTGTGTGTGTGTGTGTGTGTGTGTGTGTGTGTGTGTGTGTGTGTGTGTGTGTGTGTGTGTGTGTGTGTGTGTGTGTGTGTGTGTGTGTGTGTGTGTGTGTGTGTGTGTGTGTGATTATACTGTATGTTCATATAAACTACCTTTTATGAAGAAAAAACACTTTTGTGCTGAAAATGAAAAAAAGAAGAGAGGCGATTGACTGAATCAGACTTCAATATAACTCTGGAAATTATAGAATATTGAATACAAAGTTTTAAACTACAAAAAACAACTATCTTGCCTAGTATAAACGGGCCCGCTTGCAACTAAACCAGGGAACATATAGGGATGACCCCATATAAACAACCGAACAAACAAGTAGCACATTTCCTGGCAGGCAAATCTGTATTGCCGAATAAAGCACCCTCCTTTAACTTCTGTTTTCAGAATCAGTGGGGTCAAATAGTGCATCAAACTAGGGTTAGCCGTCCATAAGGAAAAAAGTAGGGTAATTCTTTCATGCTTATTGCACTTGTACACCAATCTATAGAAAGGATTTGTTCCACAGAGTAATGATTGATTGATTGATTGATTGATGTACTTTATTTAGTAAGACATGAGAACAACAGTACATGGAAGTTCAAATTCACAATACAAGGTCTACTAAACTGGAAGGCTCATAAAGCACTAAGCTTGTTTAAAATGAGATCCCCACACACACAAATTATGATGACATATAAGAGACAGATAGATATACACACTACTATACAGAACATCATACAATCAGCTTACAGGTTACTGGTATGAAAAATATATACAAGAGAAAAAAAGGAAAAGTTTGTGTGTGTGTGTGTGTGTGTGTGGTTAGGTTAAGACTTTGACCTAACCCCATGCAATTTCGAATTGCAGCCTCCCGAAGGTGTTTCTTTAGGGCAGTTTTGAAAGTGAGTAGGGTTTTACACTCCTTTACTCCTTTTTGTAGGGCATTCCACATTTTTGTTGAATAGCATGAGAACGAGTTCATTCCCTTTGTTGAGCCAAATCTGGGTTGAACATGCCTCTGGTGTTATGATTGTGGACTTCATTTACAATACACATGATACATATGTATGATACATCATACATCATCAAAAACGAAAACTAGATATGAACTCTAGCACAGGTCTCTGCCAGGTCAGGTACGTTATTGTGACCTCCTGGTGGAGCTATAATAGGCCATTGTGAAAAGGGTGCCCGTTTTTTCTTAGGCCTTTCACGGCAATCAGACACTGCATTCATGATTTGATGTGTTTTGCTAAAATAGACCTGCTGGTGGCGCTATAAAAGGCCAATGTGAAAGGGTTGGCATTTCTTCCTCAGGCTAGTGGGAATGTATAAAATTTCACGGAAATTGCAAGCTGAGTGCATAATTTGAGGCATTTTGTTCAAAACGGAGCAATCCTGCAAACTTTGGAAGCCAACCTCAGCCAATGAGGATGGAATATGGTAAATCGGACAGATCCGTGTTCATCACATGACTATAAAGATACTGTGTACCGATTTGCATGACGTTTGGATAAAATCTGTAGGAGTAATATAAAAAAACTTGTTTTGCACAAATCGGCCTCCTGGTGGCACTACAACAGGCCCATGTGAAAAAATTGGGGCAGAGGTTCTGAATTGGCATCCAGGGAGTGTGTGTGCACAGTTTCACAGCGACCGGGCCAACGGTGCCGGAGATTAGCTGTCCACAGACGGACGGACGGACACACGGACGGACGGACGGACAGGGGGTAAAACATACTCTCTCGCCATGCCTTTCGGCCTGGCGGAGACAATACATGAAACTGTAGTGTGTGTTTACGTAACTTACTAAAATCGTAGAGAACATGTGCTTGGTTTTCATCTTTTTCAATTCATTTCATAAATACTGTCACTCACTCATCCCATGGCGATGATGGTTATCCCATCACCCATGGTTCCTAGGGTGTCATGGCGGATGCTTGGGCAGTCAGGGATCTACAGCACTCTATCTTCTGCTGTGTGAAGCAGGGTTATTGTAGGTGAATATGAAATATACCTTCACATTTTTTACCTGTGAATAAATTTCTTTAAATGGCATGATGCTTTGTTGTTTGTGTATAGCACTACCCCTTTAAGGGCAGTGCATAAAAAGGGGGGCCAGGTTTGCAGCCTTCTGTTTGGCCAGAAGCCTGCATTTGGGTGTTTGGTGAAAGACTTTGAGGCTTGAGGTTTACAGCCTAATACTGGGTATGGAAACTTGTGAACCAATTCTAATGCTTTTATAATACATTTTGGCAATATGGTGACCATGTTTTAATGAGTGGCATTCTATAGCCCCTTTGCAGAATTCGGCAAGCGTGGCATTTTGTGAGGTGGGACACTGCCGGAATCAGTAAAGGGTAGGGGGATGGGTTTTTGATATCAATGTTAGGCCTGTTAGCCTAATTTATTTTCTGTATTTCCAGAGCCTCCAGGTCCTTTCTATGGTTAACTCCATTATCTCCTGTGGGCATTTATCAGTGGGAGCCTTAAGGATAATGTTGACTGGGTATGTTGTGTTATTTTGTTGTATGCTTGTCATTTTTGTCTGGGATGAATCGGTATTGAGGGGTAACCATATGTTTTGTGTGTGATTTCTGTATAAAGGACAACTAACCTTTCACTGTTTTTCCACTTGTGTCATACTTCATATTAGATATTAGAGACTGGGTTTTTGTCAAGGATTGCATGTTGGGTCATGTGCAATAGTTGATAGGTAGGCTCTACATTGGGCCATTAATTAAACCTTAAAACCTTTAAAAACGTTAAAAACGAATTAAAACTAAACTGAAAACGAGTCAAAATGAAATACAAAAAAAACTAAAACTATGCTTCCGATTCAGTGTGGTCAGTTAGTAAATGGGTGTGCACTGAGTCTGAGAGTCCTAATCTCATGCCAGTGTGTGCTCACTCCAACAGTCTCGCTGAGCCATCCCAGACCCTGATCACATAGACATTGTGAAATTGTCCTTCGGTTCACATACCGACCATTTCCCCCTCTCTCTGAGGGACAGAGGGAGGGGAATAGACAAATTGTGTCCCACTCTCTGCACAGTATAAAACCTGAAGTGTTACTCTGAGAGTATAAAGTGTACCTGTAAGGAGTTGGAGTTAAATTACCACTCTGTCTTTTATTTCATAACCCCCCCCCCCTCTCTCTCTCTCTCACACTCTCCTTTCTTCAAGTTAGTCAGAGTTTCATAAGTGACCAGGACACCAGCAGGGAGTTACAGTGGTACAGTCAGTCCTCCAGGCAAGCTGCTTCCATGGATGTGACATGTAATAAGAAGAGAGGGTCACAGTGTGGTCAGAGTTGTCCATTAACAGGGTCACTCGCGTGTCAAGCTGTCCACTCCTGCACAGGAGGCACACTGAGGTCACTATAGGCAGGAAATCCATTTGAGTCAGTGTGACGATTTCTGATGAGGTCTTCCAGTGGTTTAATCAAGTTAACCACTTAAGCCCTATATTCTTTGTCGTACGACGGATAGCGCAAATAGCTTTAGAAGCTCACAACGTATGATAGATCTGCTATTTCTACTATTAAAAAATATATATAAATTTGAGGGTCTGACTGAATTCCTATTCAGCACAAAACATTTCCGGGTCACCGGAGATATACATGTCAAGTCAGACGTTGCCCAAGTTATTCCCGGGAAAGCTACAAACAGGCATGAGGCCATAACAAACTGACACATAATGGTGGTAGGAAGCTACAGAAATGGCAGATTTTTGTTCAAAAAGGAAGGTGAAGGACTTAAAAGTAGTTCTGACCACACATCTCACCCTGATTCATTTTTGTTATTAAGTATGACATTAGGGCCTGCCTTCTGCTGTGAAATGACTGTTCTGTCAAACACGTAGATCCACGTAGCCATTAAACCACTAATGCAGCACTCTAGGAGCAGCTCCAAAAGACACTATAATTGCCTATTTAAACAGCCTAATTAATATCTACCATGAAGCAGAAAATTGGAGCGGAGGCGGATAAAAAAGGAGATGCATGAGTAAGATACAAAAAAATTCGTTCTCTCTTCAGGATTATCCTGAATTATATATACATATAAATACATACTATATAAAAACAATGTACAGAAACTGCCAAGCCAGCTAACATCTCCACAGCAACATTTAATGGAGCATCTAATACAGTGGTTCTCAAACTATTTAATTTCAAGGACCCCCATAACTCTGAGTGTACAAATGGAACCAAATGGACACATAAGGTTCCATTTGTACACTCTCAGAGTAACAGAACTGTAATGGTCCATTTGGAACCCCCTCAAGGAATCCACTGATCTAATGCATTGTAAAACTAGAAAAAGTGCTCCTCGGAGCACAGGTCTCCGCCAGGTCAGGTAGGCTATTGTGGCCTCCTGGTGGCGCTATAATAGGCCAATGTGAAAAGGGTGCCATTTGTTCTTAGGCCTTGCACTGCAATCGTACACCGACTGCATTCATGATTTGAGGCATTTTTTAAAAAACACTTGTTTTGCTAAATTAGACCTGCTGGTGGCGCTATAACAATGTTAAATGGGTGGCATTTGTTCCTCAACATAGTGTGAATGTGCGTGCAAAGTTTGACCGCAATCGGACAGTGCGTTCATGATTTGCGGAATTTTGTTCAAAACAAGCCAATAATGCAAACTTTAGATGTCAATCTTAGCCAATCAGGATAGAATATGAAAAATCAAACACATCCGTCGTGATCACATGACTATAGAGATCATGTGTACCGATTTGCGTGAAATTTGGATAAAATTGGAAGGAGTAGTATAAAATAATGTGTTTTACATAAGTTGGCCAACTGGTGGCGCTTTAAAAGGCAGATGTGAAAAATGCAGGGCAAAGGTTTTTTGTTGATCTTTTACACAGATTGGTGCAGTTATAGGTAAAAACACGAATCGGCCTGTTATAGCGCCACCATGAGGCTGATTGGAAAATTTTCAAGTGGCATTTCTTTCTTGGCCTAATGGGAATGTGCGTGCAAAATTTCACGGAAATTGCATGCTGTGTTCATGATTTGAGGCATTTTGTTCAAAACGGAGCACTCCTGCAAACTTTGGAAGACATTTTTAGCCAATCAGAATGGAATATGAGAAATCTGAAAGACCCATTTTGTTTAATGACTTTAGAGATACTGTGTACCGATTTGCGTGATTTTTGGACAAAATCTGTAAGAGTACTGTCAAAAAATATGTTTTGCACAAATCGGCCTCCTGGTGGCGCTATAAAAGGCCAATGAGAAACATTTAGGGCAGAGGTTCTGAATTGGCATCCAGGGAGTGTGTGTGCACAGTTTTGCTGCGATCAAGACAACGGTGCCGGAGATTAGCTGGTCACAGACGGACGGACGGACACACACACACACGGACACACGGACGGATGGACGGACGGACGGGGTGGAAAACATAATCTCTCGCCATGCCTTTCGGCCTGGCGGAGACAAAAAATAAAAATGGCAATAGCAGCATACAAATAGTATGGTGCAAATAGCATTACCGCAATCCTAGTAATGAATGTGTCTACATTATGCTTCAATGGCCATTTTATGTTGCAAAAAGGCCTGTGGAAAGTGAAAACAAATGTGTCGATAAACAGAATGGCATTGCCGTCATTGTGCATCTGTTTTCATGCCCACAGAATGAGGCCTTTTATTTTCTGTTGTCCATTAATGTGCCACAACATCTAGCCATATACACCCTGTTAAAGCCAACGCTTTGAACTCACAAGCCTGGGGGAAATGACTCTTCCTGTAAATCACTCTAAACATCTTCCCCTCAACACCCTCTCCTGCTTTATATTCAGGCATATGACCTCATCATCCTATTTTTTTAAGGATACATCTGAGACCCAATCCTTGCTGTGGCATAAAGACTACGTTTTGACTGCCTTCAGTCATGAGAATTCGTCATTTAAAATGAGCAGAAGTCCTGTATATCAGGGGTTTTCAACTGATTGTGAACGAGGGACCACCACCCTGACTAAGAATCAACCTGGGGACCACTGTTGTGTTTGCTTAAGATTAGTGCTTTGGTAACACTTGCTATGCATCCCATGTCTGATACATCCCACTGTTTCTCAACCTATGGTCCACGAGACTACTAGTGGTCCATGGCATAATTAGGCCTGCAGGTGGTCCATGGGAAAATTATTAAACAAATTTCAAACATTTAAAGACTTTTCAAAAGTGTTCAAAAATAGCAGATGTACAAGCTCACAGCCCGGCACGAAGTGACGTGCTGTGAGCTTGTATATCTGCTATTTTTTTAATGGCCAACGCTAACATCTAAAATGACACAGGTGTTTTCCCGTTTTTAATGTGTTAATATACTGTAGGATTGGAGCACACATGTCATTCATTTCACTTCCTTAACTTCATTTAACTTATGGTTTATGAAATGTGTGGAGTTGTGTGTTTTTCATTGGGATGATGATGGTAGATTAGCTTATGTAGTGTTGAATGGGGTTTGTACATGGTGGAAGCCTACCTGGGAAGGCTACCAAAGCCTAATTCATAGTACTCCATAGTATGACCACATCGCTTGCCGAAAATGAAACATCTACAAGCCAACAATGAGATGAGACGTATTGTTGGCTTATAGATGTGTTCTTTTCAGCAAGTGACACTGTCACTGTCATCAGGTGTTGTTTGGCCAATCTGCATTGGATGATTGGAACATAACGCTAATCATCACCATGTCAAAGAGGAGAGATAGCGCGCATGCGTACGTGCATGCGTACCTGCATACATGCGTGCATGCATACGTGTGTGTGCGTCCCCCAGCCAATGGGGCTAAAATAGAGTGATGGAAGAAGTACTCACATGTTTTACTAAAGTAAAAGTAAACGTAGATATACAGTACACTGTTACTGTTAAAGTAGAAGTCCCGTATTAAAAATGTGCTTGAGTAAAAGCACAAAAGTAATGATATCAAAATATACTTAAAGTACCAAAAGTAAAAGTACTCGTTGTGCAGAATGTCCCATTTCAGTAAGTAAAACATTTATAAAAGATCTTTTGAAAATAGCCGATCTACAAGCTCACAATGCGTTGCATTGCTACGCATTGTGAGCTTGTAGATCTGCTATTTTCAAATGCCCGAAATATACTGTAGGCCTATATACGGCTTAAGTGGTTAGTGTGTTGTGTAATAATAATCAAATCAAAATCTACACAGTAACAAAGTTTTGTGGAGTAAAAGTACAACTGCATATCTGAGTTTGTCTTTGTCAGATGCTAATTCTATGATCAAGAAAGCATTTTTGTTGACAGAAAACCAAAAGCTGGTTGAGCTGCAGAAGAGCACCTCTGAGACACACATGAGTGAAACATAGGTTTCACTTTCAGGAGTAGCATACCATCTTTATATAGGTCAGATATAGAGATCATCATACGTGATAATACTAATAACAAAACGAAGAAGCAAGATATGAGGAAAGCTCAACCTTTTTCTTCCAATATTTGTATGTGAATTACAAGTGCCAGTGGAACGTTCCATTCGACGGTTGTGAGGGGGAAGATTAATCGGGAAATTTTAGGCGGAAATGCGATTTTAACATTCACCATGTCCATTTCTTCTGTAGTTGCAAGTTTAAAAAAAGAAGGGTTCTGTCTTCTATGATGTCACATGAGTAAGTGACTGAGCGTAAGATGGAAAAGGTGACCCTGAGAGTATCCAGGGCCCTCATTTATCAACCTTTCGTACAAACAGAAATGAGCCATGAACCATACTTAGGAACATGCGTATACGTACTTGTAGGTTCTTAACCACAACCTCACAGACACTGCCAAAGGGTCTTTGCTCGTCATCCTTGAGCTGCTTGCTCAGTCGGGCCGTGAAGAATGTCATTTGATTAGTAACAAATCCTGCAGCATTTAACCACTTGAACCCCAGCTTCCGTATTCAGGGGAAAACATTAGCAGAAGCATTCAGATCTACAAGCTTATGGCACGTCGAGCGAAAACAGAAAATACACATACAGCGAAGTTTATTCATGCAGATATACATGAAGTGTGTAGTAGTGTGTGTAGTTGATTAATGAGAGCATAGGAGGATTTTTCTGGCAATCGTGGTAGTGTTGATCCTGTTCGGTATAATGGGATTATTATAGTATGGAAATGTACAGACAAACGTATAAGCCACACACATGTCAGTTTCCTTTTCATTGCCATCGAAGCACTTTGAGGAGATTAGTAATCTCAGCATGGAAAAAGCTCTCTTTTCACTGCAATGAATTTCAGATGGAACAACAAAGAGGTGAAAGGGTTCCTTCACAAAGAAATATATGCCATTTAGGGTGGGCATGACAACCAGGACACAATGTCTGCAATAGTGTTTCTCAACGGGGGCGCTACAGCCCCCCAGGCGGCATTCAGAGAACTTTGAGGGGCGCTGGAAGTCATATTTCTTAAGGGGGGCACCTATAGTTGCAGTGTTTGAGCCAAGTTTGGTGCTGATCGGAGCAACGTTGCGCCTCGCCAGTCTGGATCTTAACATTTGGGACATCCACCGTCCACCGTCTACCCACCCTCTAGGCAATTTTAACCCATTAAGACCTGAGGCCGATTCTACAAAATGTGTTAAATCGAAGATTCACTAAAAAGTTGGAGAACTAGGCTACTGATCTAGAATGCCTCCTAGATCAGTAGTTCTCCAACTTTTTCGTGCCAAGGGCCCCCAAAATGATATGTATTTGGCCGCAGACCCCCATCTGAAAATGTTTTGTGTCAGGAACCCCCAGAAGACAAGATGTGTGTTAAAAGATTCAAAATTATTAAACAAATTTCAAACACTTTCAAGATTTTTAAAAAATGTTAAAAATAGCAGATGTGCAAGCTGAGAAATGTGAAATGTGTGGAGTTGTGTTTTTTATTGGGATGATGGTAGATTGGCTTATGTAGTGTTGAATGGGGTTTGTACATGGTGGAAGCTTACCTGGGAAGGCTACCAAAGCCTGATTTATAGTACTCCATAGTATGACCGCATCGCTTGATGAAAATAAAACATCTACAACAAGCCAACAACTTGTCATGATGATGTGACGCGTTGTTGGCTTATAGATGTGTTCTTTTCAGAAAGTGACACTGTCACTGTCATCAGGTGTTGTTTGGCCAATCTGCATTGGATGGTTGGAACATAACGCTAATCGTCACCATGTCAAAGAGGAGAAATAGCGTGCATGCAAAATATATCAAAAAATACTTTTACCAAAGTAAAAGTACTCGTTGTGCAGAATGTCCCATTTCAGTTCAAAGTTCAAAATGTATAAATAATCGGCTATTTTGAAAATAGCCGATGTACAAGCTCACAATGCATCGCGAGCTTGTAGATCTACTATTTTCAAATGGCCGAAATATATATAGGGCCGAAGTGGTTAGTGTGTTTTGTAATTATAATCAAAATCTACAAAATAACTAGTAACTAAAGTAACTTTTCATATAATTGTAGTGGAGTAAAAGTACAACATTTTCCTCTGAGATATACAGTAGTGGAGTAGAAGTAAAATTATTTAAAATTGTAAATACTGAAGAAAGTAAAAAATACCTAAATTTTACTTAAGTACAGAACTTGAGTACATGTACTTACACTGCTAAAATAGACTAACTGGACTATGTTGTTGAATGTCACCATTAACACTGGAGCAGTTTTCCTCTATGTTTTGCTTTGGGACAAGTGGGCCATTAACCACTTGAATCCTAGCATCCCTATTCTGGGGTCAACATTCTGCTAAAATAGCAGATCTATAAGCTCACAAGCTGCAGAAACATTCATGTTTATCAACAGTGCAATTGATGGAGTTTGTTTGCAAGTTTGACCGACAGCAGTGGTACCATGCAGTACAGCTGGCACTATCCAACTAAGTGGCCTCAGTGGTAGCCCACCACAGGAACACATCATTGGTCTGTGCCAGTGGCGGTAAGTAAGTACTGTACATTAACTCAAGTACTATACGTAAGTACAGAATAGAGAATTATTTACTTTACGTATTTTCAATTTTCAATACTTTTACTACTAAATCTCAGATGCAAATATTGTACTTTTTACTCCACTACAATTATTTGAAAACTTTAGTTACTTTGTAGATTTTGATTATTATTACAAAACATACATTAACCACTTTAGCCCTATTTAAACTTTGGCTATTTTCAAAAGATTTTTATATATTTTGAAAACTTTCTGCGTAATGATAATACTTTTGTACTTTTACTGAAGTAAAATTTGAATACAGTACTTTTACTTGTAACAAGTAAGTAAGTAAAAAATGTGAGTAGGCTACTTCGTCTACCACTGGTCTGTGCATCTATAATCCAGTCCGTGGTTCTCAGAATAAAGGGGGAAGAAGGATGTCATCATTAATTTTTTTGCTGGTTAGATAATGGCTGTCATAACTCAAACATTGACAGCGGAACATTGAACGCCCACATCAGGACTGCCACAGGCACGGCGACCGTTTCAGCTCACAATACTTGAGAATAGGTGGCCGTCCAGGGTTAAAAGCCACTAAAAGAACTGTAAGAGTCAGCGTCATTAGCGTTCTCTCGTGTCTAGTGCATGGGTGTTTACTTCCCTTTCCTAGGGGGGTCCGGTTAGTTCCTTCCAACCTCTTCCAGGTCCTCCTCCTCTGCCATAGCTGGGGGTCTGTGCGTGTCTGCGTCTGAGAGAATCTAGTCTCACTCTGCAACAGTGGGTATTACAGTTTTTCACGATTGTTAACACACAAAAAGCGAAAATTCTACACAATTTGCACACCCTTCACTTCATGTACTAATCGCTCGACCCAATTTGGCACTACTTCACACTCCCTTATCTGCATTAGACTCTGACTTTCCTTCTTTACACTCTGATTTCAATTACACATCACCTTGTTGTCCAAACACTACACACAATGTTCAGTTGTTGCACACACTTCTCATGTAAAATCTCAAAGCATCAACCTACAACACACAAATATTAAAATCTCTAAACATTCAGGTCTGGTGAGCAATTTTCATCTGGGACCATGTGAGCTTCCACTGGGCTGCTCAAGTGCGTGAGTGGTCCCAGCTCCAGGCCATTTAGGAGGCTTGTGGCAATCAGTGTTAGGCCTGTCAGGGCTTCATGAGCCACTCGAGGCGTTTCTTCCAATGCTGCTTGGACAGGGAGAACATTGCCTGTGATGTAGATGAGGCCCTCTGGCCAGACAGGAACCGGAGGCGTGATGCCTAAATCATGTAGAGTCATTTTACAAAAGGAGAAATGTCTCATTCTCCAGAGTCATTGTCATTCATATGGTGTGTTCCATTTCTATGATTGTGTTTTCAATTTTTCACTACAGTGTGCAGCAAATGCTTGGTAGTGTGCAGCAAATGCTTAGTTGTGTGTACTGTAATGAATGGTATGTGTGTGTCATTTGAAAATATGTCTGTGTGCACCAAATGAAAAGTTCCATTTTGTGAACAGTTAAGAGATTTGATGGCAAAGAGTCATCTTGCGAAGGGAGTGTATTGTTTACATTTTGCGTGTGAGGTTTTCAGATTTGTGTGTGCAGTTTTGAGAAAGCAGTTATTGTTTTGAGAAACGTGTTTTAACAATCGTGAAAAACTGTAAACAGGGAGAGCCTTCTAGCCCAGCACCAATAGCAGCCTGCAATAGAGTCATTAGCTCATGCCCTGCACCTGTTCAACTCACTTGTCCAATGGGAGTCCTAAATGCTGAACTGCTGACACTGCCGCTATAGACCAATTATTTGTTTACCAACATTGAGACTGGACGACAGGTGATTGTTTCATGCAATCAATTCCCAGCATATTGTTTTCGGGGTGCGCTGTTTTCAGTTCATTCAACCTCCTCTTGTGTGTTGGCTAGTGAGGCGCGTCCTAGCGAGACCTGACAGAATGGGTTTCATTTGGTGCCGGCCTGCGCGCGCATACTGGTTCTTATCAGTGTGACGTCGTCTGTTAAGGGGTCTATAGACTGGCTTCCAAAGCACTGCAACTCAAAATGAAATAATAAAGAAAAGCATGCATGCACACAAAATCAAAAGGAATCAACACAAAGCCAGCTATAATACAAATAATAAGCAGTCTGTCAGCATGACAAGTGCAGTTTAGCACCTTCAAACTAGGGGTCATAGAGATCATGTTAACTCAGTCACTATGCTGTAAACCGTGACCTGACAGCAGTCCAAAATAATCAGTCTAAAATGTCTAAAATGTATTATCAAAGTTCTGTATCTTCTATGTAATGATATTGTTGAGACATCCCTGTCATGATGAATTTCTCTCACTCGTCAGGAACGGGGTGAGTTAAAAGAATCATCAATTATTCAGATGTCAACAGCTGGTAATTGCACTTCAAGGCGAATGATAATTTCAGGCTGTTATGCAGATAACCTCTCATTTATCACTTGATTATAAGAAATTAATAATTCAATACATAATAGACTTCACTTCAGCCTTCATTAAAAAAAATGTGAATAAGGATCTGTCAAATAATGAGACTTGAGGCTTTGTGGAATAGTGTGATGGGACCATTTATTGCACAATCATGTAAAATTGCCTTTTCTCTCTCACTTGTTATTTTTAAGTCATTTATTACAGTGCTTACAAAATGGGTGAAAATATAACGCCGGAAATTGCTTTTCACAGTTCCATGTCCGAACACTGACAGGTCTTTTTTACTACTGTCTTCACAGATATTTAAAGGGAGGCTATTATGCTCATTTCCAGCTATTATATTTCTTTATTCTTGGACTCTACTAGAGAAGCTTAGCATGATTCACAGTAAGAATCACTAATTTCAGACTCCGTCTGAAAAATAGGCTATATTAGCATATTGTGCATCATCACTTTAAAGCTGTTGGATTTAATCTGGCTATAAGCATCACAATATATGGGGGGCACGATTAATATCTATGGGCCATCACATATATTTGATTGAATATTTTATTAGGCAACTACTTGTACAGTATACTTAACTTT
Source organism: Gymnoscopelus braueri (assembly GCF_963280865.1). Classification (NCBI taxonomy): domain Eukaryota; kingdom Metazoa; phylum Chordata; class Actinopteri; order Myctophiformes; family Myctophidae; genus Gymnoscopelus; species Gymnoscopelus braueri. The sequence continues at coordinate 16,383,528 of NC_137615.1, forward strand.
ATGCAATCTGAACAACATTTGTATTTATTAAAATTGATAGTACCGTAAAATGCTTTCAGTATTCCTCAAGTTTTTTTTTAATAAGATTTATTTTTGGGCTTGTATGCCTTTTTATTGATAGGACAGTAGGCTGACGGGGAATGGGGGGAGAGAGAGATGGGGAGTGACATGCAGTAAAAGCCATCGGGATCGGGACTCGAACCCGCGACACACTGTCAGGCTACACTGAGCCTAGGTGCCTGGATGCCAGCGATCCAGGCCTCAGTATTCCTCAAAAGCAGCAGCTTATAGCTTCACACAGCTGTTCCATTTGGCTGTTCTGAGCCAGTCTGATGAACACAGTCCACCGTAATGGCATGGTATCTTGGACAGGAAGTTCTGACTTCCTCAATGTCCCTCTAAAAAAGGAGCATTGGGTTACCATCCGGTCCATTGACTTTACACAGCATCATTTCAATAACTCTACTTCAATGATTCCACTGTCTGTGAATACAGTTATTGCCACATTGTCTGAAATATTGGATTTATTCAACTTCCACTGCTGGCTGCAATCTGATTACACGCTCGGTTGATTTAATTTGCCATGTTTGCAACCAAGCCCAGCAGGGTGTTGACAGACTATTAGGAGAGGGGGATCTCTGAGGAAACTATGACGCAGATCAGGAATGACACTGTGTGTGTGTGTGTGTGTGTGTGTGTGTGTGTGTGTGTGTGTGTGTGTGTGTGTGTGTGTGTGTGTGTGTGTGTGTGTGTGTGTGTGTGTGTGTGTGTGTGTGTGTGTGTGTGTGTGTGTGTGTGTGTGTGTGTGTGTGTGTGTGTGTGTGTGTGTTGGGGGGGGGTAAGCTGAGAAGCTCTGATAATACTGCAACAGACTCAATTGGGTTAGTTTGACCCTGTGGTGAGTGTGTATGAGTGTAACCAAAGGACTCGGCTTGGGAGCGATGATAACGTGTGTTCTCAATCAAAGCTATAATGAGTTCCAAGAACCTGAGTGATAATGACTCATGCATTAAAGCAGTCACAGACCAATGGGCCAAAATCGGGCTGTGTCATTCATCCTCTACCTAACCTTGGATCCCAGGCTTGCTTTCAATAAAGCCTGGGGAAATGTGAAGCAAAAAGTGTCTAGAATGGGGCTGCGCCCATTGACAGCATGGGTTTGCAATTCCTTCCTTCTTGGCGGCAATTTATTTAAGTTGCACACCCTCCCCCAAATTCTTCTATTTATTTCAAATAATTCTTAAATTTATACCATATGATAATTCTAGAATGTATTCGAAACAAAAAGTCACCTTGTCTCTGTAAATTGGTTTTGTAGAGGTCCATTGGCTCATGGGTCAACTCAACTGAGCAAGATCTTAAAATGAGGAAGGCACTTGCATGGAGGGCCTAGAACGGCATGGCCAGTGTATGGAACTCCAACCTTCCCCGACAAGTCAAACTCAGCTTTTTCTAGAGGTAGAGTCTGTTCTCCTATATGGCAGTGAATGCTGGACCCTGAAACCAACCCTGCAGAAGTCTCTGCCAGAATATTGCGTGCAGCACTTAACATCAGCAAGAGTGCACATGTTACCAACAAGAATCTGTATGATGGAATACCAAGGGTGAGCGAGAAAATAGCAGCCAGAAGAATGAGACTAGCAGGACACTGTCAAGCTGCCAGCCAGCAAATTGCCGCTGTGGGAACCAACACACGGGTATCGGTCACGAGGACGTCCCACATTAACATACGTGGATGTACTCAGGAAAGATGCAGGAGCGAAAAGCACCAACGAGCTGGCCAGATGTATGGAGAACCGGGATGACTGCAAGCGACGATGGAGGGCTTGTCTGAGGACGACCTAGAGAAATTACTTGCCAGCATGTCTTCTTTGCCCAATTTTAATTATACTACTGGACTGCCAATCTCAGGGGATTTCAATATTGGTCTCTTTGAAACACACTGCAGGCTTCTCCTGCCAGCCACCTCTTTGCCAGCTCTCACTTAACAACCCCATCTGCTTAATGTTGTTGTAAGAGCTTCCCTTAAAGTCTAGAGACACTTTTGTCTTTCAGGCTCTCTGTTTCGCTGGCTGCTGATCCATTTTTCTCATCCGATCCTAGTAGTTCAGTCAGATACTCACTAATAGATTCAGACCAATTAAAGCTTGAGAATATTTTATTTACAAAATGTACAAGTGTGAATATTATGTTTGATCTTGGCGTTCAGGCTCTGCAATACATTACTCCCTGCTCAGCACATTAGCAGACAGCCATTTAAGAGCAGGGAGATATACATCTATAACAAACCCCCCAGGGCCAGGGGAAAACAGGACCCTTAGGGAAAGCAGAGCCTACTGGTGGTGCTGGGGTGGTGGTGGGAGCAAACAAACAACATCAGTGGCAGCACTGATAGCAAGAGGAAGTGCAATGAATCAGGTGACATTAAGTAGACCACCAATTTGGCCAGCTGCTTGACACTTCACATAGTGTACAGTACATCGGCTGCACATGCATATAAACCTCTCGAGTGTATCTGCCTGAACTCGCTCGCAGGCTAAGCATCACATAATGCTTTTCTAAGTTGGTCCAACCCAGGTATTCCAACTCTCCTAGATACCACACACAGATGACACCGTTCTGAAACCCCCATCCATCCCCAAAAGTATTATTATGTATCTCTACAGTCTAAACTTCTATTTTTTCTTTTTCCTCTTTACTAAAGTCCACTGGGAGGAAGACTTGTGTGAACAAATTACTGACAAGTGGGAGAATATTATGTCAATTTGTCCTATACAGTATATGTGCAAATTGCAAAACATGGTGTAATTCAGTGTAAACCACCTTACTTAACCATATCTATTTTGGACCACGGTCAAGCTTAAAGGAGAAATCCGGACATTTTAAGTGTTATCTTTGATGTGTCGTTACTCACTCACCGAGGTAGGAAGTGGCGTTGAGTTTTTCCAGTGTCTCCTGATACTTTCACATGCACTGTTTATCACTCACGAGCTGGCGTTCACTGCGCTCCTCGGGAAATCTCGCGAGACGCGAGATTTCATGCGAGAGGAAAACATTCACGTCGCTGACCATGAACGCCAGCTTGTGAGTGATAAACAGTGCATGTGAAAGTATCAGGAGACACCATGAGGAGGATTTGTGGAAAAAAAAAGAAGTTTGGAGCTGTGGAATTAGGCGATTTTCACTTAGCCACGCGCCTCCCACTATGCCAATGGTGGGGGTCGACCAGACTCACAGACAGGGGAATCGCTGGAAGTCCTCCTTTAAAGGAGGACTTCCCCCATTTTCAACAATTTACAATTTAGGCATTTAGCAGACGCTCTTAATCCAGAGGGACTTACAGTAAGCAAGGACATCACAAGATAATACATCAAATGCATAGAAATAGTAATCTAATAATAAAGTAATACATAAGTAAACCAAGAATCTAATAATAAACTAATACATAAGTAAACCAAGAACCTATCATCAGCCTGTACATTGAAACTATACACACTATAGGATGCCAGGTCAACAATGACCGGCATCCAGGGCCGTGTTAATGTCAGAATGCGCCCTAGGCAACGGACAGTTTTCGGCCCCCCCAGGGCACATGTGCGACCTGTTATTGGGCGGATTGTGGCCGTTTTTGGGCGTTTTTTTGTTACTTCGGTTTTAGGGTTAGGGTTAGGGTTAGGCTAGGCTTATGTTGTTTAATAAAAAAATAAAAAAGCATAGAGGTCCATTGGCTCATGGGTCAACTCAACTGAGCAAGATCTTAAAATGAGGAAGGCACTTGCATGGAGGGCCTAGAACGGCATGGCCAGTGTATGGAACTCCAACCTCCCCCAACAAATCAAACTCAGCTTTTTCTAGAGTCTGTTCTCCTATATGGCAGTGAATGCTGGACCCTGAAACCAACCCTGCAGAAGTGTCTGCCAGAATATTGCGTGCAGCACTTAACATCAGCAAGAGTGCACATGTAAACAAGAATCTGTATGATGGAATACCAAGGGTGAGCGAGCAAATAGCAGCCAGAAGAATGGCTTTTTTTTTTCTTCATGGGTGCATTTTTGCCCCCCCCCCCCCCCCCCCCCGACAGGACATAGGCATTTGCCTACATTGCCTGTGCTTAAACACGGCCCTGCCGGCATCTGTCTACAATAATAACATGCTATCTAAGTTACATTTGAGCCTTTAATAAGCCTGCGAGGTTGTCAAGGTCGTCACGGCTGGGGCAAGTGCTCAACCTTGTCATATATCTGGTCCTCATTAATGCTCATTATAAGGTGGTGCTGTACCTTTCCATCTACTCGCTCTGTGTCTCAGAGCTGGTGATCAGCTTGCTTTTGAATTCACATAAAAAAAATGTTTGCATCGTGGCTTCCTCGGGTTTGCTCTTCACTTAAGTGGCATCAGGTGTGGGCTCATGCCAATAGTTGGTGATGTTTACAAATCTGTAATTACAGGGCACCTATATAGACAGCTATATTCCCGCCACTGCATAAAAATAAAAAAGGATGACATTTTTCTTGCAATTGCAATTTGATATAAATAAAAAACATCACGTGGTGACGAGGTGACGAGCCCCGACTTACGTCCCACTAGCTACCCACGGTCGGTCCTCTAACGGAAAGACGGGGCCCCTCAGTCCGCTTCTCCGGAACTACTCTGCCGGGACCAGGGGAGGCTCTGGCACGTGGAGGGACTAGGCTCTGTGGGTTGTCCCCTGTCTGGGCCCCTCCTTCGTCTCACCAGGTCCAGGACCTGAGCGTTGCACCAGACTCCAAACATTTCACTCCGGCGTGATGGTGTCTTGGGCCGTGGTGGTACTTCAGGCTCCACTTGCGGCTTGCCTGAAAGGCCCTCCTTAAAGGCCTCATCGTGGGTCTGTTGGGCCTCTTCCTCACGGAAGACACAGGCTGGGGTGCCAACCCATACTGCTCCCGGGATATACTGTATCACAATTCTTAATTTCACAGTGAGATCCTGCCCATGGGTACAACCACTGAGCAGCGTATACTGTAGCTGTTATATTGTTGCAAGGGCACTTCAATGGAGAGGGGTTTGATTGATGTAGTTTATTTAGTAAGACATGAGAATAGTACATGACAGTACATAACAGTACATGGAAGTACAAATTCACAATACAAGGTCTACTAAACTGGAACTCTCATTAAGCACTAAGCTTGTTTAAGATGAGACCCCCATGCACACAAATCATGATGAAATATAAGGCAGATAGATATACACACTACTATACAGAATGTCATACAATCAGCTATCAGGTCACTGGTATGAAGAGAGACAAATATATATATATATATATACAAAAGAGGAAAATTAAGGAGGGGGGGGGTAGGGGGGGGTAGGTAGGGAGAGGTGCTTATTCACCACTTCCCACCCAGATTGTTCCTGCCGTTCCAGGGGATTGAACCTGCAACCTTCTGTCACAGCATTTTACAATCACATAGAGTTAATGACACACACACACACACACACACACACACACACACACACACACACACACACACACACACACACACACACACACACACACACACACACACACACACACACACACACACACACACACACACACACACACACACACACACACACACACACACACACACACACACACACACTCTTACTTTCTGGGGCCTCACTACCACTGGGACCTATTGGCTGTAAGCATGAGCATAAATCTGCCCCAGCTGGCAGTGACCCCTGCTCTTGTGTGATGAATGGCTGCTGTTGTATGGGGATTCAAATAGACAATAAACGGTCCAATGACCCCATAGTATTTATGTTGATGAGCAGCATAAACTGAGCTAGCAAAACCCAGATATACAGTACAGAATTTCCAGTGGTGTAAAGTAAGTACTCAAGTACTGTACTTAACTACAATTTTGAGGTATTTTTACTTCTGGAAAATTTCCAAATTTAAATACTTTTACTTCTACTCCACTACATCTCAGAGGCAAATATTGTACTTTTTAACCATTAACGAAACACTAAAGTTTTCAATTATTTTAAAACTTTATACTTTGCAGATTTGGATTATTATTACAAAACATACATTAGCCACTTCAGCCCTATATACTTAGGCTATTTGAAAATAGCAGGTCTACAAGCTCACAACGCGTCGCATCGGCTATTTTCAAAATATTTTTTATACATATTGAACTTAATAATGAGTACTTTTACTTTTGGTACTGTAAGTATATTTCGATGCCAATACTTTTGTACTTTTACTCAAGTACATTTTGAATACCAGACTGTAGTGTATTTCTACATTGTGGTATTCATACTTTTACTTAAAAAATGTGAGTACTTCTTCCATCACTGAGAATTTCAGGTTATGTAAAAGGATTTACTAAAAGCATCAATCTGCTGTTTTCGGTGTGCAACATAGGGCGCAACCGAGTATAACTCAGGCATGAGTGAGAGACAAAGAGAGAGAGAGCAAGATAATTGCACATATAATGTAGGCAGAGTACCCTATCATAAGATTCATGTTGCCATTGGCATTTCCATATGAGACATCTTATGTTTTCGTGTGCGTTTATGCTCCAGGGCACATAATGCCATTACTGTAGACGCAGCGGTGTTTTGGAAAGTGTGAATCCTGTAAGACCATTCATTATTTTCACCGAGCCTAGGCTACTGCTTTAATTCACTGTAACACGAGCTCATCTTTGGTTGAACTAATGAAATGCCAGCGGCCAGTCGCATATTTTACATTAAAAAGATGTGCCAATATGTTTTACCCTTTCAGAGCCCGGGAAATGAAATATGGCAGCTCTAACATTACCATCCACCAACTCCAGCCACTTCATGTCACACTTGACGTTTTGCCACACATATCATCAGGGTTAGGTGATGACTAAAAGCTGTTTACCCCTTTACCCCGACCCTGATGCATACAAGTCGCTGTCGCCGGGTTGATACTTTTCAATGAATGTTCCAAAGCAGTGGTTCTCAAACTTTTTCATGTCAAGGACCCCCAAATTCATATGTATTTGGCCGCGGACCCCCAATCTGAAAATTGTTAGTGCCAGGGACTCCCAGAAGAGAAGATTTGAGTTTTTAAAAATTGGACCCCTGTGGGTCCCCGGACCCCACTTTGAGAAACAACGCTCCAAAGGATTCAATGTAGTTATTATTTAGTCACAAGCTCTTGTTTCTACTTTTCATCGGTTCAATATTTATAAAACCCACAGACAGATAACCACTTTCAACTTGGTGTCCCTATGTTGGGCATGTCATTACAGGGCAAAATGTTACAAAATGTTTTTAAAAAATAGCAGACGCTCACAACACTTCGCAGCGATTCGTTGTGGGATTGTAGATCGGTGTCAGAATTCGGAAAAAATTGAGGCTGGAAGCAGTAAAGAGGCCTTGAGGTAGGGTGCAACCAAAAGTTGTATTTATTCACAGACAAAAATACAAAAATGACAGGAGCTCCAACCCCCATTACATGGTGGTGCCCAGCACTCCACGCATAGCTCAGTCTGAGGTCAACTGCCAGCTTTTATAATAACAATAATGGGCCCCACTTATAGGGATGTTTTTTGTCACTGTCTATTTGCACATTATGTGAAATGTGTCCTGCATTCACCCATCATATAATCACTAGGTAGGAGAAGTGAGCAGCCATTGTGCAGTGCTCAGGGAGCAATTAGGGGTTAAGAGTCTTGCTCAGGGACACACAGGGACATACATACATGCTGGCCTGGCCTGGCCTGGCCTGGAATCGTACCTGGGACAAGCAGGGGCTCCTCCATGTCAAGGGGTTTCTAGAATACATACATAAATACACACACCTTAGTTTTAACCCACATAAAATTACATACAAATTCTTACTGAACTTCAGCATAAATATCATTAGCAATTACCAAAAGCACATCACAACCCCCCTCTACCATCCTGACTATGGTCCAGCCTATAATTATACTGGAAACACCTAACAGGTAGGTACTGTTAAGCATTCAATCAAACTTCACATTATATTGCACTTCTCCATCTAGCACTCTTAACCTATACAGTACATTCAATATTGCACTTGCTCTTAAATGCCAATTGTGATTCACCAAACATTTGTTTCCCCAGGTGAAACTCGTTGGCTGAGTGGCCAGCTCAGCTAAACAGGAAAAAAGTCAATGTATTTGTTTCAATAAGCTTTATACCCTGTATATCTCTGCTGTTCGGCCGGAACCAGCTAAATCCAAAATGGTAATTGTTCAGGAAATGAAAAACAAAATATCAATTTTTCAGAAAATGAAGAAAACCTTATATTTTTAAAACAAAGCAATACTGCCTCATCAAACTTGGTATTGTGACTTTATATATTATCAGATACTTGCATGTGTCATTATATTATCACCACTTTACCCAAATCCAGTGCAAGTGGAGTTAGGAGGTTTTGTCCATCATTGATAAGAACAGCTGGCAATGGATCTCAAAGCTCACAACACATCACAACGCATTGTGAGCTTGGAGATCAGCTATTTATGGTGAGCGCCATCCTCATATACTATAGATCATCAAGCTGAATTCTGTACTTAAACAACTTTTATTTTAACATGCATTGTAAACAACCATGGATCTAACTGTTACCACTGTTGTTCTTCTACAGTTGAGTGCAACAAACAATTCTGCCTCAATACTCAATGTATTTAACAAAAGCGATCATGGCACACCAACAATAAAACAATGGCATATAAATACAAAATACATTCATGAAAAATAGAATCTTTAGCCTATCAAATCTGTAGCCTACTGCACTAACAATAACAACCACAGTTGAATTTACCTATCATATACCTATCAACATTTTATTATCACACTGTTGTGTGTTGTGTGTTGCGTGTGTGTGGTGGGTGTTTCTTAGTGCTTTAGATTGTCATAAAAGCTGTGAAAGTCTTTTGGCATGATCTCCTTGAGCTCTTGGAGATGTTTGAAACAAACTCCTGCACACACTCATTCTCTGTCCATTATCATTTAAAAAGAAAACACGAGCAGATGACCTTTGTGAAGACACCCTTCTCCTCTTTACTGGGGTGACATCTATCAAACCTTGCACATACATTCTCTTCTCTTCCCAGTTTATGTTCTCCCAAAAGCATTGAAAAATCTTCTCCCTGTCTGCCTCATACAGAGCAGAGCTTCTCGAGAGCCTGAGAGGAGGGGGGAGTTGTTTGTTTTTGACGGACAGTTTGAGGGTCCAATGGAGTTAGGAGTTTTCGTCAGAGGCGCTTTTTAATACTTTTCATATGTTATTATTAAAAAAAAATTACACAGATGTAGAGGGGGTTCAATAGCGTTGATTTTATGAAAAAAAAAAAAAAAACTAAAAAAGGAGTTAGCTGGTCCCGGCTGGACACTGACATAACATGTATATAACGAATTAACGACGCTATGTGACATAGCTCTGTTTAACACAATGCTGTATGGTACTGTACCCCCTCCAACTGTATACCTTCCCCAACCATTTTTATTATATTTTGACACTTGCTTTGGCAATGTAAACGTATGTTTTCTCATGTCAATAAAGCTCCATTGAATTGAGTATTCAACAAACAATAAAATCATGACAAAAAGTGCCAATATGCTGTGCAATTAATTAATCAATCAGGGTTACAAATACATGTGCAAACAGTAACCGAGGACCTTTGCTCTGTTACATTTCAGCCCTCCTCTCCAAGCTCCTCAATTTTCATCGTGCTTGGACCAGGCTATGTGGGACTCGCAACAATCAGTTTCGGTACTTTTGCACGTCATAATAGGGCATTAATTTATGTGGGAAAAACATAAGATGAAATAGCCTATAGGGGTACAAGGTTTCTGCCCGACAGCGACGATATGTTTTTGTGTAATTTACCACAGATGGGCTCAGGGGCCCGGCTTGTCCCATAACCCACTCACAGTGCAAAGTCATTTAGAAAGAGTTACAGGAAGCATTTAGACATATTGATTTAAAGGAGCTTGGTGCCTGGAGTTATGTGAATGTTGAATATTTACTCACAGTAGCAGACCAATGTGTGCAAAATCTGCACATCTGTTTTCCCGTGCGCCTTGCCTCGTCATGCAGCTGTGACATGGATCCTGGGAACATGAGAAGATACAGTAGCATGAGAGGCAGTGCCCCTCAAGCCCGGGGAGGGAGGTAGGGATTTGTGTGGGGAGGGGTGATCTTTTGCTTAACGGTCCAACCGCACAGATTCCCTTTGTCCACACGAAGACACCAGCCTGTCTCCAGTCCGAGGCCTTAAAAGGGAGTCTGTGAATCTTTTCCCAATACATTTACTCCTGGTGGAATATACAACACTGCACAGTAGTGATGTATTGGTTTTAGTTTTCTCTTCACATCCTCTTTTAGGACACTGGATGCCAAAAGGGCGACAGTTGTTGAGTTTCCTTCCCCCCCCCCCCCCCTTCAGAATTTAACCACTTAACACCACATGAACCAAACCCTACAGTCCATATTCTGGGGCTGTAGTGTTTTGAAAATGTGTGAAAATGTGTGAAATTTGTTATACTACATGATGTCCTCTTACCATTCACCTACTCTGCCACTGCAAATGCCCTGCTAAAGATAACCACTATAGAGTAGCTGTTTTCTAATGCAGTACTATGAGCTGACCACTCTAATGACCATTGACCAAGCCCAACAAGGAACACTGTGTTTTATTTAACAGCACCTGACCCCAGGGTACAATCAATACTCTGCACTGACCTCTCTTTGGCCTGAGTTATACATACAGACTGTGGGTTTGCGTGGGTGTCGTGCACCGAAAATAGCCGATATACAAGCTCACAACACGTTGCGCTGCGACCTGTTGTGAGCTTGTAGATCTGCTATTTTGGGTGCACGACAACGGCACGCGATTAAGAATATATTGAGCATAAAAAAGCCATTGAGCCTTTCAGCCCTTCAGTAGGGTAGATGCCACAGTTGATAGCACCAATCATCTGAAAAATCTATATTTGAGATTTTTCTTTTATTGTAAGCAATTTCTGGACACATAAAAGCCGGAGAACAAATAAATCATCTTTCACATACATAGTCATTTAATCTTTCACCATTTGGACATAGCTTGGCAAGAGAACACAAGAAATTATGAACTGTATACAGTTGAACACAGTCAGTTTTTGTCCACTTTTCGGTTGATCACATCAAATACACAATGAGCACCTTTAAGAGAAAGTGAAATGGTATATATTCTTATTTTGAAAAGAATACATTTGGACAGAACCACTTTGGTCCAGGAAAGAGATTGACCCAAATCGCTGGCTCCTAAAAAAAATACACTGCAATGGGTCTGGCTGGACTGAAGTTGTGAAAATAAATGTATTGGACTAAACAATATTAGAAATGTACTTTAGTTACATTGTATTTCAATTACACCAAGTGTATATCTACTGTATACTCTTTTACTGGCAAGGTGCACACAACATTCCTTGATTATTTTGTTTTCATAAGTATCAAAACATCTCTCCTGCTGTGGAAAAGCAAGAAAAACACAGGGAATTCACCACAGAGCAACAGCAGTGCCTCAGGTTCTATCTCAACTATGTATTCCCCATCTCCATCTCCTGCTCTATTTCAGTCCTCGGGGTGTGTGCTGTGCTCACAAGAAATAGCGGCACCCAGTAGTAATCTGATTTAATATGGCACCGGCCTGATGTTTACATCTGAAGGGGACAGAAAAACAGCAGCCATTATCTGATGTGATGCACAACACGCTGCTATTAAAGCCTAATACACAGTAAAATGAGACTCTGAGAGTGAACAAATGGAACCAAATGGACCTGTATGCTTACAGGTCCATTTGGTTCCATCTGTACATTCTCACAGTTAAGATACATGAATAGGAACTGTGCCATGCAAATTCTATTGTACAACGGCACAAGAGAGGCCTGCAGTCGCTTCCCCAGTGTATCTGCTGCAACTGTTTCTGTCTCCACTCCACTCTCAGAAGTCAGAACATTTTCAACTTTTATTAGAAATTTAAAGTTTTTTCCCCCCTGCTTCATTCTTCAGATAAGACAGTCTAGAGAGACAGGAAACCAAGAGAGGGGAGAGATGACGGCAGTCGGAATTGAACTCAGGTTCTCGCGGAGCATTATGGTCTGAGCCACTAGTCTCACATTGCCAGACAATCGGAGATCTCCGGCTCTTTTTGGGGACTGTTTGGCCCACTAGGCCCACCTCTTGTTTGCCCTCTACACTAATTATCAAGAAAATAAATATCACAAAAATGTAATGAAAATATAGCGGAAATGCAAGCTCACAGTTGTGCGCCTGTAGGTCTTCTATTTTCACTGAATGTTCGCCCCCAGAATAGGGGTGCTTTAGGGTTGGTTAAAAGAGCGACCCATCGCGTTTTCTCAATGAGGCGTCCTGCTCCCATTCAGCTATAGAGTATGATTTGTATTTGTAGGAGTCCCACTGAGTGAGACTTCAGCAGAAGGCACAGACCAGCTTCCTCTCCTCTTGCCTTATAGGGGTATGTATGTGTTGTTGGAATGTCCCGTGGCGTGGTGTGATATAGTACATGGTGACAACTGATAGAACGGAACTGACTGGGAATAACCTTTGCCCCCTGCGGTGCTCTGGGTGAAGCCATCACCTCCCCTGGTTCATATCAGCTCCTGGCTCGCCCAGCTGGAACTAATCGAGAGAGGCTGCAGTGCCGAGGCGGCTCAACTGTGCCTCGCTTTGACGCACAACAAAAACGTGTCATCTTACTATATATACCACTTCCCCAGGTTCCAATTTTCTGGATGGTTTGCAATACTGCCAGTGCATGCTACACCCCCATACACACAGAAAAATATATACATTTGTACACACATCTACACACACACACACACACCTGCACGCACACACGCGCGCACACACTTGCCACCATTTAAGCATACCTGAAAAGCACAGACATTTAAAGCAATCAAATAAATCACAAATACATATACATACAGTATTTACCCATCATAAATTAGCATTGTGCAAATAGTCATATACATACAAAAGTCATGATGAAACTTCTTAGCAACGCAAAATATACTTTTAAGTTCTGCTTGAGCGTTCCCTTCTTTACAAAATTCCAACATCTATTGTACTCATCAGTACTCAGCAGTAGTAAAAGAAGTACCACCATTATTTTCTATGTCCTCATCAAAGCTGACATGGAACCATGAGCAAGGCATATTTCTGCCGAGTGTTTAATGGAAAGATTCTATTTTGTTCGACGGTTTTGATCTGGACATCCACAGGCCCTATGAAGGGGATAAGGATGAACACAAGATGAGGGCAGACAGTGACACCCAAAATCACCTCATTGTTAATCACGTCCTCTTTGATGTCAAAGGACTAATACAGCTCAATGACGTGACATGGGCTTGAAGGCCCATGCAGTCAGAACGGGCAGAGGCGTAATTTCAGAAAGAAATTGGGGGTGGCAAAAATGAAGTTACCACTTAAGCCACGTTTCTAAAATAGCACAAATTGGTGGATATACAAACTACAAGCTTTGAGAGTTTGTAGATCCACTATTTCCGCTATTTGTTTGGGGGCGAAAAGAGAAAATGTTTGAAAATGTTCGCCTATAATGACATTCCTAAAATAGGGATGCCACGTTGAAAGTGGTTAATAAATGAACGGTTGCATACAATTAAAACGCTTATCTAAATTATAACACGTGTCACATGTAGATGGACGGGCATCGATTGCGATGAAATCAGATGAATCTACAATATGCATAAAATAACTGAATTTGAGGTTACATGTGAACGCTAGGGGGTGGCCATTGCCATCCCCTGATGACCCAAATGCCGCCGCTGAGATCGGGGTCAGTCTCACTTGTGGACTTGGCACAGAGAGGATACATAATGGTATACTGTACAGTGCATGTCAGAACCCAGTGTGACATAATGGCTCTCTAGGGCTCGCATTGCAGGCCAATGAGTCACACCACCTAAGCGTATTAAGTCTGCACAATCTGCATGCTTGACAGAAAGGCGATTTTCAACATGACAAGAACACATTTCCTTGAATAAAGAGCTATACTCTCGTGCAAGCGGTGACTTGATATTTTGAGTCACAGTGATGGATTCACACTTCATGCACATTGGAGTTCACGCTTATCTGCCAAGTGTCACCCATGTTTGTGATAATTGATGTGTACAGTTACACCATATCAGTTATCACTTCCATGGCCTGCTGTGATGTCCATACAGCATGCAACGTAAATGCAATGTACCATACAGTACAGCACAACACCTGGAAGGTGTCAAAATAATGTCAAATGGCACACAACTTCCTCCTGAACATACTACCTATTGCAGTGGTTCCCAAAATGTTTTAGCTTGAGACCCAAAAGGGGGCCCCTGGGACCCAAACTACTGAAAATAGCTGATCTTTTTTTTTTTGCATTTATGGAATCTTTTGGAAGATTTTGTTGAAATTTATCAATTTCTTTTTCAGAATTTTTATTTATAGATTTTTTTTAATCTTGTAGGAAACAAAAAAGGGATATCTACTCGCGACCCATAAAAAAGGGTCCGCGACCCCAAAATAGGTCCTGACCCACTGTTGGCGAACCTATTGTACTTACTGCATGTTTACACATTTACTGTTGCGACAGCAATAGGAATATTCAAGGTTTTGGCCAATTTCATAAAACATAAACCACCCGACGTGTTTTCTGATACATGAAAAACGTGTCGGGGGGATTTTAACGTCATAACAATAACTTAAGGATCATTTTCAAATGCTACCTCATGAAGTGCTAGAATGTCTGTAGGTAAGCCAGGAATGCCCTGGTGAAGGCAGCTGCCAAGTTCTCATGGGTCCGGGTGGAGCATGTGAACAATGAAAACACTGTGTGAACACCTTATGCAACGAGATATAGACATGTTTAGACGCTTGGCCACTTAAACCCTATACTTAGTTGACCGGATTCCCAAGGGGTCTATATACTAGGGTATGTATCCTGTTTTCGCTCTATCCTAAATATCTTTCCCTGAAAATAGCCGATCTACAAGCTCACTACGTATCGCAATGCAACGTGTTGTGAGCGTGTAGGTCAGCTGCTACTTTCATCGAATGTTACCCCCAGACTAGGGATGCTAAAGTTCAAGTTAGTCTCTTTCTGTTTCCATTCATGCAGAATGAATGGTAAGGAAAACACATACAAATGTCTTGATTGGATTCCCCTCAGTTAGGTCCCGCCATGGTTTATGTGTCATTTGTTTTGTGTGTATTCAACAATAACTCAATGTCCAGTTTGTCTTTTGTCTCCAGTACCACAAACAAACACACACATTTGATCCACAGCACGAATCAGAAGCTAAAGCAAAGACCCTGTTTTTGATGCATTATTTAAGTCGCTGAGGTCTCAGTTATTTTGTTTCCTATTATTTTACATGGCACATGTTGCGGTGAGTTGCTTGAGTTGATGTTGCGTGCAACATGCGGTGGTGTGGTGGTATCACAAGCCTCCACACAAATCCATCCACATGGTTCTTCCTCAGCACATCCCACAGTTACAACATGTGGCTGTTTTGCCGCAGGATTCTCCATTCTCTGGCTGTGGAGAGTGCTGCAATGTCTGTCCCACCGACGCCAAGACCGCTTCCCGAATAGATGGCCGGACCAAGCCCGGCTCATCAATGCCAGCCCCTCGCCCTGGGGGCCTGTGCGCCTCACTGGAGCCGAGACAAGTGGGGAAAGGCCCTCCCGAGTTTCTTCAAAGATGTCTTGTTCGTTGACTTTCAGAGGTGGCTCTCCGTGTTCTCCCGGGGAGCCTCGTCGTAGCACTGCGCCTTGTCCGTCAGAGAGATGTCCTCCACCAGCGTGCAGCTGCTGACCGCCCCCTTCCTGCCGTTGCGGCAGCTGGCCATGAGCTTGTGCTTCTCTTCCGGGTTATTACAGAGCAGGTCGGAACAGGTAGCGGTGGCCGGGTGGCGGGGCAGCCCGGGGGCGTTGTTTAGCAGGCTGCCGCTCTTGACGCCAGGGGGGTGGCTGTAAGTGTGGCGGTACTCCTCCTCAATGTTCCTCCCCAGCTTCCAGCGCTTCCACTTCTTCAGAACCTCCGACTGCACCTGCAGGACGAGAAGGAGACGAGAGTGGAGGTTGTTCCCATGAGAAGGAGAGAGAGAGAGAGAGAATAACGGGATGCGACAAAAGTGAAGATTCCAATGAGTGGAAGGAAGTTGAGAGGAATGTAAAAAGACAGATTGAGGCGTGACTGACCCAGATGTTTGTTATTGGGTGGACAAGGAGACTCACCTCTTTGTTGACAAAGCAGTACAGGATGGCCACCAGCAGACCCTGTGGACAAACAAACAACTCTCACAAACGATGCAATGCATAGTGTCTCATTATCTCATATTCACTCACAGGGTGGCTTTTGTTAAGAGCGTGCTGCCAAGAGACCTTCACGATACAGTGTAAACACATCATTTTGGATCAAAGCTGCCATGTATCCCAGGGGTTCTCAGCCTTTCCAGGCCGTGAAACCCCAAAATAATCATATTTGAACCCCACCCTGATAAGCACTTGGAATGTTACATTTAGTTTGACTTGGTTCCACAGATAAATATCGTGAAAATAGCCAATCTACAAGCTCACAACGTCTCACAGCTGGATCGGATTTTAGCCTCTTTCTTGTATAATTTGACAATTTTGTGTTTTCACAATTTGTTTTATAGTATAGTTGCACTAATGGTCTTATTTTCACTTTTTTCAGACAGGTTGAGAACCACTGATGTATCTGACTGTTTTGTTCTCTCTCTCTCTCTCTCTCTCTCTCTCTCTCTCTCTCTCTCTCTCTCTCTCTCCCCCCCCTGCTACAGGCCTCAGGTCTTAATGGGTTAATTTCCCTCGCAGTCTCACCTGGAAGGAGGTGAAGAAGAGATCGACGAAGATCCTGGTGAGACGCAGGGCCAAGGTGGTCTGCGTGGACTCGTCTGTCACGAAGATGAACACCACCTGGTGGATCCCCAGCAGAGGGATGAGGGTGAGAGTCGACTTGGCCAACCTTGAAGATGAGAGAGAGAGAGAGAGACCAGCGACACATGGAGACAGACAATGAAGTGACAGACAGAGAGAATCAAAGGCTTTTATTGTGTTCAGTGATGGGGGAAAAAATTGTTTGAAAGTAGCCGATCTACAAGCTCAAAACGCAACGCGATGCCACGCGTTGTGAGCTTGTAGATCTGCTATTTTCAACTGGCTGAAATAGGGCTGAAGTGGTTAGTGTGTTTTGTAATAATAATCGAAATCTACAAAGTAACTAGTGACTAAAGTTTTCATATAATTGTAGTGGAGTAAAAAGTACAATATTTGCCTCAGAGATGTAGTGGAGTAAGTAAAAGTATTGAAAACTGGAAATACCCAAGTAAAGTAAAAAATGCCTCAAAATGTATTTACTTAAGTAACCAGGGTTGTGGCTCTTTCGGAGCGGGAACTTTGGGGGGGTGGGATGGGTAACATACAACTTTTCTTGAATGCTTTTGTTTTATTGACCTGTAAGTAAAAATAGAAAATACCAATAAAGAAACCTTGAACAAAAAAAATGTGTACTTAAGTACAGTACTTGAGTAAATGTTACTTTTCACCACTGCAGACAATGAGTGCAGACAGAGAGAATCGGGAAGGTTATTATTGTATGTACAGACGTGGACATGAAACACAGGGTTTCTAAACTCGTTCTGTTTCTCACCTGAACTTGTAGTCTGTGTATCTCATCTGGTGTGCTCGCAATTTTGACACAAGAATTTTTATTATATGAATAAAGATGAGGAAGTTGATCTGTGGAAGGTAACATGCACACGCGCGCACACACACACACACACACACACACACACACACACACACACACACACACACACACACACACACACACACACACACACACACACACACACACACACACACACACACACACACACACACACACACACACACACACACACACACACATTAATCTTAACATGAAAGTTTGCCCGACTTTCTAGGCACAAACTGATTCTCCATTAGGTAAAAATCAATATGAGCTTTGGATTTACATACTGAGATTAATAACGCCTGTCAAGCTGTGTAATGCTGGCCTTAAGATGTTTGTCCCCCCCCCCCCCAATGGACACCTGCTGTGACCCCTTATTAACTGTTAATCTGCAGGTGTATGTAAAGGGTGTTTAGTTGTGCACCAGAGTCGCTCTCTGTAAATACTAAATAGCCGATGTGAGCTTGTATATCGGTTATTTGTCACACGGCGCGCAACAAAGTATATATCAGGCATAAGTAGTATAGTAACAAAACAAAACAAGTCTTTGCTTTGATCAGTTTCCACACATGCTACAGTAGGGCTATGATAAAGAGATACAGAAAGAAGTGTGCGTGTGTGATGGAGCTGGGGGGTGTGTGTGTGTGTGTGTGTGTGTGTGTGTGTGTGTGTGTGTGTGTGTGTGTGTGGGGGGGGGGGTCGTCTATGTGAAGCACTAGAAGGAGCCAAGCCTCCTTGTCATGCAAGAATTCAAACACAGGAATTCCTGTGAGATACAGGCCACTTAAGGTGGATTGATTGATGCATGGAAAGTGCCGGGGATGTATGTGTAGCCGCCCCGGCATTGGCAGCCATTGACAAATGTGACTCTTACATAAGTGCAGCGCTGACCTTTTTATTGAGATTATTATGATGGGCTTTAAGGTACGGTAAGGACAGGGGGTAGTTACTGCTGCAGTCGCTAAAACACAAAAACATTCATTTTCACTGTGTGAGTGAGGTGAAATAACCTTCCATTGGCCATAAGAGATTGTCCTACTTAGCCATCCTTCAGGCTACTTGATAACCAAACTTGCGACCATTCATAATCAATCCTGCACTTTATTTGACAACATATCCTGTACTACGTGAAAGTAATCCTGCACCTTATACACAATTCACTTTAATATACAAATATATACTGCCCTCTAAAACGCTGCTATTTTCTTAGTGCAAAATGAGCCAAGTAAAAGTTAGTTTTAGTCTTAGCCTTAAATAGATTATACTTTGGACATTTTGTACCTGTTTCGTATCTGTTGTTTGTAATGTATGCTATTGTCTGCTTGTTTTTATGTTTTTTTTGGGGGGTATTGTATGTATATGTATTGTTCATTAATATGCGGTGTCCCGTCTAAATAAACAAATAAAGTAAATGTAACCAACACGATATCATTAGGAAATGTAGCCTACAATGGATACTAATGGCTTTTATATCTTTGTAAGTTATGCCATATACGTATTCAAATCACGAAATTTTCGTACTTGTTGTTCATTTTAAAAGAGGTTATTCAAACGATCTAAATTACATGACAAAATGAATAACAAATGAGAAAATGTTGTGTAACTAATCTATGTTACGTATGAGCAGACATAACTCTTAAAAAGCCATTAATATTCATTGTACATTTCCTAACGAGAACAGGCTCATGTAACACACAGTGTGCAGTGTCTTGGATAAAAGGTGCTATAGAAATGCAGACCATTTACCAAAGATCCCCTGAATGCCAACCCTCACTGCTGTTGTGATCGGACACCAAAGGCCATAATGATATGCTAACTCCATTACTAACTGCAGATGCACTCATGTACAGTACCACCATTATTCTCAACATTAATGTATTATATCGGGTGGAAAATACATTGATTTGTGCTGACAAGAGTGAGAGAGAGGAGGAAAGAACAAAAGAATGTTAATAAAAATGTCTGCACTCGTGTGTGTGTGTGTGTGTGTGTGTGTGTGTGAGAGAGAGAGAGACTTACCACAACTGCCAGCAAAATGGGGGAACGGATGATCCACCAGTAATGCATGTTTATATTTTGCACCCAGCACCTATAAGCAAAGCATTGGAGAAACATCTATGATCGTATATCTTGATATCGATATAGTGTGAATGACGATGGATTAGGTATGACTGTTGGTGCTTTGAGAAGATGGAGGCATTCGCTGTTTATTTCACTGTTCATTTCACTCAGAGATAGCAGTCAAATAAGTTCAGAAAACTGCACCACTTTAGTGGAATGCAGAGATCTCCACACAGTAAAATACTCTGTGTTAATTTATTCACTTTTTAATCCTCTCAGAGATAAAGTAACATTTTACGGCGCATAATGTGCGTTACTGTTTTAAAAGCCACTATCCACTCTACTGCTGCAGGGTTTGCTTTGGAGAGACTGCATAATGGGAGTTTCATTAATCTGTCATTGTGGCCCACTTGCAAGCAGACTGTTCGGCCAATAAACATTAACATGGCATGTCATTATTCAGCTTCCAGACAGACATAAAGATAAACATCGTTGCCCTCTGACGATGACTTTGATCAGTATTAGCTACAGTATATTGAAGCAATCAGACCGTGACCATTACATCCAAGTAGCACACAGGATTTGAATAAAATTGCCTCCAGTTTTTGGGTCGATGTCTATCACGAGCACTGAGTCAACAATCATTAGCTGTAATTTAATTTTCTTTTTTGACTGTCCCAAAATGTTATGATTGCAATTGCATTTTTCCACACGGATTGTTAGGAATTAAGAAAATGAAGAGAGAGAGCTAAACAAGAGAGAGTCAGAGAGAGAGTGTAGAAGAGAGAAATGGAGAGAGAGAGAGAGAGAAAGGGGAGGGGGAGTAGTAATCTAACTCCAAGAGAGAGAATGAATAACTTTGGAGACTTACTCTTGATTTTCATACAGGTATTTGACTATCACCCAGGGCACCAGGACTATTAGCGGTGTGCCTGTAAATGAAATGAAATAAATCGAAAACGGTCTAAATGCAAAACCGTTTTTTTCTATTTCAAGTTATCATACAGCCTACAGTTAATTAATATCCCCTCAAACTGTTAGACCAGACCCCCCCCCCCCACAGACACACACGGATAGCAGCTCACCCCAGCCAATGCACAGGTATATGTTGAAATAATTCCTCTCGGTGAAGACGGTGATGACCAAGAGGTTATGGAGGTATATTCCTTCCACCAGCAGCCAATAGCTGTTGGCCATTATGCTGTACTGCATCATCACCATGGCGATGCGACAGGCAACCATCGTCTACGTCATATGGAACACAGCAGTATGTCAAGTTATGGTCAACACTGAATTGAATTCTGCGCAAGTTCAAACTATGTGAGATTACATTATTATTATGATTATTATTTAAAGGTAGGGTAAGTGATTTGCGTTGGTTACAATAATTGTTAAATAGCTCTATATTCTGATAGTACTCATTGCTATAGAGTGTTTGTTCAGTATTAGGAGTCTCCTTGTCTCTCCACCTCTTTATTAAACAGAAAATGCATTTTCGTTTCAGTTTCAGTTTCATTTCCAATTTTATCCAACCAGGACAGAGAACTCAATCAGGATACAGATTAAACAAGTGGAATTGGAAGTGATGACACTAAGAAATGAGCATGCAAAATTGGAACTGGAACACTATACAAATTAAGCTTAAAAATTGGTACTTTCTCCTGATTGGCTGAGATTTTGACACCTACCGAAAAATGTATTTTCTGTTTATTAAAGAGCTGGAGAGACAGGGAGACATCTGTTACTGAAAAAACACTCTATTGCAATGATTACTATCAGAATATAGTATTTTAACCTTTTAACAAAATACTTTTTGTTTTAACCAAAAAATATCACTTACCCTACCTTTAATAACACTGTGTCATTTTAGATTTTTTCGTTATTAAATAGCAGATATACAAGCTCACAGTGCGAGCTTGTACATCCGTTATTTTTGAACATTTTAGAAAAATCTTGAAAGTGTGCAAACTACTGATTTAGAAGGCATTTGTAGAATCGGCCTCAGGTCTAAATGGGTTCATTAATGTATTTATTTGTATACGGTTGGAATAACCTCAGTGTTTCGTCTTTTGACATTTTATTTTCAGCATATAAGACAATCAAAAATGGATGGGAGACAACAGACAGCAATGACACTGACCAATAATCTGTCGGATGAAAGTGATTTAATGAAAAAAAAAAGAAATGAAAGGGATATACTTTACAGGCTAATGACCTCATTGGTGACCGCAACCTCCACTGGCGTATATACGGGCGCCCTGGGGAAGCCGTCCTGGTCGTTACTGATGTCGTCGTGAGTCAGGATCTTCAGGTTGGGGGCCTCCAGCAGAGCGTCCTTGATGAGGATGGACATCGCTCGCAGGATGAAGGAGGCGAACAGGTTCATGTGGATGTTGTTCCTCATGCAGTGCAACCTCCTGGTTAATGAGCAACAGTATAACGATCAAACATTGTAAGGGAATGTATGTAATGTATATGGCTTGTTGTCGGGCAGAAACCAGAGAATCTCCATACGCTAACTTTTTGTGTTTTTTCGTAAATTAACGCCCTAATTGATCGTACACAAAAGCATCAAAAGTAGCCGCGTTTCGAGCTTGTAGTAACAGTTTCGAGCTTAAAGTAACAGTTTTGGACATACAGTAGGTGGCCAGTGACTTATAGGGCTGTGAATCTTCTGCTATCTCACGATTCGATTCGATTCCGATTGATTTTTTCAAAACAAATAATTCTCGATTCAAAAACGTTTTTTTTCCGATTCAAAGGCGTTTTTTTCCGATTCAAACGATTCTCGATTCAAAACGATTCTCGATTCAAAACGATTCTTGATTCAAAACATAGGATTTCAGGATCTACTCCAATCTGCTGGCATGAGAACAGAGTACATTTATGTAGCTTTTATAATTGTAAAGGTTTTATCAACTGATAATAATGTAAACACACAAAGGTAAATCCAAGATCCTCCTCAATTTTTTTTATTATTTTTTTGAAAATCGATTTTTTTTTAAATGAGAATCGATTCTGAACCGTCCAACAGTAGAATCGCGATTCGTATTCGAATCGATTTTTT
Source organism: Gymnoscopelus braueri (assembly GCF_963280865.1). Lineage (NCBI taxonomy): Eukaryota > Metazoa > Chordata > Actinopteri > Myctophiformes > Myctophidae > Gymnoscopelus > Gymnoscopelus braueri. Next base: position 16,406,430 of record NC_137615.1, read on the forward strand.
CCAACACCCCTAGTGGCTTATGCCTGTCACACAAACAGAATGCGATGCGTTTTGTTGATATAACAAGTTTGTTCATATAGAGTCCTATCCACAAATCCACCATTTAACTTCCGCAATCCACATTATCAAAACCATTGGTGTTGTGTGCCGCATTCTGTTAAATGTTAAACTCTGTTGGTAAAGTAACTGTATGAGGTTTCCACCCGACAGAGACGATATACTGTATGCCAATGCCAAATGGACTGTGACTGTTTTCTATCAGGATATGGAAGTATTTCTGGTCCTTCATGCATTTTATTATTATGTATGTTTTATACACACGCTGCAGCAAACATCTGAGGGTGTCTTAGATTCTACAGTAGATAAACCTTGTTACGTCCAAAAAAGCTCAAAGGAAAGAACTGTATTTCATTTATAAAATGTTTTAGTTAGTTTGTGTGAATTACCAAAATTTGAATGAGCAACTCAGAAATATGTTATGTTCTTTGCATTATTTTTTTTACTGTTATAGCGTTACCTGAAGCATATTAGGATGCCAAGTGCCAACACCAGGGCAACCAGCGATAAGGAGTAACCCACACTGTATATGATCCGAAACGGGCTGAGGAACTGTCCGTAGAACTACACACACACACACACACACACACACACACACACACACACACACACACACACACACACACACACACACACACACACACACACACACACACACTCACTTTAGGACATTTGAACAGAAACATTGATAACTAGTGGTGGAAAAAGTACTCAAATGTTTTACTTAAGTAAAAGTATCAATACTGTAATGTAGAAAATACTCTGTTACAAGTAAAAGTCCGGAATTCAAAATGTACTAGAGTAAAAGTACAAAAGCATTGGTATCAAAATGTACTTACAGTACCAAAAGTAGAAAGCACTCATATGCAGAATGTATACAAATATTTTGAAAATAGCAGATCTACAAGCTCACAACGCATTGCGACGCATTGTGACGCATTGTAAGTTCGTAGATCGGCAATTTTCAAATGGCCTAAATGTATATAGGGCTGAAGTGGTTAATGTATGTTTTGAAATAATAATCAAAATCTAAAAAGTAACTAGTAACTAAAGTTTGCAAATAATTATAGTGGAGTAAAAGTACAATATTTGAGTAAATGTGTTACTTTACACCAGTAGAAGAACGTTGATTCTAACGGTGACATACTGAATCAAGTGCCCAACAAGTTTTTTTTTTAAAGTTCTTTTAAACTGTTACTCTGTGTCCAGCACCAGCGACAAACTGGATGTGCGCAACCCACTTATCTGAACAAACCAACCATGTGTCGCTCGTTGGAAAGGAACATTTTACCATTAGCCGTCTCTATCAGACAGCCTCAACCATCACTACGAATGTTCTTACCAGACTGGGTTCATCGGTAGATTCACACTCGCTGCTATTCCTCTTAGGCAGCCATTGGCCATTTGAGTCACATTGCTGGTACTCCATGCCATGCTGGACTAGAACACACACACACACACACACACACACACACACACACACACACACACACACACACACACACACACACACACACACACACACACATACACATACAAATCATTTACTGAACACTCAGTGGAATATTCAGCATATACTGTACTGCCATCATTCACTACACAGCGTATTGGGAGTAATAATGTGGCCTCAAGGCAGACCATGTTGACTGCAGCCAGATCCAATGTGTTTCTCCAAATACAATCTTTAGGACTAGACTACACTGTCCACACTGTTGTTTGCATTCAGACGTTGTTCACCTGCCGAGCAGTGCGTTGTTAACTTGTAGATTGTGTCTGAGTGTCCATGGACTGAGACAAATCAGAATTTAAAACCATTTCACATCTGATTCACGAAAATCTGTTTTCATGTGTGTGTTGTTTTTTCTTCTCCAGGCCAAAAATCGTATATCTGGGCTGTGAGTCTGAATCTAATCCAAGACACTTACCTTTGTGGTGCCATGGCAAGTACCATGGACAGGACACGCTGACCGTGGTGTTGGGCTGTCCATCAGGCCAGCACACGTAATTGTCAAATGTCCTGTTGCACACAAGGCCTGGGGAGAAAAAAACACACAAATAAGCGGTTGAAATACCAGCTGTCAACTCAGTATTCTTCCCTGGCTAATGGTCTGGTGGTCTACGCTTTCTTTGAAGTGATTTCATCTTGGCTTCAGAGGAAAGGTAAAAAGGTTGACCTTCAGATATCCAGTCAGAAATTACCTTCAACCTTTATTGTCTGCAAAGTAATAAAGAGATTTGTAAAAAAAAAAAAATACCTTCAACTCATCTTTTATCCTCTCACCAGGTTTTAAGCAATGCCAGGTGTTGGATATGATGAATAGTGGCGATGTAGTGTAGTGTGTAATGGGGTGGCCAGTTGGGTTGGGTTTGAATGATTTCTATGTAGATTAGATGATTAGATGTAGATTCTAACACAGTCAAATCGGAACGCCCTGAACACATTGATGTTCTTGGATCTATAATCACAATAACCCACTGCAACACTTGGGGTTTGATCAGCACTCGGAGGTGGACAAAGTACTCAACTCCAGTGCTTGAGTCATACTCCTCATACAGGTCAAAAAGTGAAAGTTGCTCAGTCAAATTTGTATTTGAGTTAAGTGCTGGAGCAAGGACTGGAGTACTTGCTTAAAAAAATTTACCCTAACCCTAACTTTAGTGTTCAAAAGTACATGCTTTTACAAATTACAAAGTACATTTTCTTTTTAATATCAACACGTTACTTACAGTACGTGATCCTGCCTATATGGACATATTAGGTTTGTTTATGGTTATGTCTGAGTCAGAGTGACATAGCCGTGGTCCGCCCGCCCGTTAGCCAATTTTAATTTATAGGATGGCTACGGTATGTTATGCTCACCCGCGCTCAGGGGGTCTCGGCTGTTGTTACGCAGGCACTCCTCCTTGTATAAATTCCAGCTGTCCACCAACTTACCCAGGATAGCAGCAGGGGACACCTGAGGCAATGGAGGAGCACACATGATGAGCATGCTGCATGACAACCAGTGGTGGAAAAAGTACTCAAATGTTTTACTTAAGTAAAAGTATCAATACCTTATTGTAGAAATATGCTGTTACAAGTGCAAGTTCGGTATTCAAAATTTACTTGAGTAAAAGTACAAAAGTATTGTCATCAAAATATACTTACAGTACCAAAAGTAAAAGTACTCATTATGCAGAATGCCGTTTCACAAGTTATGCCGTTTTCACAATGTCTAAAAGTTCAAAAAAATCTTTTGAAAATAGCAGATCTACAAGCTCTTAATTTTTATCTATTTCTGAAATATTTGAAAGTATAAGGTGGGCTTTATAACCAATGAAAAGTGTTAAAGGACAACTTCACCCATTTTCAACCTCATATAACTGGTCCTCACTAACGACTAGTGTAATCCATCAAGATGACACACGATGTCTCACGGTGATGTTGGGATTTCCGTATGGGAAGTCCATGGAATGGTCTGTCTGTTTAGTCTGTAACACCACAACTCTCTCGTCTTTCTCAGAGGGTGGTGGGCTGGAAAAACAAGACCCCTCCTGCCCACACTTGAAATGCCAGCGATTCACGGCGGAGCAATAACCTATAGCTCCCCCGTGGGGGCTATAAAGTGGGCTTGTGTGTTAGAGTATGTACAGTATGGGTATGGGTGTGTAGCTTCAGCTGATAAAGTAACTACATGTGAAAGGACCGCAACAAGCCGCTGGCTTTATTACGTTGTATATACTGTAAGCATAATACAATTAGTTGCAAATAGTTAATTTCTCTCTGCATGCCTGAATGCACAGACTGCTATAAATGACAGACATGCCTGACTCTGAATTAGCTGGGGGGGGGGGGGGGGGACTGTACGAACAAAACGAGGGACGTGTCAGGATTCCATTCATAAATGTGCGTTTGCGCATCCAGGCGCTTCATTAATAAATGGCTTTGCACAACATTGCTAACTATAAAGATAACGATGTGGCCATCCACATTGATGAATTAGTCTTCTATTCTGTGCTATTCTATACCTGCATATTATTCTATGCATGTATAATTGTCATCCACGGCTCTGGTTCCAGTGATCCAGCTGTGAGACACGTCATGAGTGATCGTGGAATTTGCCGTCGCTTTGAAATGACGCTAGGTGAGCGTAGTGCATTCCGATCACTTCGTCCTTGCATCTAATCCTCTCTTCCTCGCTGGGGGCGGGGCTAAGACGCGAGTGGAGGACGCGAGGAGAGTGAGCGAGTGTGAAAGTTGGGGTATCGGAATTCAGCTTAGGGGTTTGTGGGGGTGCTCAATCCATTCCAACCAATTAGCTTTTAGTAACAATGACTCCCTGGCCAGATAATTGGCCATGCCTACAGTACGTTTCAGGAGGCCTATCCATCAAACAAAAATTTGTGATAAACAACAGAAACAACAGGAATTCATCTATTACCATGCATGGTGCAGCCATCCCCTTACCAAGTGCATGCACTACTGATTATCCGTTTCTTGTTCCACACACCAAAGATGAAGTAGGTAGGTGTCCTTGCATAGCTGATGGTATGGAATGGATTCAGCGGCCCCACAAGCCCCTAGTTAGACGTCCCACAAGCTGATATTGGCCAATTTATATTTTTCCAGTTTTTCTCAACTTTGATTGGCTCCCACAAAGTTTCCCAGAACAGAAGCTTAGCCCACGCTGGGCAACGCGGGCAGCTGCCTGCCCAGTTGAGCCCTTGCACGCTGCTGAAAGACGGATCGAAAAAGTTGGGTTGGAAGTAATTCTTAACTTTGATTGGCTCCCACGAGGTTTCCCAGAGGAATTGGGTTGGAAGTGGAACTAATCGAGAGGTGTTAGAAGACACTCATTTGCACACCAGCATGCCACTACCCTCGGGAACCCATGCTTTCTTTTTTAGCATGCCACAATGCGTCGCATCGTGCCGAGTTGTGAGCTTGTAGTTCTGCTATTTTCAAAATATTTGTATACATATTGATTGAACTTGTGAAATGGGACATTCTGCATAATGAGTACTTTTACTTTTGGTACTTCAAGTATATTTTGTTTCCACAGTACATTGCAGTATTAATACTTTTACTTAAGTAAAAAACGTTCCACGTGTGAATGTGTGTGGTTGTGCTCAACTCACCTGGATGCTGGGGGAGACGGTGAGTATTGCCAAAAGGAGGAAGCCCTGTGACATCCCTTAGTCCTGCTGTTGATGCCGGGAGGGGAAGTGAGCGATGAGGCGAGGGGCTTCACCTCATAGGGGGGGGCTTATCTAGGCTCACCACACTGCCTGGACGACACACAGAGACACACAACCCATCAATCATGTCATTAGTGTATAACAAAGGATCACAACAGGAAAAAGGTCAGTCAGATCTGTCACAACACGGGCAAATATTCTGCGTTTGGCTCGGAACCAGAGTTGGAAAGCATATTATGTACGTTTCCCCTGCTGGAGAGTTCCACGGAGCACAGTCCGGTTCAGAGAATAGCCCTCCAGAGTGAGCTGTCCTCCCGTCACCTTCCCCTAACAGGCTCCATTAATAAACAGTGAAGCGGAAAGGATATCCTGTGTAAAGGCCTTAGGGAACCGTTCCGATCTGTCCCTTCCAATCCATCTGGGCCACGAGGAGGTATCGTTAAAACCTTCATCCAGTAAGGCAAGGCAGGTTTATTTGTATGGCACATTTCAACAACAAGGCAATTCAATGTGCTTTACACAGAACATCAAGCAAAGGAAAATTATAAAATGACATTAGGATGCATAAGACAAAAGAAGCCAAAATGAATAGATACAGTTACAGTGCAGAAGGGAAAAGAAAAGAGAAAGAAAAAAAATAACCCAATCAAAGGCATTGGCAAACAGAAAGGTCTTTAGTTGTATTTTAAAAGAAATAAGAGTGGCAGTAGACCTGCAGTTTTCTGGGAGTTTGTTCCAGATATGTGGTGCATAAAAACAAAATGCTGCTTCCCCACGTTTGCTTTTGGTTGTAGAGACAGAAAGCAGACCTTTCCCAGATGACCTTAGAGGTCTGGATGGTTCATGATATCGTACAAGATCAGAAATGTATTTTGGCCCCAACCCATTTAAATCTTTATAGACCAACAGTAGAATTTTGAAATCAATTCTTTGATTATATAATGCTACTGTACAGATCAAGGTTTTATTGACTCACGCTAACAATACAGCTGCAACAAGGCAGTGATATTCTTGTGCTTAGGGTTAGTTGCCTCTTTAGGCAGAGCAGCCACTTTGGACTCGGAAGTTTCCTGGTTCAACACCCGGCTCCTCCTTGCTGTGTATCAAAGTGTCCTTGAGCAAGACACTGAACCCCTAACTGCTCCCGGTGCGCAGGTTGGTGTCTTGCATGATTTCCTCCACCACTGGTGTGTGAATGTGTACGTGAAATACATTGTAAAGCACTTTGGAGAAAAAGGTGCAATATAAATGCAGTCCACTTGAGAGACTGTAATCCTATACAGTATAATAGAGTAGACATTACAGCTCTATTCAGCTATTGTTTACAACCAGAGGTTATTCGCCCCAGTTAATGTAGAGCATTGATTGATTGATTGATTGATTGATTGAATACTTTATTAGACAGAAATGCAAACAGCACGGGGTACAGTCATACATTTGGGCTTAAAGGACAACACAAAAACGACTTGTTTCCATTGTGATCCTATATGTATTCAATTAATCAACATAGCATAAAAAATACACCAAAATACAATATCATCAACAATGTAAAACACTATACACTATGTACAGAGTAGAAAAAGGTGGAGAAAACAGGGTGGGCGGGGGTGGGTATGTAGGCAGCGAATGCCATCACCATTCTCTGGGAGAAGTGAGATTTACCTCCTCCTTTTGGCCTCCTGAAAGATGGATTCTCAGGCCTGTTTTGAAGGAAGCCAGCATGACATAAGAGTTCTGGACCGCCAATCTCCACACAGCCCAGAACACTTATGTATGTATGTATGAACTCCTGGGAGGAATGAGTGTCAAGCCTGAGGGACAAAACAGAAGTCCTGCATACATACATGTGTACGCCCCATCAGTGAGACAGACAAGCTGTGCTTCAGCGGAGCAACAGTCCCTCACCACTTGGCAGCTGGCCACCGTCCACCTCCATCTAGAGCAGTGGTTTTCAACCGTTTTCATATCAAGGTCCATTATTTATTCGGCATTTGAGCCACGGACCACCATTTGATGAGATTTAGACTCTCAGACCCAAAACGTAGAATATTTTGTTGTCGTTGGATAAGATTTTGTGCACAATTCCATGCTGTATTGATGTGGTGCCACATAGGAGATAACAGGATAACAGGCAAACGTTGGTCAAAATAACAATTATTTAATTAAGTAATGCAGATGTTTAACAATAATTTAACTGTTGAGAGTGTAAAATGAAACCAAATGGACCCGTAAGGGTCCATTTGGTTTCATTTTACACTCTCAAGAGTTAAAGATCTAAGGGTCCATTTGGTTACCAACTCTCTTTAGCTGGTGACCACCTCAAGGACCACTGGTGGTCCCCGGACCACTGGTTGAGAACCACAGATGTACTTGTTTGTTTGAGTGCGTTTTTGACAACGTGTGTGTTTGTCATGCCTGTGGTCTCTGGGATAAACCAGGAGTCACTCACCTGCGCATCGATCCGTGGCAAAGAAAACAAAGCAAACTCCCCCCCCCGGGGAGCTTTTTGGTTGAAGCCGGAGAACGGGACGAAATCTGAAACGTTTCTGCAAAAAACACCTTGACCATGGAAACATTTTTGGCTAAAACGTTTCAAATTCCATTCTGTTCCAGTCTCTTGGCACAGGAGGAGAGCATGTTCGCCTTTGACGTGTTTGGGAAAGGGCTTTGTTTCCCAGTGGTGTTTGTCCAAGAGATTAGAGCACAAAGCTTCATGACAGATACTGTGTATGGTGTGTGTTAACCCATTAAGACCCATTCTGATCCGATTCTACAAATGCCTTGTAAATCACTAGTTCTCAAACGTTTTCGTGCGAAGGACGACCAAAATGGTATTTGTTTGGCCGCGGACCCCCCCCATCTGAAAATGTTTTGTGCCAGGGACCCCCCAGAAGAGAAGATTTGTGTTAAAAATTCAAAATTATTCAAAAGATTTCAAAGGCTTTAAAGATTTTTTAAAAAAGGTTAAAAAATAGCAGATACAAGTTTTGTATAATCTGCTATTTTTGTGTACCACTGTTTTAAACCACTGTTCTAAATCCTAAGAGTTTTCTGAAAAACGTGTGTTGTTGCTGTACTGTATATATAGCTAAAATCTAAAATGACACAGATGTCTTCCCGGTTTCAATGGATTAAAGCAAATTAAAGCACACGCTTATAGTCTACGGCAGGGGTCTTCAATGTTTTTCAGCCCAAGGATCCCTTAGCTGAGAGAGAGATGAAGCAGGGACCCCCCCACTACATACTGTGTTGCAGATTAAATTTAATAAGATCTTTTTTCCCTCTACATCAAACCTCTTTGCCAAAAATAGCATGTGTAGATCAGCTATTTTTGGCTAATGTTCCTTCCCCTTACTGGAAGATTTGGAGGACCCCCTGTAGTAACTCTGAGGACCCCTTAGGGATCCCGAACCCCCTGTTGAAGACACATGGTCTACTCTACACAGTGTTTCTGTGTACAAAAGCTATTCCAAGTCTGGCATGTGCAGTAGTGTAGGAGCCACCACAAGGGTCCAGTCACAGAGTCTAAATGCACATTACATTACCCTGCTCTCCTGGAAATCAGACTTCAGATGGTATCTCTGAGCCACAGAGCTATATTGGCACATTCTGTAAATGGTCTGCTCACTGTAATGACCCCAGGATGCAGCTTAGCTGCAGTACAGATTGACCGATTGCCCTGCGGGCGCCGACCCAATCAGAAAGGGGTAGTGTTGTCTCGCCTGGCTTGACAGGGCACGGCCTGGCCTGGCACTGCATCAGGGCCGGTCCTGACTGACAGCACAGCAGTGACTTTTGTCCAGTGGTGTAAAGTAACTAAGTACATTTACTCTGTAGTTAAAGAACAATTTTGAGGTATCCAATTTTCAATAATTTTACTTCTGCTCCACTACATCTCAGAGGCAAATATTGTACTTTTTACTCCACTTAGTCTACTATAATTATTTGAAAACTTAAATTACTAGTTACTTTGTAGATTTGGATTATTATTACAAAACCACTTCAGACCTATATTATGTATACTTTGGTAATTTGAAAACAGATGATCTACATGCTCACAACACGTCGCAAAGCTATTTTCAAAGGACTTTTATACATTTTATACATTTGAAAACTTGTGAAATGGGACTTTACGTTTGGTACTTTAAGTACATTTTAATGCCAATACTTTTGTACTTTAATTCAGGGGTGCCGTGGATGAAAAATGTTAATTACAAGGGTGCCCTGAGTCAAAAATTGTGAAAAAATTAACCACTGCACTAGACTAATACTCAAACTTGCTACATCTGCTCTTAACAGAAAATGTCGGCCGGCCTCTTTCTGTGAATGCATTAGCATGATAGCATTAGCAGGTACACAGCAAAACCCTTGGTGTTCATTAAATGAACACTGAGGGGCTTGGCGTACGTAGTAGAGTTACTGGTACACGTGTGGTAGTAAGTACTGTATCTGCTTTCACACACTGCATTAGCGATACACTAGTAGGTCACACAGTTTCACAAGGGGTTCCCTCCTTTCATCTCATAAGCTCTTCCCTCAAATCACGCACACGCACACGCACACACACACACACACACACAAACACACACACACACACACACACACACACACACACACACACACACACACACACACACACACACACACACACGTTTCCTAACACACTACCCTACTTATAAGCCCCCACTTTTTGCAACCTAGCACTGAGCAGGTACAATGATTAACCAGAGCCGCTGCTCTGTAGAGCCCTGTAAGAGGGAACCTGAGTGTTTGAGAGATAGTGAGAGAGAAGGAGATGCAAGGACAGTAAAAGTTTTTACAGTGTAACGTTTGGGGATAATACAGTCAGTGAAGGAAACAGTACTCACATTTTTACTTAAGTAAAAGTATCAATACTGCAATGTAGAAACACTCTAAAAGTCAGATAATCAAAATTTACTTCAGTAAAAGTACAAAAGTGTTGGCAAGTACAGAAAGTACAAAAAGTAAAAGTATAGCCTACTCATTACGCAGAATGTCCCATTTCACCAGTTTTAAAAATGTATAAAAATGTCTTGAAAATAGCCGATCTACAAGCTCACAACGCGTTGCGGAGGCCCCCTTCGTACATCTGAGAAAAACTGAGACCCCCCAATACACACACGCACGCACGCACGCACGCACGCACGCACGCACGCACACACACACACACACACACACACACACACACACACACACACACACACACACACACACACACACACACACACACACACACACACACACACACACACACACACACAAATTCTGTTGTATCAGAACACCATACTGTTTGGTCGATTTGACTGTATTTCTATGCTGACGTTTTTACAGTGGGTCTGCAAGCCAGTCAGTCAATGCATTCTTTTCAGAGAGTTACCAGTGGTGTAAAGTAACTAAGTACATGTACTCAAGTACTTGCAGGACCACAATGGAAACAAGCCCCTAGGGCTTTTTGAGTTATCCTTTTAACAATCATTGTAAACCGTACCAAAGTAAAACATTTGACAGAGCAATGTTCACTTGCAGAGGAGTAATATTTGACCAGGGAGTATACTTTGCCAAGGCAGACATACTTTCATTTTCAGTTTGTGTCAGGGGATCATTTGTGGTAAAACTGCCTGATCTGCTGCTGATGGTAAAGCAGTATCAGTTGGACTGATATCACATAAACAAACAGAGATAGTGGATGAAAGTAAGGACTTGTTTAGAAACGGAAAAGACATTTTGTGATGGTTTTTGTGCAACATTTTTGACTGCCTTTAACCCAATAAAACCTGAGGCCAATTCTACTAATGTCTTCAGTTTTCTGAACAAGAATTAATTGGATATTAATTCACACACACAATGTGAGTGTGTGTGAAATATATCAATATATAAACCAATAACTCTATACCAAATATCAACAACATTTTAGAAACGGGGACAAACCGCAAACTTTACAAGCACCTTCACAGAAAAACAAGGGCAATCTCGCTTACAATAAGCGACCAATCATGACGCGTTGCAAACCCTTTTTTACTTTTTAATTTCCGGACTTTTACTTGTAATAACGTGTTTCTTCATTGCAGCATTGACACTTTTACTTAAGTAAAAAATGTGAGTACTTTTCCCACCACTGGTTGGCAACCCTAAGCACCACGTACGTACCCCAAGGATGAAGGCATGCTTCGTTAAAACATCCCTTCATCCTCCCCTTCCCTTCATCCCCATCACCCTTTCCTGCCCTCAGCCCAAACAACCATTCTTCCCCCTCATCCATTTCTCCTTTCTTCTCCTCTGTAACTCACTTCAGCCCTCATCCCCTCATTCCTACATCCCTCAATCCTCTTTCATCAAATTCAACGTTGTTTCTATCTTCAATAAATACAACACAAACTGATTCATTGTTTGAAGGTGTGGTCTTTACTAGTGAAAGTGTTCATCCTGAAGATTGTCTGTTTTGGTGGATTTAGCGACACCATGTGATATTATAGATCCCCGAATTCCACTTGAAATGAAGCATGTTCTATTGACTGCTACAACTCCACAGATAAAATCACAAAAATGCACATTAGCTGGTAAACGCTCTCTTCTGAATTTGACTGTGCATGCACGCAACATTTCCTGCAGTGCACAATAAAATGTGCATATTTTACACAAATGGCGGACGACGCCAGGCCCGAACTATACCGCATACTGTAGTGTAGAAGACTTGCTTACACATGATTTTATTGTATGGCAATAGCAGCAACAATTATGGTTTTAATATAAATAATAATAGAATCGGTCAGGATAGAAATTTTGACACAGAAGCCTCTGAAAGCCTGTCAAAAAGTCTATACTCTACTGAGCCTTGTTAGAATAGTTAATCATTTTATAAAAAAATCTCCCTTACACATACACATTTTAGAAGTAATAAAAAGTTAATAATGGGCCTTGCATTACCCTCAGAGTAAACAATTTCTAATGAAAGGAATGTTGCTTGTAAACCACCCTTTCGACCAAATAGCCAACAATTAACAGGGCTTACGTAACCCAGTTACAAGACATCCCCAGGCCAGCGGTGGAACGATTTTGGGCCATGTTGCTGGTTTCAGGGTAAATGACACCAAAGGAAAGCGCCCTAGACATTCAAATAGGCTCTCCACCTTGTGTGACCCCGCAGCAACCACATTGTCACCCCTTTAATTAGATAATGGCATAAACGAAGCCACTCTTGGAAGTGATGTATGCCCCAGGTTATCGTTTCTGGCAGAAAACAGAGATGAAACAACACATGCTTCAAGGGACCTTGATTGGTGTCGGTGTGGAGCATTGAAGGGCAGGGGGATTCACAACTAAGTGGCTGCAGAACCAGCTGGTGGCTGGCAGCCAGGAAGAAACTGTAGAAAAAGTACTCACATTTTTGAGCGGTGTAGCCGCTCCTATAAGTGGGTTTGGGACCCATCCGTGGCGGAAGTTTTTCTTTCCATCGCTGTACTTTCTTTCGCTGTACTGTGATTGGCTGATTGGCTGTGACGTACTGTGATTGGCTAGCGAGACGCATGATGAAATTAATAACTCAAATAGCACCACTCACTTCAAAACATTCTTTTTTTTTGTGAGCTTCCATCACTGTGATGACCACTGTTGTTTTTGAGCACCGAGCGGTATAAATATACAAGTGTCATAGCAAAGGGTCTGAATACTTATCTTTGCAGGACGTGCTGTGATTGGCTAGCGAGACACATGATGACATTAACATAAAACTTCGCTCATAAATAGCACCGCTCACTTCACACTGGGTGTGATTTTTTACTTAAGTATCAAAGTATTAAAGTATCAATACTGCAATGTAGAAATACTCTGTTCAAAAATTCAATTCAAATTCAAGTATTGGTATCAAAATGGACTTAAAGTACCAAAAGTGGAAAGTTCTCATTATGCAGAATGTCCCATTTCACAAGTTTTCAAATAGATAAAATGCATAATAATCTTTTGAAAATAGCAGATCTACAAGGTCGCTTGTAGATCGGCTTTTTTCAAATAGCCTTAGTATATATAGGGTGTGTATAAGACTAGTGGCTAATGGCTATAAGTGGTTAATGTATGTATTGTAATAATAATCAAAATCCACAAATAAACTAGTAACTTAAGTTTTCGAATAATTGTAGTGGAGTAAAAAGTACAATATTTGCCTCTGAGATGTAGTGGAGTAGAAGTACAAGTATTGGAAAGAGGATATACTCCAGTAAAGCAAAAGTACCTCAAAAGAGTTGATCTTGGTATCATATAGCATGCAACCACGCCATGCACACATACATACATACATTACATACATACATACACATACAGTACAAGACATTTTTGTAGCAAAAGGAGCTGCTGCTGTGATGCAAGAACCGTTTCCTACCTGAGCTGACAACAAATCAGCAACAACAGATACAAGGTTTCTGCCAGATGGCAACAGACAGCCGTAATTAAACCAGCGAAAAGGAACTTTGTAACTTCAAGGCCATTATTTCCACTCCAGTTAGTTCCAACCAAATTGCCAGTGAGGTTCCCATTAACATGCTAGATCAAAGGCATTGTTGTACTGTAGTGTACACAAACAAATACACAATCAGTAGGTTGGGTATGTGATATCTTTGAGGTCCTGTTGTTATTTTGCTTTTCTTTTACATAATGAACATTAACCCTTTTCAACCTTGTGTCCCTATTTTGGATTTCAAGGACATTTTGTCCTTAAAGCAGTGGTTCTCAACCAGTGGTCCTTGAGGGGGTTCCAGGGGGTCCCCAGACAAATTAATAGTTAGGAACCAAATTGACCCTTGTGTGTCTGTAACTCTGAGAGTGTACAAATGGAACCAAATGGACCCTAAGGGTCCATTTGGTTCCATTTGTACACTCTCAGAGTTAAATGAACACTGATGATGATACTACAGTGTAGATTGGGACTCTCAAGAAATCAAAATGGTTGAGTCCCTGGCATATCTTTTCAAATGGGGGTCCCTGGGCTAATATGTGTACATTTGGGGGTCCTTGACGCAAAAAAGGTTTAAAACCACTGCCTTAAAGGAATAGTTTAGTGTCCGGGTAGCTCAGTCGGTAGAGCTCTGGCCTTCAGACCGCAAGGTCATGGGTTCGATCCCGGGCACCGCCAACTCAGCGCATGAGTAGCACGGCTTGGGTGTGGTAAGTCGTGCGGTAAGTACTGGGAGCTGAGGATAGGTGTGGCGCTCCACCTCAGCAATCCATCACCCAGGGGTCTAGCGCATTGTAATGGGGACAGACTCCCGCGTGTTACTCGGCTGATACCGACAATAAGCCATCTCCCGACCTACTTATATTCACCCAAAAAATTTCACATTTTCTATCAATGAAACACCCCATGAAGCCTTGAATTCATGGAGATTTTTTTTGTTTTTGTCACATTCCTATGCCAGTAATTTGATGACCAGGTGGCTGCTCAGTATGGAGACTCATAATGTGCATAATGGGAGACGAGCTCCTTGCGCTCCAGGAACTGTACAAAAAGCGGTGTGAGGTCAAAGCCCAGCGCATCATCAAGGACAAGCACCACCCAAGTCACAAACTGTTCAAACCCCTACAACGACCGCGGCCGGGCAAGGGGGCCTATACCACAGTTTTCGCCCGGCTGCCTGTCAGCGGTACAGCCTGACAGGCAGTGCTGTCAGGCTGGTCTTGGACCTTTGCTCTTCCTTGGACCTACCTGTGGATTATACCGGTGTCAGTCTACTTTATGTGGATTATGCGGTCGACACACACAGACATTTTGCACCTTAATCCCATGTTCAACATTTATTGTGTGTTTTTCTTGCACCTTAACAAACATCCATATCATGCACAGTATACATCTGCTGCTATGCTCACACACCTTATATCTTATCTCATGTACCATGTGTAAATATGCAGATAACTTGCAGGTAATATGCAGGTTTTTTTGTTCTCCTGTTTGATCTCCTTTCCCCCTTCTTCTTCTTCATTCAGAAATTAGATCAAATACAGTAACAGTTAATGTAAGTTAGAAAGACGAAAAAAGAGAGAATGGGGAGAGAAAGGCAGAAAAACAAGATACAGTACTGTACCTTTCATAATTTAACAACTAACTGACCAATAACAACTCTTCCACTTTAGTGAAGCTTTTTTTGTCCATATAGCTATGCCTATTTTTGAGTTTTGTTCATAGAACATGCCACAATCCCTGTGAATATGAGGCTGAACAATATGTACGTCACACGTCGCAATTGGCATTACGTGTTTGTCACATTGTCGTGCACAATAACACACACAAAAAAATGTTCAAGTAGCTTTGGCGTTGCACAACACAATGGCCACTGACAATTACGGTGTTTGTTGGAGGGCTCTTACCTCCCAATTCGATTACACCGTCTAAAGCGTACATTCACAAAAGGGATTATGTGTGCATGAATACAGTATAGTGGGAAGAGGTAGGAATGAGACTCAAAAACAAACCTCTTGGGGAATACAATTCAACTGTAGCTGGTCCAGAAAAAGCTCACATGCACCACCCAGCCTGCATTGCCTACAGCTGCCGTTCCCAAACCGTTTAGCCCACGCACCCCCTTCTACAGTACATCCCAGCGGAGATGACTCACCCCCCCCCCCCCCCCCAAAGCCTTAAAAAAAGACAACCTAGTCTATTTATAGCCGTATTTAATTAACTTAATTAACTTTAATCAAATAATAAGAAAACGTTACAAAATGTACAATGGGCCTATTGAGCTCTCACATTCAAAAAAGCCACTTGAAAACAGCCGATCTATTGAGAGCTTGTAGATCTTGTAGATTCACTACTAGTTTTTGTGTAATGTATAGAATTATTTATGTAGCCTAATTATTTATTTATTTAGAACATTTCTGAGAAATCTAATTATTTTTATTTTATTTTTGAAAATATTTTGGAAAAAATAACAAGAAATGTCTTTGTAGGAAACGTGAAATAGGGAATATTTACTTGTGACCCAGAACAATGGGTTTGTGACCCAAAAATGGTTCCTGACAACATGCAAGCTCAAGGTTGTTCACTGCAGCTTAATGAGTGTCATTATAATCATTGTCACTAGGGATGGGAGGATAACATTTTCTTTTATCACAATAAAATACCCTGGTGGCAAATTTTCATTATCAGGATAATCGTGAATATCCTCACATGAGCATGAATACCCTAACGAGTGACTTGAAGAAGCTGTCTTGCTCACTAACATACAGTCCTACTGATTTATTTATTTAATTGCCATTTGTCACAATTATTTATTTCTCCTTTATTTATGCGCAAGGGGGCCTTATAATGTATGATTACCTTATTTAAATGTGTTGGGTTGTTGTTGTTGTTTTGCATTCATTATTCTCTCCTCTGTCTGTGTGATCTGAAAACAAAACAAGTTATTAATTTAATGTGTTTACAACACACTAATTGAACCATGTCAATGCCAGAGTGATATTATTTGTATTAATGGATTTAATTATCTCATTGTGATGGGTGTTGTCAGTGGTGGAAAGTAACTAAGTACATTTACTCAAGTAGCCTACTGTACCTAAGTAACATTTTGAGGTGTTTTTTACTTTACTGGAACATTTCCAATTTTCATTACAAAACATACATTAACCACTTCAGCCCTATATATACTTTGGCTATTTTCAAAAGATTGTTATATATCTTAGACATTTGAAAACTTGTGATATGGGACATTCTGCATATTGAGTACTTTTACTTTTGGTCCTTTAAGTATATTTTGATACCAATACTTTTGTACTTTTATTCGAGTACATTTTGAATACCGGACTTTATTCACTTGTAACAGCGTTTTTTGTACTTTTCCAACCACTGGGTGTTGGCAACAAAATCTGTCCTCTTTTGTTTTCCACTAAAAAGGACGTTTATTTAAAAACATAATGTGTCCACACTGTCCAATGACTGATGCACCATGCAATACAAATAGGCTATTTATTTCATAATAAACGATTCCATTATGTTTAGTTCCATTTTAAGAGCTTTAACCACTTTCAGCCTGGCGTCCCTATTTTGGCCATGGCATTATCAGCCACAATCGTCAACATCTTTCAAAAATAGCAAACATGGCTGATCCACAAGCTCATAATAACACGTCAAAGGGCTTGAGAGGTAAAGCATTTGATGATTATTGGGATGATGTTGTTAATCGCCATTATTTTGGCCAGTATAGTCGTGACATATGACATTTTCATGCACTGTATCTATGACCATACTATACAGCATTGGTTCTCAAAGTGGGGTCCAGGTAACCTCACTCCGTCAAATGAAAGAAGCTTGCGACACACATTTTGTTTCACAGCGTATTGCATCTGAGACTCCGGGCGCAGAATCGATGACAGACGGAGTTTTATTTTTTCAAGCTACTAGGCAGGTGATTGGATGATCCCGCCCCTAGCAGCCGCTGATTGGTTCGTATGCGCAGCGGTTCGGGCAGCTTTACTCTGTGAGCAATCCCAGACCCTCCTTCCTGAAACCAAATGCAATGCAATGCATGAGATTTCCGGAGGGAGGGGGTGTTTACCAGGCTAGGGTCCAGGGACACCCGGTGGTCCTTGGGGGGGTACCAGGGGGTACCCCGCTAAGTTTGTTAACAAAGCGCCACAATCATTTTAACCTCTTTATCCATATTTTATTCTTTGGCTATTCAAAAACAGCAGATATACAAGCTATGAGCTTGTAGATCTGCTATTTTTGAAAAATCGTGAACATTTTTGCAAATCTTTGAATATATATATATATATATCTTTTTGTCCCTGGAACAAAATGTTTTGAGATTGGGGTCCGCCGCCAAATACATATCATTTTGGGGGTCCTTGACATAAAAAAGTTTGAGAGCCACTGCTATACAGTATAAGCCGGGCTGGGGATGAGCAGTGCGGGCTGAAGAAAAGGACACTAGACTCATTACTCAAGGCTATAGATGCAGCACTGAGCATGATGGCACTGCCATCATATCTGATGACAGAGGTGAAGCGCAGTTCAAGAGGGACAAGTGTCTCGCTCCCAGTGGTGTAAAGTAACTAAGTACATTTACTCAAGTACTGTACTTAAGTACAATTTTTAGGGTATTTTTTTTACTTTGCTGCAGTGTTACTAGTTTTCAGTACTTTTACTTCTACTTCACTACATCTCAGAGGCAAATATTGTACTTTACTCCACTACAATCATTTCACTAGTAGTTACTTTGTAGATTTTGATCATTATTACAAAACATACATTAACCACTTCAACCCTATATTCATTTCGGCCATTTGAAAATAGCCGATCTACAAGCTCACAGTTTTATAGAGTTTTATACATTTGAAAACTTGAAATGGGACAATCTGCATAATGAGTACTTTCTACTTTTGGTAATTTAAGTGCATTTTGATACCAATACTTTTGTACTTTTACTGAAGTAAATTTTGTGTATTTCTATATTGCAGTGTATTTACTTAAGTAAAACATTTTAGTATTTTTCCCACCACTGCTCGCTCCAACACACACTGTGAGTTGGTTTGACGCCAGGAAGAATATGACCATTGCGTAATATACCGTAAAATGAAATAGATTTTCAGATGTTATCATCAAAATGTCTATAATCCCTTGTGTAGTAAACCTGTGAAATCAATGCTTTTTTACGTGTGTTTGCACTTTCACAGATCTGTTCAGTACAGATTGCCAAGAAAATGGCAGTTGGGTCTATATTTATGCCTGATGAAGCTAACTGTACCGCATTAGAATCACAACATCACTTTTGGAATATGACAGCGAAATGACTAATTACTAGAGGTGACAGAAGATCTGTGGAGTGGGTGTCTTTTTCCCACTCAACTCCTCTTCTGTCACATTTAATTTGTAATTTCTCTGTCATAATACAAGCGATGATTCTAATACAATACAGTTCTCATCGTGAAGTGAACTTCATCAGGCTTAAATATAGACCCAACTATGTCTCTTTCTTGGAAATTATCTGTAATCTGCCAAATGCAAACACACATGGAAAAGCATCGATTTCGTGGTTGAACAAAGGAATGTAGACTTTTAGATGACAAAATCTGAAAATCGACTTTACCTTGAATTTATTTACGTTTCTCATTTCTTATCTTGTTTCCCTTATTTTTTTACTAGATATATATCTTCCATTCCGTCTCCCTTTGAGAACCGTGAGAAAGCACTACTGTTTGTTCACATTCTAATCAACTTGAACTTAACTTTTGAGTCAATAATCTGACAATAGATACAAGCACTCATTTGTTCCTGCCTCAATTCGGGCAATCAATGTTGCCAGGGACCGATGGAGGATAATGTTACTGATGGCGATAGTGATGATGAAACAAGCACTTTATGCAGGCACCTTATATTTCTGAATGTAGCCCTTTTTTTATATCTTATCTCTTGCACTTTACTGTGATGATGATGATGATGATGATGAAACAAGCACTTTATGCCGGCACTTTATAATTCCTTTTTTATCTCTTGCACTGATGCGCCCAGACCTATGTTTTTATGCTATGGTGTTTCATGTCTGCTGTTGTCCTGTACTGTCTGTATGTTTTAAACCACTACTCTGGCTGTAAACCCAATTGCCCTTCTGGGACATTAATAAACTTGAACCTTGAACCTTGAATCTAGCTGTCACTGTGACTGAACATGAAACTGCTCATGACACATGTCAGTTTCCTGTGGGTGTCCTACAGTAATTCACTTCAAGCAATTAGCAGCATCAGCAATTTGATGATGATGATGTGGTGCAAAAGTTTGTTGCACCACAGCATCTCAATTTGCAACATCACCAAAAAATAATAATAATAACATAACATTACAATCACTATAGCAATGCAGAACTCTGCAGAACTCTTGCTATACTTGATATTTTTTACTCTTGCTTTAATGCTATCACTCTCTCTCTCACATTTCAAATAATCTGCAATTTGTGGGAAGCCAATTGCACAAAAGATTTTCACCCACTCTTTTATACCCGATAAATTGAAGTTGAAGTGATGAAAAGAAATACTGATGCACAATAAGCCTCTTCGATTCGAAACTAGTTTAAGAGCTGATGTGATCTAGGGAGCACACACACCACACAGGAGCCGTGCAACACATCACGTAGTCATTCTGTCTGGCTGAGATTACACTTGCGTCGATCACAGGGAGAAACTTTCCCTCAAGTGCTCATTGAAGTAAGTCTGCAATTACAGTCCGTTCTGATGTGAGTGTGTGTGTGTGTGTGTGTGTGTGTGTGTGTGTGTGTGTGTGTGTGTGTGTGTGTGTGTGTGTGTGTGTGAGCGAGCGTGTGAGCGAGCGTGTGTGGATATGGTGTGAATACAAGCAGAGAGCAACAGATCTCTGGGAAGTAGAATTGCATCAGGCAGACATGATGGTGATGCCTTGATGTGTGAGAGAGATAGGACTATGAAGGAACACTCGAAGGAAACAGTAGCGAGGCGATTAGAAATAAATGAGAAATGAGCTTGTGACTGACGGATTCATGGCTTCTGAAGAAATGAAGTGAGAATGAATCTGTGTTGAAAGGAGAGTGTTTAGACTCAATTATGTGCTCTTGTGCAAAGCAATTAACCACAAACATCTCAAGTAATGTGGCTCAGGGGATGTATTTTGCTTGTGAATACAGTATATGCGCACGTACACGTACACACACACGCGCGCACACACACACACACACACACACACACACACACACACACACACACACGTGCGAAGTAACTAAGTACATGTACTCAAGGACTGTACTCTTGTACAATTCTGAGGTACTTTTTCTTCTATTCCACTACATCTCAGAGACAAATATTGTACTTTTACTCTACTACAATTATTTAAAAAATGTAGTTACTAGTTAATCTGTAGATTTTGATTATTATTACAAAATATTAACAATTCAGCCCTATTTAAACTTTGGCTATTTGAAAATAGCAGATCTACTGTACAAACTCACGCTTGGAGATATGCTATTTTCAAATATTTGTATACATTTTAGACATGATAACTTGTGAAACAGGACACTTTGCATAACGAGTACTTTTACTTTTGGTACTTTAAGTATATTTTGATGCCAATACTTTTGTACTTTTACTCAAGTACATTTTGAATACCAGACTTTTACTTGTAACAGAGTGTTTCTACATTGCAGTATTGATACTTTTACTTAAAGGCATACTAGGTAACGTTTTCAACAAAACTAAAGTTAAATTGTATATCTTTTGTGAGTGGCAAAAGTTTCACAACACCCACTCCATGAATTTCACCCCCGGAAGCCTTTTATTTATATATTTTATATTGAACGTGGACTGGGGGGACTTTCCCGGGGAAATGACGTCATCTGGCCGGAAAACGGAGGTGGAAATGCACTGGTTTCCTGTTTGGCCAGGAACTACCGCAACGGTTTCCTGTTTGGCCAGGAACTATCGCGCTAATAACAAAAATGAACCTCACGCTGATTTTAAGAGAATGTAGGATTAGAAGATCGAAAAAGAACAGAAAAAGAAAGCACAGCTCATGGTAACTAATGCTCCACTGGCTAAGAGAAACGATCCGTAGATAGTATAAAACAATTAAAAGATCGCTTTTTGAAACGCTTCCGGCTTCCGGTGAAAACGAATGGAATTCTGGGTAATCGAGGACTAAGGAAATTGTATGCAGTGACGGTAGTGACCAGCAGAGGTTGCTAAAAATCGTTAGTTGTGAATTTGCATTGTACAACTTTAAGTAAAAAAAATTAGTACTTTTTCCACCACTGCACACACGCACACACAATTTAAATGTAGTGTTTTGTCTACTATGGCCTAACTTCAACTCGATTTTTGCTATCTATAAACCACACAACGTCACTAACTCCTGGAAATTGCAGTACTGTCACCATTATGTCTACCACACTGACAGAGATTGCACAACATTCGCCACCACACTTCATGTGTTGACTGTGATTGCACCATGTTCACCTTAGTTTTACCCTTTATTTGTATTTAGATTTGCACGGCCTTAATCTCTCAAGAACAGATTCTGCTCTCCGCTTGAATCTGAATTTTCAGTTATTTCCCCCCCCCCTAAAACATAATCATCAGGTATTATGGTTATACTAGGAGAAAGACTTTTTTCAAAAAAGTGTACAGAAATTGTTAAAATTATGTTTTTATGTGGACACGCCTCCAGTTCATTAAGTATACCTTGTTCTCACCTTAGCACCTCCTCCACCACCTTAGCACCACCCACCTGTCCTAGTCCCTCCTCCTCCTCATGCCCACACCTGTTGTGTTATGATAATGAGGGGGAGGGTATAATTTTACTATGTCACTAAAGGGCTGTTTTTCTATTGGCACGTTTGACCCTCAAGGTTTCAGCCTCCAGGTAGAAACTCAAAATAGTCAGAGAAGACATAAAACACCATAAAAACACCACCAGGGGGCTTAATGAAGTTCTATCAACCTCATAGACACATGAAAAACAGAAAAAGTGCAAAACCATGGCACCACCTCTTTAAATGAGGCTGCAGGCACTGACAGGCAGTTGAACATAGAGGCCCAATTATAATGTCTGCCCTAGTACAAGCACTCAAGCCCTGCGCCCTCACTGACTTAAGTGACGTCAGCTGGTAAGTGCTGCAAATGGTATAAAAGGAATGGGACAGCACTTTATTTGAGTCCTTCATTTATGACACTTTGCTTAACTTTAAAAACTCTTACTGTCCTTATTTACAGTCATGGCTTTAAAGGTTGTGATTTTTGATTATTATTATATTTACATTATTCTGTTTGTTTTCATTTGTGTTTAGATTAGGGGTTGCAATATTATTCATTTTAAATTATATTTCCATATTATGTATTGACTTTTCTCATTTCTTATCTTGTGTCCCTTATTTTTACTAAATATATGTATTCCATTCCATCTCCCTTTGAGAACGGTGAGAAAGCACTACAACTGTTTGTTGACATTTTAACCACGATGCAATACCAATTTGCATACTTAAATGATTGACGTTTGGAGGATTCCCCTCATTCCCCTGGTAATGCTATGAACTGTGGGTTTCCCTTAGCCAAAGTCTGCATCAATGCTGACTTACAGAAAAGGTGCATAAAGGGCGCTGCCAGAGCCCTTTATGCCCTCACTGACTTAACGTTTTCAAATGGGACAGACCTCAAGCCCTCGCAGACTACGGCCCTCATCAGCCTGCTGGCTAGGCAAATCATTTTATATGGAGAGACAGGGAGGTTCAGAGTTCTCAATGATCAAAGTGTTCTCATAATAACACAAAAAAAATAGCAAGTCATCAGTGTCATCAGTTTTGATGTTGTCAGCTGAAGATTTTAATAACTTAAACCATTTATACAATACTTTGTTGACCAGAGTCTAGGCCACCTAGACCACCTCCCTTTTCCCTACTCAATCTAAAAGCTCAAACCGCATCACATTACAACACGTTGTGAGCTTGTAGATCTGCTATTTTCACACTGAGCATTCACCTCAGAATAGGGATGCTATGGGTTCATTCATGTGTTTATAGTCCATTGTCACTAGCAATACATCAGACTAATATTAAAGGCATAACAGTGCAGTCAGTGTATGTGCTTCAGAGCTTGGCAATCATACACATTTGATAGAGAAAAAGTTTTTTGGGGGTGAACTATCCCTTTAAGTGTTTGCGTTAAGTTTGTAAAATAGCAATTGCGCATAAGATGGTGGTGTTATAACTTCATTACCGCATAAGACGTGCTTAATTGGGCCCTATGACTCAGACATATTGTCGGATCGGCAGTGCGACGTGGGTGTGAGGACCTTCCCGTAATTGTTGTGGCATTGACTCAGAGTTACATTACATTACATTACATTACAGTCATTTAGCAGACGCTTTTATCCAAAGCGACTTACAATAAGTGTATTCAACATAGGTAGGGAACGAAAACTACTAATCACCAGAAGTCTTTAGTGCATTTTCTGCAAAAACAAGCAACCAAGAGTATACCTAGCGCTAAGGTAAAAGTGCAATATATCAGCTACCTATTTCCTTAAACAGATGAGACAAAATAGCTAAATCAAATGAGCATGAGCTAAAACAAATAAGTGTATCGACTAAACAAGATCCAATAAACAATACAACAATAGAAAACAAGCGTTCGTACAACTAGTTAACAACAAGTAGGTCAGGCAGAGAGGAAGGGTAGTGTTTCCTGAAGAGGTGGGTTTTCAGCCTGCGTGAAATATGGGCAGTGACTCTGCTGTCCTAACATCAGTGGGAAGTTCATTCCACCACTGTGGGGCCAGAACAGAAAAGAGTCGTGACCGTGTGGATCGGCCAGAAGGACCCTTGAGTGACGAGGCAATCAGTCGCCCCGAGGTGGCAGACCGAAGTGGTCGGGCAGGGGTGTAGGCATCGACCATAGCCCGGAGGTAAGAAGGAGCTGTTCCTTTCACTGCCCTATAGGCTAGCACCAGGGTTTTGAACTGGATGCGAGCCGCTACGGGGAGCCAGTGTAGAGAACGGAGAAGGATGGTTGTGTGGGAGAACTTGGGGCGGTTGAACACCAGACGAGCCGCAGCTTTCTGAACAAGCTCCAGAGGTCTGATGGCAGATGCCGGAGCACCAGCAAGGAGGGAGTTGCAGTAGTCCAGGCGGGAGATGACAAGAGCCTGGATGAGCACCTGGGCTGCCTTCTCCGTGAGGAAGGGGCGAATCCTCCTGATGTTGTAGAGGAGGAATCCGCAGGACCTTGTCACTGATGCGATGTTTGCCGAGAATGTCAGTTGATCGTCCAGGGTCACACCCAGATTCTTCGCAGTCCGAGTTGAGGTCACCACAGCATTATCAATGGTGATGGCCATGTCTCGGTGCGGACAGCCCTTCCCCGGGAGGAACATCAGCTCGGTCTTGTCCAGGTTGAGCTTCAGGTGGTTTGTCGACATCCACTCCGAGATGTCAGCCAGACAAGCAGCAATGCGTGCCTCCACTTGGGTATCAGAGGGGGGAATGAGAGGATCAGCTGGGTGTCATCGGCATAGCAGTGGTAGGAAAAGCCATGGGAGTGGATGACAGCACCAAGAGATGTAGTGTAGAGAGAGAAAAGAAGAGGACCCAGAACCGAGCCTTGGGGAACCCCAGTTGTGAGCCTGTGTGGTTCTGACACAGACCCTCTCAGCATCACCTGGTAGGAGCGACCCGTCAGGTAGGATGCAAACAGGGAGAGTGCAGAGCCTGAGACACCCATCCCCTCGAGGGTGGAGAGGAGGATCTGATGGTTCACCGTGTCGAACGCTGCAGACAGGTCCAGGAGTATCAGGACGGAGGAGAGAGAGTTCGCTCTAGCGGCATGGAGCGACTCCGTCACTGCCAGGAGGGCAGTCTCTGTCGAGTGACCCACTTTGAACCCAGACTGGTTGGAGTCCAGGAGGTTGTTCTGGTGGAGGTAGGAGGACAGTTGTTTAAAGACAGCACGTTCGAGAGTTTTAGATAGGAAGGATAGAAGGGAAACCGGTCTGTAGTTCTTGATCTCAGAGGGGTCAAGTGTCGGTTTCTTCAGGAGGGGGGTGACTCTGGCAGTCTTGAAAGCAGAGGGAAAGTAGCCAGATGTCAGAGAGGTGTTAATAAGGTGGGTTAAGAAGGGAAGAAGTTCAGGTGCAATAGACTGCAGCAGAGTGGATGGGACCGGGTCCAGAGAGCATGAGGTGGGGCGACTAGAGGTAACAAGGAGAAGGATCTCGTTAGGGGAGAGGGGAGAGAAGTGGGATAGAGAGGGGATGGGGGGGGGAAGAGGAGTAGATGAAGGTAGAGAGGGGGGGGTGGCAGGCAGACGGGTGTGGGTAGTGCGCAGGGCACCAGCCGGGGGAGGAGGGAAGGAGGATCGGATATCGTTCACCTTCTTGTCAAAGAAGTTGGCGAAATCGTCAGGGAGGAGAGACGAGGAGGGAGGAGGGGGTGGTGGTTGCAGGAGAGAGGAGAAAGTTTCAAAGAGTTTTTTAGGGTTGGAAGCAGAAGCCTGAATTTTAGTGCAGAAAAAAGCAGCTTTAGCAGCTGATAGAGAGGAGGAGCAGCTGATAGAGAGGAGGAGCAGCTGATAGAGAGGATGATATTACCATATTGACATTCTCATTGCACCTGCAGTGAATAAACAAATAGAATATTGTTTGGACACAGGCTTGTGTGTGTGTGTGCGTGTGCGTGTGCGTGTGCGTGTGCGTGTGCGTGTGCGTGTGTGTGTGTGTGTGTGTGAGTGAGTGTGTGTGTGCGTGTGCGTGTGCGTGTGCGTGTGTGTGTGTTACACCATACAGCTCATTTAAGAATCTGTTGGACTATTGTATTGATGCTGTGCATTGTTCAGAGCTACGGCATCAGCCTGCTGGCTAGGCATATCATTTTATATGGAGAGACAGGGAGGTTCAGAGTTCTCAATGATAAGTGTTCTCATAATAACACATCAAAACTGAACAGGAGGAACACATAATGACAGCATCTGAGCACAGAATCCGTTGCTAGGAGATTGTTAAAGTTATCCAAGGCATCTTTTGCAGTGTTGAAAGTGATGACCTGCATAGCATGTCATCAGTGGTGGAAAGTACATTATTCAAGGAATTTACTTTACTTGAGTATTTCCATTTCTTGTTAATACTTAATACTTCTACTCCACTACATTGCCCCACACGCACGTGCGTGCAAGTTTGTGCCAGTGAGAGAGCCTTCAACTTACCAAAAACAATAGTGTATTAATCAAAAACATGCCCCATCTACCAAAACAACAGTGAAAATACCAAAATACACAGTGAGAGGGCAGTGTGTTTCTGCAGGTAAACATCACCACACTGCTCCAGTGGCTGATAACTGCTGGTATAGATGGGTAAAAAATGCACACTAGTGTATTTACACTCAACACTCAACACCCAAGTAACCGTCCACATCACAGCCTAATTTGGTCAGTCTGGGCTTCACTGGGCTTCAATTGTCAAGCCCACGGAGTCTCTTTGGGGACGTGACATTCACAGACTGGCTAATCATCACCCACCAGCTAGCCTTTCTTTGTAGTGGCATGACGTTAGGAGATGATAGAAACCCGCCGTCTAACACTTTGCAAAATGTGTACAGCTGAAGATGTTAAGGGAAGAAGTGAACCCCCCTTAAGTGACTTTATTTAGGCATCCAAAATGATGATGAAAGCTCTTCTTCAGCAGACTGTCTGAAGAAGAGCTTGGGCTCGAAATGTCACTCTTTTGTTTGAAGGCCTAATTTAATAAGGCCACAGTGTTTTGTAAAGGTACAATATGTGTGCAACCTCTTTCGATTGTTGTCAGCTGAAGATTTGAATCACTTAAACCATATATACAATACTTTGTTGCCAAGCTAAGCTCAAAACGAATCACATTACAACACGTTGTGAGCTTGTAGATCTGCTATTTTCACTGAACATTCACCCCAGAATTGGGATACTATGGGTTCATTCATGTGTTTATAGTCCCTTGTCACTAGCAATACATAAGAATAATATTAAGACCCTCTACTCCTGTTCACAATTACTACCTAATAAGTACACCTGTGATTGACGTGTTTGTCCTGTTTCACCTCCACCTACCCCCACCTCCTCCATTCTCCTTGGTCCCTCTCCCCAGTTCCTCATGCTCTCCATTCCTCTCTGTACAGTAAAATCCTTACGGTACGTTTTAACAGCGGGCGACTCTCGGGCGATCGCCGGGCGACGTCATTATATGTCTATGAGAGCCGGCAACTACTGGCGATTGGGCGAAGTGGGCGGGGGGGGCGATGAAAGATGGATTTTCTTTATCTTTTGGACGATGTCGCCCGCCGATCGCCCGTGAGTCGCCCGCTGTTAAAACGTACTGTTCATTTATCCATTTGTAATTCAGAGAGCGTAGAAAAACCCTTACAGGCCCATTACTGAGGAGCCACAATGACCTGAGGCTACAGTCCTTCCCCGGGTCGGTCATCTCTCCTCCACCTGCACATTCCATTCATTCACCTGTCAATAATTCATTAACCTTTTGCGTGCTCGCTGGCCTAACGGTCCAGGCGCATACCACATATAGTGACAGTGTGTCTCGGGTTCGAAACCCGATCTTGACAACCTTTTCTGCGTGTCCCAGTCACTCCCCGTCTCTCTCTCTCTCTGTTTCCTATCTATCTCCACTGTGTACTACTATGAATAAAGGCAGAAAATCCCCCAAAAACCTTCTACAGATGTGTGTGAATCGCCAGATATGAGTAATAATATGTTATTACCAATTCAATAATGGTGGGGGGTGGGGTGCTAGAGGACCAATTACACAAAACTTCTAAGTTAATTAATGCAATTGGTCATTCACAGCTCCTCTTCCAATGACAGCAATGGTCAGTCACAGATGCAACTCAAAACAAACTTGTATTCAAGCCCCCCTCCATTTTTTCCAGTGTTTTTCAGCTCTTCAATGTTTTCCAGTGCCAACTGTAGTGCTTTAATTGATTCCAGGTGCACAATAGACTATTTTTGAAGTTCAACATTTTTGAAGCTCCCCTTGAAATGGCAATTGGCTAAAATGATAAACGGGATTATCCCGATCCCACTGCAGCTGTGTTTGTAGCCTGCCGGCTGCCCTCACGCTGCCCAAGGGAGAGAGAGTGACGGCCAGTGTCTGTGAAGCATGTTTGTTACTATTGCTTATTTATTTCTAACCTAAAATGTTTTCAGATACATATTTTTAGTGTGCTGATTAAGTTTAAAATGAGTAGTACATGGACTGGACGTCATCTTGAATGAGATTCAAAACGGAGAAGCTCTGTAATTAAAATCAGGTGTTTGGAGGAACGTGCAGCTATATGGGAATCACACATGTGAATGAAATCAAGATTCATATTTATTCATAAAGGTCTATCAATGTCATCACGCAGTACGTTTTCGTTTTGGCAGGAAGTAATTAAGATTGGCCTTTTTTTTTGTCATCTATTGTTAGGCATGTCGATATTATGGCCACGGATATGCTCTACAAGTGTGAAAAACGTATTTTTCATTCACCACGTCTTAATCCCCGGTTGCTGGAATTGAAGCTCATTTCCGGGTTCAGACGTCACTATTTTCACCTTATAATAGCAGTACATTTCTGGTTTCATATCGGGACCGGAAGGTCAAAGATGGCGGATTTCAATTCGCCCAAAAAAGTGGCTTCAAAGCGGTCTGTAGACACCAATGGGGCTGGCTTTGTCCATTCATTTTACAGTCTATGGTCGGAACTATGCTCTCTGAGACGTCACTGTGCTCACCTTTGGCATCACTTTCACCTCGCCTTCATGAGAATCTCGGCAGGACATTCAATTTCAAAACACGAATGTGCGCCGTTCTGTGAGAAAACGACGGGGTAGAATAGAGAGAAAGATTGGCTGGGCGGGGTCTTTAAACGTGTTATTTTATCCTGCAGTATTACTGGCCAGAGTAAAAGTTCCCTGGTGGTTATTCACGTATTCATACAAGCACACCGCCAGGAGTGGCTAGGGACAACAATTGATGTTTTCATATTATTTATTCATAGCTACTCATTTGTCTTGCAAAGACCACTTTCCAAAAGTGCCACCTCAGCAGGGAGGACATCATATCCTCAGCCTCCAATCAATATGGGACACGGTCCTGTATTAGCCTCATCATACCAACACCCACGACCTCACTCTGTTTTCATAGTTAACGAGTGAACGAGTACATTCTTTTGTCCATAAACACTAAATGAGTGCCAATGATGTGCGTGTGCGTGTGTATGTGTGCGCGCGTGTGTGTGTGTGTGTGTGTGCGCGTGTCTGCATGTATGTGTGTGTGTGAGAGAGAGAGAGAGTGAGAGACTGTGCTTTTCATTCAGTTCTGAGGGCACGTACATTCTCTCTGAGAGAGTGACTATGCTGTTGTATAAACTACTGGATCTACCTGTATTTGTTTTCCATCCAATGTGTGGGAGGAGGAAACTTAAGGCAATGCACCACCCGTTCGATATAGTGCAGGCCATCAAAATGCGAGGGAGAAAATAGACATCTTCCCATTCAATGCGAGTCACACACGACACGATGCTCAGTACTGCTGACAGACGCCTTTAATCAGCGCCTTTTCAGAGTGACGGTGATTACATTTTCCCATCCTGAATCAATAAAAGCAGTCAAAAGAACAAGATTGCGAGTGGCAGAGGTGAGAAAATGGACAAAGAGTGCGGAGGAGGAAATTAGCCCAACATGAAGTTTGTACACTTGACACAGTAGTTTCTTATTAAAAGGAAGTGGTTTTTAATGCTAATAGGCATTTTCTGTGTAAAATATACAGTATATTTCTGGCACCAGTGATTGTTCACTCATTAATATGTTTTGTGGGCAATGAACGTCTCGACTGTGTGGGGCAACAACACAACCTGCAGGGAGATTTAATCATCAGCTGCCAGTCCATCGTTCCACAATTGCTTCCACTTATACTCGTGACTTGGCTTAGCAGCAGTCTTGTCCAGAGATTTTAATCGCAATTAAGTGGTAGGCTAATCGAAACTGCACAAGGTCAGCCTTAATTTGCTCTTTAATCAAACATTGTAGAAGGTAATTGACAAGTAGCATTGATAAAAGATAGGTGGCATGCAGTGCCACCCCCTGTTCCAGCAACAAACAGTGAAATGATTCTACCTTCAAGCTAGTCTTACCCCAGTAACAAAGTGACACGCTGTGAGCTTGTACATCTGATATTTTGGAATAGTGATGTGCCGTGACAGACCTGTCACTCTTGGTTCAATAAACCCTAAAGTCCAGTTTATAGACGACATACACAGAAATTACCTTTTACATGCGCAAGGCATCTTTATTGACAAACAAGGGAGATTCCCTCTATACTATGTGAATAAAAGAACAGCAAATTAATGATATTAAAACAATACGACCTGATATATCACGAAGGCAATTCGCTCCACATCTAAGTCTGCATGCAAACAAGCGTTCGGTTGAGCGCCTGGAGAATTCTGAAGTTCTTATCTATTACATTCAGTATATCAACGCTGTGGCTATCAAGGCCTGTCTTCTGACTGCACTCTATAAAGTAAAGGTTGACGGCCCAAGGTTCCACAATGGACCATCAAGCCCTCCTTGGGTACGAATTTAGTACCCACAACAACACAAGATTAAAATCTAAACAGTACTTTATAGCAATTATCATCTAGCATAACATATTGCATGTTTAAGAAATCAGGTCCCATTTTTCTCTTTTTGAGTCATGTGAGCCGAGGAAAACCCTTTTCTTTGAAGGGGAAACTCTGAACTAGGCTGGGGCAGTCCCAAACCTACCATCTGGACATGAGCTCTTATTGGGGACAATCACATCATTTGTCATTAGATTTCAATAAGTGTATTGCTAAACTTAGGGTCCCTCAGTGGGGCATTCCCACTGAGTTTTCCTTTACAAGCAACTATTCTAACATGTGTATTATTATTATTTTTTATAAAAAATAAAAAAAATCTTGTAATATGTGTGCATTTTTGGTTTCTTCTCCAATTCCTCTGGTTGAGGTGGTCACTTTTCCGAGCCCGGAGGAGGAGGTTCCGACAGAGCCCAAGACTAGGCCCCCCCCCCCCACCCCATCCAGTGCCATTAACAAATGTACTTGGCACTGAATGAGCTAAGAGACGGAGGTCCCACTCCCGAGCCCCCGGGTCCGTACCCTCCTGGGGCCTGAGACCGGAGCCCCCCGTATTATACACAGGGGCCCCAACCCCCAAGCGCCAGTCAGATCCGTACCCTCCTTGAGGTCGAAAGTCGGGGCGTAGATATTGTGCAGGGGTGTTCTTCGTCAAGTTCAGCATGGGGGCCCAGGTGGCAATATAATGTTTCTGTGGTGTGTATTGGGATCACTCTGTCACTGCTCTCTTATCACTTGCCATTTGCGAAGGGCAAGACAGCCTATATTTAATGTGCCTAAAGCTGCCAGGGAGATCGCTACGATCAGATTATGTCCCCCAACATTACTATCAAAATCAAAATCTAAATTAATATGTATTCTGGGGTCGTTCAGTGGCCTTGGGCAGCATAGATGTACCCCATGAAACAATGGTATGTTCCTGTCTGGCTGAGAGTGATATTGGTACTACTCAAATTAAATGTGTAGTGTCCCTCCTTTATCTAAAAACAAAATTGGGTGGGTGTTTGATGGTGAGTCTTTGATCTCTATCATATTATTTCCCTCCTTGACCTGACACCCGGCAGGGCACACAGCATAGGAATGTGCAGAGGCCAGGGTGCCACCCTCCTTTACCTTTTTCGACATACACAACAACACATACCATACACAAAATGTAATTAGAAACACAACAAAACAACTTTCCTGTGCTTTATGCACAGGTCAATTGACATTATTCTCGGGCTGTACAAGATTGTACAATTCTCTTCTGCAACCCATGACCTGTTTCAGAGAAAGCCAGAGCACAAAAGGAGCCAACACGCACACAGCATGTTTCCGTTCAGTTAACTAATTTGACATTGGCCTGTATAATTTAGTTTAATTTGAATATATATATAGTTTGATCGTGGCATTCTATTTAACACTACACATTACAACAGTTTCACTTCAATTTGGTTGTTTTCTCTGATTAAGCTATTATAGTTATTTTAGTCTATGATGTCACTATACATCAGATGTAATATTATATTACTCACTTAAGTCTTTCGAACCTCCCCACCGGGGCGCAGTCCCAGGCTAGACCCCTTTCCACTTGAGGTCTACACCCAGGTCACCCTGGATAGAGAGTTCAAGTCTCCTGCTTCCCGGTGTCTTCTTTTCAAAGCCCACCGATCACAGGAGCATCACTCGCTTAGTAACTGTAGCACTCCGGCGGTCGCTTTCAGCTTGTGATGGCCTGACTGTACATTGAGCCGAACGCAGCGACCACACCCGCCTCCTGTCGGGGAGCACGCCATGGAATTAATGCTTTTTGCGATCCGACCGGCGGGTGACCCAGTCGATAGCGATCCCTTACCCGTAGGCGTGGTTGGCGCCCCAGGCAGGAAACCGACGGTCTTGTCCTGGCCCCGCTTGGCTACGGGAATCAGAATATTAACCGTTTTCACCCGCCTTGCCTGTAACCGGTGAGTCACGCACTCCCTTCCGGTTAGGTGTGGACTGTCATCCACGCACCATGTGCTGCCAACCCTAGGAGAGAGCGGCAGTCGGCACACCGACTAGACGGTTCCACAGCTAGGATGTTGATTCATCCTTGACAGAACACGGGGGCCCTTCAGTCTCTCCCCAGCACTATATATTGTCTTTAACGTGCTCTGGGAGCCTTGCGACCCCGCTGCCGCCTGTTACCAGCAAGGGATTGGGGAGCCTACCCCCTAACCTCACTGGTGAAATATTATTATGTGATCTTTTGAAACTTTAATCTATGCGAGTCAAAATCAGGTTTACTCTATAATATATTAGTGCAACTAATTGTTTGTTTGTTAAAGCAGAAATACATTTGTTTTAAATTCATCTAATATATATATCTTTTTTTATTGTGTCCCACCCAGAGCGATAGAAAATGTATTTGTTCACACATGTCGAGGCCCCAACAACAACGATTAGCAGTAAGTCAACCTTGCTTCAGATATTCCCACTTCTTGCTTAGAAAGTGTGTCCTTCTCCATGGCATAGTAGTTCCAGTGTCTGTAACAGATAAAAGTTTGTCAAAAGTCACGCAAGCTTTCCCAAGGCTTGCTCTCTGGATGCCATAGGTGTCATCGGAAGTGAGTCTCGTGAACACTGCAGTTTGCAATGTTGGTGCCCCTCTGCCTCAGCATGTCGATCAGACAGAATTATAGGGCCTTCCACTGCATGTTTCCAGTTCATAGAAAGAAATGACCGTCCGCCAACCAGTGTTGCAGTCCTCGAATGTGAAACCAACCCATTTCTAAAGTCTGAGATAGTTGTAATAAAAAAATATAGATATACTAATGTAACAATACATAGAAGCGTTTGGGCTTTCTGTCCACTGTTACATTCTTTGAATCATTATAATAATAATTATTATTATTATTACTTATTTTAAATATAACCTATTTATTTTACACTTACACTCTACTTACTTCTCCACACGGTCAAATTGGCTTTTTTCTTTATTATTATTATATATATATATTTTTTACTGATATTCAGTTCAGAGTCAACAATCACTTAGAAGACCATCACCTTAGTGCACTTGCATGTTGTTTCTGGTCTGGTCACTTCTAAGAAAGTAAACTGTTGGTTTTTGGGATTATACAAATCATAGGTA
Organism: Gymnoscopelus braueri; assembly: GCF_963280865.1. Taxonomy (NCBI): domain Eukaryota; kingdom Metazoa; phylum Chordata; class Actinopteri; order Myctophiformes; family Myctophidae; genus Gymnoscopelus; species Gymnoscopelus braueri. The sequence continues at coordinate 16,440,929 of NC_137615.1, forward strand.
TACAACATATTGCAGACTGTGCATAAAATTTAACGAAAAATAGCAGATCTACAAATTGATACAATTATTACGGTTAACGCTTAGTTTGGTCACAGTACATTATTTCTGCATATAAGATCTGATCAGTTCACAGGGTCCCCCCTTTTTTCTATAGTGCTGCGCCAGGCTCTCTCTCTCTCTCTCTCTCTCTGAGGGGAGTGACTCACTTACTGTATGGAAGCTATTGTTTTTTTCTGTTTTTTTTTTTTTTTCCTGCAGACACTTAAGTCTTTCGAACCTCCCCACCGGGGCGCAGTCCCAGGCTAGACCCCTTTCCACTTGAGGTCTACACCCAGGTCACCCTGGATAGAGAGTTCAAGTCTCCTGCTTCCCGGCGTCTTCTTTTCAAAGCCCACCGATCACAGGAGCATCACTCGCTTAGTAACTGTAGCACTCCGGCGGTCGCTTTCAGCTTGTGATGGCCTGACTGTACATTGAGCCGAACGCAGCGACCACACCCGCCTCCTGTCGGGGAGCACGCCATGGAATTAATGCTTTTTGCGATCCGACCGGCGGGTGACCCAGTCGATAGCGATCCCTTACCCGTAGGCGTGGTTGGCGCCCCAGGCAGGAAACCGACGGTCTTGTCCTGGCCCCGCTTGGCTACGGGAACCAGAATATTAACCGTTTTCACCCGCCTTGCCTGTAACCGGTGAGTAACGCACTCCCGTCCGGTTAGGTGTGGACTGTCATCCACGTACCATGTGCTGCCAACCCTAGGAGAGAGCGGCAGTCGGCACACCGACTAGACGGAAAACACAGCTAGGATGTTGATTCATCCTTGACAGAACACGAGGGCCTTCAGTCTCTCCCCCAGCACTATACTTCGTTTTTAACGTGCTCTGGGAGCCTTGCGACCCCGCTGCCGCCTGTTGAGAACAAGGGATTGGGGAGCCTACCCCCTAACCTCATTCTCTGAAGAAACTAATTTATTTGAACATCATATTTCTCTCCTCGCTTTTTTTCCTCTTTTTCCATCTTCCAAAATACCTGACTCCAATCTTTTAATCTAAGGGCTACCACTTAGTTATCTGTGTCCTTACTTTCTGGGATTACGAATCATAGTTATAGCGTATTTCAGACTGTTCATAACTCTAACAACAATAGCAGATTCTACTAGCACAATGAGTCACTATTGAGCTAGCCTAAACAGCCACGGTTTCCAGTAATCATACTGGAGTAAATGTACAATGTCGGCTTCTGAAATGTACACTTAAGTAAAAGTAAAAGTATTGAAAACTGGAACCACTCTAGTGAGATACAAAATGGGACCCTCAAAATGTACTCAAGTAGAGCACTTGAGTAAATATACTTCGTGACCTTGGCTTCCACCACTGAACCCCGTGCAGGCGGTTATCTTCCTTGTTTAAATTCCTAAGCAGGACAAAATCTCTAAACAAAATGCTTACGGAGCAGATTACACTATCCACTGACATGTACTTGGGTCAAAGTACCAAAAACAAAAAATGGTATCGGAGTGGAGTGAGACACCAACGTGAGAAGTGTTTAATAGGCAGCCTGTCCCCATGCACAAGTTTCCCTTTGAAAATAGCAGATCCACAAGCACGAAGTGCTTGAGATGAAATAGCTTGTGAGCTTGTAGATCGGCAATTTCCAAATGGCTGAGCTGTATGCAGGGCTGAAGTGGTTCTGCAGCAATTATCTACCACTTCAAAGTAAACAGTTACCAACGTTCTCAAGGTGTTTTGCAGGGGCAGAAGCACACTGTCTGCCTCTGAGATGTATGCAGTGGAAGTTAAAATACAGATAGCTGTAAGGGCTTTTTAAAGTAACAATACCTCAAGACTGTACTTAAGCACAAACCTGGACCTCAGGAAGAATAGTCTCCACTAAGGTGTAGACTAGTGGATGCTCCTTAAAAAAAAAACAACAACAAACAAACAGACAGGACTTACAGAGGCCTTCATTCATTCGGAACACATACATATAACATACATATGAAGACACATATGACACACTGTAGTACTATTTAGGGGGCAACCCTAGGCTGCAGAGCCAGCCGTTCACGTCACCTCGCTCGGATGCTGGAGCTAAACATAACGTGCATGTAACCTGTAGTATTTTTGGGGTCGCCCCTTAGTGGCAGTCTCAGCTTAAACATAATATAACCTGTAGTATTTTCTTAGCCGCAGTCTCAGCTTTCACATAATATAACCTGTAGTATTTTCTTAGCCGCAGTCCCAGCTTTCACATAATATAACCTGTAGTATTTTCTTAGCCGCAGTCCCAGCTTTCACATAATATAACCTGTAGTATTTTCTTAGCCGCAGTCCCAGCTTTCACATAATATAACCTGTAGTATTTTCTTAGCCGCAGTCCCAGCTTTCACATAATATAACCTGTAGTATTTTCTTAGCCGCAGTCCCAGCTTTCACATAATATAACCTGTAGTATTTTCTTAGCCGCAGTCCCAGCTTTCACATAATAACACATAACGACACATAACGTACACAACTTAGGCTACACGCTATCTTCTCCCATGTACCCGGCGTGGTTTGCGGTTTAGAGATCCTAGTAAAGGCCACTTATTGTATTGTCTCAGTAAACTGTTGGATCATAGAATACAGAGAGACAGTGTAGTGTCTCAGTAAACCATAGGATCATAAAGTACACTGAGACAGTGTGGTCTATCAGTAACCTATAGGACCACAGAACACAGAGAAACAGTGTAGTGTCTCAGTAAACTATAGGACCACAGAATACAGAGAAACAGTGTAGTGTCTCAGTAAACTATAGGACCACAGAATACAGAGAAACAGTGTAGTGTCTCAGTAAACTATAGGACCATTATGACAATTGTAAGGATATATTCATGCAGGCACACAGACAAACCCCCAGCACCTAGTGTAAAACTAATATTAGATAAATTCACCCGCACCGAAAACCAAAGCGTGAAAAAGTGGTATTTCGAGGTACAACAAAAATAAATCCATATATTTATATATATAGCCATGCATTGCTCGAACACCCAAGTTGGATCGTGGGTTATTCTAGAGGCCTTGACATGAATATATATATAAATAAAGACAAATAACTGATAGTAACAGCTGATAGTTAAACATCCGTGTAAAAAAAACGTCGGGGTGTCTCCGGTGGTCTCATAAACATATACAGAGGCAGTTGCTGGGAGGATCAACTCGGTCCACCCAGCCACGCTAACAGGACATCATGGGGTATAGGAAGTACAGAGCCTAAGTATTAAACACAAAGGTCATTCAATCTGCTGTTCAGTGGTGACTTCACATTCATGCAATCATATTTACAAATTATCTTTAACAATTGACCTAAATTTGATATAAAACAATTCACATATAGCACCGTGTGTACCCTTCCTGGGGCCCCAAGGAATTGTAGCACATAGTGTATGGGCGAATTGTTATTTGGATCTTATGGATCCAGCGGTCGTCTGGACTGGACAGGATCACGTCGGGGTCACCAGCTGATGTGCCGTGACAGACCTGTCACTCTTGGTTCAATAAACCCTAAAGTCCAGTTTATAGACGACATACACAGAAATTACCTTTTACATGCGCAAGGCATCTTTATTGACAAACAAGGGAGATTCCCTCTATACTATGTGAATAAAAGAACAGCAAATTAATGATATTAAAACAATACGACCTGATATATCACGAAGGCAATTCGCTCCACATCTAAGTCTGCATGCAAACAAGCGTTCGGTTGAGCGCCTGGAGAATTCTGAAGTTCTTATCTATTACATTCAGTATATCAACGCTGTGGCTATCAAGGCCTGTCTTCTGACTGCACTCTATAAAGTAAAGGTTGACGGCCCAAGGTTCCACAATGGACCATCAATAGCCAACGCAAAAATCTAGAATGACGCGGATGCTTTCCCGGTTTTAATGGGTTAAAAGCCAATACGTTTACACACAGTGGTCTGCCAATTAGCATAAGCGTTCGTTACAGACTCCATCTTGAAACCAGTGGTGGAAAAAGTGCTCAAGTTCTTTACTTAAGTAAAAGTATCAATACTGCAATATAGAAATACTCTGTTACATAGTAAAAGTCCAGAATTCTAACTGGTATCAAAATGTATTTAAAGTACCAAAATTAAAAGTACTAAAATGTTTGAAAATAGAAGATCTACAAGCTCACAACGCGTCACGATGTGACGCGTTGTGAGCTTGTAGATCGTCTATTTTCAAGTAGCCTATGCATAAAATAGGGCTAAAGGGGTTAATGTATGTTTTATAATGTAATGATTTATAGATGCAAAGTAACTAGTAACTAAAGTTTTAAAATAATTGTAGTGGAGTAAAAGTACAATATTTGCCTCTGAGATGTAGTGGAGTAGAAGTAAAAGTACTGAAAATTGGAAATACTCCAGTAAAGTAAAAATACCTAAAAATGTTACTTAAGTACAGTACTTGAGTACATGTACTTAGTTACTTTACACCACTGAGCCTGTGCACAGGCTGTGCTACAGCGTTGGATGTTTTGGCACTGCCTGCTGTTAGCTGTCACAACAAAGACTCAGAAATATTTTCCTTGAATTCCTTCCCATCTTGTTGATATTGTTTGTGAGCTCATCTTCGCTACACATAAAGTGCCTAGATACTTGTTGATCCTTGCTGGCCTGTAGCCGGTTATATTTTTACTCTCAACTAAATCTAGCTCTGCATTCCTCTCTCAGTTGCTGTGGTAACCTATAACCACTAACACCATACGCATTTTTCAGCTGAAGTCCCCAAAGCCAGTGCCTTCCCTTGCTCAGAGTTCTCAACTCAATAATGCTTAAACACAAGGGTAAAAAAGCTCAACTCCTACCAGCATAATAGCAACCCCAGTTTTGCAGAATTATTTCATAATAGGTAGCATTTTAAAACAAAGCATTGACATGTTAATTTATAGCTCTGTATACATAATAAAGTCTCAAAGCAAACCACCCACAGTTGTCTTCATAGAATAACACAAGTAAGACGCGCGAACGCTGGAAGCGAACGCAGCTCGAAAATATTGTGTATTTACGGACTTGTAATCCGTGTTATTTCACTGTGATGGGGGATTGTGTGTGTGTGTGTGTGTGTGTGTGTGTGTGTGTGTGTGTGTGTGTGTGTGTGTGTGTGTGTGTGTGTGTGTGTGTGTGTGTGTGTGTGTGTGTGTGGGGTAGGTATTGCATTGTCTAAATTCCTGCACTCTGGCGCCCTCTACATAGGTACTGCATGCACACAGACACACAGACAGACAGACATACAGACACACAACCTGAGCAGGGTTACATAGTAAGCTCCACTTGGTCGGAGGCGCGGCTTCGCCGCGCCTCCTTCCGCGTTCGCAAATACAGAGATTTCTGATATCTCTGATAGCATTGGCCGGCCATGTAATTTGCTGTTTGAGCTATTGTCAAAGAATTGTGCAAATGTGAGTTCTATATTTTTGAAAAACATATTACAATATTATGTCCTTATTTTGACTAAAAATAAATATAAAAACAATAAAAACAATTAATACAATTAAAACAATAAGGTCCCATTCAGACACATACCAGTGCATGCATGTCTGCATTTCATTACCTTCAAGGTGAAAATGTTACCGTATGTCACTCTAGTCTGTTGCCTTTGAATTATTTTACCTTGAGGCTTAATGAGCTTCAATAAACTACAGCTGGAGAAGGGGAAGAGGCTCACAACATGTTGTGGTGTTGTTTTTGCTGCTTGCTGCATTGAGGACTTTTCAGATGGAGGAGAGACATATGATGCAGGTATATGAGCAGCAGTATGAGAGAATGGTTCAGACTCACAGATGCAAACGGACGTGCAGCTACAAATATCACATTAAAGCCCTGCCACTAGAGGGGCTATAAAAAGAGTCTTCTTTGTCGCAATAGTGACGGTCTCATTACGCTCTCAGTGGTGGTGACATTCAAACCATCTGTCTCGTAAATATTTGGAATAAACAAGGAGAACTAGAAGTGCAGTAGCCACCCAGATTGTTCCTGTCAACAGTTGACAGATGGCATGACAAGCCTTAAACAAGCTTGTTCAACTTTTGACTCCTAAGCATACAATATACTCAGGTGTGACATTTACAAAATCATAATCTGTGTCTGTGTCAGAGCAATGTGATGAAACCGCACATCCCAGCTTCTTGTCTTGTCACATATCTATGTCACACCCGCAGCTACTGGCCCAGGCACGCATGCGTCTGTTGTCCCATCAACCCCCCCCACCACACACACACGCACACACACACTCAATGACAGATGACTGTGCACGAAGCAAGGTGAGTTCAGCAGCAGTGTCAGGTGAGACGATTAAACGGAGCAAACATACATTTTATAACACTCTACAACCCTATAGATAAGAGACCAACAGGGACAATGCACACACACACACTCGTCTAACTACAGCGGCTTCTAATACATTATCACTGGCCAGCTTGGAAGTGACTGTTTGTAGGGTCAGTGTTGTATGTTGCTCAAAAATATCTGTACTTCTGAATGCCTTCCTGAACATGGACATTGCAATGGTTTTAAACATGTTTGTGAAAAGATGGACAAAGTCAATTAATTGTTGGTCACCTGTCTCTCCTCTGCAGTGCCGGCAATCCTCCTGTTGATTGGGAGGTGCCAAGTACTGTTTGAGGAGAGGGGTGTTTGCTCCTGTTTAATCTGGTAGTTTTTTCTGCTTGTAGGCCTAAATGTGTGAGTGAAGTGGCGTCTGAAATAGGAAATAGAAATGGTTTGAAAAACATTGATAATGTAATTGCAGATAACTTATGGGACATAGTTTGCCTTGTTTAAGTTAGTTAAAATACATTACTATCTGTGTTCTTGGTATGACCCACCTGCTTTAAAGTGGAGGCTGCAGAAGGCCAATTGGCCTCGACAGGCTACAGAACAGCCAGAGGAAGAGGGCTGTCAGGGCCCTTCATGGAAGGGTGTATCATGTAGCTAGCTACCTACAGTAGGTTGCTGTTCTTTTAGCCTTTTGCCTGTATTTTTATTCTTGAAAGTCTTCATTTGATATGCCTATTTTTGGACAGGCTTGTACTGTAAATATCATTGCACTGACAGGTTGGTGTTTGGAGATTTTTAAATAAAAAAACAACAATGCTTTCTTGGGCAGTTGTACAATTTTTTGGAGCCTTGAGCCTTGAGACAGCTATTTCAAACGGTCTTCCACAATGTGTATTGCGTGAAAGAGGGCTGGCACTGAACTGTTCATTTTGTCAGTCATAAACATAGTTCACTATGTATCTAATGACGGATGAAGCATGACATTTGTACAGTAGACCCCTACTTTCTTTCTCCTACAGTAGACGTGACTGGATTTTCAAAATAGTTCTTTCTTTATTCCTAATGAGCACCCGAGTACCTTTGAGTATTAAGAGATGTCTGATAAACAAACAGTTCTATCACAATCTTACGTAATTAAGTCCAAGGGACTAGGACTGGCATACTGGCAATACTGTATCCATTTTCGATAAGAACACTTCAGGAAGCATAAATGAATAATTTACAGAGTCCCAGACTAACTTCCTTCAGGCTCTGTAACTTTGGAGAATCACACTGGTGCTGACCCACGCTAACACTAATGAGACTATTCTTTACAGTATGAGTGGAGCATTAGGAGCCATGAAGAAAGACAAAAGTGTGAGAGGAAATTAGATTGATTGATTGACTGATTAATTGACACAAAGCACATGCACCAACAACCTCAAGCACTTTACTGTTGCGCTTTGCTGTTACATGCACATGCAGTATGCCAGTGAATGGCATTTGACGATTTGTGCATGTGTGTGTATGCTATAGCAACCTTCAAACACCCCCTGTGACAATAACTAAATGTTTATGAGATGTACAAACTGCAGAACCGCTGAATTATGAAAGGGCCTCTGCGATCGCTACACCATTTCTGCTGTTGCCTTGCGTGTATCGTACTCTCTCCCCTGCATGTCGTGCTCTTATGGACGTGTTTATGTCCACTAATCCCCTACGCCACTCTGTCATCAGCCTGGAGTTTATCAAACATGGGTCGAAGTGGAGAGAGTTGTCACACACAGTGACAAGGCTGCAGAGCTATTTAAACTAACAACAGAAGAGCATAGAGCAAAACCATAACGAATCGTAACCCGCATTTTAAACACGCAAGGTGCTCAAGAGCACATTCTCATTCGCAGCAATGGCCCGGTGAAGAAAGTGACGTGAGTGGAGTTTACAGCCAGATACGGATCAGTAGAGGATCATCACACGCACATTCTATAAGTGCTGGACTGAGATGTTCAGAAGGCCTGCACGGTACATTATGCTCCTACAACATATTTACTACTAAACAGACGTTGAGGAGTTTTGTCCGTTCATAGTACATTCACATGTTAAATGAAAGGGATTTGACTTGTATGTCTACACTTCTTTGCAGTTGGCTAAAATCACCATGACACAGAAGATGAGAGATAACGATGTGTACTTTTTTCTTTTTTTTAACCCATTAAACTGAGGCAGATTCTACAAAAGCCTTCTATCTAAATCAGCAGTTCTCACACTTTCAAGATCTTTCAAAAATGTTCGAAAATAGCAGAGGTGCAAGCTCGCAGTGACGCGCTGTGAGCTTGTACATCTGCTATTTTTGAATAGCCAATGCATTCGAATAGTCAAATCTAAAATGACACCCGGTTTTAATGGGTTAAGTTGGAGTATATGCATCTCTCCATGTAGGTGAATCCAAAGTATGGGCATACAACTGCCATATCTATAGATCTTCCCCATAGGTGACATGATGAACAAAATGCACAGTGAATTACTGGGTCCATTTGCACACTCTCAGAGATAGATTGACACTCAGGATTTTGCGGTGTGCTATATCGGGCTATCCCATTACCCAGGTATCCTAGCTACAGGAAAATTCACTACCATACACACACATACACACGCAGTCGCGCGCGGGCGCACACACACACACACACACACACACACACACACACACACACACACACACACACACACACACACACACACACACACACACACACACACACACACTGTGGTCCTGGATGGCTGTTGAAGTTTCATATTTAAGGGTTTAGAAACTACAGTATAACTCGCCACCATCAGACAGACATCAGGAAGGACGTCTATTCCATCTGGGGTACATATCGCTAGGGGTCCATCTAGGAAGGAAGCGGTTGAGATGCCTTCAAGCAAACAGTGAATGTACTATGCAGAGACCCCCTCCCATGTTCTCCACCGGGGAAAAAAACATTAAATAGATTGAGGTTGTTTGTCTCGTTCAGTTAGGTCCCACAGTCCCAAGTCTTTTCTTATCTCTCTCTATTCCTCTTCAATGTGTGCACAGACTGCACACTCCATTTCCCTCGTAGCGACAGCATCATCTCTGATCTAAATGAACTTGGATTTCTTGGAACTTGGAACAATACTTATCAGTGTTTCCATCACTATAAATACACATTATTCTATCTCTCTCTCTCTCTCTCTCTCTCTCTCTCTCTCTCTCACGCACGCACGCACGCACGCACGCACGCACGCACGCACGCACGCACGCACGCACGCACGCACGCACGCACGCACGCACGCACGCACACACACACACACACACACACACACACACACACACACACACACCACACCACACCACACCACAACACAACACAACACAACACAACACAACACAACACACACACACACACACACACAGCTTTGGCATGTTGGGACATCATTACCTAGATTCTGCCTGCAGTGCTGAGCTGTGCAATGCTACAAAAATAATCTGGTTCTGTCTGTGACAACCAGGACGCTAGTTTGCTCAGACTACTCCTGTATGTTTTTGTGTTGAAAGGTGATGCATTTCTCGCCCACTTGTTGATCTCTGTTCCAGGCGCTGCAGGAAAACAAATGGCACCTCAGTGCAGCTAATCTGGTGGATTCATCAACACAAGGGCACAGCTGGCTATAGGGCAGGGCAGGGGTTCCCAAAGTTTTTAAAAGGGGGGGGGGGCTGCTTCATAGCGGGCTGCTGAACACAATGCCCAGCCTGGGCAATCCATGTCTGTGTGTCTCTGCTAATCATAGGCACCGCTCAGGGGCGCTGGAAGTCATTTATTCCAAGCGGGGCTGGGCCACATTTTTTTCCCACGATTTTTTTCCACATTTTTAAATTTTTTTCACCTTTTTCAACAAATATTTTATTCTCCAAAGTTAAATACATAATTGTTTTAATATATAAGTGTGTATATAGACTTTAAAAATTATATATATTTGTTTAATAATAAAAATAAAAAATAAAAACATTTTTGTTTTAAAATCTATTTTTTTTCTTTCTCTTCCCCACCACCAGGGGTGCTGCAGCACCCTCAGCACCCCACTTCCAGCATCCCTGGCACCGCTGGACTGTTTGGCGTGAGACTTTGCACGCACACTCCCAGTAGGCCAAGGAAGAACATTCACCCCAAATCCTCAGTGTTCATATAACTCAAATGACACATTTGAACAAACAGGCACACGTACACATGTGTACTCCCACAAAAAGGGTCAACTGTGAACCACTTCTGGATGAGGAAGTTATTACAGTGTGTTCAGTTCAGTCTGCATTGGAGAAGCAGAACATACTGTACAGCTGACCCATGAGACCAACTGGGCACTTGGTGGTCCTGGTTTTGTTGTAGCTCGTCTCATTAGACAGGACAGACATACAGTGTTATTGTTTCTCTTATCTGCTGTCTGTACATTGTAAAAGGACACAGCTCTGCCTCTTTCCTCTCATTACTGAGGGGAAAACATAAATAAATGCAGTGCCGTGCTGACATTCTAATCAATGCAGCGCTGACATTCTAATTAATTCACTCGTGAGAGACTCTGACGCAACAGAAGTCCGATATTTTATCAATTTACATACAATTTACAATTTAGGCATTTAGCAGACACCTGTATCCACCTGATTTACAAATGAGCCCTAGTCAACAAATGACAGGGTCAAGTAGAGTGCAAATAAAATGATTATAATAAAGTAACATACTGTAGCATTAATCTAAACATCAATAAGATAGGCTACTTAATATGTGTGGTCAATCTTTCTATCATGTCATGAAATGGAGAGAACTGGAGTTAGAGAGAGAAACCAACTATTTTAGTGTGTCAGTATGTGTGTGTGTGTGTGTGTGCAGTTTGTGTATGTGTGCAGATCGTATCGTCTGGATGTGTCATAATAGTATCAGCTCTGCAATCATGTGAATTCGGCACAAACAAGTCTGGTACACTCTTTTGCAGCCATTTTAGGTCAACATGCAATGAGCACGGAACAATCCTGTCTGCACTTTTAATTTAACTTTACGCCATAAGTGAATTAACTCTCTGGATTTTGTCATGATGAGCTAATGTAATCAGCAAACATCAGAGACTAATTGGGCAGTAAAACAGATGTGAACACTTGCACGTGCTAGCACTTGCACACAAAAGCATACTACGTGAGCGTGCACACGAGACACAAACAACAGATCCATCACCCTCAAGCTCAGTGTCAGTACACAGAACTACTAGAACACCATTACTTTAAAGCACCGATGACACTAGTGTGTGGGGTCAACGGGAAGTCAAACGCTTTCTATAGAATACTGCATCCCAGGAGAAATATTGTACCCTAGAGGGCTAAAATAAGGCGTTTTAAACTGTTCCTCTTTTTGCAGGAGACCCTCTGGAACCCCCTCATGGACCCCTGGGGGCCCGAGGACCCCACTTTGAGAACCATTGTTCTAGGGATGAGAGCCTGGCCTGGCGGACTGGAAGCTCACAAAAGGCATGTGGAATTGGGGGGGGGGGGTGTCTTTTATGAAAAAAAAAAAAAAAGCAGATCTACAAGTCTACAAGTCGATCTGCTATTTTCGAATAGCCAAAAATAAAATAGGCCTCAAGTGTTTAAACTGTTACTCATTTTGCTGGGGACCACCTCAAGGACCTCTGGGATTCCCCGGACCCCAGTTTGAGACCAACGATCTTAGAAAAAAGATGAGGAGTAACTGTAGAAAATGCCCTCCTGCCAACTGTTAAACGTCTATCCATCTGATCCTAATACTTTGACTGGTATTCTGATGTCTGAGCGCTAGCCCGCCAACCAGCAAACATAGCCTGCAAACGCAACAGTAACTATTCAGAAACAGGTAGGCACATTCAGCCTGTTGTTACTCGGGTACGAAGCGGAGGTGTCGAGAACGGGAAATGAGAGCTCTTCATCCTATCCTAAATCCTCAGAGGTTTGACAGCATTCAATAAAAGGCCAATGTGCTGGTGGTAAGTCATCTTCCTCTCCAATATGAATTATGGTACCAATCATCATGGTACTGAATGAGCACTTGGCAAAAATCCCCAGACTCTCCTTATCGAACACCAGAAGCCTCAAATGGGTATTTTTATGTACCACTTTTCCCATTTTTCAGTATTTGTTGCTGTCGGGTGGAAACCTCATATGTCCCAAACTGTTACTTTTCATGATTTAAGTAAAGAATTGTGACGTGTTTTGAGCTTGCAGATTGGCTATTTTTGCTACTTTTGTGACACAGTAGTTTGATTAAGTAGGGCAGATAAAGTAGGGCATTAATTTACGGGGGGGGTTATGTTTTAAAATGCTAAAATATGGAGATAAGAGACGATGTATTACTTTGCTTAAATTACCTCCAATCTCAGAGACGCGGGTGCGTAGGCAGGGATCAAACGTAGAGAATAAAATAAAATGACCCGCACACCGTCTGCACTTGCACAATAGGAACAATTGTATTTAAGCAACGTTTAAGAATTTTAGGCAAGAAGAAGGTCTGTGTGACCGAAACGTTGCTTAAATAAAATTGTTCCTAGTGTGCAGTTGGTGTGCCGGTTATTTTATTCTCAGTGTTAAGTGAAGCAAAAAGATCAAAATGACCTAAGAAATACTATTTGGTTTCGATAACCTTGAGGACTTGAGCTGGATTATTGAAAGCCCATATTTGATGCATCAAAGCTTTTACTGTGTTTGTGAAGTTGCTCAAGGCTCCAAGCATCTGACGAAAATCCAAGAATGCAGTTTTCTGAGCATAGATGACTCATGGCCATCTATGCTCGTGCATCAAGACATGTGAGTAACGGTAGTGAGTGTTGGAACATATAGTACAGACAGTACTGCATATGCCAGTGGTTTTCAACCTTTTCAGACCGTGACCCCCCGATATAATAATAATAATAATCATATTTGAACTGGGGACCCCTCACCCTGATAAGCACTTGCAACGTAGGAGTTCAGGCATACATTTTTCGCTTCCACAGATAAATATTGTGAAAATAGTAGATCTACGTTGTGAGCTTGTAAATCTGCTATTTTCAAAATCTTTGCCTCTGTATTACAATTTCGCCAATGTTTGACCAGTTTTTATAGTATAGTTTGTTGATGACTTTTGATGCAGTAATGGTATTTTTCTTCTTTCTTTTTGAGGTATTAAAAAGGTTTAATAAGTTCTTAAACTGTCACTTCACTGTCGTCAGGGGACCGCCACAAAATCATGTGGGGACCCGACCCACAGGTTGAGAACCACTGGTATATGCCACAAGTTTCTTGCAACAGAAGCCACGCCACAGACTGTGGTAGCATTATAGTATATAGTATAATAGGAAAAAGGGTGTGATGCAGTATTTCCCTCAGTAAGCTAGTACAAAACACTGGCTTGGGGTAATGGAGTGATCAAATATGAAGAGATTTCCGCTTTCTATTCATGAGGTTGAATCAGCTAACCGCCGGCCTTGAGATTAAAGAGCAAGACTGCTGAATTGGAATATATTTCCTTTTTCCAATGCTGATCAAAACTTCTTTTGTGCTTGAGAGATCAAGCAAACCGCTGAAATCAACACTACAACTTATGGATGGATGGTGCTGGCCTGTCAGAGTAACTCAGATCGTATCAGCGTTGACATCAGCAAGTGGTGTATGTGTTATGGTCACCCCTCCCGTTTTTATGTGATTACTACAGACTGGCAGTTGAATGAAGTCGGGAGATCAGTCGGTTGGACGGTGTGAAAAAAGGTTGCTGAATGCACCTGAGAGCCGACACCGACAGACGGCTGCTATGGTGCTATAAACAGCCTATATGGCTTGATGTCTTTTTCAACAACAAGCCCGCTGCTATCTGGCGGTCGAAAGCTGACCGAGCGAAGCTTCCCTACAACTTGCGACCCGACGCGTCAGTGTACCCACTAACCAGTGCCCGCTCAACAGCAGACTTTCGGCAACAGACGCTTTACAACACTTTACCGCCACCGACGTCGGCGCGGTGGAGACCTACCTTTAGAGGCGGACCAATGCCAGATATTTGGGTCCTAGACCACCAATAACCAATATTTTGACCAGTATTTGGTCCCAAAAAAAAATGGATCAATTTGAAAATCTTTTTTTTTTGTCATTGTATAAAATTATGGGGACACTTTTGAAAACGTTTGAAATCTTTGGGCTAATGCCATGCCCAAAGTAGGAAGGCCAGGTTGAAAGTGAAGAAAAAACGTCAAATAATGGCCGATATATCGGCCAATACAACAGTCTGTCTCTAGTGTGTGTTTGTGTGTAGATGTATGTGTGTATGTGTATATACATGTTTGTGTGTAGGTGTAGATGTATGTGTGTATGTGTATATACATGTATGTGTAACCTCCACACACTGTGTTGTGTGTGTGGATAGAGGTCAATGTCCCCCGCTGTGTACACAGCACCTGAGGGTCCATGTCCATGTCCATGTCCACCCCCCCCCCCCCCCACACACACACACACACACACAGGTCCTAAACACACTGACCTCAGCACTCCAGTTGGTGACGCAGGCTGGCATGTTGTTTTTCAACTCCTGGTAAAATTTACATCATGGAAAACTGGATAGAAAAGGATGAAGGATACTGAGGCAAACGCACAAAGTTCTGTCTGATTGTTGATCATGTGACAACATGACAGCTGATCATCAAGTTGAAAATAAATAACCCATTAAAACCGGGAAAGCATTTGTGTAACCACTTTAACCATTATTTTATATTTGGCTATTAACAAATAGCAGATATACAAGCTCAAAGTGCATCACTTGTAGTTCTGCTATTTATTGAAAAATCTTAAAAATGTGTGCAAATCTTTAAATATATATATCTTAAAGAAATATTTTAAAGAAAGAGCTTCTGGGGGTTCCTAGAACAAAATATTTTGAGATGGGGATGCCGATTACATATAATTTAGGGGGTCCTTGACATGAAAAAGTTTGAGCACCACTGACGAACGAACTAACGTGCACACAAGAACAAGTGAGCGCGCGCACACACACACACACACACACACACACACACACACACACACACACACACACACACACACACACACACACACACACACACACACACACACACACACACACACTTTAGCCAGATTCATGTATAATTACAAGTAAGACGTGCGAACGCTGGAAGCGAACGCAGATTGACTGTGGCTGCTATATTTCAACCACACTGTAGTAGTGCACTCTGCCGCACTCTGGAGGCTGTATACAGGCAGTGCAGCTGCTGGCATTTCAGCACGGAGTTTCGAGTCACATGGGGGCGCGAGCCAATGAGAGCGTGAACACAGACGGAGACACACACGGAGACACACACACACAACCCAAGCACGGTGACATAGTAAGCTCCACTTGGTCGCAGGCGCGGCTTCGCCGCGCCTCCTTCCGCGTTCGCAAATACATTTGCAATTTCACATTATTCCCATGATTTCCCAGTTTTGCCTAGATATGTAAAAATGACAAATGCTAGAAAAAAGAGAGATGCAATATCTTGTAGTTTCATGCCATTATGGATACACTTTCATAACTGTTAGCACAGTAAATAGACCTGCAAGCCATTTTCTCATAGCTTTGTGAGCATGTTGAGTGTTTGTGTATACAGCTTCGAGGTGCATTTTGTATTACATGTATTGACTTAAGGTTAAAGGAGTAGTTCACCCCAAAAATGACTTATTTTTTATAAATTACACACCCCATGAAGCCTTGAATTCATGGAGATCTTTTTAGTTCTTGTTGCATTCCTAAGCCAATAATTTGATAACCGGTGGAGTCTACTGAGTCTCCTATTGACCGATGACCCGGTCATCAAATTATTGGCTTAGGAATTCGACAAAAATGAGTTCAAGGCTTCATGCTGTACGTAACTGATAGAAAATAAGTAATTTTTTGGGTGAACTATTCCTTTAAGGAGCTTACATAAAGTAGTGAAATCTCTCTCTTTTTGGTCAGAATACAACTCATCTCCTATTCGTTGTGTACACTCACTCACTTCTTCTAATTCTACTGTAAAGTTGACAAAGTAAGGAAAACATGAGCCTTCATTGAAAGGTGAACAAGGCAACAGCTCTAACTGGACACATCATTTGTCTTAAGCTATGTATAAAAGTTACCCCTTTGGCACAATCACCGCAATGCGACCTAAAGCTTGTGGTGGCAAAGGAATGGTTACGACAATTTCCAGCTGAGCAGTTGCTTATAGAGTGGCTGTTGTTTGTGCTCTGTACTGTGATAATAGGTTTTGTTGGGAAGCAAAGAGGAACTCCACTTGTCCTTCGACCCCACACACACACAGTAAGAGAGGAGGGAGTATTTTGAGTGCCGCACCAACATACCGTAGATCTGAAGAAAAAAAAACATGCAATGCTCAATACCTTTATCTCCTCTACGGTTTACAAAGCGCCAGTGGTGGAAAGTAACTAGGTACATGTACTCAAGTACTGTACTTAAGTACAATTTTGAGGTACTTTTACTTTACTGGAGTATTTACTATTTTCTATACTTTTACTTCTACTCCGCTTCATCTCAGAGACAAATATAGTACTTTTAACTCCACTACAATTATTTGAAAACTTTAGTTACTAATTTAGTTACTTTTGTAGATTTTGATTATTATTGCAAAACACACTAACCACTTAAGTTGTATATATATTTTGGCCATTTGAAAATAGATCAAAATAGATCCACAAGCTCACAATGTGAGTCGCATTGTAAGCTTGTAGGGTCGGCTATTTAGAAAAAAATATATATATATACAAAATACATTTACATTCTGCACAATGAGTACTTTTACTTTGGGTACTTTAAGTATATTTTATTTTGATGCCGATACTTTTCTACTTTTACTGTAGTAAAGTACATTTTGAATGCGGGACTTCTTCTTGTAACAGAGTATATCTACATTTCAGTATTGATACTTTTACTTGAGAAAAACATGTGAGTCACTGGTACCAACATTCCGTAGATCTGAAGAATCTACGCAATGGCTCAAAACCTCTATCTCCTCTAGGGTTTACAAAGCGCTCCGGGGAAAAGCTAAATCTTGCTGTGTTCATCTGTCTTTTCAATCTGCCCCGGTGGTTTTGTGGCTGTTATAGTTATCGATTCTTTTTTGATCTCCACCTTTTTGTATTTCCATCCCCAGTTCCACCTCTCATCTTACACAGATGTACCACAGTGTTCACTGGATTGGAGAGTCTGAGTTATAACAGTACAGTACAGTACAGCAGTGATTTCAAAACTTGGGGTCGGGACCCCCAGGGTGGTCCCCAAATTATTTTGGGGCGGTCCCCAGGTTAGCTTAATGTGCAACATTGTTTTGTCACTCAAGACTCAACAGTAAACCAACATGCAGTATAAGTATATACAGGGTATCTGCACATTTCTTAAGTTGCAATTTAATGACTTTTTAGACCTTTTTTAATAACAAATTGGCCAAATTGTCAAATATAACGTAAGAAAGAGGCAAACATTGTGAAAATAGCCGATTTTCAAGCTCACAACGCCTCACAGTGCGAGGCATTGTGAGCTTGTAGTTCGGCTATTTTCCACAATATTTATCTGTGGAACCGAGTCAAATCAAATGTAAAGCCTACAATTCGAAGAGCTTGTCAGGGTGGGGGAGAGCGTGGTGGGGGGGGTCCCCAGTTCAAATTATTTTGGGGGGTCGCGGCCTGAAAGGTTTGGGAACCCTTGCAGTACAGTACAGTACAATACAGTACAGCACAGTACAATACAGTGCATATGGGTCAAGAGTATTATTCCAATTAACTCCAATCAAGTTACGGTATATTGGTCTGTGTAGGCCGGTTCCTTAGCAAGTAATCATATAAGCCACCCTGAGACTGATGGTGTAATTCATCCTGAAGTAGTGCAATGGGGTCAGAGGTTCCCAAACAGTGGGTCGGGACCCATTTGTGGGTCGCGGACGAATTGTTATGGGTCGCGAGTAAGTATCCCCTTTTTTTCCTTTCCTGCTACAAAAAAAAGAAATACATATACTTTTTTTTTTTTTTTTTTTTGTAAAAAAAATTTGAAAATCTAATTTATATAAAAATAAAAATAAATACTAGTGAAAATCGAAGATCTACAAGCTCACAACGCGCCGTGAAATCAAATTTCTCGAAAAAAGAAAAAAACATTTAAGAAGTAGTGAAAATAGAAGATCTACAAGCTCACAACGCGCCGCAAAGCGACGCGTTGCGAACTTGTAGATCCGCTATTTTCACTAGTTTGGGTCCTGACCGTCCCGTCTATTTTCTCTTTTGGGTCTTCAGCTAAAAGGTTTGGGAACCACTGCTAGGTTATTCTAGTCATGATGACCCTTTTAGAATGGAGCTACAGTATCTCAGTCAATCTACTATGCCTTTAGCACCAATGAAATCTAATAGGCAGAGTCAAGAATGCTATAAATCCCTTCCTGCTTGTTCAGTTCCCTCAGTTAGGATTTCTTAGAAGTTAAGAGGAAAGAAAGACCCATAAATATAAATATGAACATTTGAGGTTGAAGGAATTACTGTATTGGCTGAGTGCTCTCCTTCTCTCTCAGTATAGTTGATCTTATGCAAGAGAGCTGATTTGGTATTCAAATATGAAACTGAAAATTGCAGAGTTGGATAGAAAATGGCATAGAATAGAACAGCAAAGAACACATATTTTCTACGCATTAACACCATGAGGACAACAATAATAACAACTCTGTGCGTGTGTGTGTGTGTGTGTGTGTGTGTGTAATTTTTTTTGTGCAAAAATAGCAGATGTAGAAGCTTGCAGCGCGTCACGAAGCTTGTAAAAAAAAAAAAAGAACTTGAAAGTGTGAGAACTACTGATTTAGAAGGCATTTGTAGAAACGGCCTCAGGAAAAAAAGGATGGGGCCAAGTATAGAGCCCTGGGGGACCCCAGTCAATGAAGTTA
This sequence comes from Gymnoscopelus braueri, assembly GCF_963280865.1. NCBI lineage: Eukaryota > Metazoa > Chordata > Actinopteri > Myctophiformes > Myctophidae > Gymnoscopelus > Gymnoscopelus braueri. Next base: position 16,460,196 of record NC_137615.1, read on the forward strand.
AGCCCTGATTATCTCTGTCCCTAGTGAGTGTAGTAGCTTTCGTTTTGGGGCTTTAAGTGATTATCTTAACACAGGAAGGACGTGTTCCAGAATTACATCACTTTAGAGTAGTGATGTGCGGGTCGGGTTTTTTCATGACCCGCCCCGCCCCAACCCGCGACGGAACGCGACCCGCCTCAACCCGCCCCGCGAACCCATATATAAATCTATGGCTCAACCCGCCCCGCGACCCGCGGTGGGAATATATATATATATTATATAGCGCTCTTTTAAGTACCCAAAGTCCCTTTAAATGTCTACAGTAGCACAACATTGTCATGGGCTGAATAAACAAGCATGTTGGTCAAAATAGGGGTTTTTTTTTTTTTTTTCGTGGAGAGCGGCTGACCCGCTCACCCTCAGCCCGCATAATTTTCTCTGAAATCCTGACTCGACCTACCCGCGCCGCGGGTTGACCCGCGGGTCCCGCGGGTTACGGGTCGACCCGCTCATCACTACTTTAGAGGCTGTTACCCAACGGCAAAACCCTTAACAAGAACACGGAAATGCAATGGAGGATAATTTCTCTTCAACGTTTCTCTCCAAAGAACTGCACATTTTGTTTCCGCAATATAATAAGAGCGCTCCTTTGGGAAGTTGATGTTCTGGGGGGCTGATCATAGATCTGACGGCCTTATTATTCTGAAGTCCCAATAGTCCGAATAATGTTACAGTAGGTTAGGGTTAGAGTTAGGCTTAGTTATAATGCGTACCGTCAGACCAGTGGTACTTCAGAATACCGGGCCATGTTCTCTGATTCAGATGCAAAACACACACAAGCATGCATGCACATGCATACACACGCGCGCGCACGCACACATGAAAGCACGCACGCACGCACACTCTACTATACAGTACAGTACAGTACAATCTGATTATCTCCCCTGTGGGATTCAAGGCTCATTGGTTCTTTGCCCCAGAGATTCAGCAGTGGAATAAATCCTCATTTATAATCCGTATTACAACGGTGTTGCTTGGCGAAAATAACAGATTTTCTAGCTAACAAGCTTGTTAGTTATAGAATGTCAGACATCTACTTCCAGAAGTTCTAAGCCTCGTCTGCTTCAAAGGAACTACAGCCACACTGTCCATTAAGATAATGGCGTAATGAGGCTACCTCCAGTAGCATGTTGTGAATGTATGTAAACTCGCTTCAATTTCTACATACCTGATGGCATGATCAAAAACAAACTTGAATGAAAATGCAAATTCACTAACAGCTGTCCAATATACAGCTTCAGCAACTGATAAATGTTTTGGTTTGTTTTTACCATAGGTTTCAAATTGCTCCGAATGGCAGCCAGGCTACATTCAGGCTGCTCGCTTTTCAGCCCTCCTCAGCATAGGAAGCGTTTAGTTTGACACAGGAGGTAGATGCCAAATAGAATTTTTTTTGGGCTGCAACTATCGGTTATCTTCATAGCGATTGGTTCATCAAATATTAATAAGAAAAGTAATTTCTGGGATATATTGTACAGCAGTGATATTCAACTGGCGGCCCTGTTCCAATGTTAAATTAAATGTCAATATTTTGTATTATATGGTTGGTTGTACAGGATGACCATTTTGAATGTTTTTCTTAACCATTAACTGAAGCTTGTAAATGGTTAATCAACCATTAACAGATAAGAATAAAATGTAGGCTATTTAGGACGGAGGAATATTAGTGACTCACTCAGGGTCCAAAATGAACACAGTAGTAGTGCATTTGCAGTCAAGACACTGCTACAGGAACCCAAATGCGGGTAAATGTAAGTCACCCATAAGAAAATCACTTTGGTCAAATTGTTAAAGTAGCTCACTTCATATGTACTTAAGCATCTGGTGTTAAAATATGTATTAACTCATTTCCTGCCATGGACGCATACAGTCGTTCTATTAAATACTCCACTTGCCCACCAAGATGCATAAAGTCGTTCTATTATCAATATTTCACATTCCACAAGGGGCACCCTAACAAAGCTTTGGGATGATCCATCGTCACTCAGAGAAGAAGTATGTGGATGTGACGTCATTCTACCTTGGCGGTGGGTGATGTTTTAAGTATCAAAAGTAGAAGTATCGGGGTGCCTGCTAGCCTCCCGGTCCAGGCACATACCACATAGACTGGTGATCCAGTCTTACAGTGTGTTGGGGGTTCGACTCCCGATCCCGACAGTGTTTGCTGTGTGTCACCCATCTCTCTCCCTATTTCCTGTCAGCCTACTGTCCTCTTAAATAAAGGCAGAAAAAGCCCCAGAAATATCTTAAAAAAAAAAAAAAAAAAGTATAAAGACCTTTTCATGGTACAAAGAAACAAAACAGCCGGAAATGTTGTCTACGTCCATGCCTCGAACTACTTTCAATGTAGCTTTCAAGTAGTTCGGCAATTATTATTATTATTTTCACCATGTCACTACAAACCACAACAGGGATTTGGAGTGCAGTTCATCCATCACAAACCATGGAGTTCAGCAGCCTGACAGCAGGCGGCGCAGACTTTTCTGGCTCTTCCTGAACACACCTGTGGATTATACCAGGACAATTACTTGGACTTTAGCCCCCCCTCGGACACACCTGTGGACTACACCAGGTACAAATGACTTTTTGTTGCACTCCCTCATGGAGCTACATGCGGATTATACTAGGGTCAGTCCACTCTAGGTGGACACGCACTGACCTTTTGCACCTTAATCCCTTGTATAACGCACTGACTTTTTTTGGGTCTTTTTATTGTGCTCCTTTTCCTCTAAGCACCTTAACGTCCTTTGTCTATCATGCACAGTATAAGTATAACATGCACAGTATACAATACATTGCTGCTATGCTCAGGCACCTTAGTTTAGTTTTTTAGTTTTTTTATTATCTCAGGTAATTTGTAAATATGTAGATAACTTGTCTGGCCTTCTGTTGCTCTCTTGTTTTTGATCTCCTTCCCACCTGCCCCCCACCCTCTTCTTCTCCCCCCCCCCCCTCTTCTTTCTATGGAAACTAACGTTGCGATGGGAACGATGTACAAAAAAGAATTTCACCCACTTTTTTACCTTGTAAACCTGTGATGTGACAATAAAACTGATTCTGATTCTGATTCTGATTCCATCCATTTTGTAACTATTTCTGAGTTTTGAGTGGATGTTGTTAACTAAACCAAAGAATTTATTCTCCTTATGCATCCATTATGCATTGTCCATCTTCCATCTTTGCCATCTTCATCCACTTCAAATACATCATAAGACCTTGTACTCTTATCACCCGGGTGCTCAAAACAAACAAAATGAAAAATCCTTTCATTCATACGAACATGTAAACACTTCACCTCCATGGTCCCCAATAATCTTTTTACAAAGATGCTTCCATGCCAGGGACCCGTGCACAGAACATACTGAAATATCTACTTCCTATTTTCTTAATATCAAAATCTAAGCCTGTGCACTATAAAGGACTGACACAGAAATATTCCTCTCAAACATCAAAATGCATGGATGCAGTATGAAGCAGGCCCTAATAAGTTACCATAATGGACATAATGTGTCCATTATTGTGTCCAATCGCACCTATAGCACACAACAAGCAGTTAAACGGTTTTGTTGTCACGGTCTTGTGGCCCCTGACTTCAAGTCATTTTACAATTGTGGCCCCCTGCCTAATCTAGTTGAATAGCCCTGTATATTTTTTAATATGTGTTCACAAATCAATGGCAAAATATTTTTTATCAATCTTTTTTACAATCGACTAAATTCATTGATCGTAACCACTTATACAGTAAAATGGTAAATGGTAAATATAATGGTAAAAATTGCGTAAATAGCTTATCTACAAGGTCACAATGCATCACATGGCGACATATTGTGCGCTTGTAGATCTGCTATTTTGGAAAATCAATAATCTTATAAAAATCTATTATTGTTTTATAATAGATTAAATCGATCACTTAGATTAAATGCTGCACCTCTTAATTCATTTTGCCATTTTGTCCCAGAGAGCAGAACAGGCATCATCACAACACTGCCTGGATCTAGTGGTGTAAGGCAGGGGTTTTCAACTGATTTTGACCCAGGGACCACCATCCTGACTAAGAGCAACCTGGGGACCACCACTATTGTGCGTGTTGGGTCCATCATAGACCCACCCCACACAATAGTGGTGGGGGGGTTCATGCACCACAGGGAGCTGGAGAAAATAGCTATAATATCAATATAATATCTAATCAAATACAGTGATTTTGTTTGAATATGATGGAATATGATTAAGGATTACTGTGATTATGGTAAGCTCACATTTCATATCACACACACACCATACAGTAAGACCTCCTGTAAGTTATTAAGACTGCCAGAGTATTTTCATAAAGTACTCCCCCATTGCCAGCAATTTTCGTGTTTTTTTATTTTTATATTTTGAAAATGTTCATGAAAATAATTTATCAGACTGTTTTTTAAAGACGCAGCACAAATCCGCCACTAGAGAGCAGCACATGACAGCTTGATCAGCTCCTTGGGTCACTGGCAGCCTTCTTGAGAGATTAGACAGTGAAATGCATCAAAACGGATGTGACGTGGGCTCATATTGTCCGATTGGCCAAAATTACGATGTGATACACGACGGCGATGACTGATCGTCACCCAGACCATAGATTATAGAAGAGAACCTGTCCGTTCGTTTGTTATGCCCTGTGAAAAAACGTTTGTTTACCTATTATGGACGAAAATGACCGGGGAAAAAGAATCAAAAACCGGAAACGGAACCCAGGTCATGAAACCGGATGCAGATGTGGGTGAAGTAAGTGGAACTCGAAAATAACATTGAATATTAAGCAGCATAGCGCAATCAGAGATTAAACAATGAACGCGCATCCAACGCGTCAAACGCGTCGATGGCGTGGGTGGATTAAGTAGCAATTGACGCGTTTTCGAGTCAATGGCGTTTATAGAGTTAAAAGTAAAAAATAAAAAATAAAGTTTAACCGGTCCACCGGTTGAAAACCCCTGGTGTAAAGTAACTACATTAAGTACATTTACTCGAGTACTGTACTTAAGTACAATTTTGAGGTATTTTTACTCAACTTTTTTCATTTTTTTCTCTCGAATTTTCAGTACTTTTACTTCTACTCCACTACATGTCAGAGGCAAATGTTATACTTTTACTCCACTACAATTATTTGAAAACTTTACTAGTTACTTTGTAGATTTTGATTATTATTACAAAACATACATTAACCACTTCAACCCTATATGAACATTTTGGCCATTTGAAAATAGGGTCCATTTGGTTCCATTTGTACACTCTCAAAGTTACAGACCTGTAATGGTCATTCAGGGGTAGCTCTTTATGTGTTTCGGGTAATATTATTGTCCGCTCATTTGCATGTCCATGGCAAAAAAAATAATTTTCACAAACATGTCCACCACAAGCCAGCATGGAGATGACCCCTGACCTGTTGCCTGCCAATAGATGCATAATGTAAAGTAGTATATGAATAGCCTATAGCTATGGGAATAAGCAAACAAACAGAATGGTATGCAATGCATGTACGTATATGCAGTACTATTGCATTGTTTATGGACACTATGTTCTTGCACAACCCTTCTTGCCTAGTAAGGCACGTTGTACTGTTGCCAGCTTGCCATACCCACTATTTGAAACGTATTAATTTCTTAGTTATTTACTTTATTTCAATTGTCTTTTGTCTCTATCTATACTGCTCTACCCATTGACACGACAACATTCTTTCCATCTTATCTTGAAAATCTCCTTATTTGTTGTATGTTTCAATAAAACATGACAGAATACTAAGTAGCTAAACCTTTTTCTTGTTATTTTAGTTTATTTGTCTACATGTGTCTGTGTACGAACTGCAGTGCACACACTTGTGTATTCTTATCTGCATGCACATCTGGACATTTGTATGTATGCATGTGATTCTGTGTGTGCATAGTGCATAGACAGTGTTTCTGTCACGACAGCACGTGTGTTCTACTGTATGTGTTTATGGCCCTATAAAAATCAGATATATAAATAATTACATTTTCTGTAGGAGATGAAGAGCTCTGCTTGAAGAGGTTTCATTAAAGTAGACTGACAGTTGCCTTTGCGACTTGCACACTGCGTGTGCTCGGGAAGATTTAATAAACTCACAGCTTATCCGTTTAAAGCAGCGCGTGCCTGAAGGGCGCGCAACGTAATCAGCTATCAAACAGAGGCCAGCAACGACATGGGAGTCAATGTCAATCGAATCAAGTCATGGCTGAAGCTTTCCTACCGTTAACAGGAAGGGATTGGTTCTGATCCTTCCCATTCAATTGTGTGTATAAACATTGGATTTGTACGTGCGTCTGTGTGCCTCTGTGTCTGGTCTGTGTGTAGGTGTGTGTATATGTATGCATACTGTGTATCGGCTGTGTGCTTGCATGCATGTGTGCCAACGTATGCTTTGTGCGTGTTTGTGTGCGAGGTGAGCATTACTGAGCTGGCACTGGCAGACACACATATGGCTGAGTGGAGCCCAGCAGCCGCGTCCAGACAGGGACAGGCCCTTATCGGCCCTCTGGCATTCGCTCTCTGGAAATACGGGCTGACAGCCTATTGTAGTGGAGGCTATTCTTAGACCTCCATGTCCATCAGAACGGGACCGTTTGAACCTGAGACCACGAAACCCACACAGGCCAGCTCTTTGTTCATGTGATGACCACTAAAAATGGCACACCTAATCGCACCTGGCAGGTCCATTTTTTACACGTAACCACTTAAGCCCCATATACGTAGTTAGTTGACCAGGGTTCCCCCAGGGTCTGAATTACTTTCATCCATGTTTCAGTCTCTCTTTCTACCGCTTTCTTTCTATCTCATCTATCAATCTGCCTGGGAATGAAACTGTCTGTCTGTCTGTCTGTCTGTCTGTCTGTCTGTCTGTCTGTCTGTCTGTCTGTCTGTCTGTCTGTCTGTCTGTCTGTCTGTCTGTCTGTCTGTCTGTCTGTCTGTCTGTCTGTCTGTCTGTCTGTCTGTCTGTCTGTCTGTCTGTCTGTCTGTCTGTCTGTCTGTCTGCCTGTCTGTCTGTCTGTCTGTCTGTCTGTCTGTCTGTCTGTCTGTCTCTCTCTCTCATTCTCTCTCAGGAAACCGTTAAAGCCCACAATATGAACCATCCAGTCCTCCTCTCTCAAAACATGAAACCAACAGAACCAGATAGACAGTGATGTATAGTTATGTGCAGGCGTGGTTAAATTCATGTTTTAAGCCTTGACTAAACAAACTGCTTCCATCTTTTCAGTGTTAAATATCTGATACGTTTGCTCTCTACATAATCAGTCTGGACCATCATCAACAATGTATTCATAACTGATGTGCAACTGGACTCAGTCAGACCATAAGCACCTTCACAGCATAACTGACCCCATGGGAATGCATCACACCTCTTTGATATTCTACAGGGCTCCCTCTTGTGTCAGTGTGTGACAACAAATAGTCAGTGACTTGACAACATGTTCCAGATCAGAGGTGCAGTGGAGCCAAAGAAAGCTTGCATTGCCTTGCAGACAGAGGTCTTCCTGAAGTGATCTCAGCAATTTAACCATGATCTCATGGTACTCTTTGCAGGGCGGTTTCTGTTCACAACAAGACTATGAATAGATTCCCTCTTTTCCTGTGATCTTCAGGTAGGCTACACCACCCAGTATGAGAAACGGTTGTAGCCAGCACGTAATTGTCTCCGCCAGGCCGAAGGCATGGCCGAGACTATGTTTTCGCCCCTGTCCGTCCGTCCATCTGTCCGTCCATTCGTGAGTGAGCGTGTCCGTCCGTCTGTGTACTGCTAATCTCCGGCACCAATTGGATCGACGTGAAACTGTGCACACACACTCCCTGGAGGCCAGAGAATTGGCTTGTTATAGCACCACCAGGAGGCAGATTTATGCAAAACATTTTTTTTTATATTATAGATTTTGTCCTAACATCACGCAAATCGGTACACATGATCTCTATAGTCATGTGATCAAGATAGATCTGTCTGATTTTTCATTTTCCATCCTAATTGGCTAAGATTGCCTTCCAAAGTTTGCAGGAGTGGCTCTTTTTGAACAAAATGCCTCAAGTCATGAACACAGCGTCCGATTGCCGTGAAACTTCACATTGGCCTGTTATAGCACCACCAGGAGACCGATTTATGCAAAATATAGTTTTTGCTATTACTCCTACATATTTTGTCCAAACATCGCGCAAACCGGTACACATAATCTCTATTGTCATGTCATCAAGACGGACCTGTCTGATCTTTCATATTTCATCCTGATTGGCTAAGATTGACTTTTACTACCTGACCTGGCGGAGACCTGCAGCTCATTTTTCTAGTTACTCATCTTATTACATCAGACAGTCAGACATAAACACACCAAACACACCAAATGATATAGAGAGAGACAGCGAATGAGAGAGAAAGATAATTATACAACGCGTGATGGCAAGACCAACATAATGGACCTGCAGGGCCATTTGGTTCCATTATTACACTCTCAATTATCTCAATTAAGACAGAGAAGTTTACTGAGTTTGAGGCTTAATTATAATCAATTAACCACTAGGCTTTTACAGTGAATGTTTACGAGAATCAAAACACCTATGTAATGCATTAACGAATACAACCCATAATCCTTCATTATAATTCAACAAAACAACATTTACATAAACATACATTAAAGCCTTCCCCTTGCTGACCGTAGCGCGGTGTTTGCAGAAGATTACACAGTTCATCATAAGGGCACTAAAGCCTGAGCTAATACTTATTTGTGTGTGGGTGTTGCACACTGAAAACAGCAGCTCTACAAGCTCACAACGCATCACAGCTTGACGCGTTGTGAGCTTGTAGATCTGCTATTTTCGGATGTACGACCTTAATGTGCGGTTTGCATGCATTGGAGTATCTGTGCAGGCTGGACTGCTAATGTTTGCAAATTAACTCAAAGACATACAGTATCGCATCGCAAATTAATCGAGTGTGCACCTGTATAAACAGGCCTAATGTGGCTGCGTCGACGGGGAACATGCATCACTGACAGTACATGACTGCAGCATATGTGCTACGGTGGCGAATATATTTGCTAAGTTAGTGTGGAGTGTGGAGTTTACCCGACAATAGTAACCATGAGTCCTATTATAGATGCACTCAGTGTAATGGAATATGACATGCTTGGGTGGACTGACTGTGCACTCTCACATACAGTACAATGTTCCATCCCAAGTGAATCTAATTGGAGAAAATGACTTTTCAGACAATTAACTCCTCCAAGAATTCTTATGATTATGTATTCAGTGATAGCGCATGACAGAGTTGCACTGGTTTCTCTGGCAGTGCTCTGTCTGTTAATGAAACAAAGGTTTTTGACAATTATATTTTTTGCTATCATACAGCTGATAACCCTTAAGATTAATATACTGTAGCCAATAATAAGAAGTTGAACACATTGGCCAGTATAGTTTACAACAGTGTGTAGACTCTACTGTTGCCTAGTGAAACGTGATCAAGAGCTGTCTTTGCATTTGGTACCATTCGTGCAGTGCACTGGTGGAGTTCACACTCTTGCAGTACATCCACCAAGACGAGTCATGTCAATCGAATGAACGACCTACGTACGTACGTACGTACATACTTACATACATACTGTATATATACATACATACTGTACATACATACACTTACAGAGATTCCTGGAATTTATAGATATTGGTATGAAGACTCAGTCACACCTCTATCTTGATGTTCTCAAATAAATGTGTGTCGTGTGGTGTGGTGTGTGGTCTCGCTGTAGGCTACTGCCTGAAATCAGCACCAGCAATGTCAAACATTTATACAAAGCTATCATAACAGACTCTTTTGCTCAGTAGAGAAAAACACTTCTGAATAGAAGGGTCATATCAGTTTTGAGGGGTTTCGCCAATGTTTTTTATCTTTGGTTTCAAGTCAGACCACTTCTGGTCTTGTGTGGTTTGGACTTGATCTGCTTTGGCTTTGACTCAATGAGGTGGTCTTGACTTGGCTACAGCCCAGCCCAGTCAATAGTATGTTGTGTTTTTGAAAGGGGGATTAATAGCCTGCATTTATTGGCTAACTGGGCTAATAGTCTGAACAATGTAATGAATGTAAGCTAAAATCTAATGATGTAGGCTAAAGAAGTTAAAGTCACTAGTTTCCCCTTTAAACTCAGTTAACAGAGGAAGCGTAAACATGTGCTGCTGGCTGAAAATTCAGCTGGGGGAAAAAAATGTCTTCTTTTGCCAAAAAACATTCAGATAGGCATATCAATTATTAGCTTTAATTTGATCTTTTGTAATATAGGCATATAGGGGTAAAGTTAAGCCTGTGTAAGTTAAGCTACTTTGTAAATAATGTGTCATCCAACTTGAGTTATTTTGATACAATTATTTTAATTGATAATAATATGTCTTTAACAACAATTGTAGGCTGTATATACATCATCTGCTGTAGGCTACTGAAACCATTGATTTCCGCAGCAGTGAGTGACTAACACATTATGTCCAAGAGTGATAGCTCTCAAAGTGGGGTCCGGAGGGTCCCCATCTAAATGTGTTAATATAGCATCACAATCATTTTAACCACTTTATCCATTTACATGTTGGCCAATCAAAATTAGCAGATAGCAGACAAAAATAGCAGACATCTTTTTCAAGTTCATCTTTTTGAACATTTTTGAAAAATCTTGAAAGTGTTTGGAAGATTTTGAAATTTGAATGCTTTAACACAAATTGTCTCTTGGGGGTCCCTGGCACAAAACATGTTCAGATGGGGGTCCGCGGCCAAATTACATATCAGTTTGAGGTTCCTTGACGTGAAAAAGTTTGAGATTCACTGCTATAAATGCCATAAGAAGCAACTGGTCCCCGATAAATAAATAAATACATAAATAAATAGTCCTCCTACCACTGACAGCATGAGGATCCGCTTGTTTCCCAGTCTCCCACGTTCACAACGGCTCATCTTCTGGGAGGCATTTCTCCTTTCAGCTGCGCGCTGCTGTAATCCAACTTTCAAAAGTATGACTACTGAAACGTGAAAGTGACAAACTGATCCAAACTCACGTATAGCTCTAATGTAAAGTGCAAAAAGCTTCGCTGCCTCTGTGTGTGTGTAACAGAGTGAAGAGAGACGCACTGTAGAGGAGCGGCTCTATCGGCTGGTGTTGTAGACCCACATGCGCTTCTTGCTCCCGTGTGTCTGTGACGTCACGAGAGGTCTGTACTCTACCGGAGAATTAAAATATTGTCTGAATTGAGGAAAGGTAAATTGCTGCATACAGGCTACAGCCCCCGCATCACCGCTGGTGATGTGTGTATACCTGTGTGTGTACCTCCTACCACCTCACTGCGCTTCTGTGTTAGCCTTGAATCAAGACTATCAAATGTATTTGATCGCGTCTTGACTTTTACTTTCGTATCTACGATTGTCTTGGCTAGCACCCCCCAGTCTGTCCTGCACTTTCACCAGTAAAGCCCGTACTTCTCCGTTCGTGTACAAAGACATATATAAGGTGCTTACCCGGTTTCCCCAAATGTTAACTCGCGCTTCGGAGTCTCTGTGCAATGTATTAGTCAGTATTTTCAATAGATGTGGGTCTTAATCCCGTCTGTGTCGGATTCTGTCGGAAGTTCCCTGTATTCCTCAATGGACGGTAGTGACAGGGCGCATCCGGTGAAAGCCGGAATTACACTCAATGTAAACAGGAAGCAAACGAGAGGGAACAAATTGCGTTCGGCCACAGACGGGATTAAAACACTTCTTTATTGAAAAATACGGACTAATACATTGAACAGACTTCGAAGCGTGAGGTAACTTTTGGGGCAACCGGGTAAGCACCTTATATATATTTGTGTGTACATGTACGGAGAAGTACGGGCTTTACTGGTGAAAGTGCAGGACGCACTGGGGGGTGCTACCCAAGACTATCGTAGATACGAAAGTAAAAGTCAGACTCGATAAAATACATCTATGATAGTCTTGATCCAAGGCTACTTCTGTGGATGTAACTGTTAAGGAGTGAAGAAGAGATAGGCACACAAGATTCATGGTTTCCTTGTGTGTGTGTGTGTGTGTGTGTGTGTGTGTGTGTGTGTGTGTGTGTGTGTGTGTGTGTGTGTGTGTGTGTGTGTGTGTGTGCGTGCATGCGTGCGTGCGTGCGTGCGTGTGTGTGTGTGTGTGTGTGTGTGTGTGCGCGCGCGCGTGCGCATGCACTTGTATGCATGTGTGTGCGCGTTTAATCCTGTAGATGGGGAGCTCAGCACAGCATGCATGAGCAGAGCATTTTTGCACATATTTCCCCATGAAACCTCCTATAGGTTTCCTATCATCATCACACCACATCAATAATTTGTTGATTCTTTCAGTGAGATATTAGACTCCCACTGGAATGTATTGTCCCTGCTGCTGTCAGCTGGCATCTCTGTGCCCCCTCTCCTGATCAAAGTGTTCCTTCTCGACCTTCTGTTCTCTTCTTTGGAGAACAGTCATGTTTTATGGAAACTATATGGAAATTTATGTAACGTATGTAACTTTATGGAATTATCTGCTTTATAATTGATTAATTGATTGATTGATTGGATACTTTATTAGTCAGAAATGTAATCAGCACCCGGTACAGTCAGATATTTAGGCTAAGAATAACACAAAAAGGTCCTGGGGACTTGTTTCCTTTGCGGTCCTATGTATTCAAATCATCAACATAAAAATAACACAATAATACATATCAACAACAAATACAAAACACTGTGTACAAAGGAGAAAAAGGGAAAGAAATGTCAATCATCCTTGAAATGCTGATGATGATTATCTTAAGGTGCAATTTGTAAATGATAGGAAATGTCAGAATGATTGCATTTGAGGGAGGAGTCTACTACCTGACAGTGTTTGTTACACATGGCTTATTGACATGTCAAATATGACCTTTGAACTCCCCCCCCCCCCCCATGGGCAAAGTTCACAGTTAAAGAGTGAGGATTTTGAAACAGTTACACCAGGAATTCCTGGTTTTCTGGTACAATGGTGATATGAGTGCAACAACATTGCAATCTACTGGACATTTCTCACCACGTCCAGTAGTTTGTTTTGTTGCAGGAGACATCATGCAATCTAAAGCAGGGGTCTTCAACAGAGGGTCCAGGACCCTAGGGGGTCCTCAGAGTTACTACAGGGGGTCCGCCAAATCTTTGTGTCATGGGTAACATTAGCCGAAAATAGCATATCTACAAGCTCACAACGCCTCGCGTGTGAGCTTGTACATCTGCTATTTTCTGAGAGTTGGTGTAGAGGGAAAAAAGAACAGACCAAGTACAGAGCCAATCTATGAAAATCTTTTATCTGCAACACAGTTTTATACAATATGTAGTGGGGGTCCCTGCTTCATCTCTCTCTCAGCTATAGGGGTCCTTGGACTGAAAAACGTTGAAGACCCTGCCCTGATCTTAAGTGAAAAAGATCCACAAAGTGGCAGATTGTGTCAGTTTTACAAGAGAAGAGCAATGCCATGGTGATAATATCTTCTTTGCTGTGAAACAAGAGAAATGTGCACAATTCAGCCAGGAACAAATGTCACAAATAGATTTAAAATTTGTTTTAAACTTGAGTCATGCAAACTTGAATGCATTTTAACATTAAATGCCATAGAACATTGAATTCAGTTTAGAGCCATGCAAACATTGAAATCCAGTTTACTTTAGAGCCATGCACACATGAATTTCAGTTTGAAGTTCAGCTTAAACGTCTGAGTAATGCAAGACTCTGAACTATAATATAAGGTGGAGGCTAGGGTGGTGGAGGTGGAGGCAAGCTTTGCCAGCAGCAGCAGCGTCACAGCATGTGGCAGCAATTGAAAAGCAGAGATCCAGTGAAGGAGGGAGCCGTATTTAAACGGACCGCCTGAGGATTGGTGTGTAGAAAAGCGTGGCTGATTGAAAGCAATCAGCAGACAGCTGTGAGCTCTTCTATCAAGAGCTGGATATAATTTATAATATCTCATCTATGGTGTCTTGTCCAAGGGGAAAACTCCCTTTGCTGGAAGTGAAGTGAAGATTTCGGACGGGATATAAAGATAGCGGATTTGAAATCGCTGAATAGGCTTCATTTACGGTCTATAGAAACCAATGGCGTACGGTCTATGGTCTTGTGATGCTGTCATACTGAAATACATGTTGCTCTGCTCGTGCCCTCCCCGAAGCAAAGCATATTCCTTAAATTAGTTACTTGGCTAATATTGGAATTGGAACAGTAATTACTGATTGCTTTTGATGAATGTATGCTCTCCCTGTAAATTAAAAAGTAAAATAAACACACGCGGCCACGCGCACGCACGCACACGCGTGTGCACGAACAGGCACACCCACAGAGCACAGACACACAATTTCACTTACACTTTACACTTTATCTCCCTCTGTGTGTCAAACACATGCACACATCATTTTGGAACCCTCCCTCCTCTGTTCCCAGAGGCACAGAGTGGAAAGCACATTAGGTTAAAAATAGTGAGCTCTATGTTGTATAAGGTTAATGACAGTGAAAATATGGAAGTGAAAATGTGTGTGTGTGTGTGTGTGTGTGTGTGTGTGTGTGTGTGTGTGTGTGTGTGTGTGAGTGTGTGTGTGTGTGTGTGTGTGTGTGTGTGTGTGTGTGTGTGTGTGTGTGTGCGTGCGCGTGCGTGCGTGGTACAGCAGTGGTGGTAGTTATGGGTGTTGGGATAAACAAGCATCCAACAGAGGGAGACAGTGAGGCAGCAGTGTTTCACATTGCTTTTTATTTAGTGGTCAGTGACCACTAAATAAAAAGCTGTGTTGTGCTGATTTTCCTCAATATTCTGACCACTGGTCAGAACATTGAAGGAAATCAAATCAGCACAACAAGCTTAGATGTCCTACACTCAGCGGTGGACAAAGTACTCAACTCCAGTAATTGAGTCAAAGTATAGATACTCCGGGGGTAAATATTACTACAAATTTGTACTTGAGTTAAAGTACAGGAGTATGTGAAATACATTGCAAAGCGCTTTAAAGAAAAGCGCGCTATAATATAAATGGATGCATTTATATAGTATATACTGTAGGGCGGCAGTGGCTCAGGAGGTAGAGCGGCCGCTTGGGAACCTTGATCCCGGGCTTCCCCAGAGTTAGTGTGGAAGTGCCCTTGAGCAAGACACTGAACCCCTAATTGCTCCCGATGTGCAGGTTGGTACCTTGCATGGTTTCCTCCTCCATCGGTGTATGAATGTGTGTGTGAATGGGTGAATGTAATGCACAATCATTGTAAAGTGCCTTGGATAAAGGCACTATATAAATGCACCATTTACCATTTTTATAAAAGGAGTCCATTTACCATTTTTACCAATTACTTTACTCTACCAAAAACCTTTTTGAGCTTGCCTTGTAGATTGGCTATTTTTTAAATATTCATATATATATATATGAAATACCAATAGTCTAGACTGAGTCTAGACATCCTTAAAAGCATCCTTAAAAGTACAGCATCCCTAAAGCCCCATATTTTTTTTTTTAATATTCATATATATATATATATATGAAATACCAATAGTCTAGACTGAGGCTAGACATCCTTAAAAGCATCCTTAAAAGTACAGCATCCCTAAAGGACTGCCTGGAAAAATGTAGGTTGCAATCTGTAAATATTTGAAGGGAGATTAGTATGTCTACAAATGCAGAATCGACTGAATTTATAGTTCAGTGAATTAGGCACCTGAGAAAAGAAAACGTTTTCTTTAGCTTTCAAGCATGAAAAAATAACAAAATTAAAAAATTAATGAACTCGCTTGACTGTAAAACTAAATGCAGCTGGAGTCTAGCCATATCGACCGCATAGCCACTTGAAATGCAGCTGTGATCAAAAGATTCAAGTAAAACCACACTGACATTTCACACTGCCCACCACTGATATTAATTAAACTCAGAGAAATACAAATAACTATCCCATGTCCTCAGGTGCTGTTTTTGGAAAATAAATTGCTCATGCAAATTGAAGCTGGGAAAAAGCTCAGGGAAAATGTCACCCGCCAGTCATTGTTTACCACAGCAATAACAATATGTATGAACTCAGCATTGAGAAATCAGCACACGTTCAGAGTTAAACGTTATTTTTTACTTTTATGTACAAGATGAACCTTGGGGTGGCATTGAAGTGAGCCTGCACAAGCAAAATCCCAAATTGACATTCAGGTCCATTTTTTTCTTAAAGTTAAATCAACAACACTAAGGATTTTACACTTGTGCTGTGTTTCACTGTGTTGCGAGTCCAGGGTCAGCTGTGGCTTGGTCTCTGGTACCCCATGGGGCCACGCTGAGGACATGGCTTGCGTTCTGAGTCTGGTCACGCACTTTTGAGTCTGGCCATTTGGCAAGGCTTTTTTTCCTACTGTACACTCCTTGTCAGCCAATGAGATCTGATCAGTGTTACCATGGCCCTCATAACTTCCTTTAACAGTTTTCAAATATGATTGGTTGGACCTGGCCTTTTGTTTATGTGATTGCTCGTGTTCCGTCACATCACAAGACAAAAGCGCTACTGTATATGTGGCATAGGAATGAGTTGCGTCAGTTAAATAATTCAGTTCACACACAATCGTACTGTAATTGCATACTTCGCCATTCACTCCTCCTTCCTAGAAACCGTACGGAGGTATGAAATGTAGGACTCAGCTGGGGCTTTGTTGAAGTATGCCTATTGATGTGAAGGTCACATACTTGTTCCTTGCTTTTCATATCATTTGAAAGACTTAAGTGTTATTCATATGAACCCACACAAAATGTTGCATATTATGGTATATACAGTGTGTAGTGAGGAATAAGAGGGTGGCGTGAAGTATGATTCAGCCTGGTCTTTTTGCTTTCAAACTAATGGAAAAAAAGAGCTGAGCCACGCATGCAGGGCACAGGTTCGGCTATTGTGCTCTTTTAGAAAACGTCCACAAATTCATCACGGCTAAATAGGCCCCGTGACGACGATTCAGAAACTATATAAAAGGAAACAAGCAGTAAATGAAAGTAATTAACCTTTGCATGTTTGACTTTGAAAAGAAGTGAAGCTCACAGCAGATTTTACTTTAGCTAATGGAAAGTTTAGCTGCTGATTGGCAGAGAAATGATAACTGCATGCCACAAAGGCATTCCCATTCCACCGACCTCAAGGCGCTGTGTGTGTGTGTGTGTGTGTGTGTGTGTGTGTGTGTGTGTGTGTGTGTGTGTGTGTGTGTGTGTGTGTGTGTGTGTGTGCGTGTGTGCGTGTGTGTGTGTGTGTGCGTGTGTGCGTGTGTGTGCGTGTGTGCGTGTGTGCGTGTGTGTGTGTGTGTGTGTGTGTGTGTGTGTGTGTGTGTCAGTGGTGGAAAGTAACTAAGTACGTTTACTCAAGTAGTACAATTTTAAGGTATTTTTACTCTGCTGGAGTACTTCCAGTTTTCAGTACTTTTACTTCTACTCCACTACATCTCAGAGGCAAATATTGTACTTTTACTCCAATACAATTATTTGAAGACTTGAGTTATTAGTTAACTTTGCAGATATAAATTATTATATTATAAAACACAAATTAACCACTTTAGCCCTATTTTATACATAGGCTATTTGAAAATAGCTGATCTACAAGCTCACCACGCGCCGCCATGCGACGCCTTGTGTGCTTGTAGAGCTGCTATTTTCAAACATTTTAGTACTTTTACTTTTGGTACTTTAAGCACATTTTGATACCAATACGTATTGGTATTTCTACATTGCAGTATTGATACTTTGTGTGTGTGTGTGTGTGTGTGTGTGTGTGTGTGTGTGTGTGTGTGCGTGTGCGTGTGCGTGTGCGTGTGCGTGTGCGTGTGCGTGTGAGTGTGCGTGCGTGCGTGCGTGCGTGCGTGTCACTCAAGTGATGGTGTGTATGTTTCACAGTCAGCAGTGATGGAGGGGTGTTCAGAGAGGAGATGACAGATGTCTAGTCAGACTGAAGAAGCCATCAAAGCTGTTCTCGCCCTGTTGCCTTTGACAGAGAGCGGGACAGAACATGATTCCCCTGAGAGGCACCGACAATGGCTACATCTTATCAAATGTCTAACAGTCCTCTGCTCCTCTCCCTCTTTAAGCACATGAACCCTATACAGTGGTGTAAAGTAACTAAGTACATTTACTTAAGTACTGTACTTAAGTAAAATGTTGAGGTATTTATACTTTACTTGAGTATTCCCAATTTCCAATACTTTTACTTCTACTCCACTACATCTCAGAGACATATATTGTACTTTTACTCCACTACAATCATTTGAAAACTTTAGTTACTGGTTACTTTTCAGATATACATTATTACATTATAAAACATACATTTACCAATTTAGCCCTATTTTATACCTAGGCTATTTGAAAATAGCAGATCTACAAGCTCACAACGCGTCGCATCGCGACGCGTTGTGAGCTTGTAGATATGCTATTTTCAAATATTTAGTACTTTTACTTTTGATACTTTAAGTACATTTTGATGCCAATACTTTTGTACTTTTACTCAAGTAAATTTTGAATTCTGGACTTTTACTTGTAACAGAGTAGTTTTATATTGCAGTATTTGTACTTTTACTTAAGTAAAGAATTTGAGTACTTTTTCCACCACCTATATAGTGTCTCTATTCTGGGCATTTCATAATAGGCGAAGAGATGTAGAGGGGGAAAAGGAGGGGACCAATTATAGACCCCTGGGGGACCCCAGTCAATGAAGTATATAGGGTTTAAGTGATTAAGCCCTGATTATCTCTACGCATAATGAGTGCAGTAGCTTTCCTTTTGGGGCTTTAAGTGATTATATTAACACTAGAGATTGAGATCATAGCACCTGGAAGTCACATGGCGTATCGCACTGGTTCTCAACATGCAGGTCTAAGAACCCAGGGGTCCTTGGGGGGTTACAAGGGGTCCCCGGTAAATGGCTGATAGTTAGGAACCAAATGAACTCTTACGGGTCTGTAACTCAGAGGGTGTACAAATGTACCCTCTTTAAATAACCCTATACCACCCAATCCCTACAGCCCATGATCACTGTTGCTGTGTTATGGTCATGCATTTTATATTGGATTTATTGCGTTCGTCTTTTCTATGTATTAGTTATGTTTTTATTGTTTGTATACTGGTTGCCAGTGTGCCATAGGAAAATGTCCATTGTATGTCAAATTGAATGGACAATTAACAGTTTTCTTCTTTATCTTTATCTTATGTAACCCAGGTCCATTTCTCTCACAGTTAAATGAACTCTGAGGATTTTATATTTTTGCATTGCATTTCAGCATTTGTTTGTCTCAAGTCAACTTTCTTGACCAGAACTGCCTCGGGGTCAGAAGAAAAGGCAAAGGCAAGGCAATTTTATTTGTATAGCTCATTTCAACAATTAGGCAATTCAATGTGCTTTACACAGAACATCAAGCAAAGGAAACACAACTTTACAATTATAAAATGATATTAGGATGCATAAAACAAAAACATGAATAGATACAGTTACAGTGCAGAAGAGAAAAGAAAAGAGAAAATATAACCTAATCAAAGGCAGTGCCAAACAGAAAGGTCTTTAGAGTGGCAGCAGACCTGCAGTTTCCTGGGAGTTTGTTCCAGATATGTGGTGCATAAAAGCTAAACGCTGCTTCCCCACGTTTGTTTTTGGTTGTAGAGACAGAAAGCAGACTTTTCCCAGATGACCTGAGAGGCCTGACAAGATCAGAAATGTATTTTGGCCCTAAACCATTTAAAGCTTTATATAATCAATTCTTTGACAAACAGATGGCAGATGAGAAGTCATGGTCATGCAATACTCAATCAGCCTCCTATTAGGTTTCAAACGCGTCCAATTTTAAATTCAATTAATACTTAGGATTCCACTGTGTATTTGAGAATGAGAGTGGCGCGGTGGCTGACAGCAAAAGACTCCAACAGATTCCAGTGTGTACAATCAGTCTGAGAACTGTGGCAGGTGTTTATTCTAGTGTACCGTCAGATAGAATAGAGCTCTGTATTGCCCAGCAGCACCTCCTGTTACAGACGTGGAGCGTGACCCTGACCATAAAAATAACTGTTTGTTTGGCAAGTTGCCGGTTATCTCTCTCCACATGTCACCACCTGACTGTCTATTATTCAATATCTTGCCCAGTGATGGAAGATGCACTCCTATTTTTTACTTTAATAAAAGTATAATTGACCATAATGTAGAAATACTCTGTTACAATTAAAAGTACAGTACAGTACAGTACAGTACAAAATTGACTGTTTAAAAGTACAAAAGTATTGCCATCAAATTATACTTAAAGTTTATTTAAAAACCTTTTTAAAAACCTTTTAATACACGTTTGAGGGACCATGATAAAGACTTAATGTTTCGTAAAA
The DNA here is from genome assembly GCF_963280865.1 of Gymnoscopelus braueri. Lineage (NCBI taxonomy): Eukaryota > Metazoa > Chordata > Actinopteri > Myctophiformes > Myctophidae > Gymnoscopelus > Gymnoscopelus braueri. The sequence continues at coordinate 16,480,602 of NC_137615.1, forward strand.
CCAGCATGTCATGAAACGTTTAAATCCTGTGTTGAGGGTCACACAAGGATAATGCTCTTTTTTTTTTATATAATTTTTATCCCTCGATTTTGTAACCCTTTTTTCACCCGGTGCCAATTTGCTAAGTGATCCTGGGCACTACACTCCCCCCACCAGCCTAGGGAGGCCAGGGCCGAGCTCATGCCTCCTTCAATGCATGAGAGCCAACTGACCTTCTTGTCACCTGACAGGGGGGAGTTTCCCTGGTTGGACGTAGCGCGTGGAAGGAACACGTTATTCCAACCAGTTCCCTTCCCCTCCATCAGGCGCCCCGGCTGACCAGGGGGAGGCAGTATAGTGACCAGGATTACTACATGTTTTTGTGAGGGTATTAACTACCCTAGGAGACACGGGGATAACATGCAAACTCCACACAGAGTAGGCCCTTTCACCAACCCCACCTAGGGTATGGGCGCTGATGACGCGGAGGAGACACGCCCCCAGCGCCCACAGTGTGTGTGAACACACTTGTGTTTTTTCAGGTAATCTAACCGACTGAAACTCTTGTTACACTGTTTACAATGGAAAGGTTTTTCTCCAGTGTGAATACGCTGGTGTTTTTTCAGATTACCTAACTCAGTGAAACTCTTGCTACACTGTTTACAATGGAAAGGTTTTTCTCCAGTGTGAATACGCTGGTGTTTTTTCAGATTACTTACCTCAGTGAAACTCTTGTTACACTGTTTACAGTAGAAAGGTTTTTCTCCAGTGTGAATACGCTGGTGTTTGTTCAAACTACCTAACTGGCTGAAACTCTTGTCACACTGTTTACAATAGAAAGGTTTTTCTCCAGTGTGGACACGCTGGTGTGTCTTCAAGTGCGAATTGTGACTGAAACTCTTGTCACATTGTTTACAGATGTGAGTTTTCTTTCCTGTGTCAGTCAGATGATGTCTCTTTACTTCCGATTGAGTTAAAGTCCTGGTAAACTGTAAGGAGTTTCCTTGCTGCTGGCTCGTTGTCGGGAACATGGTCAAAAGCTGCTGCTATGCATGGGCTGTAATGGTCCAAGAATGTAATTAATGATGTGTGACCTTACGATCCAGGATTGGTTGCAGGGCAAACGTATGGATCTCTGCTGGAATAGTTCCTCTTGTAGATGTTGAAGTCTTTCTTGATGTCTCTCTCTTTGTGCGTCGTTCACAATGTGCAGTCTGGTTTTAAGCCGAGCTGATTCAAAGCTCACGTCATCATTATGTTGTCACTATGATGTCAGCCATGCCCGAATATGGAGTTCCATGTCATTTACTGAGATAAAGTTTCAGCCCAGTCACCTCAATTATCTTCCAGTATGAAATTAACGAGCATCAACGAGCATCAGCTGGACACTAATCTCTCAAGAACAGATTCAGAGCTGCGCTACTGAATCTGTCCGGAGCCCCGTTCAGAACGTGTCATTGGCCTACAAGTGGGCGGAAGCGGGCCGCGCTTTACCCAATCAAATGTAGTGTGCAGGATTTACATCTGTGCGTTCGCTTCCCACTGGAAACAAACCCAAACTCATTTAACAATAGCGTCCTCGGAGCAGACAAAACCACGGAAAGTTAGTAACATTTTAACTTGTTCTTCTATTATAGAAACAAGTGGGCTTATAACCAAAACGATCCATGTTCCGTGGGAGAAATATTGTTAGTGTTCCGTGGAGAAATGTTGTTAGTGGGAATGAAAACATAGGCGCCCCCACCGGAAGAGGAGGGCTGAGGGCAGACCAAACAGGCCTATTTCCTGTTCCCCCATTCTATCGGAGAGCCCCCCCAGAGTCAAATGCAAAGGTAAAAACAGCAGAGGGCGCTGTTTTTCCCTTTTCTTTGACGATGGGTTCCCATATTGGCTGGACACACACACACACACACACACACCTCTGCAGTGCTCTAAAAGTGACTGGAATCTGTCTCATTTCTCTCCAAAAGCCCTTGAATATGATGGAATATGATTAAGGATGACTGTGATTATGGTAAGCTCACATTTCATATCACACACACCATACCTGCAACTTTCACTAGCCAAGTGACAGGGGTTGGTGCGGGCCGGACAGTTGCCCCTCGCGGGCCGCAAATGGCCCGCGGGCCGCCTTTTGGCTAACCCTGGTGTACATTAAACTGTCTAAATGGCTGCCGATGAAGACCAGAATTGTTTAAACATACTGTAAGTTAAACATTCAAGTGTTTTATGGATATTGATGAATATATCATACAAAATAATGACCATCAAACAAATGAATATAATCCCACTGAAGTGGTCTGGTCACAAATGTACTGTAAATGTGCTCTAAGGAGCCAATACATTTCAAATGATATTTGCACATTTGATATAGATCATATGGGAGAAAGTGACGGATAAATCAGAGGATCAGCCAGGGGATATAATATGCACCTGAACCCACTCCTATATATTACACTGAACACTCCATTTAAAGCTTTTTAAACATCTCTCTCTCTCTCTCTCTCTCTCTCTCTCTCTCTCTCTCTCTCTCTCTCTCTCTCTCTCTCTCTCTCTCTCTTCTCTTTCTCTCTCTCACACGCACACACGCACACACACACACAAAGTACACACAAAGTACACACACACACAAAGTACACATAGATCGTGACATTTTATTCTGATCACACAGGGTGTAAGGATAGAAATCCATGAATGTACACTAAGCCAACTCTAATTTACATGCTATAATGTATTTTCAGAATAATGGTTCAAGTTGAAAGTTGATATTAAAGCATACACTGACTTTAATTCAGTGATGATGAGCAAACTTGCACTCCTGAAGCAGATAGTGCTGCAGTACATCCTGCTCTATCTTTAACGTTTGAATTATCACTACCTGTTGATTTATTCCATAATGAACGCTATTAAGCAGCGAATCCCAAATGAATTACTTTACTGTTGGTTGGTTGGTTAAGCATCCCTTTGACTAATGGCCATAATTATGGTAAATGCTCTGTATTTAGAATGCCATAATTAATCAATTATTTGTAGAATTTCCTTGTATCACTTCCAGCTGCCTATTTTGATAGATGCTATTATGTGTACCGTATGTATGCTGGTTACTGTTCACATATGCTATGTATTGAGACATTTGCTGTCCAAATGCTGAATATGTTATATCCACAAATGCTAAGGTTGTTATTTAGACATATATGCTAGGTTTGATGTTTACCTGATATCCTAGTTACTTTGTAGCACTACTACATTGTTTTCTTTACACTCTAATTACTTGACCATTTACCCCGTTGTTTGATGACTAAGATTAATGCCACTTACTTACTCTGATCTTGCTCTTTGTAAGTCACTAAATTGTATTTTTTAGAAGGCTGATTGGCAGCCCACAGTTTCTATCCCGAACAAAAAAAAAAGGCCATGATGCACTTAGTGTCCCTGACCCCTGTAGCAACAAAGCGTATTTGTTCACTGCTATTTCTCATTGAATATGAGGAGAGCACAGCAAGGCATGCACCCTGATCAGCATGCATGTCTTCACTCAGATCCACAGCCTCAAAACATTACAATGAGTCCAACATGAATTGTAGCCACATGTATGCTACATTAAAGTCTCAGGCCTTGCAGAGGCAGTTCTGTGTGCTATAGACCACTTATTTGTTTACCAACATTGAGACTGGATGCACAGGTGATTGTTTCATGCAATCAATTCCCAACATATTGTTTCGGGGTGCGCTGGTTTCAGTTCATTCAGCCTCCTCTTGTGTGTTGGCTAGTGAGGCGCCTCCTAGCGAGACATGACAGAATGGGTTTCATTTGGTGCCGGCCTGCGCACGCTTATCAGTGTGACGTCGTCTTTTAAGGGGTCTATTTGTCATGATACCCCTGTAGGGTTATTAAATCCCTCACAGTAAATTACTTTGAGAGGTTAATCCACACAACTTCTCCAGGCTGCAAGAGTGATGAGAAGATGTGTGCTTTATGCCGTAAAGGTTAAATGTTAATGAAAGCCTGAGAACTGAAAAGCTGGCCCTGTGTATAAGAGTGTGGCTGTGGGACATACATGCATTAAATAGCAAATATAATATTCTATATAATAATGTGAGAGGTTGAGGGGTATAGGCCTGAGGGGGCTGGTGGTTGAAGGCTGTTCCAGCTCGTTGGCTCCATGGACGGCTCCACACCTACTCAGCTGCCTTCCATTAGGCCATGTCCTTAAAAGCTGAGTGGAGCTGCCCCTCAGTGTGTGTGTGTGGCAACTGTAGAGAGAAGAGCTGTCTGGAGAGACAGCCAGACTAAAGACTTTCTAGAGACCGGTAAGCCGAGTAGCGGCCCGGCCGAGTTTTGTTTGACAGCAGCTGCATGGGGGCCGGCATTATTTGTGTTTGAAGTTTACGGTTTAAATTCTGTTTTCTGAATAAAAGCCATTGTCCTCTGGGGAACTACAATTCCGGCCTGACTGTGTCTGTGACCCACGCTACTCCTTCCACCAAACCTTTCCTGTTGCCTCTTCTCTTGTTATAATAACTTATGCACCCCTTTCTGTCTCTCTGTCTTTTCAGAATCAGAATCAGAATCAGTTTTATTGTCACATCACAGGTTTACAAGGTAAAAAAGTGGGTGAAATTCTTTTTTGTACATCGTTCCCATCTACTTTTTACCCATCTATCTTCACTGAATGTTCTCTCTTTTAACCCATTTTGGGCAGGAACCCCTTTTTGGGGTTCTTGTTGCTTTGTACAGTACATAGCAACATACATTTTTTTGTAATATTTGAATACATATTTGAAGTTTTTCAGAAAACTTAGGTCAGGATTTAGAAGGCGTTTTTAGAATCGGCCTCAGGTCTAAATGGGTTGATATGTTCTTCTTTCTTCTGTCTGAGACAGCAGGCTTTGTGATTGATTATGCTTTCAGACGGATATCTGCTTTAAAAATAGAAAATGTTTCAGTCCTGTTTCTAATTTCGGTTCGCTTTCTCTCAACCATCGCAAATAGGGTTCTGCTATGGACAATTTAATCTCTAGCAGCCATTACATAGAAAAAAGGAGAAGGGCTAAAAAACAACAACAAGCACTGCAATAATAATGCAATTACATATATGACCATTATGAGGAAGCATAGTAAGAAAAGGTTTAAAGCCTGGAGTGTTACAATGGACCCGAAATGGTAAAAACCTTTACACTCATAGTTAAATGAACACTCTGGATTGTACTGTGTATCTATATGCATTCTTGCACCCAGCGATTCAAACGAACTAAGGTCATAGTCCTTATTGTAACTACGCTGCCCTCACACCTACATCGCACCACCAAAGCCGCCGTCCGGTCCTCCCTTAAGCCAAATTTAATATAGGATTAGAACAGCATTAGCTGTCATTGAACCTTTGAATGGTGATTGTTTCCATTCACTGTTATCTTCACTGTCAATAATGTGATCAAATAGAGAGAAACAGTATGAGACAATTTTACATATGAGGAGATGTGCCTTCTTAAAAATATAAGTTTACCATATGAGGAAATGTATGTATCCTTAAAAAAAATTTTATACATGCACATTTGCCCCCAGCAATTGATATTACTGAGTTTGAATTCGAAAAAGTAATAATGGAGATTGCATTTTCTTGTTTGGCTTACGTACACGCTCTGCTTCTTACGTCCTGTGCATAATGTTGTTGTTTGACCTTCTCATCTCTAATGTACAGTTAAATGCTTTTTCTAAACCCACCATACAGTAGATTCACATTTTTTCTTCTTCTTTTTAATCCCAGATTTGCATGTGTGTGATGTGTGTGCGTGCATGCATGCCTGCATGCGAAGGGGACATTTTATATTGAATACAACAGGGGATGAAACTGGTTAATAAACGTCTCTCATAGGATTATCAATACAGAAACAAGAGCTGAGACGACCCCAGGTAGAGTGAAGGTTTGAAGTGATGTTTCACTTTACCAGAACATCAGCGCTACTAACGGTAATCTCAACCCCATAATCAGTAAACCACTGCAGTTTTCAGCATTACTCCTAAAGCCTGATTCATACTTATTTGTGCACAGGTGTCGCCCACTGTAAAATTGCAGATCTACAAGCTCACAGACACTGTGCAATGCAAGTAAAATCAGGGGTGACGCAGAAACATAATGTCCTTCTGCTCCAGTAGATAGACCAGCCCCTCTGTCTACAGTAAAATCCTCAGAATGAATTTATACATTCTGTAACTCAGAGATAAATGGACCCTAACAGCTCTTTAGGGATGTCTGTCCTGGCCATCTCTCTAGGTGCCAGGCCCTCACCATCCACATGGAGTCTCTACCAGACGAGGCACTTAGGATGAGATCTCCTTGACAGTACACAGATGGGTGATCTGTTTGGTGGTTTAAGTGCCAGCAGAGCAGCGGTATAACTTCTCTGTTGAATGATTGAACACAGTACCACTGGTACACACTGCCAGTGCTGCCACCCATTCTGTCAGAGAAGAACACAGTTTAATGTACCCAAATGATATTGATGTCTGGAATTTGTGTCAAGCCTTGTGCATATTACAGCACCCACGGGTTGTTTTTGTTTCTCATAATTGCGCGGTTTTCCTCACAGTGGTGACAGCATACAGTATCTCATGGATTCTCCGTATTTTCTCTCGTAGCCTAATTGGCTACTTTACATTTGTGAGGAAGAAAACCCTCAGAAATATGAGATATAACATCACACTGTGAGAGAGAAGAGATATTGAGATATATATACAGTAGCAAGAATTGCAAGGGGGAGAAAAGACGCAATTCAGGCCTTTGGAAATGTATTCAGTGGCGGAATTGAGGTAACATAACATTGGTAGAAACAACAATCTCTGCCAATGGGCTTCTAGTGACCTCCTCTACCACTATCACAGCCTCAAGGAACTTGGAAGGGAAGCATCAATCTCTTTCAGACAGTTTTAGGTGTTGTTACTGGGTTAAGTTCCAATGACTGCTGCTAGCTCACCTGAGAAAGAGAAGTCAAGTAAACAATCAAAAGTCGTGCTGTTTTTCACGTCACCTTATATTGATTTTTGTGGACGGTTTTGTTTTGGATGAGATGCCTGTAAAGCCCTCGGCTTTCTGCACCAGCTGCCACAATCTGACCTCCATCCATCAGAGACGCAGGATGACAAACAGCATCAGACATAAACACTGACTTAAGCCTGATTTACACTTTATTATAGGACCAAAATGGCCGAACTATAAGCTTCCAACGCGTCACATCTGCATTTTTGGCACACGACACCGTTGTATGACGGAGCATAACTTGGACGTTGGGAAGGAGTATTGCTTGAATATTACTATTTGAGTAAATGTAGGGTATAACATTTGCAATATGTAATTTCCTTGAATCAGTGGTAAGGAAGGTGTCCATTCCTGTCGTTCATCCGATCAACATTTATATGCACAGCAACAAGTGTTGGGCGGGAGGAGTAGGACAAAGGCCCTACGTCGCAATTTTACGTGTTAGTTCGAAAAAAATGGGAATGTTTATCATTTAACAACTTCACAAATAATTGATAGGGTGAATTTAGTGTTGTAAAAGTCCAAATGGGTATAACATTTAGCTCCAAACGAGGGGGATGCCGTATGCAGTCAAAGGTGTATGTATGCCTTTTGTGCAAGAAAACAGTTTTTCCTCATCAGAAATGTGGAGGGTCAGAGACATATTTGTCAGTGGTTGGTGGCGTGTCTGAATAAATTGGTTTCTTCTATGAAATCAAATCAACACCTGCATGCTGGTCCTTCCTTCCCCCGTCATATACACCAACCATCCAGCTGTGTGGTGACCTTTTTCTGAAAACCATGTACTGATCGGACAGACTGTTTGCACCTTCCTTCACACTATTAGGGAGGGGGGAAAGCTTCAGATTCTCTTTTACTTTCTATCCCAATTATCTGAACAAACCAAACAAACATCTGAACTGTGGCTCGTTACTGCCTCGTTACTGTGCGACACAGTTAAAAGAGACAAATCGGAATTTTTTTTTCTCACCATGTCCATGATTGTCTCTCTCTGCTCCTTTCTCTGCAACTCTGTCTATGTTACAGTCCTTGTCAATCATTTCAACTCAGAAGTGGTTTATTGGCATTGGTCGTCAAAATGAAACCACATTTCACGATAGCCAATCCACTGTCCATCCACTGTATGAAATAAGGATTATGAATTTACATTACATTACAGTCATTTAGCAGATGCTTTTATCCAAAGCGACTTACAATAAGTGCATTCAACATAGGTAGGGAACGAAAACTACTAATCACCAGAAGTCTTAAGTGCATTTTCTGCAAAAACAAGCCACCAAGAGTATACCTAGCGCTAAGGTAAAAGTGCATTATATCAGCTACCTATTTCCTTAAACAGATGAGACAGATGTCTGTCTGTCTGTGTGTGTGTGTGTGTGTGTGTGTGTGTGTGTGTGTGTGTGTGTGTGTGTGTGTGTGTGTGTGTGTGTGTGTGTGTGTGTGTGTGTGTGTGTGTGTGTGTGTGTGTGTGTGTGTGTGTGTGTGTGTGTGTGTGACAACCAATTAAACAAAAACAAAAGCAAATTATTCTCCTGCTTTGTCGACTTCAAAAAAGCATTCGATTCAATTTGGCATGAGGGTCTGATGTACAAACTGTTGGAGAGTGGCATTGGGGGGAAAACCTATGACATCATAAAATCAATGTACACTAACAAATGTGCAGTTAAAATAGGCGAAAAGCACACAGACTTTTTCCCCCAAAGCCGAGGAGTTAGACAGGGATGCAGCCTGAGTCCAACACTCTTCAACATCAACGAATTAGCAAAAACGTTAGAACAGTCCACAGCTCCAGGCATCCCCTTGGCAAACACAGAAATCAAATGCTTACTTTTTGCAGATGACCTGCTGCTGCTGTCTCCAACCAAGGAAGGACTACAGCAGCAACTTGATCTCCTACACAAATTCTCCCAGACATGGGCCCTGACAGTGAACCTAACTAAGACTAAAATCATGATATTTCAAAAAAGATCCAGCTGCCAAAACCATCAATTTTTCCTAAATACAATCCCACTAGAACAAACAAAAAACTATACCTACCTTGGCCTAAACATCAGCAGCACAGGGAACTACAACCAAGCTGTAAAGGACCTGAGAGACAAGGCAAGAAGGGCATTCTATGCTATCAAAAGAAACATCAAAATAGACATCCCAATTAAAACCTGGCTTAAAATACTGGACTCTGTGATAGAACCAATTTCCCTCTATGGTTGTGAGATCTGGGGACCATTAGCAAACCATGACCTTGAAAAATGGGATAAACACCAAACCGAGACCCTACACACAGAATTCTGCAAATCCATTCTCCGTACCCAGCGAAAAACACCAAATAATGCATGCAGGGCAGAATTAGGACGATACCCACTAATTATCAAAATGAAAAAGAGAGCACTTAAGTTCTACAACCACCTAAAAGAAAGCGACCTAGATGCACTCCATAACAAGGCACTCACACACAGCGAAACCCTAGAGAGATGCCCCCTCAGCCAGCTGGCCCTGGAACTCCGGGCACAAACATAAACAGAGCCACGAGATAGAAAACCCATTGGACTAAACCAAATTATAAAACAGCAAAAGGAAAACTACCTGACACACTGGAAAGAAGCAACACAAAAGCAGAGTAAACTAGAATGCTATCTGGCCCTAAACAGAGAATACGCAGTGGCAGAATACCTGAGCACCGTGACTGACCCAAAACAAAGAAAAATCTTAACTAGGTACAGACTCATTGAGCACAGTCTTGCGATCGAGAAAGGTCGTCACAGGCAGACCTGTATCCCGAGAGAAGACAGACTATGCACCCACTGCACACAAAATGAAGTGGAAACCGAGCTACACTTCCTAACCGTCTGTCCATTGTACCAAGACATCAGAGACACATACTTCCCACAGATTACAACCACACACAGAGATTTTGAAAACATGACCAATGACAAAAAACTCCCATATCTGCTGGGCGAAGTACAACAATGTGCAAACACAGCAGCAAGATTTGTGAGTTGCTGTGATAGGAAAAGGATATCAAACGGAACACAACCACCCTAAAGACTAATCATTGTGTATATTCCGGCACTATACCTGCACCCAGTGATCTTGGTACATAGAAATTGATCTATTGAAGATTCTGACTTTCAAATGTACATATTTTTTGTTTTGATTGTATTGCTGTATTGTTGTATTGTGCTTTCTGCTTTGGCAATGTAAACGTATGTTTTCTCATGCCAATAAAGCCCTTTGAATTGAATTGAATTGTGTGTGTCTCTCTTTCTCTCTCCCTCCCTCCCTCCCTCCCTCTCTCTCTCTCTCTCTCTCTCTCTCTCTCTCTCTCTCTCTCTCTCTCTCCCCCCTCTCTCTTTCCCTGTCCCTCTCCCTCTCTCTCTCTCTCTCTCTCTCTCTCTCTCTCTCTCTCTCTCTCTCTCTCTCTCTCTCTCTCTCTCTCTCCCTCTCCCCCCCTATCCCCCCATACTTTTTACATGTGTCAGTGTCAGTGTCATTGTTTTCACACAGGAACAGAACATTGGGTTCCACTTATCCACGTAGAGGGCCAAATCCAATTAACCAACCTGTAAAATAATCAATACCAATAATCTCTGACACACACTCACAGATAGGCCTTTCACACTGCCAAACAGCGTCCTCCCCCCCACTTCCAATTGTTCTATAATGAACAATATATACTGTGCAATTCAGTTCACAGTGCGGGCTTTTTATATTCCACTGTGCACTGAACAAAAATGTATTAGTGTGTCTAATAATTATGTGCATACAAATGGGACACGTCGCATGCAATATAGCTTCAAAAAGCTATACCCATGCAAAACACATCCTGCCACACAAGAAGAAAAAACAGCATATTTAACGGTGACATTCACTCTAGTCGATACTGTTTTGTTTCTGTGCAGCTGCGTTCACTGTCTCCAGACAACATCAAGAGGAAAGGGTGACGGGGTGACATATTATAGCGCTGCAGGCAGTGGTGTAAAGTAACTAAGTACATGTACTCAAGTACTGTACCTAAGTACCATTTTGAGGTACTTTTACTTTACTGAAGTATTTCCAATTTCCAATACTTTTACTTCTACTCCACTACATCTCAGAGACAAATATTGTACTTTTACTCCACTATAATAATTTCAAAACTTTAGTTACTTGTTACTTTTCAGATTTTGATTATTATTACAAAACATACATTAACCACTTCTATTTGAAAACAGCAGATCTACAAGCTTGTGAGCTTGTAGATCTGCTATTTTCAAAATATTTTTAATACATTTTAGACATATGATAACGTATGAAACAGCACATTCTGCATAACGAATACTTTTACTTTTGGTACTTTAAGCACATTTTGATGCCAATACTTTTGTATTTTTTACTCAAGTAAATTTGGAATACTGGACATTTACTTGTAACAGAGTGTTTCTATGTTGCAGTATTGACACTTTTACTTAAGTAAAACATGTGAGTACTTGGACCCTTGAGCTTGGATCGACATGATGATGTCCTGAAGACCCAGGAGACAAGAGAAGCGTGGGAAACAAACATGGAAAAGTGGAAAACACAACCATAACCCCTAACACTATGTTAGGTCCTCTGTCCCAAAGTTTCTCTGCCCTACCTGTAGACACGAGCTATTGCACACAAATGTGCTATTGTGTCACAAGAGCACCGACAATAACAAACACTGCTATTCTTGTTTTGTTTCATGATCCAATCTTTTCATATCTCTCACTTGAAGGTGTTTGATCTGATGAGCATACGTTGTGAAATCCTCAGTGGTAATTTATCCATTTGAAACCCAGAGTGTACACATTTGTATATTATCAGAGTTAAATGAACACTTTTAACCCCTTCCCTCATGGTCAACGAGTCCTCAAACACCTTGGAGAACTTATTAAGGTCTGCCTACAGTATGCCTGCCAAGCAATGTTTGACACATGGGCTATTACTGCTCTGCCTGTTCCACTTTGGTATGTAAACGATTAACATTTCAGCTGAGTTCTGTGGTAAATATCTTTTAAATATATTTTTTCTTTCAGATGTATGTCAGTGTCGCTGGTTAAAAAAAACCTTATTTGTCATTTCTAATCATGTACTTTTTGTATTTGCTTATCATTCCAAACATGAAAATCACTTAAAACCTTTAAACTAAAGGTCGCATCCCCACCAAAACAATAGACATTGGATATAGAAAACCTGTTATGAGCTATTAAACTAAATGTAAATTTCCAAAAACAAGATCTCAACTGGGGCCTTGGTAGTCAAGAACTTCAAACATTCTCACTTCAAGTTATCTTTGTGTAACTTTATGATTTCCAGTCTATATATTTTCTATTTGTATGTTTTATATACCAAACATAGTCAAAGCGTCTCTGAGCAAGACACTTCAATCCCTAACTGTTTCCACTGTTCCTAATAGTTAGGATGGGTAAATGCAGAGGACAGATTTCAGTACAATATGTGCAAATATACATGCAGTGTAATTTCCATTGGATCTATGTGGAGAAAAACACTAATGATACAGTCTGGTATCTTCAGGGACTAGGATCTGTGGCAAACAGCATCCCTCCTGTCTGAGAGCCCCACAGGAGTGGGTGGGCATGCCTCCTGTTAACAGAGCTTAGGTGAGACACGTAGGCTACAGCCCATGGAGGGAATTAACGAGGGGAAGAGATACGCCATGCACCAGCAGGCCCCATGATGGCTGTAGAAAAGATAATCACAATCTCTTGCTTCAGCAACAACATTTTAGTTTGCACAGTGACAGGAGACAATCCATGAGGCTAAAGCGCTGTGTCATCAGTAGCTTGTATTATCAGTTATTTTCAGTGAGCAACAAGTATAATTTGGCTTGGATGCGAAGGATGCCACCTTTTATGGATAAGGTGTCCCAGACCCAGGACCCAGAGGAAGGCATGACATAAGGGGCATCAAGACAAAAGATGTCGGAACGGTCTGACCCACGTATGTCTGGCCACCAAAGTCCAACCGCCCCAGTCAAATCCGGCGAGCCTAGAACGGTCAGAGCCACAAATCTGGCGACCTCAGAACAGTCGGACCCACAAATCCAGTGACCTCGAACCCACGTTCGGCATGGCGAACTCGGTGGTGCCTCTCGTGGCTCAAGTCCGCTTCAGATGGCGCGCCCCCGTTGTTGTAACTCTTTATTTGTTACCCTCCATCATCCATCACATATATATACAAAAATGTCAGAGGACGTCTGAATGCACAGTAGTTGTACAATTAACAATTTTCACTTCCATTAAAAACTGTATAGTCTGTACTACATGCAGAATGTGAACTTTGCCATTTTAATGCAGCGCTAGCTGTCATTTTATCCTGCCATGAAACGGGTTGTACTTTTTAAAATGGCTACCCCAGGTGAGTTAGAGGTTCATGTGTGCGCCATGGATCCCTGAAGAGAGTCCACAGACAAGACATAATACAAAAAACAGCCTGGAGGGATATGCCCTGACAGTTTGTTACACATTACAGTTTGTAATGTGTTATTCTTTCTGGTGCATGTCCAACACAGCTCATATTAAATTGGACATATATATGTATGACCATCAGCATGTTTTACACCTCAGCATAATGAGCTGAGGTGCAAAACAAGACAGAATCTAATAATAACAGCAACAACTGCATGGTCTCCTCCTGTCAAATCTGGAGAAAACTGCATGCAAAAAGTTGTAACACTTTGAGGCAACACTCCACCTGAACCCTCCTGTCACAAGACTGACATAACCATGTCATAAACATGTCACTATAGACATCTTTACAAATGTTGCATGTGACATAGGCTACAGCAGTGGTTCTCAACCTGTGGGTCGGGACCCCCAGGGACCCCCCACATGATTTTGGGGGGGTCCCCAGATGACAGTAAAGTGACAATTTAAGGAGTTTTAAGACCCTTTTAATACCTTTAAAAGGGTATGTACTGCATCAAAAGTAATCAACAAGCTATACTATAAAAAATGTCAAATAATATAAGAAAGAGGCAAATGTTTTGAAATAGCTGATCTACAAGCTCACACCGCCTCGCAACGTGAAGCGTTGTGAGCTTGTAAATCAGCTATTATCACTAAATATTTGTGGAACTAAATTCAATACCTCAACTCCTATAATTCCAAGTGCTTGTCAGAGTGGGGGGTCCCCAGTTCAAATATGATTATTTTGGGTGGTCCCACTCCCCAGTTCTAATCTAATATGATTATTTTGGGGGGTCGCGGCCTGTAAAGGTTGAGAACCACTGGGCTACAGTATATGTCACAACATAAAACACTATGACCGTTGTAATGAAGGACCTGGCAAATGTTACACAGCTGTCAACGACCTGTAGGCCAACTACTAATGAAAACGTGTCAGTAAAAACAACAACAGTGGCAGCAGACACATAGCTAAAGTGCTCATGTTTATTCAGCAGCAGCTTCCAGCCACTCATTTACCTGTTCCGTGGCGTTTGGAGAAACTGGCTTCCTCCCTGAGGTCTGTGTCAAAAGGTGCTCTTCGTGTACCAAAAAGGAGGAGAAAAAACACCCCATCTTCCAACATAGCACCGTCTGTCGCAAAGGTTTAAAATAAATATCTTATGTAGCCCATATACATGCTGGACAACAAGGATACAAATGCATGGCACTGCAACAGGTGTAAGAGTATGAAATGGTCTTATGATCTTATGTATTTTATTCATTATTTTAGTCATTTAGTAACACTTACATACGTAATAAAACTCATACAAAATCTTTTTTCAGTGCTGAGGTTGAGAGAACATTAAAATTATGAAATACAATAATAGAACAACAAAACAAAACTTAATTATGGTCCATTTTTAGAACATACATGACTGAAAACACAAAATGCATGAACAAATTTGTTTGCATATATTTTCAATAAAACAAAAATACAAATCATTCTAATTTTCATCCACTGAAGTGTCCATTGTTAATAACAATTATTCTGCGATCCCTGGCAACATCCCACCAGCCACCATTGGATCTGAATTTGGAAGTACTAGGGCGCCATCATGTGTACAATATGAATACAACATGAAAGAAAGTCAAGACAAAACCACAGTAGCAAAACCTGTCAATGCTACATCAATTAACCACTTAAACCTTATAGGCTATATACTTTGTTCTCAAGGGTCTATACTTGGCCCCATCCTTTTTTCCCCTCTACACCAGGGCTCTTCAACGTTAAGTGAGAGAGAGATGAAGCAGGGACCCCCACTACATATTGTATAAAATTGGGTTGCAGATTAAACTTTTTCATAGATTTCATAGATAGCTTCGTAGACTTGTTCAACAGTGTATGTTGGATCCATGTTAATGTGCATTTTCAGACATTTTACCACTTAAACCGTCAATACTTCATAAACTTGACCTTTGGCTCTGTACTTGGTCTGCTCTCTTTTCCCTCTACACCAAACCTCTTTGCCAAAGATTGCCGATCTACAAGCTCACAGCTTGAAGATCGGATATTTTTGGCTAAAGTTCTCCTCAGAATAGGGCTGCTAGGGTTCAAGTGGTTAATAATGTAAAACATCACACAAAGATTTGCGGCCCCCCCTGTGACTCTGAAGACCCCCTAGGGGTCCCGGACCCCCTGTTGAAGACCCCTGCTCTACACCAATCTCTTTGACGAGAATAGCCATGCTTTGCAAGATGTGCTCGGCAAATGTTCGCCTATTATGACATGTCCAGAATTGGGTTGCTAGGGTTAAGTAAGTGCTAATTATCACTACCTTTTTGGAATTCCTGTCTGTAGCTGATGCCCAGGAAGGAACAATGATTACTCTGATTAGTTTAAATGAATACAAAAGCCTTGCCCTGATAATCAAGACAAGACAGAGGGTGTCAATGCCTCTGAACCAAGGAACAAAAGGTTTATCAGAACGACTGTTGTGACTCTCACCTCCACCTGGACTCTCTAGTGTATTACAATGGCCAGGAACTCTGAACTGATTGCATTACAGCTGAGCCCACACAAAGTTGGGTGACATCTCTCCCTAGCTTACAGTACTTGACCAAAGGTCAAACTCAGTTCTAAATACAAACCTTCAAGTGTTTTACCAATTAAAATGGAATATCATAGAAATGCCATGTTCTCGTGTTTGAAACGATACTTTTAGTCCTGGATATACCATACTATATTGACAAATTATAATTAATTGGTTCATTAGATTATCAATTTTTGGATAATTTTATTGTGCTTAACTTGCCTGATAGAAGTGGATGTGATTGCTGTCTGGGTAATGTGAGGACAATGGTGTAACAGTACAATTCTCCCTACAATTCTACATCAAATGTATAAGGGGTGACATGCTTTATCCAGATACTGCAGCATTGATATGACAGTTTATAAAATATGATGCCACAGTCATCCTCTCATCTATGCAGCTTTGTGACACACAACACATTCTCTGGGAGGATCTTTAGTGGATACGTGCTTTGTGTATAGAAATAGGGAAGCAATGTTTCTGTGAATTTGTGCGTGAACGAATAAAGGACTGTATCATCAGCAGAGTCAAAAAAAGACACTGTCCCCTTGTCATAATCCAGCTTCACTTTGACTTGGCAGGGCTTCCTGGTCACTGCCAGGGCCGTCGGTGGGGAGGTCATCGCTCTGAGCTCCCCATCCCGTAAACACAGGGTCCAGAAGCCGTTCTCGGGTCGGGCGGAGACCTCCACGTCCCTTGGAGCGGACGCAGAAGCCACGCCTAGGAGCCAATCATGGTTGTTTCCCGTTTCTACAATCCAGCGGTGGCTTCCTGAACCCAGGGCGGTCGTGCCTACCACCTCGGCGCTGACATGGAAGCGCTCTGGGTTGTTGGGGAAGCAGAGGGGCTGGCTGGAGTAATGGAGGGACGTGAGGTCATCAGACAGGATGAGGCACGGGTGTGCTGTGTTTGGGTCCAATGTCAAGGGAGCTAAAGGGGGAGGGAGATGGTCAGTGATGGAAGAAGTAGTCCCATTTAGAGTAAAAGTATCAATACCCTATTGTAGAAATAGTCTGTTACAAGTAAAACTGTTATATTCAAAATTGTAATGGGTTAAAGTACAAAAGTATTGGCATCAAAATGTTCTTTAAGTACCAAAAGTAAAAGTACTCATGTTGCATATAGGTCCCATTTCACAAGTTGTCAGATGTGCAAAATGTATGAAAATCATTTGAAAATAGCAGAACGACAAGCTCACAACACTCACTTTGCGACACGTTGTGAGCTTGTAGATCGGCTATTTTCAAATTGACAAAGTGTATATATAGGTCTGAAGTGGTTTTGTAGTAATAATCAAAATCTACAAAGTAACTAGGAACTAAAGTTTTCAAATAATTGTTGTGGAGTGAAAGTACAATATTTGCCTTTGAGATGTAGTGGATTAGAAGTAAAAGTACTGAAAATTCTACTTTTCAATACTGCTCAGTACTTGAGTAAATGTACTTAGCTACTTTCCACCACTGGAGATGGTCAAAGAGCACTTTTCTCATACTTGGAAGGGTTTGTCTCATATCATGTTACTATTTTAACCAGTTTGCTTGAATACATTACTATCAGTATCACCACCACCAAATTGTATTTTTAGGCTGTACGTGTACTCACTGTACTGAAGATGGTCGTGCATTTTCTCCCAGATTCTGTACTTGAGGTTGCATAGATGCTTTGACACGTCAATCAGCGCCCCAGGCATATTCTCTGAGCCATGTTTCATGCTGTTGCCTCTGTGATGATGACAATTCATCCTGCACTGAAATTTGTTTCTCAATGACATAAAATATTCGATTTTAAGAAGATTCATAGAAAATGACATACCTCTCAAGTGTGGCTTTGAAGTTCTGCAAAAAATAATGAGACTGAATGAATGAACAGTTTTATTTTCGTGTCTGGCTGCCTTTCACAGCCCATCCCTTATGGGATTATTCAGACACAATTTAAAGAACAGTTTTTCCAGTGCCAACATGCTGACACCAAAATAGTCACATAACGGTATCTTTATGACTATCAGGTTGGGAAGATTGTGTAACTTGTGAAGTTTGTGTAACTATAGCCTGCAGTGCTAACTGCTAACCTGCATATAGATCATGTCGTCGGCTCTCAGCTTCTCCTCCAGGGTTTGGATGGTTTCAGTGAGACACAGTATCTCTGCCGCAGTCTCTGACATCTTGTCCTTCATTGCTGTGATCTTCTCCTCCGCTTCCATTTTCAGGGCAGCTAATTTGACTGACTCTTCATCGTAGAGAGCTTGGTGGAGTTGTTCAAATTGGTTCCTGATCAGTCTCTGTGTTTCCAGTGCCTGATTCTAAGGGAGTGAAAAGTTAAATGCGACAGAGATTTTTTTTTTTGCAATTATAGCATCTGAATGGAAGACATGATCTTTACAAGTTTAAAAAAAGGTACCTTTATGTGACTGAGAATGACCCCAGAGTTCTCTTGTATTCTACTGAGTTTTTTTAGTTGATCTTGCAGGTTCTCCAAGGTTGTGGTGACTTCATCCTGAAAATAAATGAAGGAGATTAACCACATGAACCCTAATAGGTGAACACTTTGGCAGAATTAGCAGATCCACAATCTCACAACGCATTGCATCCCGACACGTTATAAGCTTGCACATCTGCTGTTTTCAGCAAAGAGATTTGGTGTAGATGGAAAAAAACGTAGGGGGCCAAGTAGGCTAGTACAGACCCCTGGGGGACCCCTCCCTGTCAATGATGTATAAATCAGTCATGGGTATAGTATAGCCAATAAGCCTCATCATCATAAGTATATGGTGTGCTTTCACATACTGTACAGTACACATACAGTACATATACCTGACAAACTGCATTCCAGCCTTCAGGGCCTACACCTTATGGGTTTTCAAGTTATAAATCTACGGAAGATAGTCTGTGTTAGTGTTAGTCTGCGTCATATTAGCAACACATTGTCACGATGAGCTTCCTTACTTTGCAATCCAGCGTTGTCTCTTCTATAGGAACACAGTCATGGTCCTTGTGCAGTTTGGAAGACTGGCACACCACACAGATGGGCTGCATGTCGACCAGACAGAAGAGCTTGAACTGCTCCCCGTGGAGGTCACAGACAATGACCTCCTTTCCCACGCTGTGTCTTCTATTCTTCACATGGGCCTCGCAGAGGTTCTTCAGAGCCCGGTTGGATGGTGGACTGGACCGCGAGGCTTTCTTCCTGCATACCGGGCACTCGCGCAAGCTTGAGGTTTCCCAACAGCGTTTCACACAGCTCCTGCAGAAGCTGTGGCTGCATGACAGCAGAACAGGGTCTGTGAAGATGTCGAAGCATATAGGACATGAAAGATCCTCTTCTGGCAGAGACATCATGATCACCAACTTGACATGTACAACAGAGTCACTCCAGAGATCAAAAGTCCTCAGGCTTAGATATGAGAGTGATATAGCACTCTCAGTAAAGCACTCTATTTTCCCTCTCTATTAGACTAGTCTCCAACTAGTTTAATAGGAAAGCTCCGGCCGGCCTTCCATTGTTCTTGACGCGAGTCAATACTGCTTTTGGTTTTCCTGTGTCTGCCTTCTGTGGGAGTGTGTGTAAACTCAACTGAAGAGCTGTGAGTGAGGCATCGCATGCCCCTGGGAAACAGGAAGTAAAGCCCTATTGGTTGACAGCTGAATAACTTAAAACTGGTTAGTAACCTGTTTCATGTTTGGAATATATTCATGCAGGATATACATGTAAATGTGTCTTGGTTTGGATAAAGAGCTCAAGGCTGACACTTGAGCTTAATTGGAGCAATTTATGGGGAGTTGCTGTCACTCAGGCTAGCCTGTCAGTCCCAATATTTACATAACTTTTTCTGTTTTGAGGGAGTCATTCTGTAAAAGCTTTTGAGTCAATGCCCCCCCCCACACACACACACACACACACACACACAAACACACACCCTTGTTTTGTACCTGTTTTGTACCGCTGTTTTTGTATTCATTCTTTGTTTTCCCTGTGTAATGTAGTGTAATGTACTCTCTTTTGTGGGGACTGCAGAGGGAAATTAGCACTGTTGCTAAATGGTGTATTTACATTACATTGATATGTATTGGTCTAAATAAAAAAAGAAAGTAAAGTTTAAATTTTTTTAACAGAGAATTCGCCCCCCCCCCCCAAAAAAAAAAGAATCTGTCAGGCTAGTTATCTTCTGCCGTTTTATCAATATTTGATTTGTGAGTCTTCTGAGATTTTTTAAAAATCTGCTGGCTTCAGAACCTCACAGTAAAAGATAGAAACAGACCGAACAGCATTGTCAAAATCTGTTCCAAGATTAAGTGAAACAACATGCCCGACTTACTTTCTGTAAGCAACATATCTATAGGCTTTATTGAATGCACTACATGTGATTTGTAGTGCTAAAGATGACCTCTTTATATGACAGAATACAGATTTTTAACATGCTGCTATTTGCATGCTTTTGTGCTCTTTTTATTTTTGTCTCCGCCAGGCCGAAGGTATGGTGGAGAGTATGTTTTACCCCCTGTCCGTCCGTCCGTGTGTGTGTCCGTCTGTCACCACCGCCCATAGGCTAAGCTTTGCAGGACGTGCTGCAACCTGACCTGGCGGAGACCTGTGCTCCGAGGAGCACATCTTCTAGTCTAATTATCTTTTATACCTTGAACTGCAAACGTGAAAGCCTGCATAAACAAGAGTTTCACCTCACTTTTACCTGTAACTGTGTTGTGACAATAAAGTTGATTGATCGATTGATTGATTGATATCTTCCAGAAAACTGCAATCTCTGTTGCCATCGGGGTGTTATTATGTTATACGGAGCCGCTTGATAAACTAGTCTCCATTCTAAATTGCTCATCCTCTCAGCAATATGACTTTTAACCACTTTACCGTGGCTTGACCGGAGTCTCGCAGGGCTCTATACTGGTGTCTTTCCTGTTTTCTGTTAATGTGGGGATCTGCTATTTTCTAGATCCTGGGGTTTAGGTGGTTAAATGCTCTGTAGGTTATTCTTTTATTTATTCTCCTTTTTTATTCAATTTTTAATGTTTTACCTTATTTTGTCAAGTCAAGTCGTATTTTGTGTATTGTATTTAATATTTATAGAGCACATTTCATACAACAGGCGTAGTAGACAATGTGCTTCAAAATAAAATATTGTTTGATTCCACATTTAGTTTGTTGCCGTATGTGTTTGTTTGTTTGTATATTGTTACTGTGTTTCTCTTTTTTACAAGCTGCTCCAAACTATTTGCCCTTATAGGGGGACTAATACAGTTTTAGTAAATAAAGTTATTTTACCTTTAAATTCATAATCTACTACTTTGTTCTCTTTTCACCCTGACCATTTTTAGTCTGCTCTTGAACGTTTGTTAGTCACTCTGGATAAGAGTGTCTGCTAAATGTCTATTGTAAAATGCATCCAAAGCCTAAATGTCAAATTTGACAATACTAGTAAAAGAGCTGAAATAGCAAGAGTGCATTACACATCATTTGTGCATTAATATCTAATATAGGCCTAATAATATCTAATTCTTCTAAATGTATGTGATGACTGCTGTACTAATGTGTCTGCCACAGGATCTCTGGACCAATTATGTCAACTGTTTTAAGCAGTTTTTACTTAATTTGGATGAGACATGATTTCAGGAATCAAATGGAAATGAGATTTCCGGAGGGAGGGTTTACCAGGCTAATGCAACATAGGTTCCCAGCTGGAATCAAACTAGGGATTTCGCGACTATGGTTGACGTACCAGCATATTCAGAAATGGGACATACATTAAATAACCTTTGAATATCTCATTCAAAAAGAAAAGATGAGTAAAGTCCTTGTTTTAGCCACCCACCCTTACTCACAATACGTATAACCAACCCTATTTTATACTTAGACTAATCACATACAGGCTTGTAGATCGGCAATTTTTGGAAACATTTGGAAAATTCTGTGAGGGGGGGGGGTAAACACAAAGGCACAAAGCCAGGGGTCATCAATATGTCCATACACGCAAATGTGCCCGTGGCAAGACTTGTCCTTACGTCCATGGCAAATTTTTTATTTCTTTCTTTACATTACACTATAATTTTGATCATAAGACCCAATTAACCTACTGAATGTCAGGTTTTCTTCAGAATATGTAGCCTACTGATTTACTATGACATTATGGCACCACCAGTACAGTGGTTCTCAAACTTTTTATTTTATCATAACTCTTAGAGTGTACAAATGGAACCCGAGGGTCCATTTGGTTCCTATACACTCTCAGAGTTACAGACCTATAATGGTTCATATGGACCACCCTCAAGGAACACCAAAGGTCCCTCAATCCACTTTGAGGACCACAGCACTAGTACTATACATATAGGGCTAACTCTTCTATTTTCTGGTAATATTTCTAAATCCATGGCAAAAATTAAATTTTTACAAAAATGTCCACCACAAGCCGGCATGGCGATGAACCCTACACAAAACAAAGCGCAAAGGCAGTTCAGATGTACGTGGGTCTGTGGCCAAATACATATCAATATCAAACATTGCCTTGAAAGGGCTTGAGGATGGTGTAGCATATATGTCATTGTCTGTCTTTCACGAATAGAAGTCGGTGCTGCATCGTGGCATCCATCCTATCCTCCATCTCCACGAGCCTTGGTTCCTCCCTCCTCTCCTCCAGTCTTTGGTTGCCATGGGGATGACGTCAAAGTTGCACCACCAACTCGGCCCAGTCGACGTCTGCCTGAGAGGCGACGCACAGCGTTGCCATGTCTGCTGATTATAAGCGACTTTGGGCTTGTTTTTCTGTAAAGTTGCTTATAAATATTGTGGGGGGTTTTGGGCTTGTTTCTAAATTGTAGTTGCTTATTTGGGCTTGTTTTTAAAGTGTAGTTATTTGGGCTTGCTTCCGATTTTTGTGATTATTGTTTAAACCAGTTCTCAAACATTTGCATGTCAAGGAAGGAAGCCCAAATTAGGCTAATGTATTTCTCCGCAGACACCCCCCCCCCCACCCCCGTTTCTTTTAAAAAAGATATTCCAAATATTTCACTTTTTCTTTTCAAGATCTTTCTGAAAACATGTTTAGTCGCTTCTTTTTGGCTTATTTTAATATAACTGGTTGCTTATTCCTCTCACAACATCTGGCAACGGTGAAGGCGCATCTTGGACATCGAGGCAAGAAGGCATTTGCGACTCTCTCAGCCTATAGATCCTCTGATCATCACATCACATACCCACTCTCCAGTTATTATATCCAAAATGCGCGAAATTTTGCATTTGCAAGCTGGCCAGTGCGGGAACCAGATCGGAGCCAAGGTATGGCAATCATATTTATTCTATAGGTTTGGAATCAATGAATAATGCTGCCTATCGGCTACTAGCCTATTTAGGATTCAATGCAGGAGCCCTGCACGGTGTGAAAGCAGTTATTCATCTTGAATTATACGGTATAGAAACCTAGAAATGTCGGTCCTTCTTGAATTGAATAGCCTACACCACAATGGAAATAAGCCCTCAGGGCTTTTTGTGTTATCCTTTTAGCAGCACCATTGTATAATCGTACCACCGACTGTACTATTTGCGAATCTGTTACTAAATAATCAATCAATCAATCAAAGCAGTCGTGCAAACATTAATTAAGGAGCCAGTTGCATGCTATTGCTTTAGTTTTTCTGCAGCCATTGAATGTGTGCTTATAAAATCACGTGCAAAGACAATTTTGCATGGATTACAGTTACACAACGATCTAGCCTAGCCCTATAGAATGGCTGATAGGCCTATTGCATGAAATGTAGGCTATAGCATGTCAACCATTATAGGGCTACCACTAGCTACATGTCCATTAATTCAAATGTGTACATATTATAGCAAGTATACAGTATCAAATATCTGTATCTACTTTTGCAGACATTTTATGTGCAATTATCCCATTGTGACTATATGTGATAATGGGTAGCTACTCACCCATCCCCCTCCACATAGCTTGCGACCTATTTAACCCTGATATGTTCTATATTTAGGTCTGATAGAGTGGCCAAGTGACCTATATTCTAAGTTTAGTAGAAAAAGGCCTGTTTATTTTGTTTTTCAGCTCAAGGACCCCTTAGCTGAGAGAGAGATGAAGCACTCCCACTACATATTGTATAAAATTGTGTTGCAGATTAAACTTTTCCATAGATTTCATAGATAGCTGGATTCATGTTAATGTGTATTTTCAGATAATAGTTAACTTTTTTTAACCCTCAATATTAAATTCAACTTGACTACCTTTTCCCTCTACACACCAACTCTCTGAAAGTAGCTGATCTACAAGCACACAACGCCTCGCAACGCGAGGCATTGTGAGCTTGTAGATCTGCTATTTTCGGCTAATGTTCCCCGTCACACAAATATTTAATAGATATTAACACAAATTTTAATAGATTACCACAGTGCAGCTACATTACCTCAGGAGGGTGACTCATCAGATTTTCATTGATTTGCACATGCAAATCAATGCCTTCTCCTTCTGCTGGTAAACCTTGCTTAAAATAATAAATCTGTCTCATATTTTCTATCCTTCTTTTTCCGCTCTCAGTTCTGGGAGGTGATCAGTGATGAACATGGCATTGATCCGACTGGTTCCTACAATGGAGACAGCGACCTGCAGCTAGACAGGATCAGCGTCTACTACAATGAGGCCTCAGGTATTGTTACAAATGGCTGAAGCTATAGGGAGTATGCTGTGTGTGTGTGTGTGTGTGTGTGTGTGTGTGTGTGTGTGTGTGTGTGTGTGTGTGTGTGTGTGTGTGTGTGTGTGTGTGTGTGTGTGTGTGTGTGTGTGTGTGTGTGTGTGTGTGTGTGTGTGTGTGTGTGTGTGTGTGTGTGTGTGCGCACACGCACATGCACATGTGCACACACCTGTATAAAACTATAGAATTATTAGCCCTATCTTTAGCCCCATGTCTCCATCCACCTACTGCAGGGGTCTTCAACAGGGGGTCCTCAGAGTTATGACAGGGGGACCGCCAAATCTTTGTATGATAAAGACGTTTTTTACATTAATAACATGAACCCATTCCTATTGTGGGGGGAACATTCACCGAAAATAGACAATCTATAAGCTCACAGATTGTCTTGAGTTTATAGATGCTCTATTTTCGGTGAAGTGGTTTGGTGTAGAGGGAAAAAAGATCCGACCAAGTACAGAGCCAATGGTCAAGTTTACTACGTATTGACGGATTAAGTTAAAGAAATGTTAAGAAAATGTTTAATCAACGATGCAATTTGATTCAATATGTAGTGGGGGTCCCTGCTTCATCTGTCTCTCAGCTAAAGGGTCCTTGGCCTGAAAAACGTTGAAGACCCCTGTATATCTAGCTACAGTGTATCATTTTGCATATACCGCTTTAGTCGTACAAAGAATACAAAACAAATGATTGGCGAGTTTATAGATTTGGAAAACGCCACTGATGATCGATTTCTCATCCACTTCAGGTGGAAAGTATGTGCCTCGTGCTATCCTTGTGGATCTGGAGCCCGGCACCATGGACTCGGTCAGGTCCGGCCCCTTCGGTCAGATCTTCAGGCCTGACAACTTTGTCTTTGGTAAGTCTTGAGAATTCAGCATGACAGGAACTGTCAACTGAAACTTGACTCAGAACTGAACACACAGACCCTCTTTATGATAGTGTACTGTTAGGTACAGTGTAAAATCTGTGAACTGTGTGTTCATTTAACCCTGAGAATGTACAAGTTGCCCCGGGTCCTCTTCTACACTCTCAGTGTTAAATGAACACTCAGGAATTTACTAGTTATATGCAGTGGTGGAAAAAGCAAATGTTTTACTTAAGTAAAAGTATCAATACTGCAATGCAGAAGTACTCTGTTACAAGTAAAAGTCCGGAATTAAAAATTTACTTGAGTAAAATAACCAAAGTATTGGTATCAAAATGTACTTAAAGTATCAAAAGTAAAAGTACTAAAATGGTTGAAAATAGCAGATCTACAAGCTAACAACTGTGAGCTGTGAGCTTGTAGATCGGCTATTTTCAAATAGCCTAGGTATAAAGGCTAAAGTGGTTAATGTATGTATGTTTTATAATGAAATAATGTATGCAAAGTAACTAGTAACCAAAGTTTTCAAATAATTGTAGTGGAGTAAAAGTAAAATATTTGCCTCTCAGATGTAGTGGAGTAGAAGTAAAAGTATAGACAATTGGAAATACTCTAGTAAAAGTACCTAAAATTGTACTTAAGTACGGTACTTGAGTACATGTACTTAGTTACATTACACCACTGGTTATATGATGACCATGTCAGCTCATTGAGTTTTGGATCTCTTCTATACATATAGGCCAGAGTGGTGCTGGCAACAACTGGGCCAAGGGTCACTACACGGAGGGCGCTGAGCTGGTGGACTCGGTCCTGGACGTGGTGAGGAAAGAGGCTGAGAACTGCGACTGCCTCCAGGGCTTCCAGCTGACCCACTCCCTGGGCGGAGGCACCGGCTCCGGCATGGGCACCCTGCTCATCAGCAAGATCCGCGAGGAGTACCCCGACCGCATCATGAACACCTTCAGCGTGGTGCCCTCGCCCAAGGTGTCCGACACCGTGGTGGAGCCCTACAACGCCACGCTCTCCGTCCACCAGCTGGTCGAGAACACCGACGAGACCTACTGCATAGACAACGAGGCCCTCTATGACATCTGCTTCCGCACGCTCAAGCTCACCACGCCCACGTACGGCGACCTCAACCACCTGGTGTCCGCCACCATGAGCGGGGTGACCACCTGCCTGCGCTTCCCCGGACAGCTCAACGCCGACCTCCGCAAGTTGGCCGTCAACATGGTGCCCTTCCCCCGCCTGCACTTCTTCATGCCAGGCTTCGCCCCGCTCACCAGCAGGGGGAGCCAGCAGTACCGCGCCCTGTCCGTGCCCGAGCTCACCCAGCAGATGTTCGACGCCAAGAACATGATGGCCGCCTGCGACCCGCGCCACGGCCGCTACCTGACGGTGGCGGCCGTGTTCCGCGGCCGCATGTCCATGAAGGAGGTGGACGAGCAGATGCTCAACGTGCAGAACAAGAACAGCAGCTACTTTGTGGAGTGGATCCCCAACAACGTGAAGACGGCCGTCTGCGACATCCCGCCCCGCGGCCTCAAGATGGCCGCCACCTTCATCGGCAACAGCACGGCCATCCAGGAGCTGTTCAAGCGCATCTCGGAGCAGTTCACCGCCATGTTCCGCCGCAAGGCCTTCCTCCACTGGTACACCGGGGAGGGCATGGACGAGATGGAGTTCACCGAGGCAGAGAGCAACATGAACGACCTGGTGTCAGAGTACCAGCAGTACCAGGACGCCACCACCGAGGAGGGCGAGTTTGAGGAGGAGGGAGAGGAGGAGGTCGCTTGAAACCCAGGTCTCACCTCTCCTTTAGCCAATTCCCAGCTCCATTGTCTTCGTCGTTGAATCGAAGGGTGTAACCCTCACTCACTATTACGCTAGTGTTACTGATAACGAGTGAGGTTTTCATTTAAAACAATTGGTTCTTGTTCTTCTGTTGTGAATGCATATGTCCTTTCCCTTTATATTCAAAAGCAAGCGATTTCAAGTGTGAAGCCTTGAAATTAGAGAAGGATTAAAAAAGTTTTTACTCATTAATTGCCATTTCTGCCTCAGTGTTTTTATTCATTCATCATGGGCCATTGACATGTTGCAGCATTATTTTTGAATGTCATTCCTTTGACGCTTACTAGGGGGCAGCGATTTGAAGTTCCTCTGTTTTAAAACAACCTAAATACAGTATAATTCAGGTATAGGCAATGTTTACAGAGAGTAAGTGACATACATACATATAATGAAAAGGCAAGGATATTAACTGATCCAATATGAGGCATCTAAAAGCAGAAGTTTGTAACCTTGTTGAGCCTCTAAGACCTTCAAAAATAAATCTAAGTTTATTAAAACATTCCTACTCTGTGAGTGCCTATATGAATTTGTAGCCCTGCAAGCATTTTTGGTCTTCACCCATAGATTAGATAGATACAAATTCAGCAATGCTAAAATGATGAGTGGTATGTTGTGTCAGGTCAACTTTTAATTGGTCCTCAGTATGACATTGTTATCCACTAAGACTTAACTTCTTTAAAAGTAAATGGTGCATTTACCAAAGTGCTTTACAATGTGCATTACATTCACCCATTCACACACACATATGGCAGAGAAAACCATGCAAGGCTAGGCACAAACTTGCCCGTCGGGAGCAGTTAGGGGTTCTGTGTCTTGCTCAAGGACACGTCGACAATAACACAGGGATAGCCCGGGATCTAACAGGAACCTTCTGACTCTAAAATGGCCTTTCTACCTCCTGAGCCAATGCCTCCCCGTAATAAATAAGTCTTGTTGTTTTTTCCCAGTGCACAAAAATATTCCTTATTTCCTCGGCTGGTATAACACATGTGTCTGTGTTATCTGCCAAGTAGCTTCACTCTCTTGTTTCTCTTGTTTCATTCCTGCTTCGCTTCATTCAAAATCTATTAACAGAATTCAAGATAAGCTTCAAGACCATCATTAATCATGTGCAAGTTTCACAGATTATACTTTGTTACTAATAACTGGTCTAACTATATATTATTAAAATGTTGGAGATTAATTTATTGACAATGTAATCATGTTTTATTCAAAAACATGATTTAAAAGGTAAACTACATATACAGCTAGTGTTTGGACATAATTTTGTTCAGTGGAACTACAGGGTGTGAGATATCTGCAAACCTACAAATACTCCTAGCAGGTCATCTTGGCAGTGAAGAAATGTGATCATAGTTACTCACACAATTTCATGTTTCAACTTAATTTGCTTAACTTTGCCAAATGTTTTTCTTTCATGTGATTTGTTTGTAGGCGTTCAATCAGCTAATGAGTCAGTTCAAACTAATTATTATGATATGTGATCTGCTATGTAAGATAAGATATATTAAGTGCTCCGCCAGGCACCCTTTATTTCATTACAGTGGTGGGAAAAGTACCTGAAAGCCACACTTGAGTAAAGTCAGAGATAAATGACTCTGGTAAAGCTCTTCTATTAGAACAGTGGTTCTCAACCTGTGGGTCGGGACCCCCCACATGATTGGGGGGGGGGGTCCCCAAATGACAGTAAAGTGACAATTTAAGGACTTTTAAGACCTTTTTAATACCAAGAAAAATAAATGAAAAAGAAATAGTCCATTACTGCATCAAAAGTTCTGCTAGCATAGCCCAGTCATTAATAAACTATACTCTAATAACTGGTCAAATGTTGACCAAATTGTCAAATAATATAAGAAAGAGGCAAAAAATAATAATAATTGCCGAGGCGTTGTGAGCTTGGAGATCTGCTATTTTCACAATATTTGTCTGTGGAACCGAGTCAAACTAAATTGAATGCCTCAACTTCTACATGCCAAGTGCTTGTCAGGGTGGGGGGTCCCCAGTTGAAATATGATTATTTCGGATTTCGAAATGTCGAAAAGATTGAGAACCACTGCCTTTCATCATGACCAATTAAAAAACCCACCAGTTAATTCAAGTGATTACAAACGTCAGCTTTTGGTCAAGTTGCTCAACTATCCATTGTAGCCTCCTCGTTGAGGCTCCTCCTGGCTCCATGCAATATGCATATTATGGGACATATCTTTAAATAGAAACACCGATTGTGCGAGTGTAATCTTTTGATTGTAACCTGCATGTGCCCGTTTAGTCACGGCCCACAGGCCTGTTCTGTATTCTTCTTCTCTCACTAAAACACATAATTTCCAGGTCTTTTTGACCATAGTCATAATAGATTATTACAGGTCACCCTTCCTTTGCCACTTTGTGCCAGTAAAAGTGAGATTAGATGCGGATTAGGGACCATTGGACCGGCTACCCGCCGCATTCAGCCTTCAACTATTTCAGGAATGCTGTCGTTTTCATGTTGGAAAATGTAATGTCTGATGGATAGGGGGCGCTGTTTCCCAGCATCCAGATATCCTACGCAACCTTCTAGTGAAACATTGGAAAAGGTCTGCAGGTTTAATACTCCAGTCCAGTGACAGTGAACGAACAGGTGAGTGAAAACGGACAGGGAGGGACATATAGGCCTATATTGTATTTGTTATTTAATGTAAACTCAATATGTAAACGGCCTATCACTTTAGCTTAAGCCTTAAGGCATGCCCCCCAGGGCCTTTTTTCTGTTTTCTTTTTCATCATGGAGGTGGACTCTCGTGCTCGTAGTATTCAGTAATTGAACACTTTTTGTAGAGAGAGAGAGAGGAGATGAGATGTGGGGGAGAATACATCGCGCACAGGGGGGAAAAATCCTTTGATGCGCAAAGGCGCGCAGACAAAGGAGCGTCTGTGTTTAAAGCCGCAACAGGTTGATACTGTGTTGCTCAGGTACTGTAACATGAAACTGAGTCACGTGATCAGCAGCGACGATTTGGAGAGTAGAGGGGAAAAAAACTGTTTTACATAGAAACCAACCGACAGGTAGTCGAGAGAGTCTCAGACCAGCAGCACTGGAGCCAGTTGCAGCTTATTAAGCGATTACAAATTAGACGTTGTTTTAATCAATGATTGTCTATCTGTTCTGAATCTGATCGTCTGCTGGATTAGGTTTTTGCGAATACATTTCTTATGAATGACCTGGACAGTTTCATCCTGACAAGGTGAGGCGGAAGCGACTATCACCGGTATCACGGTTCATTCGTGAGGAATGAACTGGTCCGCCTCGATCACCTACCTGAAAACAACGTGAGGTATGTAAGCTGGATGTTCATTCGTTGACTATTAGGCTGTATATTTCATTATCTGTTACTTTCGTCTATAATGAAACATATAGGTTATATGCTGCTGCTATGAATCGAACAAGCTGTGGATTGTAGTAATCTAGTTTAGCCTAATATTCACTTTAATGATTTTTGAATAGTTGGTCTATTAATAGCTATTACACTGTCTGCCACAGAACTAGGATGCAGTCTCTCCAATTGAAGGAAGTTATGATTCAACATCAGGCTGCATGACTGCATCATATTACTCATAATGTTATGTTCTGTTGTTGATCATGCTTAAGTATCATCAGATTAGAATAACTCATGAAAGTAGGAAGTATATCATTTGCATTAGACTACTTAGTACTAAGTTTATTAAATTAAATGTTTGTGGTCTAAATCGTCTGATAATAAATTATGTTCCCTCTTTCTCAAAAGAACCTTTAGCAAATGTTTATCCCAACAAAATGGGTCCAAGTTGATGCTCAAGAGACCCTATATGCCAGTCTACCCATACTAGGCGCACCTAGTTAAGGGTAGAGATGGCAGCACTTCCAGATATAATGATGATGATGAGGCCAGATCTTGTGGTCGGGGGCGTCTTACTACTGGTTCTGGGCAGTAATCCCGTCTGGGGTGAGTCAGTTACCACCCTTCATTCTCACACTCCCAAACAAAACCTTCTGACCAGACATTCTGCACACACGCACGCACACGCACACGCACACACACACACACACACACACACACACACACACACACACACACACACACACACACACACACACACACACACACACACACACACACACACAGCTGCTGTTTTATTTTAAATATAACAGGCATTGCAGAGATAATCTGAAACATGCAGATGCTTGTAAACACAGTAAGAACACCTCAACTGAAGATTTTGAACAAAGGAATGTGGTGTCTTTCCTGGCATAATATGTCTTGACACTATGTTTCATTTACCAATTCTACATACACCAGGTCTTGTGAAATGACTTAGAATGAATGCCATAATTCCTTTTCAGACGTGAAATAGAATGTTTTTGCTTTTAAACACTATATTTTTTATTATACACTTGTGATGGTGTTAGCTTTGCAGGACGTATTAGCTTGTTATATTACCACAGGATTTTGAGTAGAAACTAGTCAAACTACCCCCTCCCTCAACCCATGCTTTTTGTTATCAAGGAGGTGTACTTTTGTCCTTGAGAACTGTTTACAATTTGCCTAGTGAATGATTGACTGGGTTAGGAAATCCTCAGCGGGCTTAAAAAAGGAAAACGTTTTCCATGGAGCTCTGACTTGAAGTAATGCTGTATGTATAACACATTTTGCGTTGGAGTTATCTTTTTCTGATCGTTGACACTAGTCAAGTACAGGTTGTGCTTGACCAGTGGCAAGCACAGCCTGTACTCCCTGACTAGTGGCAAGTCCTTCTCCCCCTCCATTCTCACACACACAGTCCATTCTCCACTCCAAGTAGTAAAGTTGTTACTGTGTAGTTACGTGATGTCACTGAGTGATCACATGGGTGGTCATGGAGAATGTGGCTGGCAAAAGAATGGCTCTGACTGGACTTAACTTGCTACATAGCAGTACTGCACAGTGCACATATACATTTGTCAACGTCTTAAAATAATGGCCCAAGTAATTTTTTTATGTATTTTTGCCTAAATCAGCTCTTCATGACAATGGCCACCTCTGGTAAAATTGTCTATATCCTTATTGAAAAGGATCATGCTGTTCCCACCCCAGTAGTATAATGGCCTATCTCAAGATTGTGGCCATTTTATGGCCTATGTTTCAAAGACAATGTGACTAGGCCAATTTCTTTTGGCTACGTCAATTGCCTAAGTCTGGAGTAAGTCAGTTACTCCACAAATAATTTGGCCTGCCAGGTTTACAATTGCCTAAGTCAAAACACAAATCATTTAATCCTCTCATGTTACATAACTGACAGACAGTGTTATTTGTAGGTCAATAGTCACATATTGTTATAAACTTTTTGGGTGAGATATAAAAGAGAGATCATATAGTTTGTTTTGATTCATTTTTTTCTGTTTTCTGAAAAACGTTTTTTTTAAAAGACATAGACCATTATTTTAAGAAGGGGCGTATCTACGGTTGATTTATTACATTTGTTTCATTAGTTTCTCAAATAAGCATTTTGATCAATAGTTTAACCACAACCGAGCGTTATGAGCTTGTAGATCGTCTATTTTCGGTGAAGAGGAAAAGGAGAGGACCTAGTATAGAGCCCTATAGGAGGCCCCGGTCAACCAAGTATGTAAGTGGTTATGTGTCTTTTATTTTGTATTTTTGCCCATGAATGTCACCATTAGCTGAAAGACAGATTATGCATCCTACACTACACAGGTTTTGTTATAAGTGCATTGGATAAGTCTTTCTCTGACTGTTGCAGGTGCAGATGTGGACAATGCATATCCCAGTGTAAATGGGCTGGAAAAAGTTATGTATTTTCTACTTAGTGCTGATCTGTGGTTACTCTCTTCACAGGAAATAGTACCATAAATGGAGGAGCTCCTAATAACAGCACGGTGAGTGAAAAATTACATTCCAGTATTCTGTCAACAAGTCAATAAGATCAGACAATATTATTATTATTTTACATGTGGTTATTTGTCTTGTTTATTTACTTAGAGCCCTCCTCTCTAGTTTGAAGATGTGTCTAGTAAACTGTCTTTGTACTTTTGATCACATGTGGTATTTATTATTTTGTTTATTATTTGGTGTCAGCATGTTGGCACTAGAAATACTGTGTTCTTTAAAATGTGTCTTAATAATCCTGTAAGGGATGGGCTGTGTTGAGGCAGCCAGACACGAAAATACAATTATTCATTCATTCATACTTATTTATTTTTTCCAGGGACCCAACATAGCAGCTATTGTGGCCCCTACAGTGACATTGGGTGTACTGGCCATCGTCTCAGCTGTTCTCCTATCCTGGCTCTTCTGCGTGGTGAAGAAGAAACGTCAGACTGAGGGGACGTACAGACCCAGTGCTGAGGAACAGTCTGGAACAAAAGGTGTGGAAACACCCGATGCACTAAAACTGCCCAAGGAGGAAAGACTTATTTGAGTTGTTGTGCCTTTAGATTCTATCAAATATCTATATTTGATCAGGCCCTGGGCCGAACAGGCTTACATCCTGTGGGAACAAGTTCCTTCTCTTGAACTGTATAATGATGGAACATCTCCTAAGGAATAAGGGAAACTTTATTTCAACTTCAACTGCATCCCTGTTCCCAACAAGGCGCCACGATGAAAGCACTGGAATACCTTAAAGTGTCACATGTAGAATATCAAAATGACTTGTTACACAATTCAAGGAGGTTCTGGACAATTCTTCTGCACTAAATGTAAAAAAAAATAAGAAAAAATAAGAGCTGCAGTATTTCATCTCCACAGATGATCATCTTTTAACATTTCATAACATTTTTATGTTAATGTAATCAAATAATCCTATCATAAAACATTATGCCTTAACGCTTTCTAATCTTAATCAAGCTTCTGTTATGTGTGGTAGCTAAATACTCTTCAAATGATACCTGCTAATATTTATATGACAACAAGCACATGTTACCATAAGATACAGTGCATGTGTTTTTGATTGTGATCTCCATGCAAGCTTTGTTTACAAGAAAAACATTGATCGTCTGAAATCATTTCACGGTAAAACTTACTATGTACGTATGTGTATCATTATCTTTGACCTCAAACTCATTTCTTTTTATGAAGAGTCCACGATGAGTCCATTTTGTATCAAACTTGGACTTTTTTTGGCGTCATATTAAATAATATCTTGCCTTAAGCAACTCTTCTTGATAACTCTTGATTTTAGATACATCTGCTGTATATTTAACACATTATTTCAAGCAAGTTTGAATGATTGTTTACATATATTACGTATGTATATATTTAAATTAATTATAATTGTAATAATTTAAAGTCACATCATTTCTAACGTCAGATCTACCTGTGCATTGCGCTGTTGTGTGTTATTTTACAAGACACAGCATTTTTTTAAAACTGTTTTTTGTAAATGCCTTTACAAAAAATGTTTTGTAGAATAGTCAAGTCATAATTTCTTAGAATCTCCACCATTCATAATCCTCCAAAAATATGACATTGGCCAATCAAAAATATATTTTTCATTAAACATTATCTCAACATAATGTCTAATATAAATGATGGGAATGACTGAACATTCAATCATTTTTCTGCTGAAAAGAGCTAATGAAAAGAGACCGTACCTATCTTGTGAAGTCATATTGATTTACTGACACAAACATTCAGAGGAAATGGGAAAGGTGACTGAGAGTTCATGACTTACAAAGTAGATTTTGCGTTCCTGAAAATTTTGCATTATGAGGCAGAGGTGGTATGTAAAACTTCGGCACTCCTTTACTTAAGTACTTTTTCTGAGGATATGTACTTTACTTGCGTACGTTTGCCTCCTTAAATTTTTACTCCACTCTAATACATTTCCCCCATGACCCTCAAAGTACTTTGGCATTCCAAGCCAATGCAAAAATCCATTTCAAGCTATTAATGCTGTCTGCATGTTCAGCCTGGTCAGTACGTTATTGCTACCAAGGAAGATGGCAGCAGCAAATGCAGCAATCATCACAAATGGCCATATCTAAGAGATACTCTACCATTATGTTCAAATTCATGGAAATTATGGCTGCCATTAGGGGATGACATTCCAGCATTCTCAAATTCGGCCTAAAATGAGAGGCAAATGGTCATTAAATAAAGCATTTATTTTAATGCGCGTGTCACACATTGACAAAGGCTGGATAGCAGAAACGTTTGTTGTAACTAAAGGCATATGGAGAAATTAAAGAAACTTTGATCTCGCGCGACCCTTCGCCTGTCTTTGTCTGTAATTATTTTGATACTACATTTCTTGCAGACTTTTAATCGTGGTATTCTAATACAGTGGTTCTCAACCTTTTCAGGGCGTGACCCCCCAACTGGGGACCCCCCCCCCCCCCCCACACCCTGACGACCACTTGGAATTGTAGGAGTCGAGGCACTACGTTTAGTTTGACTCTGTTCCACAGATAAATGTGTGTGAAAATAGCTGATCTACAAGCTCACAAGAGGCGTTGTGAGCTTGTAGATCGGCTATTTTATTAAAAAGGTCTTAAAAATCCTTAAATTGTCACTTCACTGTCATCTGGGGACACCCCCCCAAAAAATTAATAAAATCAACATGATTTTATTTATTTTGTAGTATGTACTATGTAATGTATCCTAGTATCCACTATCCAGTTATGGTGTAGTTTATCATAGCTGTGCCACCCGAGTTTGATACATCCATGTTGCCACCAGGGAGCGATAATGCAATTGCCTGTTGTTGTTTTTTTACTTGGCAGCTCCG
Source organism: Gymnoscopelus braueri (assembly GCF_963280865.1). NCBI lineage: Eukaryota > Metazoa > Chordata > Actinopteri > Myctophiformes > Myctophidae > Gymnoscopelus > Gymnoscopelus braueri. Next base: position 16,516,766 of record NC_137615.1, read on the forward strand.
CCTCCGTGTCCGTGGTGCTTCTCAGCGTTGCCATGTCGGCTTATTATAAGCGACTCTGGGCTTCTTTTTCTGTAAAGTCGCTTGTAAATATTGGTAGTTGCGGGTTGTGGTTTCTAACGTGTACTTGCTTATTTAGGCTTGCTTCCAAATTTTTAAAAACTATTTAAACCAGTGGTTCTCAAATATTTTCATGAAAATGTATTGTGCCCAGGCAGGGAGCGATTTGTGTGGTTAGAATGACGTTTAAAGAATATTCCAAATACTCCACATTTTCTTGCGAGAGTTTTTGAAAATAGCAGATCTACAAGCTCACTGTGAGCTTGTAGATCTGCTATTTTCAAATAGCCGACGCAGGCCTGGGAAGTGCTATTATGTGGCCTTTTGGGCTTGTTTTCCTAGACATGGTTGCTTATTTCTCTCACAAAATATGGCAACACTGATGCTTCTGTCAAAGCGGCGGGAGAGAGTAGTAGTATTCTCTGTAGCAGCGGCATAAACATATTACAAATCATCACCGTTTACTTATTTTATGTTAACTAATCGGTGTATCCGGGCATTTACGAGGCATTATTCGCATTTTGTAGTTGATAAACACCAGTGTTACTAATTGTCACTCGTGCTGCCGTAGCGTTAATTGTGGAACAAAGCGGGTTCCCGGGAATTTTTTGTTTTGAACAATTGTTCTGGTAATCTTTTTTTTTTAGCGCCGCGTCTGAAACAATGGCGAAGGTACAAGTGTTGAATGTGGCCGTGTTGGATAACCCCAGTCCCTTTGGAAACCCCTTTCAGTTCGAGATCACGTTCGAGTGCATGGAAGACCTGCCTGAAGGTAAATATATCAACACAAAGTCGCTGTCGATTCGTTTCCGAGTCAAAGGCATTGCGTTGTTGTGGCTCAGTCTACTTGCTGGACACAAAGCTAGCCTAGCAACCCTAGCTAATGTACAATGGGTTATGGAGCAGTTGGAAAATGTACCGTTTAACTTCACCCTACACATGTGATCAGATCACTGAATGTCTCATGTGTTTCAATGTGTAGAATAGATCCGTTCCTGTTTTCTTCTCTAGAATGCTATGCCCCCCACTACTAGTACTTTAAATGTCACTGCAATTATACAGGTATACGGTTTGATATATTGCAAGTGCGCCATCTTGAGGATATATCCCGAAGGGTAACAGGATAGGTGGGCACTAGGGACATCTGGGCACCTCGATGTCAAATTGGCTATTTTGTCCAAAATGTAAACAAATCAAATATTTGAAAAATTGTCTAAAGTAAAGTATACATGATTAGAACATGCTTAGACATTAGACAATTAATGTCGAATATTTCTACAATTGCTACAAAGTCTGCATATCATTTTGGGGCATCAACAAGAAGTTGAAGGATAAAACTAAGTCTGATAATGCTGTACCGTGCATGTTCACATCATGCATACTTTACATTACTTAAGATCATTTTTCAAATATATATATTTTTTACATTTTGAACAAAATAGCCAATTTTACATTGAGGTGCCCAGATGTCCCTAGTGCCCACCTATCCTTGTAAATCAGTCTTACTTTGGCACTTCAGTATGTACACTGATGGCTTTGCATAATAAAGGAAGCTCAAGCACTTTAAAGGTAGGGTAAGTGATGTTTTTTGGTTACAACCAAAAGTTGTTTGTTAAAAGTTTAAACCACTATATTGTGATAATCATTGCTATAGTATAGAGTGTTTGTTCAGTAGCAAGGATCTCTGCGTCTCTCCAGGTCTTTAATAAACAGAAAGTACCAATGGGGTGGGGGCCAATCAGGAGAAAGTACAAATTCTGCTCCAATTTTATAGTGTTCCAATTTTATCTGCTCATTTCTTTGTGTCATCACTTCCAAATCCACTTGTTTATCCTGTGTCCTGTGTGAGTTCTCTCTCCTGATTGGGTATCCTAATCAAGAGCTGGATGGAACAAACACTCTATAGTCTATACCAATGAGTTCTATCAGAATATAAAGCAATTTAACACTTACTTTAACAAAAAGCTATATATATATATATATATATATATATATATATATATATATATATATATATATATATATATATATATACTGCACGCACGCACGCACACACACACACAAGAACGCTCGCTCCAAAACACGTTTGCCCCGGGTCAAATCCGGTGATCTCGGAACGGTCGCCACAGGAATTCCCAAACGTAACCTCAGTAAAACTATGCCTAAACCTAACCTTTTTCCTGAATGTCTTTTATTTTTGCAGACCTGGAGTGGAAGATCATCTATGTGGGCTCTGCAGAAAGTGAAGAGTACGACCAAACCCTGGACTCTGTCCTGGTCGGACCAGTACCGGCTGGAAGACACATGTTTGTGTTCCAGGTGTGTGCTTTGTTTGACCAAAACTGAAACACTGCTGCTTCATACAGAACTACTTTTGAAACAGCTGCCTTCGATGTTAGACAATACTTAGAGCTGTCCCGATTATGACATTTTCACACAAATTATTGCGATTAACAATTTAATTGTATTTTTATGGTTAAAATGTGGCCTACGTTCGTTTGTTTTATACAATAGGCTTTGAAGTTGCACAAGTGCAGATATGACAAATAACCTAAATATACAAAGAAATATTTAACAACTTTATACTTTCAAAAAAACATTAATAGTGGAAACAGCCGATCCACAGGCCCACGACGGGCCGCACTGCACCTCGTCACGAGCCTGCAGATCCTCCTCTCCCCACCCAGCACCAGAACAGGGATGCCAGGACTCAATCGGTCAACACAGCCCCTCCTCATCCAAATACCTCTTAAATATGATATTTAAGTAATTCATATTTGGACTTTGTTGTACCTCTACCTCCACACTCAGTCCATTCCACAAATTCACTCCATAAACTGAAATGCACATTCAATTTCAATTTGACACCAGGACTTTGATAGGAAGAAAAAAGTTTGTCAGTGCTGTTTTAGTAGACCGATCAGAACATAACTTTAACGTTTGGTTTAACCACTTTAAACATGTCATTATAAGCAAAATATTTAGAAAATAGCAGATCTACAGTAACACGCATCATGAGCTTGTATCTGCTATTTATGAAAATAGGGCCTAAGTGGTTAAAAAAGTTTTCATTTCAACAACACAAACGGGGGAGAAAACTGATCCATGGTTAATCAGATATGCGAGAGACCGTCTGAGCACGAATGTGCATGCGTGTAATCTGTATGAGAGAGGATGGTGTGAAGAAAAGATAGAACTTTGGGTGGGTGGAGTTACAATGTTAGAGCAAAAAAATAAGTGTGCACTGTGTTGAGAAACCAAACCCTTGTTGCCCCTTGAATTTGTGTTTGATGAATGTGCCTAATATGGTTTTGTGATTTGTCAAGAAGTATATGTTGTACCATGTACTTATTCACTCAATAAAAAAAAAGTTTTTAAAGTTAGTCAGATATGATCACCATGCCACAATTTAACCCATTCAAACCGGGAAAGCATCTTTGTAATTTTTGATTTTAACCACTTTAACCGTTATTATATATTTTGGCTATTCAAAAATAGAAGATGTACAAGCTCATAGCGCGTCACTTCATGCCGCGCTACAAGCTTGTAGATCTGCTATTTTTGAGAAAACATTTTTAAATGTGCGCAAATCTTTGAATATATATATATCCTTTTAAAGCGAACATTTTAAACTCAAATGTTTGCATCTGGGCGTCCCTGGTACAAAATATTTTGAGATGGGGATCGGCGACCAAGTGCATTGAGCACCACTGATATAGCAACATAACGTTTTTCAGAAAACTGTTAGAATCGGCCTCAGGTCTTAATGGGTTAATGAATTCAGATTGGTCAACCAGGTGGTTCAGATGTCGTGAGTCTGTACTTACTGTATTGTTTTGATCTCCACAGGCTGATGCTCCAACCACGGGTCTAATACCAGAGAGTGATGCTGTAGGTGTTACTGTGGTGCTAATTACCTGCACGTACCGTGGCCAGGAGTTCATTCGCATCGGCTACTATGTCAACAATGAGTACACAGACCCTGAGCTGCGTGAAAACCCACCAATCAAACCTGACTACACACAGGTCAGAACCCAGAGTGTCTATGGACCCAATGTTTTATACACTTGTAAAAAAAGAATATATATAGGTTAGGTAAGCCTGACTTGAGTGTGGATATATGAGCTATTTACTTTTGAATGTGAAGATTTGTTGGCTTACATTTTACTATAAACATTTGACTTGGTACTATGTTTGATATTTTCCTTGCTGTCTGTCTTTTTCACCTTTCAGCTCCAGAGAAATATTTTGGCATCAAACCCACGTGTGACAAGATTTCACATAAACTGGGAAGGCTGTGCGGAACGAATGGAGGACTCTGAAAACGTGGACCCTGCCCCAAACTCCATGCTTCCTCCTTCCTGCCTCCCAGGCAAGGCTCCACCCCTGGGGCTAATGCCAGACAACTCCATGGACTGCTTATAGAGAGACTCCACTCCCTGTCTGATGGATGATCTTTCACAGCACTAACCTACGCCTTTTTTTTTCTTTTTCTTTTTTAAAGAATGCCCATGGATGGACATTCTAGTGCGGATGTACAGACAACTTTGCCTCACAGGTGCCCTTATTTCCCTGAAACTTGTTGTCAACAGTAAACATTCGGTTTGACTTCAGGGAACTGCTCCTTTGGGAAGAAGATAAACACCTTACTGGTACAAGTCATCAGTATGCATAGGGAGTTGGTTTTTACATGACTTATTGAACAATATTGATACAATAGGTTAACTTGCTTAAATTTCATGGAAGGGGGAAACACTGACTCAAAAATTCTGCTGAAAAAACAGAAAGCTGATGTGATTCAGCTTGCTTCCTTTTTGCGCCGCGGGTCATTTAAGAGGATTTAGGCATTGAAGTACATGTAAATGTAAAAAGAAAAACTAAAAAAAAAACTTGCTGTCCAAGAATTTGATAATCACCCACTGTATTCAGGTTCCTTTTTGCACTTAACATCATACTTTTTTCCTATATAGGTTATTGCTGGGACTTGGATGTGGTACTGTATATCTCTGTCTTCAATTGTTTTTGGTTTTTGTCTGCCCGTTTGTTTTCAAAATAAAGAAATATATTGTATGTGTGATGGCATATGCATATGACCTTGTGACATGGAGAATGGTAATGGTATCCCATAACGGTTAAAACGTAAGTTTGGGAGTGCCTGGTGGTTCAGCCAGTTAGTGCACAGACTATGCTTGTGAGTGCGAGGTGGCGGGTTCCAATTCGAACCCTGTGTTGTCTCACATGTCTCTCCTTTCTCCCGGACCTTGGTTTCCTGTCACTCTGCAATGACTTGTTATCTGAAATAAAGCATAAAAATGCCAACAAATACGTCAACAAGTTTGCATAGCATATAGAGCAGGAAACTAATTTGAAGGAGGAACAATCACGAGTGTCTTTGATCCAAAAAGGACTCTCGAATGTACATGTCCTTTTACAATTTAGCAGACGCTCTTAATCCAGAGCGATTTACAGTAAGCAAGGAAAACACGTGGCTAGGATGTCTACCACAGTACCATGCTACGCATGCACATACATTTCTGTTTTTATTAAGAGCAATTATAGGGGTTCCGGGTGGCCAGAGTTGGGTCAGATTACTTTGAAATGTCAGTTGAAACAATCACCACCCAATTACTCAATACAAACATGGACATTTTTTTAAAATAACTAATAATCCCTTGGATTAGAAACCAATTGTAATCTGATTACTTTGGAATACTTAACCCTGCCCTGAACTCTGTATGTCATATCATAGCTCTTCAGTGGCAAGCCCACTTTGTGGACCCCAGATCTGTGGATACCCCATTAAAGGGAAATGGTTCTATAAATCCCAATATTTTTAGCCAGATTTTAATTGGTAAGGCCAATTTAATATTCCTTTTGAAGGCATAAAAAGCACTTATTTTGATGTAACCGCTATTTACCCTGGGGAACACATTGAGACCACGGTCCTCACCTTTATTGAACACAAGTGATGAAGAGGAGGACTCGAGGAGAGGTGAAATCCCTTCTATTTTGAGACTAATTAGAATATCTGGGAATTAGCTTCACAATACACAGTGGAGTGAGAGAATCATCTGATTTACAACCCTTTATATCTAGCTTCCTGAAAGACCATTTTTGTGGTCTAACAATGAAAGGCAGCTTGTCTTTTGTGCTAGTATAGGCTAAACACCCTAATATTAAAATATGTAGGTTGAGATACCTTCATTGTATGTCTGTCACATTAGCCATGTGGCCAAATGTAATGTAATCAAGCTTCCTTGACAAATGTAACTGTAATCTAATTACATATTTTTCCAAATGTAATCTGATTACATAATCCAGATTATGTGTAGTCCATTTCTACTCGTGAACCTTGCTGATGCCTCAATCACTTGTTTTAATTCACAGACCACACTCAAGGCGAACGACGAGGGGCCGGGTTCAGGTGGAACTGGAACCTGACACCGGTCTCTGCCCTTGGTCTCCTGTCTTCTCTGCACTGATCCATCACAGAGACCGAGCTCGCGCAACGACAGCATCAAATGCCACACAATCAAATAGAGATTACAATAGCGTGTGCCAAAATTGGAAAACACGTAGTTCCCCACTCTTCCCCCCCCGACAAAACTGTGCGCGTGGCCCTTTAAATTTGGGCATTTCTTACTAAAAATAGCCCATCTTAACGTCACATCCAATCACAGATCAGTGGAGTGGTGGTGGGAGGGGTGGCAAGGTTCGAGCTTTGGCATTGAACACTTACTGCTCCCCAAATAATACCAGTGTGGTTCGAGAGCGGTATGATTCTGTTGTTTTATGCCATAACTAACGGTGTTGTGTTCAATGCAGTCAGTTAATCTGCGACAGGGCAGCTGGATGAACTGGGGAAAAGAAACATATTTTACTGGCATTAGACGTATTGGTTGATCTGCCATTGTAAGAGGCGGGCAGTGTTGCCAGATGTTGTGAGAGAAACAAGCAACCAGTTATATGAAAATAAGCCCAAAGGAGCTAGCCCTTCGCCCATTTAACATATACATTGGCTATTTGAAAATAGCAGATCTACAAGCTTGTAGATCTGCTATTCTAAAAAAAAAAAAACATTTGGGGGAGAAATTGAATATTTTAACAACACAAATCTTGTATGGGGATCCCTGGCATAACATATTTTCAGACGGGGGTCCACAGACAAATACATACAAATACAAAGTACCTTTGGGGTCCTTGACTTGAAAATGTTTGAGAACCACTGGTTTAAACAACATTAGGAAACAAGCCCAAATAAGCAACTACACTTTAGAAACAAGTAAAAAAAACGCAACCACCAATATTTACAAGCAATATCTCTTACTAAATAAAGTACATCAATCACTTACCAGAAAAACAAGCCGAAAGTAGCTTATAATAAGCGGACATGGCAACACTGGAGGCGGGATAAAGACCTTTTGACAGACAAATCACATCACTGCGATGATTGGACGGTGTAGCCGCACAGCCAGTCAACGGTCGTCTCTCGATGATTGACACACATGCGTTGACCAACCAGTAACGCTCCGAGGGGCGGGGCGACGTGTGGCTAGATGGCTGGAGTAGCTGGTTCGCTTGCTGTGGTTCTACGGATTAATGGAGGAGGGGGGCAGTAGCTGCTTTTAGACATTCAATACTAAGCTGTTCGCTCCCAACTAAACCGCTGGACGTGACGCCTTGGCTGACAAATAAAGGGATTTGGCTCTTCCATGTGAAATAACCCGGGGGATTAGAAACTAGACAGCAGTTTTGTGGTGACCCAGGTCTGAATTCATTGTAAAAAAAAAAAAAAAAAAAAGGCCTGGCTGCATAGGTTAGCACCTGGCTAACTTAGCCAAGTTGTGGACAGGCCACCAGGGTACACTACGACTGACTGACTGCTAGCTAACGGCTAGTAGACGCCAGGCTGCGGGCGTTAAAGGACCAAGGGTTCGACGTCGCAGATGGTGATCTGACCCAGACCTTGGGGGACATTGTGGACAAGTCAAGCCCAGCAAGCAGACACACAGAGGAAACCTCGATCTCCGTTGAACCAGCGCTGGGTTGGAGGATTTGCAGAAGCTAGCTATAGCTAACTAGAACTCAAATCTCTGGGATTTCTGCTACGCCGTTAGCCTTGCTAGCCTTATCCTAAACGGATACACATACAAATACATACGCCCACTTTGGCCGAGTTTATTTTTTTTTTACCCCAAAACTCTCCGAGGAAACGCATATATACATATATATATTTACGCCTGTGTGAGTCAATAATGATAGCTGTTAGCTAGTATAGCTTGCTACGGCGATAGCGTTAGCAGTTAGCAACCTCAAAAAGGTTGGCAAAGTTAAAAGTCTTGTCCAGAGCCCCGGAGAGAGAGACTCAACCATCAGCCTGCAATCATGGGCAACACGCCCACCGCCAAGAAGGGCAACGAGATGGAGAGTGGTGAGTGAATACTTCTACTCTTCTTGTCGTTACCTTTTTTATGTTAACACCTCAACCTGCAGCCAAAGAGCTGCTCAGATCACCCGTTTCATCACATAGAGAAAACATAATCACTGAATAATGTCCTGTTGCTTCTTACTTAACTTACTGCCCTTTATGCCTACTGGGGCACAAGGGTCAACACCTTGTTGTGGTCGGGGGGCTTAGTTGCGTGCCTCAGGGAACCCTAGAGCAGTACCTTTTCAAGGACCCCCATAACTCTTGAGAGTGTACAAATGGAGCCTCACGGGCCCATTTGGTTTCATTTGTACACACACTCAGAGTTACAGCTCTATAATGGTCCATTTGGACCACCCTCAAGGAATGCCGAAGGTCCCTCAACCCACTTTTGGTTCCATTTGTTCACTTTAGTTACAGACCTGTAGTAGTAGTCCATTTAGAACCCCCTCAAGGAGACCATGGACCCCACTTTGAGAACCACTGCCCTAGAGAAATGCCAGCGGGAGCACAGTCTCCTGGTAGGGTCACCAAAGAGAGGGGGTCGAAGGGTGCCTTGTCGCCTGACCAAGAGCAATGCCCTGGTCCTCTGGGCTGTTGTGTACAGGGCTAACAAATCCAGGACTGTAAAAACAAAGCAACAGCCTAGATACAGTAGAACACCCCGGCCCAGATACTCTACACATCGACTGTACTGTCTGTATACACTGTACAACCCTGAGTGGTACAGTAATGTAACTCTGAGCGCGTACACAATGTAACCAAATGAGTCAGGTTAACAAGGGTGAATTAGATTTGTACAGCCTCTCTTAGAGTCACAAGTGGATCAATATTAACGCTGAGGATTTTACTGTGTATGCTTACACCTGGTACACTTTAGTGACTCCATAATGGGTGTCCTCACTGGCAGATCTAGAGAATTCTCCAAGCGAAGCACCCTCATGTCATTCAGCCTCACACACAAGTGCAATGTTAGCAACTTAATCTGGCTTCCCTCAAGTTTGGCGTGCCGTCACATTCCAGAACCGTGTTCGGTTCTTAACTGATTCTGTCCAGTGGCTCTTGATGAAACGCCTCTGTTGTTTTCCAAGAGATGCAGGTGATGGTGACATGTAATTTCACTCATCTTTTTGAATCTGATGTTTCATATTTTTTTCCCCAAACGTTTTTAACCAATTGCCTTTATGTACATTGGAATACTAAATAAGTGCCGTATACAACATTATCCCTTATGTGGCATCTATTAAGGATTCAAGAAGTACCAAATTAAGTCAATACTTGTTGTTTTTTTGTTTATAAAATGCAAGCACACTGAGACTTAAAGTCACTGTGCCCCACTCTGCTATCCTTAACCAACGGGGAGAGCTCAACATTTTCTTTGCAGGAAGTTTATATAATTGACTCGGTACTCATGAGAACCTTAATGTAATGTGGTCATGAGTCTTGAGTCCCACACACTGTGTTTGACAGTAATTGAAGAGAGGGGGGTTGGTTGTTATCCAGAGTAGGAAAAAGCCACTAGGGCGGGGTCATATGATGCAGGCAGTGTGATCCTCTTCAGGCAGAACCTTGAAGTCGAGGAGTCTCTTGAACATCATGTGATGAGCAGCATTTAGAACAAGAGTGCGTGTGTGTGTGTGTGTGTGTGTCTGCGCGTGCGTTCGTCTGATTCCCAGACCATCCTTGCTCTGGGCCACTGCTGCCCCCCATAACTTTGTTTTTATTATTGTCATTATTATTATTATTACAGTTCCACCTCTTTCCGCTGCTCTCTAAGGTTTCCATTATCTCACAAGCTCTGTCGGTCGCCATAAGATGTCCCTGTCATGATTACATTAACACCTCTGTGTTGTCGAAATATTTATGAATCACTTATTACAAGTATACAAATTTAAGTGCATTTGATATGCAAATACTAAATACTACAATAGTAATGTAATCCGTGCATTTCTTTTTTTTTAGTATAGTGATGTTTTGTATCAAGGGAATTATTTATATTTTCTACTTACTTTCTATGGGCAAGGAGGGACACTTGTTTTCCTTCTTAGGGTAACTACTGAAGGAGAGATCTTTTTGCTCTTACTATTCCGTCACAAATGCTCCGTACTCTTAACCCAGCATTCCCAAACCCTCTCTATCCTTGACTCACGGACCAGCCGTCACCCTCTATGACCTAGAGCAGTGGTTCTCAAACTTCCACATTTCAAGGACCCAACCTTAACTCCGACAGTATACAAATGGAACCAAATGGACCCATTTGTATACTGTCAGACTTGTATACTGTTGTATACTGTCAGACTTGTTACAGACTTGTAAGGGGTCAATTTAGACCCCCCCTAACGGAACCCTGAGAGTCCCTGGACCCCACTTTTGAGTACCACTGACCTGAGGGTGACTGCTGCTGGCCCCCCGAGCAGGTTTGGGAGGACACTGTTATTATTTTCAGTGTTGGGTACTAGTAACATGTATTTGGGATTACATAATCGGATGGCCTGAAATAAGTAACTATAGTATAATCAGCCCAGATTGCATTTGGAAAAAAAGGTGTAATTCGATTATAGTTAACATTCTTTTGATTCCATCTATGGTAATAATTTTCAACTCCCGCCCCCCCGAGAGCTCAGCTGCAGGACAGTCTGTTCCCCCTTTTTCTCAATGCAGATCGCCACCGTCCATCTGAGCCGCTGTCCAGTCCACCCGCCGCTGCCCAGACAGATAAATATTACATAGCCTCTCTGTGAAGCCTCTCCAGAGGTGAAAGACAGCCTACGTACTAACTACCTACAGGATCACTGGGGGGGGGGGGGGGGGGGTGTTGTTGGTGATTATGGGGTAAACAATGCACTCATGAAAAGTGCATCTGCCCTGTAAGGCCCGCAGTTGCAAAGTAGAGTCGACCACAGTGGGTCCTATTGTTTATCCTCACAAAGTAATGCTTATTGGATAAATGTGTTTTATTTGCATTGGACATTTTTTGTGACAGTCTTTTTTTTTTTGTAATAAGGTGCAATTTGTAATGTTTTGATATTGAGATATCATTAGATTCCATTTTTTGTAATCCGAGGGATTACGCCAGGAATGACATTCAGTAACTGTATTGCTTGTTTTCAAAGTAAATCTGATCTCTGGTGGTTATGTTTTCATCCATAATAACACTCCGAAACGCTCAAGTGTGTTAAGATCTGAACAGGTATCTGTGAAATGAGCCTCGTCTCCTTGTTGCTGGTGGAGTGTGGGTGTGAAGAGTGGCCTTCAGTCTGACTGTAATGTTAACCCCTGGCTGGGTAACAAGGCCAGACGAGCTCTCAGTTACTTGTCACTGCCCAGCGCTTAGTTTTTTAAGTGCTCTGGCATTAACCCATTCAAACCGGCAACGCATCTGTGTAACCACGTTATCCATATTTTATACTTTGGCTATTCAAAAATAGCAGATCTACAAGCTCATAGCGCGGCACAGAGTGCCGCGCTATGAGCTTGTAGATTTTCTTTTTTTTTTAATCTAAACATTTGTGCAAATATTGAACCAAATATTGAACCCATTGAATATGTTTTAAAGGGAAAATTCTTGACTCAAATCTTTGCTTCTGGGGGAGTCCCTGGAACAAAATATTGTGAGATGGCAGTCGGGGGGGCCAAATGCATATCATTTTTGGGGTCCTTGACATTAAAAAGTTTGAGCACCACTGATAATATAGCAACATACGTTTTTCAGAAAACTGTCAGGATTTGGAAGACATTTGTAGACTCGGAACCTCAGGTCTAAATGGGTTAATGGGAAATGGGACGATTATCAGGCTATAAGCAGGCACAGAGGAGGTCCTAGCGGCTGGAGGTTTGTTCACATGCCACACTCCACACATCCTTATCAGCTTGATCACTGGGGCGCCCGCCCTGATCCCCAGAGACAGGTGCAGATTCAGACCAGGGGTCCCGAGGCCCACACCCGTGAGCACTTCTTTTCCACACAGCAAGCCAGAGAGAAAGGACAGTCACACAGTATGGCAGGTCGCTCTAGAGGGACGGCAGATAGTTAAGTCTTCGGCCGGGCTCAGGTGCACAGGGACCGTCGCTCCTGTACTTCCCCTGTCCAGAGCGGAGAAATGGAGGGCTGGTGCAGTGGTGCGGAGAACTGAGATCAGGCCCACAGGAAGGAGCAGGGCGGACAGACGGTGTGAGCTGCAGCAGGAAGTGGAGGAGCAGGGAAGGTCCAGCCCTGTCCTGGCTTTTGCACAGAGTCGGGCTTCGTCTCCCCTGCACAATAAACTCAGCCCAGCTAATCCGGGAGAATCTCAAACAGCCTTGGTGCTCAGAACAGAAGACTCAATTAGTATTCTGGATTTCCTAGTAGTGGCTAGAGCTCCCATCGACTTCCCGCAGCGTTGGGACGAACGCCACGTGTCTGCTGCCTACCTCCAGCCCTGCATCATGTCTGTTCTGACCAGGCTGGCAGAGAGGCTGTTTCAGCGAGCAGGGCCCTGTCTGGGGGACACAGGCAGTGGAGATGGGAGGCATTGCCAGCTACAGGAGGAGCTAGAGGCCTGCTGCTGGAGTGAGTTTTCAGCCTGGAACTGGACAAGAGCAGGGGGTGGAGCCCTGGTCTGGCCCACGCTGAGACCCAATGGTTTAGCTGGTGTGAGCATGAGTTCAGGTTGTTTGTCGGATAGGCAGCGCAGACAATTCAACATTTCTATTCTAGTTGGTGCATGTCACTAGATTAATCTCGTGACTTGGGGCCGGTGAGTGAATGTGTAGCTGTTGTGTCTGACTCTGTGCAACTGTGAAAAGTTTGCACATTTGATAAAAGAGAAGGTTGCTTTTGATGCACTGTCGTTCATATTCACAACTTTTGGTTGAACTGGTGTTTGTGTCCAGCAGCACATGTATATTCATTACATGCACACACACACACACACACACACACACACACACACACACACACACACCATTCTATTAGCCTGTTCTCTTGCCTGTTGTTGTCTAGTTACAACACATTTCCAAGGAAGCCATTTGTTATGTGCTGTGGAAGTGTGTGTCAGGACAGAGTCCATTGCATGACCCTATCTGCATTTACAGTAGTAAAGTGTTCATCTGTCTGTGTAATAATAAATGTTCCCCTGAAACACATTGTTGATCATTGTTTGGTTGACAATCATTTTCATAGTCAAATTCAACTTAGCTCACTAGTCTCCAGAAATGCTTTCCTGTGTCTAATATACACATGGCTGCCAAATAACTTTGAAATCCTTATCCAAATGCAGTCAGTTCCCATCAGATCTGAGCAAGGAGGGCTGCCAGAGGGGGGCCAAGGGGCCGATTGGAAAGGAGAGGGGGGGAAAAAGATTTAATTTCAATTCATAACATTGTACCAGTTTAACCACTTGTCAACCCAGTGTTTTCAGAACGTTTTCAAGAATAGCAAATAGCAGATCTACAAGCTCATTTGTTGAGCTTGTAGATATTTTCACAATTTTGTTTTAAGTTATTTCTTTAAGCCATTTTACAATAAGGGTGCTGCAGCCAGAGGCTATGGCTATTTGGGTCTGGGAAGTGAACCCCTGAATTTGCCTACACCAGTTCCTATGTTTTCCTAGTCACATAATGAAGTGGCAATGGTGTCAAAGTGCAACTTTTGCTCTTTGTTGCGCGTAACCAGCTGATCATTGATCCCTGCCTACTGATACGCCTGGCGTCTAAATTAATTCAATGAATGAGCTAAAATTGGAAATTTAAAGGTGTAGTTCACCCCTAAATTTACTTTTTTTAAATCAATTACCGTACTCGCCCCAGATTTTTTTTGTTGCATATCCTGATCCAATATTCCAATATTTGATGAATTGAAGTAAATAGGTGGCCAAGTTTAACAAGAGTAAAACTATATTATATTAAACATTTGCTTATAATCTCCTCAGTGCAGTCCTTCTTAGATTACACTGTGGAGACATTATCTTTTATATAGTTTTGCCACTTCAGACTTTTAGCACTGTCCTTCATGTTGGGCCGGTATCATTCAGGATTGTTTTTTAAAAGCAGTAGGCGTAGGTTGCGCTGGTTTTCTCTGCTGTTCTTCTGGCCCATATATTGCATTGCTACGCGTTGTGAGCTTGTAGATCTGCTATTTTTGGCAAATCTTTTTTTTATCAAGATAAACGATAACAATATTTGTCCCATCCCTAAAAATGTACCCAGACATATCAGTAGGGCTGAGATCTCTGATCTACATGATGAGACTACCCCGTACCCAGCCTCCATTCGATAAATAAGAGAGGGGTTCCTTTTCCTGGACACAGGTTGGCTTATGTAATAAGAGCTGGTTTGTATTCGTGTCGTCTGGCTCTTCCTAACTCCACTGAAAGGGATATTATTATATTATAATATGCTGATCACAGCTCAATGTTGTCGGAATACAGTCGACTCCAATAATGTACTCTTACAAGGTGAGATGACACCGTATAGATATGGTCCTAGCCTTGATACAAGACTGTCATATATTATATATTCAAAATAGTGTTTGCACTGTCTCCCTTTTTTGGTCCGTACATCTACATAAACGTTCAGATTTCAGATATGAAGTGCTTACCCCGTGGCCACGGATGTTACAATTATGTACAGCCCCTCAGAAGTACCCGTATAATCCGCATTGTTCAATAAAAAGCATTTTAATCCGATCAGTGGCCATTTTCTCTGTATGCTTTCAACTACGTTCAACACCTCCCAACTCCCTATCTGTTGGGAGGTGTATTGTCTGAGTTATGCATTATAACTGTATGAGAAAATGGCCACAGACCGGATTAAAATGTTTTTTATTAAACAATATGGAATATACAGGCACTTCTGAGGGGCCACACTTCATATTTCAAATCTGAACGTTAATGTAGATGTACGGACCAAAAAGGGAGAGGGTGCAAACACTATTTAGAAAAATGTCCAAGACTGTCATATCATTATAATTGTGATCCAAGGCTAGGTATGGTCCCAAATATGCCTTAAACATTGATTTCCTTTGGACTCTCACATCAACAGGCATTTTTAGGAATAGAGTAGAACCACTTTTAATTAACCATTGCTTACTAACTGATCCTCGGTAACCTGTACTGTACCATATTTGGTCAATTGTCCAATCTTTAGTTTACACACACACACACACACTAACTTCGGAATCAGATCTTACGTGCAATCTGTCAAGGGGTGCAAGGGGTCTCGGGTTAATATTGAACCATACGCCATCCATGATTCAATACTTGTAAATTGCATATTTACTATTTTGCACACATTTCTTCTGCCAAAATGGCTCTGTCACTGGAGAAAACCCCTCACTGCAAGTGAATCCAACAGTGCCCCACACGTTTTGAGCTTGTAATGTAGATCATCTCATCTTTGGCAAAAAACACATCAGATTAATAAATGAGCATAATTATTTATTACCCATAAAATAACATGGAAAATAAAGTATTCCATGACAGCAGAAAGTGGACACGACTTGTGTTGTAAGCATAACATTTTAAATCATTCTACAGAGATTAAAACAACCAAAAACAAGTTTTGTTGCCGTAAAGTGAAGGTTGTCTTTGTGACAGTCCCTCCGCACGGTGAAGTTGGTGACACACACACACACACACACACTCAATTTGATTCTGGTCCTAGTGTGTGGCAGAGAGAATATGCCATCTGAACATGGTACTTTTATCCAAAATTCAGATTGGATGGTAATACTAATGAGAGGATGTTTTGGAAGCATTGATGCTTCTTGTTGATCTCTGGACTGGAGTCTAGTTGAGTTGACTTAGACCTAGTTTTCCATAGGACTCCCTCTCTGGGTTGGATAAATATAACATATGTAGTAGTGTTTTGGTGACACTCCGCATGCCCCTGTTTAGATCAATATATAGTGTGTGTGTGTGTGTGTGTGTGTGTGTGTGTGTGTTGACAGTAGAGAGAACAGGAGAGAGTACTCTGTGTGCAGAATAAATATTGATACAAAACCAAGCGAGGGGTCCGATTGATCTGTGTGAGTGTAACGGGAGCAGCGCTGCTGTCGGAGCTATGTTTGACCACACAACGGCAGTGGTTGGATGCTGCCTTCTGAGCTCTGGCACAGCAAGCGGTAGTCACAGGACGGGAGTAAAAACGCCCCGCCGCTGATGAAATAAGGACCTTTTTTTTTTTGCGGATGAAAAGAACAGCCGGCCTGACAGGGTTGCTCTCGGCAGAGTGGGGGGGAGGGGGGGACGTAGGTCATGAGTCAGTTGCTGTGACCGAGAGGCCGAAGAAGAAGAAGGTAAACGGGGAGTCTTTGCTGGGCTAATGTGTGACAGAAGGAGCTCCAGGAGGCATGCAGGGAAGAGGGAGTCATCCTCGCGGTCCAGCGAACCAGGATCGCGCTTGGCAGAGGCTGCAGCACCAGAGGTGCCCATAGTCCTTCCAGATGGTAGGTGGGAGAGTGGAGACATGGAGGCTTCAAGGTAGTCGGGGCCCCCCCCCCCCAACTCTCAGTTGTCCCGGAAGCAAAGCCTCCTAAATCTACCAAAAGGATACCCCTCTATCTTTGAGAATTTCTCTTAAGCCAGCTGTTGATGCAACAATCAAGGCCCAAGCTAGGTTTTTATAAGGGCAGACATCAGCTTCTTCTGACTGGCCGTAATTATGTGAACAATACATAATATGCTGCACCAGCTATGCTTAATTCCCTGGTGGAAGTGGAGATTGAGCAACTTTCCTGGGAAATGTTTTTTCCCCTGTTGGCCTGTCTGCTCTCACTATGGGAGCAACGTGGCTGTAGACATGTTTATGCGAACTTTGGTCTTTGCCGTTATGGCACGCCTTCTCCCATCCTTTTGTCGGAGCTGCTGGTCTCTGGAGAATTGGCAGGAAATCGCATTAGCTAGATCTGTATTAAGCTTTTGTGTTGAGTTGTATTCTTGTGCTCTGTGTATGATTCCTATAATTTTTTAGAGACATACTAAATGGAATATAAACGCTATGTCTTTTTTGTCTCCCTCGTCCATCTGTTACAATTTAATATGATATACTCCATACTAATACTCTTTTTGACAGTTAGCTGGCTGAATTCAGGCGATGCTGTAGGGCAGGCTATTGTTGTGTATCTATGGCCCATTCGGAAACACGTTACACATACTGCTGCAGTAACATTACACCATGACCACATAGTCTGTCCCCCCCCTCCCCCACTATTTTTGAATAAAAAATATGTCAGACTTGAAGACAGATTCCTTGACCCATTTAGACCTGGAACCCCTATACGTAACAATACCTTTCAATCCGGGAACCCCTTTTGGGGGTGTTGTTGCTATGTACCGTATATAGTAACAAACATTTTATGTACGTTTTTCAGAAAACTTTGGTCAGGATTTAGAAGGCGGCCTCAGGTCTAAACAGGTTACGTTAGAATAGAAGTACATTTATCACTCTGTTGACCGGCCAAAAATGATTCTGGCTTTTTTATCTTGGTCTGACATGACTGAAACCTTTTCCTAAATGGGGTGCATTAACTGCATAGCGTAGCTGATTGAGACCTGTGCGCTCCTGATACAGAAAGCATGTTTTTTTTTATGATGACCTTGCTTGGCGTTCACCGAAAGAGTATTTTTGGCACCACAATAAACTGATAGTGGGTCAGTGAAGTTGGGTCTTTTGCTGGTGTGCTTGTCCAGTAGTTTCCACCACAGCACCCTCCACCATTTTAAGTGGTGGAAAAGGCAGCGCTAGCTGGTGTCAACTGGCATCCATAGTAGCAGTAACACACACACACACAGCAAAGCAGGAATGAGGAAGGTGTGATTATCTACATGTTCCCACAGACTGTGATTAGCCTCATAAAGATAAGAGTGAGTGAGAAAAGTGAACTTGTGCATATGATGCCACATGTGCATATTAGAGCGTGACCTTGATTTTGTTGAGTTCTAGCCCACCAATTACCGATGTTTTGACTGATATTTCATTAAAAAAAAAAAAAAATCAATTCTAACCAATTTGAACAAGTTGGAGGTGATTTTAAAGTTAGTCAAAAATGGGAAATTTTTAATTGGCAGATATACAAGCTCCCGACACGTTGTGAGCTTGTAGATCTGCGATTTTTCATTTGAAATTATTAAAAAAAGAAAAGAAATACCACCCATAATGACATGCCCAAAATAGCAAAGCCGGGTTGAAAGTGTTAAGAAAGAAATCAGGACACATTGGCTGTATAATTGCCAATGTGTCAAATAAGTCAAATAATGGCTGATACTGTATATTGGTCAGGCTCTAGTGTGTATGCGTCTGCTTCTGTGTATTAGGCCTTAGGCCTATATGTACATTATATGCCAGGCAAGCCATTAACTGGGCTCACAGTCACACCAGTGCCAATAACTGCCTAAATGTTTGTAGCCTTACACAAAATTTGCTTTTTTCTCCTGTACAGGCACGCTTGCCCTGAGTTAAGCTTAGGGCTAGTAGCTAGCTGTTCACAGCAGGCTAGTCTTTGTCTAGCCTAGACTTAACTGAGCGGTATTAGAATTTTCCTATTCTTAGGTTTGTCCCGCCCCCGGACTAAGAATGTACTATGTGAAAAGCCTGACAGTGCTCTTCACGGCACTTACTTTCATCCATTCACACATTTAGGCCCATTTTATTGATTATTTATACATTGCACTGTCAATGGTAGCAGAACCAGTTGGTCTATCGGTCTATAAACAGCAGTGAAAATTGGACCAGACACAGTAAAAGGAGAATCTGGGGAAGGCAGGTTGTCATAGGCGCGCACGCACACGCACGTTAAGAATAAGCTCATTATTTTTCTCACATAATGTTGTTGAATATTTGTTGTGGTCTTTTATGGGACATGAGGATATGTAGCCATTATGTATGTCTGTACAGCTTATATCTGGTGCCAGGTGGTTGTAGTAATGCACTGTAATTCATTTGAATTTTGTTCTTTTACAGTGAAGGAGTTTCTTGCCAAAGCCAAAGAGGATTTCCTCAAGAAATGGGAGAATCCAGCACAGGTATGTGAAAGATTGTAATTATAGGTCAAGTGCTGCTGTGTACATTATTTAGATGCTATATCGTGGGTTGCTTGTCTACAGATAATAAATATGTTGTTTAGATAGAATGTTATTTAGAGAGATGTTAGGTTTTGATATCCACCTGCTACTGACTAGAGTTCAACATGTCCAAATTTCATTTTTATTTGAGAGAGCACATGCCCCCTCTGCTGGACATCTATGGAATATTATTTATTTGCTTAGTAGTACACATCTAATGTTGGGACATGGAAACAAATGCAGACTAATCCACAATGAAATCTTGGATACCTGTCAGCAATCTAAATGCCTTTATTGACATGGTACACTTCTATTTGAAGAAGTGTTGTGTACGTAAGGCCCAATGTAAAGTTAAGCATGCAGGAAGACTTGTTTATTTATCTTAGGTTTCTTTACTTACTAACATGCTCTTCTGCCCTCCAGCAAACGGCGGCATTGGACCAATTTGAGCGCCTCAAGACCCTAGGCACTGGTTCATTTGGTCGAGTCATGTTGGTCAAGCACAAAGAAACAGGCCAACATTTTGCCATGAAAATACTTGACAAACAGAAGGTAAACAGCTATGAGAAGTGGGCTACATAATGTCAATACACATGAACACCAGAATTCTTTTTCTTTTACTGAGAGAACAGTATTTCAGGCATGAATAAGGCCTGAATTGTAACTCCCACCGTACCTTTTTGTACTACAATGACATTATTATCAACACCAGATTAGACAGTTTTTATATCCATTCACTGGCACTCAATAATCTTCTCTACTGGTCACGGCTCACTCCACTGAGACACACAGCTCCATGACATCACTCCAGAGCAAAGTTTTCCATTTCAAATAAACATGTGATGCAAAACTGGGGTATGAACAAGTAGACAAGACAACAACCTTTTCTCCTTGATAAAATAATTGAGATCTATGGGGCACTAGTCTGCCCCAACGCTCCTGATTTCGTGTATAGAGGGGCGGGTGTATAGAGCCGGCGAGAGATTGCGCATGATCCCATTGGTTCACCGATCTGTCCGTCAACCCCCGCCCCGTTAACACAACATTACGAGCGACGCCCACTGCACTCTGGTTGGTTGGGAAATGAAACACTTCCTCATACCCAGTACAGGCTATGGTTGGGCCAGGCTTTTATTTTTTAGCTAAACTAAACAATAAAAGCCTGGAGATCGAGGCTAATGGGGCACCGATTGCCGAGTAGTTAAGGCACATACCACTTACTGTAGGCTCTGATGCAGCCTGACCGTGAGTCCCAGGTTCGATTCCCGAGCCGACAGACCTTTGCTGCGCATCGCTCCCCAACTCTCTCAATCTACACTGTTCTATTGAAATAAAGGCAGAAATGCCCCCAAAATATCAAAAAATATAAACAGAACTAGACTTTGGACCCACAGAAAAATGTAGTGACAATGTCCACCATACACTTAATGTTTCATTTTATAGCCGTGGATATCGGTTGTGAAGCAGAAGGGATGCTCTCGTCTCCCAGAAAGCCATCCCATGCCTGTATTGGTTACAGGGTGCCATTGAGAAATTATGATGTGAATAGTAACGGAATTTGAATCGCAAGATCGTTTCAATGGTAATGTTCACACAAACTTGGCCTCTAACGGCTAAATTGGGGAGAAAAGATAAAAATAGTTTATAAAAAAACTTTGAACTCCTGTAGTGTAATCAGGCGAAGCCAATTTGTCACCTCTGTTGCATCTGTCTTGGTTCCCCCAGGTGGTGAAGCTGAAGCAAATAGAACACACTTTGAATGAGAAACGCATCCTTCAAGCTGTCAGCTTTCCCTTCCTGGTGCGCTTGGAGCACTCGTTCAAGGTATGAATCGAGCATGGAGCAATGCTCACCATTATACAAATTACAATCTGTATTTCAACCTCCACCTGTGCGTTTGAATAATGCCCAATTTATGCTACGTCAGCAATCTGCAAGCTCACAATGCGACGAGTTGTGAGTCTGCGTGTAGATCTGCGATTTTCTATGTGCGACGAAGTACGCTTCTGAAGCCTGTTGAAATGTTTTCCATCTCTCCTTTCTCTTTTTCCCTCTGCAGGACAACACTAATCTCTACATGATAATGGAGTATGTACCTGGTGGAGAGATGTTTTCACACCTAAGGAGAATCGGCAGATTCAGGTGCGTAAGAGCACGTCGGTATTCTCCGTGCATACCTCAGCGTTCAACCGTGGCTGACAGTAAATGTTGTGAACCACCCTGTCCCCATGGATTAAAGTTCTCAGTCACCACGACTGATTTCTGTTATTTGGATTCCATAGAAGTCAGCATGTCTTCTTGGGATATTTCATAAAAGCAAAGGTTAAAGCTTCACTCTTATTTCTTCACCTGGCTGGCAGTATGTAGAACAGCACGAACAATATAACTAAAACATCATCATTTTACATATTATTCTGTTCATTGTTAAAAAACAGCGCTATTGTGGGGGGCTCCTTTCACACTGTTTTACAAATCGCATATTAGGACCGTACAAGGATTGAGAGTCGTGAGATTTTATTTTTGCTTTAATCGATGTGTCCCTGTGTCTTTGCAGTGAACCACACGCTCGCTTCTACGCAGCCCAGATCGTGCTGACCTTTGAATACCTTCACTCGCTGGATCTCATCTACAGAGACCTCAAACCAGAGAATCTGCTCATTGACCAGCAGGGCTACATACAGGTATGGCACTTTGCATTTAGGTTTTCTTTTCAGAATGTTCAGGTATTGCATTTGGGAAATAAGTTCAGCTATTTCAGACCTATATAAAAAAATATATATAATATATATATAATCTTCCTCATACATACCCGTAATGCTTGGACCCACAGAGAATTCAGGCTCAAGTATTGCCTGGAATGAGGTGCTAACATGTTTCATAAACAGTCCAATAGGGTGTATTTAAGCATCTCCGAAAAACTAATCGGAGTGTACCATATTCGTTCATGAAATCAGAACACATTTTAATGTACTTATTTTGCAACGTTTTGTTTTGCTCTCCACTCTCCACCAATGTTTTGTTTCTTTGATATACCCTGTTGGACTAAATGATCTTCGTAACCACCAAATCTGAAATATGTCAAGATGTAAAGCAGGTGCGCTTCCTCTGATTGCCTACTTGGCTGTGGGTGCTCAGCTACAGTCAATACTTAGAAGAGAAGAACACACCAGATGAATATGCTGCTTCAGCACCTCTTCATTTATAAAGCACTGGTTGGAAAATTACCACCATACTAGTGATGTGCGGGTCGGGTTTTTTCATGACCCGCCCCGCCCCAACCCGCGACGGAACGCGACCCGCCTCAACCCGCCCCGCGAACCCATATATAAATCTATGGCTCAACCCGCCCCGCGACCCGCGGTGGGAATATATATATATATTATATAGCGCTCTTTTAAGTACCCAAAGTCCCTTTAAATGTCTACAGTAGCACAACATTGTCATGGGCTGAATAAACAAGCATGTTGGTCAAAATAGGTTTTTTTTTTTTTTTTTTCGTGGAGAGCGGCTGACCCGCTCACCCTCAGCCCGCATAATTTTCTCTGAAATCCTGACTCGACCTACCCGCACCGCGGGTTGACCCGCGGGTCCCGCGGGTTACGGGTCGACCCGCTCATCACTACACCATACTGTATATTTCATCCATGTTAGGTCAGAACCCTACTCGCTCTAGCGACTGGCTAGTCCTTCTTGTTCCTTTTGCCAAATCTGAACTGGTAAAGACTGCTTTCAGCATTGGTGCACCTGGTTCTTGGAACCTCTTGCAACAAGATCTTAAACTAAATACTGTAGCATCTATTAGCCATTTTAGGAATCTACTTAATAACCATTACCTGTATGCAACTGTTTTAACTGATTGCTGTCAACATGCTACTGTTTTAACTGATTGTTATCAACAATATTGTCTTTCTTTGTTATGTTATTTATATGTGTAATCTCATCATCATTGTTAATGAGGGTCTCCCTCAATGATCTCTCTGAGAATTTTAAATAAAGGTTGAATGAATGAATGAAGTAGTGACAATGATACAAAATGTGAACCTGAGCTAAAAGTATTACATTTCTGTGCTGCTATTTCCACTCATCTGTGTTTTGTTTTGTTTTTTCTACCCGATTCAGAATTACTTTTTATTGCCATGTATGTTTGCAAATACAAGTAATTTGGTTGGTGTGTTCCAGGTAACAGACTTTGGATTTGCAAAAAGAGTGAAGGGCCGGACCTGGACGCTGTGTGGCACCCCAGAATACCTGGCTCCAGAAATCATCCTTAGCAAAGTAAGCACTGACCTCTGATTGAGTCTCAAGAGGCTCAACTTGTCGAATCGCAAGCGACAAGTTGCAATGCAAATGGCTTGTCACACAAACGCAAACATGTTGCACACATCAATCTCTAGTTGTAACGTTATATGCATCAACATGTTGTATAATATACAGTATATATATGTATAATATAATTGGTTACGGTGCTATGGAAACGGTTACTATCTCCACTTGTCACCTTGATGGGGACTGTCCAGGTTTAGAATGTCGCAAACCACAGTTTTTGGTATTCTGTTGCAAGTAGCAACTCGACTCGTCTTGACAAGCAATGGTTTTGTCTTGTCTTGAATATTTGTTCTAAACTAAGTTTAGAGCCTGATGTAGAATTTAAACCTGTTGCACCATTAGGGCTGTCAAAATTGGCCAAGAATGACGTGGATTATTCCTTCTAAAAAAGCACATGGGTTTGAACTAGGCCTGTCAAATAAATGATCAAACATCAATTAATCGTCGACTTTGGAGGAAGAATGCACAAGCGATTGTAAACTATATATTCGACACGGTATATTCGATGAATAGGTGTGGCTACCCCTCAATGTTTTACAATGTCAATTCAGCCAAAGTGGTGTGCGCTGACTGTCTTTGATACACCGCCTTGTTGCCTACGTTTTGCATGCACACCACGGACACATCAGCCATAATGGCTGAAAAACGGCAACGCGTTCCCCAAGATTCAATCGATGTGATGATTCTTCTGGTGTCCGGTGTGAATGAACATTACAAAAGACTGGGGACTGTTGTTGAATTATTTGCTCTGTGTACTATCTGGGCGTAGCTCTACGCCTGGGTGTGAATCTTAAGTCATCCGTGTACGCTGTAGGTATAAATTGGGATTTTCTGACTAGTTTCCAAGGTGACAATTTATTAAATAAAAAGCGATCTCAACTGCAGTATGGTGTATCTAATTTACAGACTTCATGACCAACAGGCTTTCAGACTAGAGAGATAAAGAGCTCATTATCCCCTCGAAAGGCTTAAACCAAATCGTTGATAATGAACTAGCACTGATGGTTAAATGTTTAATGCCGGGTACTCTGCCTGGCCTTCAGCCAAAGAACATAGAGAAAAAGATACCAACTAGTCTTGGGTAAAAGAAAACACAATCTGGATGGTAGAGAAAGAAATTCAGAGAGTGGAGATGGAAGTCTTGCAGGTCAAGAAGGAGAGCTGTGAATTGGATGAAGCTTAAACTTAGACAATTATTAACATTGTTTACATTGGTAGCAACCTATAATAGAAGTGCTAGAAATTTGCATCTTCTATGCTGGACAATGCGGACATAGTGGTGACTAGTGGTACACTTTTGATTGTGCAACATGTGTACATTTGAATGTAGCTAAGCCTAAGGATGTACGGCTTCATGTCGAGCTGGTGCAGCCGGCCTCAGGGCTTTTTGTCTAAAGTGATGAGGTTTTACTTAACCCATTAAGGCCTGAGGCCCATTCTACAAAATGTCTTCTATATCATTTTCTTCTAAAACAGTTTTTTTTTAAAACTTATGTTGCTATATCAGTGGGTCTAAAACTTTTTCATGTCAAGGACCCCCAAAATTATATGTATTTGGCCGCGGACCCCCATCTCAAAATATTTTTGTTCCAGGAACCTCCAGAAGCAAAGATTTGAGTTACAAGTGTTTGCTTTAAAAATATATATATTCACATTTTCACTATTTTTCAAAAATAGCAGATCTACAAGCTCGTAGTGCGGCACTCGGTGCCGCGCTATGAGCTTGTATATCTGCTATTTTTGAACAGCCAAAGAAATCTAAAATGACACAGATGCGTTCCCGGTCCTAATGGGTTAACCACAAAGGAATTATTAGCATTGTTTTTATTCATGGCATGACGTGAGCTATGTAACTGTGGTTCTGCTGCATTCTAATGTTGATGAGTTACTGGCTGTGTCTCATGTGAGGCTCCCTCTCTCCTTTCCCCTCCGTCTCCCAGGGTTATAATAAGGCAGTGGACTGGTGGGCTCTAGGTGTGTTGATTTATGAAATGGCTGCTGGCTACCCTCCCTTCTTCGCAGACCAGCCTATTCAGATTTACGAGAAGATTGTATCAGGGAAGGTGAGTTTGCAGAGGGGTTTAGAGAAATATCCCTTTTTTCATATTCAAACTTCATTTTAAGGCAGAGGTTTGATTATTAAAGTCCAATGCACTAGCGTCAGTTCCTCTGGTCCCCTTCATAGGAACAGCCTCTCTCACACCTTACTTGGACGATCAGATTCCCCACATGATCCATTTTAAGCACTTAAAATGTATACCTTGTTAACCGGATTCCCATGAACTCTATACTAGGCCCCTTCCTGTTTTTGCTCTACTACACTTAATATTTTCACAGAAAATAGCCGATCTACAAGCTCACACACTCATTGAAGCTTCACTCATGAAGCTTGTAGATCTGCTATTTTTGTTAAATGTTCATGTTCTCTCATGTATGCTCACAGCACTACATATACTACCTACAGGTTGCTCTGCCTACTGATACGACCTAAATTCAATGAATGGGCTAAAACTGTTATTTAATATATAAGTAACAGCACCGCAGAACCAATGCAAAAATGTTAGGGTGGTCCTACATTTTGTGGCGGTATCAGGATTGGTTTTCAAAGCAGTAGGCATAGGTTTGTTGGCCCTCGTTTTCTCCACTGTTCTAGCCTACAGTATATATTGAACTTAGATTTCCCCAGACATGGGTAGGTGGAGATCTCTGATCTACACAAGACCTACCTACAGGCTACATCTCGATTGGCTGATTGGCATTTAATGTGTCTATCTTATTAACACCATCACCGAATCAAATCAGATACACTGGAGTTGATAACGTTTCAGTACTGCATGCTCACTCTGCGTTCCTTTCTGCAGGTTCGCTTCCCCTCGCACTTCAGCTCGGACCTGAAGGACCTGCTGAGAAATCTGCTGCAGGTGGACCTGACGAAGCGCTTTGGCAACCTCAGGAACGGAGTCAACGATATCAAGGGCCACAAGTGGTTTGCTACCACTGATTGGATCGCCATCTACCAGAGAAAGGTAAAAGTTTTGCATCCACTTGAGTGATGCATGAAAAACGGGCAACCACCCCTTAAGATGGAGGGGGATAAAGTCTACTTCGGCGTTAGAAATGGGACTACAGGGGCGCACTTGTGATGACTGGATGGCACACGGGGTGTCAACGTCGGGTCCGGGGACCACCAGGGGCTCCAAATAGACCGCTTACGGGTCTGTAACTCTGAGATAGATGAACACTGAATGTTTTTCAGTGTAGATTATAGTCCCAAAGATTGAAAATGGTTCCATTTATACAATCTGAGTTACAGACCCAGTAAGGGTCCATTTGGACCCCTGGTGGGCCCTGGACCAGATGTTGAGAAAGATTAGGATAGTGCATCTAACAAATAATCACAATATCCCTGGGTTCAATTCCGAATGAAGGCCTGCGTTGCATGTCCTTCCTCCTCTCTGCCTAGAACTTTGTGTCCATCTGCTGTCCAGTCTAAAGGTAGCGCTCCACCGCACCGGCGGCGGTGGTAGGCGTTGGAAAGTGTCTGTGGCCGGAAATTGGTTGTTGTCGAAAGCCGACCAAACATGCTCGGTCGGCTACCGACAGCTACTGCCCGATGGTAGCAGCGAGGTGGTGCAGAGAGGGGAGAGAGGCTTTTGGTGCAGGAGCAAGCCTAGATAAGCCAGAGACATTGCCCGTCGCACATTTGAACTAGATGCCATATTCTCAACTCTCAATTCCAATACCGATCAACTCCAAAGCAAAGCAGTACTACGTCTACGACTAGCGCAAAAATGCTATGTTTTCGTTTTGGTCCAAGCTGCCGCAGTTTAGGACTGCAGGCTCCTGCGGACTACTGCCACCTCCTGGTATGGAGAGTTATTTAATCTGATTTCCTCTGACGCACGCACACTACAAGGTGCGTGCCGTTCGTAATAGTTTGTGCGACCAAAGCTTTTGGACACCTGAAAATCCGACATCATCCGACTGCCAGTCTGTAGTAGTCTGTTAGGTGGAGAGCCACCTTAAATGAAAATCAAATCATGTGGATCCAGATCCACATAGCAAAGGCGTTGCTCCAATGTGGATCTCGTACTTCATGTGGCCAGCCTGTGACGTCAGTCTTCGGACATATCTATGACTTATGACTTGAAATCTTGGCACGGTTTCAACCCGATCCCATTGACTTCATTATAAAATGTCAAAAAAAAAAAGTGTAAGTAAGTATAAAACACGTAAAGTACTCGAGGTGCTAAGTTAGCATATTGGCAGTGTGCACAAGACACTTGGCACTGATCGGTCCCGTGGCTTGAGAGATTTCCTCCAGAAAACACATGCAGACAAACACGGATAGTCTCCCACAGAGCCAGGCTGTAAATGTGATTGCAGCGGAAGGCTGATGGCTTTAAGGTGAATGTGTCTCAGGCCTAGTCCACACATATGGGTATTTTTAAAAACAGGGGGTTTGCCTAAAACAAATCCTTGTTAAGCACTGTTAAGAAACATCCATATCAAAATGCAAAAACACGGCTGTCATCATGAGACTGTCAATTGTCACGATGACAGCCCATACTGTTCAGTCAGAAACATACTCTGTGCTCTTTAGACGCCTCAATATAATATCATGTGCCTGTCAAAACAAAACATGTGATGTCTTCTTTTATTTACCTGAATCAATTATTTGACAAAGGTTGCAAAAATTCAAATCCATATGCTTGTCCGGCTTTCATTGACTTCAATGCATTCCATTAAACTTTTTTTTCCTCCCTGTGCCTAGAATGTGACCTCCCCTTCTTTACATAGCCTTGTTACAGTCTGCTACCTACCAGTACAGGACCGGTGTGCTGTCGGACTATGTAGCAGTGACCTCCATAACTCATTCTGAAGCCTCTTTTCCTCAATATGGTGGAATAGTAACTGGACATTTATGTGTAAACATGTAAAGGGTTGTTGGCAAGGTTAGAACCAGCACTATTTTGTCCACATCTGCCATTGCATGAAATGACAAAGGAGAAAACGCCGCACACTCTGACATCACAAAAACCAAAGGCAAAAACTTTAGCGCATTCATGACGTGGCAGCCAAAAACTCTGTTTTTAAATATCTTCACCCTGAAAGGAGTTTTCCAAAAAGCCCATTTACAGGGCCTAAAAATGCAGTTTGCATGTGGATGAAAGACCGAAACACAGAAAAAGCGACAAAAAATATCTGTGCACTTGTGGACAAAGTCTCAGATTAGAGCCCTGCATCAACGCAAATCTTGCGGGCACGGGTGGTATTTAAATACCTGCGGTCGGGAACAGACGATCAAAATAACCTGTGGCCCCCGCAAAATCCTGCACCGTCCCGCAATAAACCAGATATAGAGCACCTCTGGAGCATGTGTGGTCATGCTTTAGGCTACTTTAGCAAGATAAATATGTCTACATGCAGAGTGTAGACATATATCTCTGTGTGTGTGTCTCTCGCTCTCTCTCATTCTCTCTCTCATTCTCATTAATTCTCACTGTGTTTAGCACGTTGCGACATAATATAATTATGTCCCGTTGCGATAAAGAACACAAACTCTCTCTCTCTGTGAGCAACTTCTCACAAATAAACAGCCCCCCTCTCACGCCCACCTGCTCAATATCTCATTCTGTTTTGTAATGTTTTTGGATCTCTTGGATTGGAGGCTTATACAGGACTGGTCGACGGTAATATTGCGGGACTAAATTGCATTTGATTTTTTGTTGCGGGAGGGAGCGGCGGTCAGAAATGAACTGCGGTCAGAAATGAAATCATTGGGCAGGCATGGTCAGAAATGAAATCCAACAGGGATTTTCTTTACCACCTGAAGGAATTGTTCAACTGAAATGCTAAACTACATAGTGTTAATGTCACCTTGTTTTGTTTCATCCTTCATATGTGGCTGCTGTAGCACAGTATAAATCCAATATCATACGGCTTTTAATGCACAATATCACACATTGCACGATATTGACTTGGATATGGTGTTATCTCCTGTGTTTCAGGTGGAGGCTCCCTTTATTCCCAAGTGCAAAGGCCCTGGTGACACGAGCAACTTTGACGACTACGAGGAAGAGGAGATCCGAGTCTCCTTCACAGAGAAGTGTGGAAAGGAGTTCGCTGAGTTCTAAGACCCAACCAGGAGTAGTGATGAAGAGACAGGGATTTAAGAAAGGAAAAAGGGGGGCCTGGGATGAAAGGAAATTGCGGGAGTTGAGGAGGACTGCTTACTTACTTCTTTGTAATGATGACAACAATGTTAACCCCCCACCCCCACCCCCCCTACCCCCCCACCCCACCCCCCAGTGGAGAGATAGGCAAATTGAAAGAAAGATCCAACAGAACCAGCAGTGTTGCCTTTTTCTGATTGTTTCTCAACTGTTACTATTAGTTTTACTTTATCCCTCTTACGTTTGTGGCAGGGCTTCAAGGAGAGATGGAGCGTAAGGTCTCACTCTTCAGTGAGTTTTGCATCTTTCTGAAGGTGTAACGACATTCTCTCGGTCTTTGCAGGTGAAGGCATCGATGTTTAGGTACTGAATCTGCTATAGGCTCTGTCTGAGTGGGTCCCTCCTACAAGCCGTTGTCAACAAGTGATTGTTGTATCTTGTTATGCCTGATTTATACTTGGTTGCGTGCCGGTGTCGTGCACTGAAAATAGCCGATATACAAGCTCACAAGGCGTTGCAGCGCGATACATTGTGGGCTTGTTCCCGTGTGTAACTAAGTACAACTCAGGCTTAATCCTAAACCCACCCCACCCCCCCACTTCCATTGCTCCATCCTGAATCTGTCCAAGCAATACAAAGTCCAACAGACGTGCCTATCGTAACGCCAACTTGTTGCAAATTGGCGTGTGGAAAGCATTGGCGCAGGGCTTTGGCTATGGTGGCATCAGCCCTAGAGCCCGTTTTGGTTGAAAGCGTCACACTCTGCACACCGCCTTTTTTGTCTGGTCGTTGTGGCATGGTTGATTGGGTAGATGAGACATTCACTGCTTGCAGTTAAGGCAGTAGCGACCTCTTTGATCAGAGTAAAAAAAATGATTTATCATGTTTAACTTTATCTAGGTCTTACTCTTTATTTTTTCGGGACCTTTGAGAAATGGTGTACATGAGCACCGCATTTAAATGATATCGCCGTCCATTTTCAACTTGGGCTCTGTTGAACTGCTGCATGACGATTTGTACCGAATAGGATTTCATCACTTCCTTTGGTGTCAAGTTTCAGCACCACTCAGTATGGTGGCTGCTATTTGATGAATTTCTAAGCGATAACCAATTGCCACGTTGGACAAAACTAGTTGAATGTAGCACAAGCTGAAAATGAAAGGAATTATCCTTTAAGCCTGTCTTTCTCTTAGCTGCATTTATTAACATTTTAAAGCCCTTTGGTGATCATTTTGTCTTTATGTCAATCTCTGTGCTTGTGTGTTCTTTAGTGCTCATGGGTGGGTTAAAAAAGCAGTGATTTGGCAGCGACTAACATTGTGGTCACACACTCCTGGCTATTGTTTATTTAATTCATAGTACATTTATATATGTATATTGCTATATATGATAGAGAACATGGAATATCCTTTTTTTTTCAACATTGTCTCATAGCTGTGAAATGGAAATTAAGATTTCATAAATAAACAAGTTTGAATTCTGCCAAATTTGCAAAGTGAGGACATTGCAAGTTTTCTGTATGTAACTCTGATGGTGGTGGATTTTAATACGCAAAAAAAAGTAGCAAAACGTTTCAACAAATTGTGCATGTTATTTTTGTACAATATCACTTTTAAAGAGAGATGAAAGAGCATTAAGCTTTATATGTGTTGAGGTACCGGAGATTGTGGTTAATGTGGTGACTGTTGAAATGGACTCTTGGCGGCCCTGTTTTCAAGATGG
This sequence comes from Gymnoscopelus braueri, assembly GCF_963280865.1. Taxonomy (NCBI): domain Eukaryota; kingdom Metazoa; phylum Chordata; class Actinopteri; order Myctophiformes; family Myctophidae; genus Gymnoscopelus; species Gymnoscopelus braueri. The sequence goes on from NC_137615.1 coordinate 16,548,514, forward strand.
AGCAAAACCCAATTTAATTTGTCAGAAGTCCTGACTTTGTACGGGCTTTGTTCAGTGTTGAGTTGTAGGGAGACAGTTTGCCGCTAAATGTCAATACACTAGTTCTATTCACCGTGATTATTATTTTCTTGTAATATATACCCTTACATGTAACGCCTTCATATAGACTTGCAGTCTTAACCAAACGTTTTGGACTGCAGTGTGGAATGTTTTGTTTCCTTTTTTTTTTCTCAGCTTTCTCTAATTTAATTACGAGGGGTATCCTTAACATGTTCCCCTGACTTACCCTTTTGCCAAGTTTATTTTTATTTTATGGATGCAAGACAATCTCAGACCAAATCTAGTGGCTGGTTTGTTGACTGAACCCATTGTCTTGGTTTTAATGAAGGATGTAAGCTTTTACCACCGCCCTACATAAAGCCCTAGGTGCTAGAATTTGTCATCCCCACTAAATGCTTTTCTGTGAGTTGTTTGATGTGCATCAATCTATTTGTCATAAGGTCTCGTAATATGGCTTATTTTTGAGAATGTTTTCCAGTCTAAATTTAAATAGGCCTAAGTAATTATTTTGGCAGTCTATTGATGTAATTAAGATAAAATGCAAGATGCCTTTGAATGTCTTGAGTTGTCTGATGGAGATGTCCAAGAAGAAAAAAAAATGCTGTTTTGAAACAAACGTGTATTTTTTAGAATTCATGTTTCTCCTGGGAGCTTCATTTTTCTTGCATGTAGTAAAACAACTCGACTGCAAGAAGAGACCTCCCTGACCTGGGATTATGTTGAGACTCCTGGAATTGGAACTATTCTGTTTCTACGGCCCATTCATTTAGTGTCATTGCTGTTCATCCCTTGGTAATGCTTGCATTATTTGAGAGTTTAAAACCATGATGTAATGTTTTTGAAGAGAAAACATGTAATACCCTTTTGTCTTTGACTAATGTTCTGACAAAAGGCCAAATCTGTTAATGGATAAAAGGCAAAACCCCTTGATCCACTTAAGAGACTGAGGTGTTTTTTGTTTGTTTTTTTCTTTTGCTTGTTTTTTTTTCTTCTCATTTATTTGCCTTCTGATTGCATCTGGTTAACACACTCTTCATTCAAACACTTCACTTTTTACATCCAGGGCGTTATTTTGCATTCATATTTTCTAATTGTATTTTCAAAACACAAAGCTATTTTCCTCCTGACCTGGGTACAGTGATTGTGTAGTCTATTGTACCTTTTGGGAAACAATACTGTATATCTGCCTTTGACAGTCTTAACTATCTTACCCTCTGGAGAACTTGACAGAAAAACCCTTAGGACACAATGAATATTATGTTAAAAAAAATAAAGAAAAAAAAGTAATATTTTGCAAAATGTATCATTCCAATAAAGTTTTACTTGTTAAGACTAATATCTCTGGGTCATTTGTAAGCCCTCACCTCACAACGCATTTGTGAAAATCAAGCCAAAGTTATATTTTAGAAAGTTATTGTTTAGAATAATTTTAGAATAATTTTCCATTAAGACTGGGAAAGCATCTGTCATTTTAGATTCAGATTTAGATTTAAAATAACATACAAGCTCATGTGCTATTTTTGAGTGTTTGAAATTTTATTTTTTTACACATAGTTTGGCTTACATCCCAGAATAAATTCAGCACATTTGTGCTTTGTTCCATAATAAGCACCAGCCATTTCTTTCATTCATCTATTCTACGCACAGTCTGCAGACACTTTGGATCATAAGCAGAGGTCTACTGTGCTGACTAGTCTCCACTCTCCTCCACCTGTACGTCTAGTCTACCTCATGAATTGAAGCGTCACACACCATCTTGTCGGCGTTGCCATGTCCGCTTATTATAAGCGACTTTGGGCTTTTTCTGTAAAGTTGCTTGGTTGCGTACTTGGGCTTGCTTCCAAATGTTAATTATAATTTCAACCAGTGGTTCTCAGATATTTTCATGTCAAGGACCCCCAACTGAATATGTTGTTCCCATCTGAAAATGCTTTGTGCCATGTATTCAAATTGACTTTTTTTTAAGATTGTTTTTTTTTTAAATGTTTCAATGTTTCAAAAAATATTCAAAATGTGTCACTTTTTCAAGATTATTTTGAAAATGGCCAATCTACAAGCTCACAACTCGTCACATCGCGACGCGTTGTGAGCTTGTAGATCTGCTATTTTCAAATAGCCTTGGTTTAGTGCTCATGTGGCTTATAAGTTGAGCTTCTTTTGGGCTTGTTTTCCTACACCTAGTTGCTTGTTTCTCTCGCAAAATCTGGCAACACTGCATCTTGTCAGTACTTAAAGCTGCGCGCGCCTCGCACCACGAGTGAAAATTCCACCTTAAAAAAATCCCTCTCGTGGTGAAACTTTTATGCCGTATCTGAAGCGGTCCACCTTAAGCGCACACGCAACGCAGGCATACAGCGAGGTTTCCGCTTCTCAGCAGTGTTGCCATGTCCGCGCCATAAGCGACAATGGGCTTCTTTTTCTTTAAAGTTGCTTGTAAATATTGGTAGTTGCGGCGGGTTGCGTTTTTTTTAGCTTGTTTTTAAAGGGTAATTATTTGGGCTTGCTTCCATTTTTTTTTATTGTTTAAACCAGTTCTCAAACATTTACATGTTAAGGACGCCCAAATTCATGTATTTCTCTGCAGACTCCCATCTGAAAACATTTTTAACTTTCAAATACATTCCAAATATTAAACTTTTTCTTTTATTTTCTTTTTGAAAATAGCTCACAACGCGTAGTGGATGCGACGGCATTGTAAGCTTGTAGATCGGCTATTTTCAAATAGCCAACAAAGTGCTCATGTGGCTCTAGTGGCTTCTTTTGGGCTTGTTTTCATAGAGCCGGTTGCTTATTTCTCTCGCACAGTCTGGCAACACTTGCTTCTCAGCCGGGGCTCGGACCGACGGTTCGCTGAAAAACACCGTCTGGAACAAGGTTGACGCACCAACGAACAACGCAACAGCAAACCAACACCTCGGAAAAATGTCCGAATCAAAGTACAGAGAGTGGATCCTGGACACGATTGACTCGCTGCGCTCCAGAAAAGCCCGGCCGGACCTGGAGCGGATCTGCCGAATGGTCCGCAGGCGACACGGGTCCGAGCCCGAGCGAACCTGCGCGGAACTCGAGAAGCTGATCCAGGAGCAAACTGTGCTCAAAGTTAATTACAAGGGCTCCATCTCGTACCGCAACGCCGCCAAGGTCCAGCGGCGGAGCAGGAAAAACAACAGAGACGACAATAATGTGACGAGCGGCAGCGGCAGACGGAGCGGCTCGCTGCTGGAAGAAGGAGCCAGTCATTCGGATCTGAGCAACGGGGACAGCGCGCTGGGTCCCGCGGACCAGGATGAGACGGAGGATCTGGAGGTACCGTAACGTAACGCGACCTCGCACCGTACCGCACCACGTCTCATGCATTAATGATCATCGTTATTATTGTGACACATTCATGAACAATAAGTGAACAAGGGTGCGAGAGTATCGCACGAAAAATAAAAACGGGCTTTTTTTTTCTCTCTCTCCAACACGGGGAGTGGTGACGTGAGTGAACGCAAGTGCACCCAAAAACTGCCGCAGACGGGGAGCGGCTGTACCTCGGCACGGAGAGAGAGAAAAAAAGGCACGGAGAGAGAGAAAAAAACACCAACAATGAAAGCTGTGCGCGTACTGTTATAATAGACTATTACGGCGCACACACACACGCAGGGAGGGGGGGGGGGACACACTTTTAATTTGATGTTGCGTTAAGTCAAAACAATGCATTGGGAAAAAACTTGCACTTTGCGGTGCGTCCCATCTGCAACAGCCCTCCTCCCTCCCAGAACCACCATTATCACATTCAGCAGCCTGAGCCTGGGAGCCGAAAGCGCTTTTCAAGCCCCCAAACTCAGTGGTGCGGGGAGAATACCAAAACGCTCGCCCCAAAACACAGTCGCCCCCGGGGCAAATCCGGGCAACCTCGGAACGGTCGCCACTCGCCACACCACCTGGTATTCCTAAACGTAAACCACAGTAAACCATGCATGCCTAGTAAAACCTAACCTTATTCCCTAAACGTAACCTCAGTAAAACTATGCCTAAACTTAACCTCTATTAAACTATGCCTAACCCTAAACTTATTTCAAACCGTATCCTCAGTAAAACAAATATAAGAATACAAGAACCGCTGGGGGGGGGGGGGGCGAGCGGTCCGCGAAAGAAAATTGGGGTGAGCGTGTTTTGGGGCGAGTCTTTACGGTTACCGCGGGGCGGTGTGGTGCGGGGGGAGGGGGGATCCAGAGAAAAGTCTTCACAAACACCCAGGAACGTCCGAGGCTCATAGGATAGGGAGGGAGGGGGGGCTACAGTTTTTTTTTTTGAGGGGGGGCTTGTCTAAAAAAGAATGAAGAGATGATGATGATGTCGCACTCTCAAACCACTAAAGCAGACTCAACCCCATAGCTTTTGTGTTCCGTCGCATTATAGAACAGAACATTGACCCGGTGCAAAGTCAAAGTAGGTTGGCTGCTGGGCTGCTGCTATGGAGGAGGCTCTCTGCTGGCTGGCTGGCTGGGAATGCGCTACATTTAGAGCGATGTTTGGTCAAAAATGCCTCGATCCGATCCGGGGGAGCGCTCATAAGCTCCAGCTTCATTTTGGGGCTGTGGAGCTTAGGCTACCGTACTCTTGTTCGCACGGCGGCGGCGGCGCCGCTTGCTGAAAAAAAAAGAACAGATCCTCAAGCTAACGAACGACGCGGTACACCGCGTCGTTCGTTAGCTTGAGGATCTGTTCTTTTTTTTCAGCAAGCGACACCGCCCTGCGAAGAAGTATAATTTGGCTTTTTTTAAAAGCGGAAAACGGGATGTCTTCTTGCGCGACTTTTGTTTTATAAGCGCTTCTGTATTAATTAACAAACAAGGAGGCCTAGTAGGGGGGGGAATGCACCGAGCAGCACATCCCACAGTTTCTCTCTACATTCAACCGGCATAGAGAGGCTGTATAGAACTCACGGGGGCTTGAATAACGTGGGGTTTTGTTCTTGGAAACTACGGTACAACAACAACGCAATGAAAGTTGTAATATATAAGAAGCGCCCTGATGGCTGACTGCCATAAAAGCGTCTCTTTTCTCAGAGAGAGGAGGTGCGGGGCGGGCTTTAGTTGCGCGGCGCGCTCCGCTCCGCACGCACTCGGCCGTGTGTCTTTGGACACGCAGTCGCACACGCACACATACACACACAAGCTCATACTGTAAGCTCTTTCCCCTCACTGATAGTGAATTTTGAGCCGGACGCTTTCTCGTTCGACGCCGGTTACCGACGTCGAACGACAAAAGCGTCCGGCTCAAAACTACTTCTATGCATCCGACGGCATCCTATTTTTTCAACGACGACTTGTTAAGAGAAACCGAATGTGGTCGAAAGGGCGCATGATTCTAGTATAAAGGAGTGAACATCCTATGCGTGTTGTCACCACGGGGTGGGAGGGACGAGGCTTTTTTTTTTTCAAAGGCAATTATTTACCACAGCGGTCAAATTGCGACATCTGTATGAGTGTTCTTCATGTGACACACACACACAGCCTTGGACCAGCGCACTGACATGAAAACACTCTCCCATACACACAAGACTGTCCAGTTTTTACTCTCTAAATAAAAGGTTTTTGCATTTTGCTGCTAGCTACCTAAGTTGCTCGCAATCATGAATGGGAAAATTGACGAAACCTGCAGTGTCTGTAATCTTCTATAGGGCTATCGCAACAAAGGCAAGGGAGTGATTGAGTTATGTGAAAATTACACTTTGCAAGGGAGCCGTAGTATAATGCCTATTGATGTTCAGTGAGCCATTTGTATTTCTCCCAAATATTGAAATACAGTTTTTAATCCCCTCCCCCTCAGGCTTGCTATCATCCATGTGTTGATCCAAACATGGATAAAGGCACACTGCACTGCATTGCGTTCAGTGATGCTCAACCTTTTTTTTCTTTCAAGGACCCCCAATTTGATAGCATTAGTCCACAGACCCCCATTTGATATCATTTTTTTAAATTAGTATTTATTTTTATCTCGGAGACTCCAATCTAATAACATTTTTGTTGTTAGACATGATTTGGTCATAGGTCTGTCATTTGTTCCAGAATCCCTTTGTTATGTTATAGAGATAACAAATGCTTAAAATAACCATTCTTGTATGATCTCTAGTTGTATTTAGTGGTACATGCAATAAGAAGTCACTTAGATGGGGACCACCCGGGGAACCCCGAACCCCCCCATCCCCCTGGGGGTCCCCGGACACCACTTTGAGAACCACTGTTCTCAAAGTTCCCACTTCATCATAGCTCAATGATCATCTGGTTTTGTTTGAATGGTGAATATATTCCATGTTGGATTAACACAAATTTGCCCTGAAATTTCAAGTTGCTTCTATGTTCTGCATCCCGCAGGCTGATGGCTCGATGGCTATGGACACAGACAGCAATGCAGAGGAGGAGGGGGCTGACGAAAGGAGCCGAGACGGGCCAGGCGGGCGGCCTCCGGGCCACACCACGTATGAAGACACTGCCGTTAAGTGTGCTCCTGTCCATGCCTTCTCTGCACCCTGCTCTCCCTCTGGTTCACGGCCTGGCCCCAGCTCTAGCGTCAGCCCCAGCCCTGGCGCAGGCCTGGACTGTGTGGTGTCTGCCTGGAAGGCTATCGGGAGGCCCAGCTCCTTGCCCCCATCCAGCCCCAGGGCTCTCATACACAATGACTGGGCTTATGACTCTGCTTTCTGCCCAGCAGAGCGCCAGCACCCAGGAATGCAGAAAGACAAAGGTAGGTATCTGCACTGACTAGACACTGGCTATTATGCAACATAGTTAACCGAAGATGGGTATATTATTGTTGTTATGTAATATAAGATGGGAGTCATAGGAGTTGTCAGCCAACTAGTTAATTGCTGGGTGAGTACTTGTTGCTATTCCCTATGTCTGCTTACAGTGTAGCCAGAGTAAAGCATTAGGACGGCCTCACACGTGCGCCAGCGGCGCGGCCTTCCCATCCACTTTCATTATGTGGGAGAAACGGGGCAGAGGCGTGTTGTAAGCGCGTTGTGGGCGCTGCAGTGCACAAAGTCTGTGCTTGTGAAGCGTCGGTTCTGTGGCAGCCAATTTGGTTTGTAGTTTTCTTTCAGTGAGCCAACAACGCAAGTCAAACGAACTGCACACCCGAAACCGCAAGGTAACATGGAAAATGGATGTGTCTGACGATCCGTCAGCGTTCCGGCCTGCGTTTCAAATGCGTTGTCTGTCGCACGCGTGACAGACAACGATTAGTATCCAATCCGGTGCACCGTCTGCTTCAAATAACTTTATTGACACTTTATTGTACATCTGCTATTTTTTTTACATTTTTGAAAAGATCTTGAAAGTGTGAGAACTACTGATTTAGAAGGCATTTGTTGAATCGGTCTCAGGTCTTAATGGGTTAAATGACCATACCACCATCAATACATGTCAGTGTTTGTTTATACAGAGTCCGTACACTTGATCCAGCTCCTACTGAGGAAGAGCCACTTTGGCTCGAAAGTCGGAACGTCACCTTTGGTGGTAATAAAAAGTGCCTTTAGAGCTGGAAACTCTGCATGGACTCTGTTTTTCTTCATATTTGTCTCCGCCCAGCACCTGGCTTTTTAACTTTGGATGTGTGTGCTTTATTCAGTGTTTGCATTCATTGCATATAAACATAGACAATGGTGTTATTTTTAGCTGTGATCATGCAGTTAGTATAAGCCACTCTGCTGGTTGGTTGGTCTATTGGTCCAACATTTCCGAGCGCAATCGAGCTGAACGCAGCTTATCACATATTGCATGCTTTTTTGTTTACATTTTATATAAATTCATTAAAACGTTACCAAGCTTACCTGTATAATTGAGTAAATGTTGGCTAAACATCAATCGGCTGTTAATAAGTCATGGATGTTTGAATTTGGTTCATAAAGCAATCATTCTTCCAGGGACTAAGAAAAAGCACTGCAATGCAGAATGCCCGCAACAATATCATGAAACTGAGAAAAGAGTCAGCACACAGTAAATGTCCTTTTCACAAAAGTTTTATTTTGCCTCTCCACGGATAGAGCAACGGACACGTTTCAACCTAGCAGGTCTTCCTCAGCGTTGTCACTAATTCCAGCTAGCCTATGCAGTCAGTGATGCTCACTTTGGTTGCTTCTACACCAACTCCATTGACTTTCTGTCTGCAAAAGGCTGGGTCCACCCGAGTGGGAACAGATCCTTAAAAAATATTTGAACACATTTTAAGGCTTGAAATCTATTAACATAACATAACTGTCATTCAGACCATGGCCTCATCAAAGTAAGTCAGTACAAGAAATGTAATAAATATGAGCATAGGCTACAATACAAGACCAAAATATAATTCTAGAGATTTGTTGACTGTGTGGTTAACTTCATTTAATGTTCAGCTAAAACTAAAAGCGTAATAATAAATAAAAAGGGATAATAACTATGTTTTTAGAAGCAGTGGCATTTCACGTAACTTACTTTGACGGCTGCATTTTGAATGGATGCTGTAGAATTCAGTCCAGAAAATGTACATAGAACATGGCTTGGTGAATATAGAACCTTGTGGTAAAAGGAGACGGACTACCCTGTCAACGTTTTTGAATACATTAGGTGAGTGTAGATGTGTCTGTTTTTGCCCTACATAGTGGTGGGTGTCCCGTTTGGAGACAAGTCAATAGGGTTCCGTACAGCAGTGGTTCCCAAACTTTTTAGCTTGTGACCCAAAAGAGAAGTTTGATGTCTCCCCGGGACCCAAAAAATAGACGATCTTCAAGCTCATGATGCGTCGCGTTGTGAGCTTGTAGATCTGCTATTTTCACTACTTCTTAAAAGTATTAAAAGTTTTGGGGATTTATTTTTTTGAAAATGTTTTGAAATGATAATAATGAAAAACTAAATGTAGGATACCAGAAATAAAGGGGCATTTACTCGTGACCCATAAAAAATGGTCCGTGGCCCACATATGGGTCCCGACCCACTGTTTGGGAAACATTGCCGTACAGGCTCTGGTATGCAGTGAGTAACCCAATGAGCATACAGAGACACTAGGGCTAATTTCCATCTAGACGTTGGAAATCAAGCTGTGCTTTAAAATCCATTAAACATAATGATAACATAACTTTGACCCCCCCAAAAAATAGCTATTTAATGTGTTGGATTACCTTTCTCAAGCAAGTTTCAAATCTCTGCAAGTTGATTCTCATACCATACTGAAATGAATGGAATCTAGTGGCTTCCTTGCAAATCAAACAAACCAGGCTATATGCTTTAGAAGATGGACGGCAGTAATGTCAAGTGTACCGTGAGTCCACTCGTAGTCAATGTTCTAGACATGATGCCAGACCACCGGCATGGTCCTTTAACTACACTAACAGTGCCTAACCTGAACCAGCTGCAATCTAACCATGTGATTGCCCCCGACCAATCAAATGGCATAGATCCCATAGGCTGAATATCCACTAGGTTAAATTCACATCTCTGGTTGTTGTATGAATTACAGCTGTTTCACTTTATAATAATGATAATAATAATAATAATAATAATAAATAATGTGTCCCTCTGCATTTACCCACCCTAACTATTAGGAGCAGAATTAGCAGGGGCAGTGAAATCAGCAGGACAGCCTGTGGCTACAAGTCCATGTATTCCGAAGAATACGACACCATGTATCCCGAAGAATACAAGTCCATGTATCCCGAAGAATACAAGTCCATGTACCCCGAAGAATACAAGTCCATGTACCCCGAAGATTATAATTCCATGTACCCCGAAGGATATAAGTCCATGTACCCCAAAGGATACTGTAAAGAAAGAAGAAGGATGGAGGACAGACGATAGAGGACCTTCCTATGACCAGATGGTCCCTGACAATGGAACCAAACTGGTAATTGGCCTATATTTCTCTGTGATAGACAGCACTGCATTTCTGTCTGCGCTGCGGCTTCTTCACAGAGGACCACAATGGAAATAAGCCATTGGGCTTTATTGTGTTTTCATCCTGTGATTTCTTTTTTAATGTTATGACTGCACTGCATTTTTATGTGTTACCTTTTAATCATCAAATAAATTGATTCATTCGGTGTGCTGCTTGCTTGACATTTTCATGCATATTTATTTTCCATTCCCCTTTTGGCCAACAGGATGAGACCAAGAGCATTTGTGATGGAAGCCCACAGAAGCTGCCTCTGACCTCTGACAACTGTGAGTTTTTTTTAATGTATTTTGTCGTTTAACGGCTTACCTATATTATATTGAGAACTCAGAGATAACATTAAGGGGCCTGATAGCATGCTCCTTTTCTCATTCTGGGGAATGATTTACAGTGACACAGCAGAATGTTAATGGGATTAATTAGATAGAAGTACTACCCTGATGTTTTTCAAAGGACGTGCGTCGTGCGTGATAAGTGAATGTTGCTCCCTGCCTCACAGGTGTTGCTCAGTCTAATGATAGCTCTGTTTGAAAGCTGTACCTTCTGTTCAGTCCTTGTACAGTGTCCTTTAACTTCCCTTTCAGTTGCTGAGTTACACAATATGAATTAAGCCCTACTGCAGGGGCATATCTATGTAGATGAGGATGGAAGCACAAAAAATAAGACAAAATAAAAAACTTTGCCGAAACAAGCGGAAGGCAGCTGCCATCCAATTTAAATTTAAGACTGATCCATGTACATCTTTATGCAGGTAACATTCATTTGAACTTTCAGTTAATTTTGGCTTTCAAAATCTAAACTTTGTGCTAACAATATTTGCTGGCAACACATTGTTCATCCAAGCATATAATTTAATTTTAGCATACGGTATACTTATTGGTTCAGCTGTATGCTAATAACATTACTGATCTCATAACCAGCAAGACATTGTATGCACTGCAGCAGTGGATAAGTGAGAATTCTACTCCAGTACAAACATTACCAACAGCTTGGCAGTGAGGAGACATTCAACAGCAATGAATAAACATCTTCTGATAGTATCTTCACATCATAAATAGCCAAGCAGCCAACAATTCTACTATTGAACAATAGTAGAACAATATTATTGGATTACATCCAAAATCTTCTGTCAGCCAGAGCCATAAGTAACATGATTGTGTGTTCAGTAATGAAAAGCATACAAGCAACTAGCTGTATTGTTGCACCGTAGCTGCTGTGTACTGCACTGCCACCATGTGGAGATGTAAGATGACGCAGGCAAGGATGAAATTACATGACATGATGTCCAAACTATGCACCTGCATTACATTAGCACTGGGTGATCAAATTGTTAAGACGCGTGTAGTTATAATGCATGATTTTCAGAGTCAGGCCTCCCAGACCACTGCATTATGTCCCTTAAATCAGTACTGTCCTATTTATATATATCTAACCCATATTCGGTATAGCTAATAATGTTTTTCTGCTTTTTAGGTGTTAAATCGAAAAAGAAGCTAGATTTGGACTCGCTCATCCCAGCTGAGGACGTTTTCCTGAACGGTGGCAAAAATGGCGATGTGTGAGTGTTCTGTAGTTACAGCCTAAAACTCTGGTGGAGCATGGAGAGCCGTTGTCCACTTAAGAGTTTCACCATCTTAGTAGATCCATGCCAGAATATATTACCTTCCCTTCTCATGTACTCTGCATCAGTAGCAACCGCTGTCTTTTACATAAATAGCCATGCAGCATATTTCAAGGATTCCCGAACCTTTCAGGCGGCGACCACCCCAAAATAATCATATTTAAACTGGGGACCCCCCCCACCCTGACAAGCACTTGGAATTGTAGGGATTACATTTACATTTAGTTTGACTCGGTTCCACAGAAAAATATTGTGATGTTTGACAATTTCAACCAATTTAGTATTAAAAAGTTCTTAAAAGTCCTTAAATTGTCACTTTAGAAATGGGCAGATAGTAACTGTATGTTGGTTTGTTCACTGTTGAGTGAGAAAACAATGTTGCACATTAAGCTAATCATTTACATCAGGAGAACTAATTGCCTGTAAAAGGTTGATAAGGCAACAAGGTTGACAAGGCAACAACAACAACAACAACAACAACAACAACAACAAAGGGAGACTTTATTTGGTGAGAATAAAATCATATTCTCTGGTCATATTCTGATTATTTGTTCTCTCTCTCTCTCTTTCTTCTACCTCCAGCTCTGTGAAGAAAGAGAACATGAACCAGAACTTATTGCAGTGGAGTGTGGCGGATGTGGCCAGTTATTTCTCTGCTGCAGGCTTTCCAGAGCAGGCGTTGGCATTTCGAACACAGGTCAGTGCACTAACCGTAAGCTGCCACAAGGTGGAGCCCCCCATTCACTGGAGATGTGTAGCCAATGTGCTGATCTGCCAGTTCTGGTACTTGTTGCATAATCGTAGCGAATGTGATCCCCTGACCTACATTAGTTGTGTACTGTTGTCAGTGGTGTATATAAGTACATTTACTCAAGTACTGTACTTAAGTAAAATTTTGAGGTATTCTTTACTTTACTGGAGTATTTCCAGTTTTCATTAGTTATACTTCCTCCACTACATCTCAGAGGCAAATATTGTACTTTACCTCCACTACAATTATTTGAAAACTTGAGTTACTTTGTAGACTTATTATATGATTATTATTACAAAACATACATTAACCACTTCAACCCTATATACATTTCTGCCATTTGAAAATAGCCGATCTACAATGCGCTACATTGTGAGCATTGTCAGCTGCTATTTTTTTCAAAATATTTGTATACATTTTATACATTTGAAAACTTGTGAAGTGGGACACTGCATAATGAGTAGTTTCTACTTTTAGTACTTTAAGTACATTTTTATACCAATCATCTTTAACTTTTTACTCAAGTAAATTTAGAATTCCGGACTTTTACCTAAGTATTTCTACATTGTAGTATTGATACTTTTACTTAAGTAAAAACATTTAATACTTTTTTCCACCAATGACTGTTGTTAAATGTGTACAGTAGTTAAATATGTACTGTAGTTAAATGTGTACAGTAGTTAAATGTGTACGGTAGTAAAATGTGGACAGTCTCTTTACACATATCAGTCTATTTATATTCTCTCCCTCTGTGCCCAACAGGAAATAGATGGGAAGTCTCTTCTCCTAATGCAACGCAGTGACGTGTTGACCGGTTTGTCCATCCGCCTCGGCCCCGCCCTCAAAATCTACGAGCGCCACGTGAAGGTGCTGCAGAGGACCCATTTCCTGGAAGACGAAGACCTCTAAGGTGTTTACGATTCAACACAAGCATTCACCTGAACGTTCGGAACGCGGCTGCATCGACACAATGTGTACATGCAGTATACTAGGCTGCCTTCTGGGGGAAGTCTCATCACACCACTCATCTCCATGTCAACTATGGACATGGAGTGGCATTCTCTTTGGCTGTGAAAGTGACAATTAACAGAAGGTTTGTCCTACCTCTTTCATTGTGGTCTTTGAGGAAGGGTGTTCATTTCATTTATTTTTGCCATGCCGATCGATGCGTCGATGATGGAACAGTTGTCGATGCTCTGGGTTTGTTTTTTACACAATCTCTCCCAAGACGGATTCTGTTAACAGCTGAATCTGTCAGCACCACTGCCCTAAACATGTAGTGTAGGAATAAACACAGACGGACCCGGGAGGAAGTGGACTAAGAAAGGAGAGGAGTTCCTGTCTCTACACAAAAAAAGGAGGTGGTGCCCCCAGAGGCAAAAACAAAGGAAACAAATATTTTCCCTTTTTTTTCTTCTTTTTTTTTTTACGAATGGCTTCCCAGATTGGTTTTGACTTGGACCATTCTGCTAGAGGAACAGGAGGCCTGGTGCGACCTCTGAAAGGGACTAACCTTGCACCAAGCTGGACCGCCTGTGGACTAATGGACCCACAGACTGATGATGACCACATACTGCTGTGGCTGCAGTGACGTCACAGACAGTAGTAGACCAATCAGAAGTGGGCTCTGTGTTGTGACTGCTCTCAACATTACGTTGTTGCTCCTCAACCTAAACTGGTTCTGTGGCAGCACTCTCTCCTGTTTATTCAGGAACAGTTTAAACGTTACACAGGTAAAGTTTTTTTTCTCTCGTAAGGAGACTTTAAAATGAGACACTATGTTGATTAAAGCATGAGTTATACTGTTTGTATGACAGTGTTGCTCACCGGAAATCTGATTTTGAGCTAAAACTCATTCATCAAGCAACATTGGCGTACAATTAAACCATTAAGTCCTGAGGCCGATTCCAAAAACGCCTTCTAAAGGCCTAAGTTTTCTGAAAAAAACGTAACAAAATATATATGTTGCTATATATCGTCTCTGTCGGGCGGAAACCAAATGTCCAAAACTGTGACTTTTTAGGATTCAAATTCAAAAATAGCAAAAGTAGCAGATCTACAAGCTCAAAACGTGCCGCTTCACTTTTGATGCTTTAGTGTGACGCTGTAGTATGATCAAGTAGGGCGTTAATTTACAAAAAAACACAAAAAACGTAGAATATGGACAGCGACGATATCTAAAATGACCAGATGCTTTCCCGCATTGAAATGTATAACATATAGGCTTTCCAGGCCTAAATGGGTTAAGTCTAAATGAGATCTTATGTTGGGTTGGGCTGCCTTGTCTCATCCATCAGATAGTCACAATAGAACCTTGTGACTTTTCTCGTCTCACTAGTAGCTACCAGTGTCGAATTGTACCATCGATATCTGGCTGACGTTGACACATAACCCATTTGATATACTACTACCTACTGACAAGGCAATATGTTATTTGTTGTTAATTTTCTCGTCTTATTTTCAAATGATTGTGTCCCCAACTTAAATATGGTTTTGGCACAAGTTCAGACCAGTAAATAATATGCAGGTTCATGGAATCTATATGTAGTTATGGGGAAACAAATAATGATGAGAAATATTGTTATACTGAATTATATTGTTCTCAAACTCAATATAGCAACACAATGTCCTTTCTTCTTATTTTTTACAGATTGGACATTTTGATCAAATGCAATATTCTGTGTTGTTGTGATCATCTCTTGATTTGTCTGGTGTCTGTTTTGCATTTGTGTTGTGATCTAAGCCAGCCATTTTGAAGTGTAACATTCCATTATACTGTACTGAATATCTGTGATGTTTGTATTTATGTTAATGTTACTTCCAGGGTCACCAATAAAAGCACTTGTCTCTTTTCACTCACGCGTGTGGTATTTATTGCAGCACACACTTGAGGTTGTGACAAGTGGTGACAGTTCGCTTCAGTGCTAATCAGTTAACAATCCAAGATACATTTACGAGTACTTATGGTTTCCAACTCCAAAAATAACCACTTAAGCCCTATATACATTGTCGCATGACATAGTGAAAATAGCGGATCTGCAAGCTCAGAACTCGTCGCATAGCAGATCGGATTTTCACTATTTCTGATTTTTTTTTGCCCCAAATAAGGAGAAATACTACAGTACATTCAAAATAACAATGTGACACAGTGAACAATCAATGCTGTCCTCCCATTACCAGAACCAAGAGAAAACACATCCTATACTGTACGTACAATGTAAAGAGAGTGAACTGGTAGTGGAGGAAATGGTGACTGAGTAGTTTTTTGGTGTCTGGCTTGGTGAGAAGATTTCATGCTTAATAATATGATTGCCCTAAACTATAAAACAACATGTGATTACTGAAACAGTCATAATCTATAACCACTTTAAACCATGGCATCCCTATTTTTCATCAACATTTTTCAAAAATGTTCACATATTTAAGATTTGTAAAAATGTTCACAATTGTTTGAAAATGGCCAATCTACAACCAGCTCACAACGCATCCATGGCGATCCTATGTGAGCTTGTATATCAGCCATTTCCAAATAGTCAAAGTATAAAATAGGGTTTAACCCATTAAGACCTGAGGCCGATTCTATAAATCATCTCTGTCGGGTGGAAACCTCATCATGTCCAAATCTGTTACTTTTCAGGATTCAAATTCAAAAGCATCAAAAGCAGCAGATCTACAAGCTCGAAACGCGTAGATCTGCTACTTTTGATGCGACGCTCATGCCGTAGTATGATCAAGTAGGCCGTTAATTTACGAAAAACCACAATATGGAGATAAGAGGTTTCTGCCCGACAGCAACGAAATGCCTTCTAAATCCTAAAAACCTTTGTTGCTATATATACAAATATAGCTAAAATCTAAAATGACACAGATGTTTTCCCGGTTTTAATGGGTTAAGTGGCTAAACAATTGATAAAGTACAGCAGAGTAAGAAAGAAAAAAAAGAAAAGCTCCTCGACGCCACATCCACATCCAGTAGATTTCATTACATTAAGACTGTACTGCATTTAAATTAAAGTCTATAAGGTTCCTCAGCGCCGCGACCCCCAGTCCAACCATCTGAGGTTCTGTAATGGCGACGTTCCAGCAACTCCTTCATTATGGAGTGGCAAGTAAGTAAATGGCATGCAGCCTCCTCATAATTCCCATCTGTCCGTAACTCCAGGACGCGCATTCCGAATTCCAAGCAGAATAGGAGGATCCCTTGCTGAGCTGGCTGTAATGGACTGACCCCCCTTGAGGGGCCATAATACGGGTGTGTGGGTGGGCTGTGACCGCCGTTCTTCTCTGCACTGGTCTACAGGACAAAGGGGAGTATGGAAGAGCGCAGGGTAGGGTAGTCACGGAACTCCTTTAGGTAGCCGCGGTGTTTGCCTCTGGCCCATATGGTCATCTGGACGAAGGCCACGATGGTGAAGAATGCCACAGGAACACACTGGGTCATCACTGAGAAACTTATCCATGTGCCCAGCTGTGAGCAAGAAGGTTACACACACACACACACACACACACACACACACACACACACACACACCACACACACACGACGCATAGTACAGTAGAAGCCAACATACAGTAATATATTAGCACAGCAACCAGCAGATGGTGTTAACATTGCATTTGAAATTCCAGTGATAAAATGTAGGCCATTGGATTGAACTATAACAGCAGGATAGGCTATGTTGGATATTCCCCTTCACATTAATGAGGTCCACTGCAGTGGACACTTTATTCTTGCTTTTTAATGAACGGTATGAGATGCAGGAATGGTTTCTCACCTCGTATGTGTAGTTTGGACAAGACACCAAGAAGAAAATCCACGTAAATGGATTTTTTGTCGGGTATGGAATCTTCTTGGCTTTTGAACCTGCGATAATAGATAAACAGAAATGATGAATGAGTGTTCCCTTGAATGAGTGTATTGTTTTTATTCATCAGGGGATGGCCTATTTGTGTTGTTACAAATGCAAGGACAGGGGGCTCACCCGCTTGTTTGAGATTACGAATGGCAACATTTATGGAGAAATTCCCCAGCTGGCAGAACTGCGCAGACAGACACATAAAAAGATGGCCCGTTACAGAGAATTTGACGCAGAGAATGTACACAAGTAAATGGTCCCGTAAGTGTCCAGTGTTGGTTACATTTGTACATTCTCAGAGTCATAAATGGACATATTAACACTGAGGCTTTTACTGTGTATGAAAGCATAATTACTACAACCCATGTCAGACTTACCAGGAAAACGTAAAGCGCTGTTTTCACTTGTTGTTGCCCATAAACTGTGAATAAATTACAAGTACGTCATAAAAGGTTTATGAGGATATCGAAATTCAACTTAAGAGTGACTTGACCTCATCTTCACTTACAGGGTGTGGTGTAGAGAGGGTGGTTAATGTAGTATGCCATCCAAGCTGCAAAGCACCAGTAAAAGCCACAGTTCTGCAACACAGGAGGCAATATATTAAGTCAAGATTCCATATTCATATCCATATTCTAGATTAAAGTGTGTGTGTGTGTGTGTGTGTGTGTGTGTGTGTGTGTGTGTGTGTGTGTGTGTGTGTGTGTGTGTGTGTGTGTGTGTGAAGATGCTTGAAGCTGCTGTGTGCATAGGTCCTACTTCTAAATATTATCCATGTCTATGTGCTCACTGCGCAGTATGTGTAAGTATCTATTTACATGAATAAGTAAATATAGTAGTATATTTACAAGTAGTAGGTATATATAGAATTCAACATTTGAGTGTTCTGAGAATTGTAACGCAGTGTCGCATTACAGCCGCAAATAACCACAGTCACAGTCCAAAGGTCAGCAAACGAGTCAGACTTTCTTTTTTACCTTGAAAATATTTTTGAGAGGCATGGAGCCGTGGGAGATGCGGTGGACGAACATGGTCTCTAGAATCCTCTTGATGTAGTGGAAGGAGTGACAGATGCAGGCCAAGCTGCAGCAAGGGGGAAATGTGACACCACAGTTCAGAACCATCAGCGTTACATGTTTGGCTTTTGATTAATACATTGGCAGTCCATTACACTTGGCCCGGGTTCAGAGTCAACAGTGTGTGGCTATGTGCTTCACTACCGTTGCTGTTCAAGGGGACATATGTGCAAAGCCAGGGGTCAGGGTGATACACAGTGACAGAATTACACCACATCCTTGGAATAACGGAGGCCGACACTTACTGTACAACCCAATGTTTGCTGCTAGTGAAGTCATATTTCGGAGGATAGATGAATGGCATACGGAGGTAGAACATCAGATAGATGATCAGAGGCCCGGTACATTCCGTGAAGAACACCTGCACAGGAAAGGAAAGCCAAATATAACATTAAAGACCACCATCTCTTTGTTATTATTACTCAGCAAAGTGTAATAACTTACTTCCCACTCCATATTGAGGAGTTGCTTTTAATTAAAAGTAAAGTCTGTTAAAGCTTTTTTTGTTAAACAAAATGTACCGCTCTATATTCCGATATAAATTACGTCTAGAGTGTTTGTTCAGTAACAATCTCAGTTTGGGATACCAATTTTATCCAATCAGGAGAGAGAATTCCACAAATATAATTTATGAATTACAATTAGTTTTGTTTCGTCAATTCCAATTTCCCTTGTTTATCCTATCCCACACGAGTTCTCTGTCCTGATTGGATAAACTCGGTATCCTGACCTAAAGTAACTTTTCTGGTTACTAAAGAGCTGGAGAGATTGGGAGACACAAACACACAATAGCTATGATTGCTATTGGAATATTGAGCTATTTAACACTCATTTGAACAAACGCAATATCACTTACACCCCCTTTAACTTCCCCCTTAACTTGTACACTTTCAGAATTAAACGAACACACTGGAGGTTGCTGCAGAAACTTCTGTGTAATAATAACATGCAACGACTGCCAGAGAGAGCCTGCCAGTGAGAGAGAGCATGACATTCCTGCATGCCACAAGTGATATGATCAAGCAAGGCTGCACAGCTGACGGTGGGCTTGGTGGCGATGGAATAGATCTCTGAATCAGCACCTCTGCCAGAGCCCTGGATCAGCACAGCTGACTGATGGCTACCAGTGGTGGAAAAAAGTACTAAAACATTTTACTTACAGTAAGTAAAAGTATCAATACTGCAATGTAAAAAATACCCTGTTACAAGTAAAAGTCTGGAATTCGAAATTTGCTTGAGTAAAAGTACAAAAGTATTGGTATAAATATTTACTTAAAGTACCAAAAGTAGAAGGTACTCATTGTGCAGAATGTCCCGTTTCACAAGTTTTCAAATGTATAAAAATCTTTCAAAAAATAGCAGACCTCTACAAGCTTGTAGATATATAGGATCTAAAGCATATTTAGGGCTGAAGTGGTTAATGTATGTTTTGTAATAAGAATACAAATCTGCAAAGTAACTAAAGTTTTCAAATAATTATAGTGGAGTAAAATTACAATATTTGCATGCCTTTGAGATGTAGTGTAGAAGTAAACATTTAGAAAATTGGAAGTACTCCAGTAAAGTAAAAATACCTAAAAATTGTACTCAAGTACAGTACTTGAGTACATGTACTCAGTTACTTTCCACCACTGCTAGTGCTGATCTCCGCTATGCCTGGACAACGTTTTCCTGCCCCATTCAATGCCAACACTTTGATGAGAGTTGCATTATTAGCCACTTTCAACCAGTTGTCCCTATTTTGGGCATGCTGTTTTATAGGCCAACATTTTACATTAAATATTCAGAAATGTCCAGAAATATTCAGAAATGTTTTAAATACGGTGTCACAATTTTGTGTGACACCGTCATAATATGACAAAGTATAAAGTCGGGCTTAAAGAGGTGGTGCCATGGTTTTGCACTTTTTCAGTTTTTCATCTGTCTATGAGGTTGATAGAACTTCATTAAGCCCCCTGGTGGTGTTTTTATGGTGTTTTATGTCTTCTCTGACTATTTTGAGTTTCTACCTGGAGGCTGAAACCTTGAGGGTCAAACGTGCCAATAGAAAAACAGCCCTTTAGTGACATAGTAAAAACATACCCTCCCCCTCATTATCATAACACAACAGGTGTGGGCATGAGGAGGAGGAGGGACTAGGACAGGTGGGTGGTGCTAAGGTGGTGGAGAGGGTGCTAAGGTGAGAACCAGGTATACTTAATGAACTGGAGGCGTGTCCACATAAAAACATAATTTTATCAATTTCTGTATACTTTTTTGAAAAAAATCTTCCTCCTAGTATAACCATAATACCTGATGATTATGTTTTAGGGGGGGGGGGGGGGGGGGAATCACTGAAAATCACGGCACCCCGTCTTTAAAGAACATTTTGCCTTTTTTCAATATCATCTCCACATGTGGGTCTTCAACAATGCTTACTATGCGGGACGGTGCCATTTCTGTTCACACGCCATGTGCCGCAGAAGGGGATGGCTCTAAAATGTGCCTACCGGTGATGGAAGAAGTAGCCTACTCACATTTAATTACATTTATTTAAGTAAAAGTATCAACACCCTATTGCAGAAATACTCACAAGTAAAAGTCTGGTATTCAAAATGTACTTGAGTAAAAGTTGTACTTTGATGCCAAGTATTGGCATCAAAATGTACTTAATGTACAAAAAAGTAAAAGTACTCAATATGCAGAATATCCCGTTTCAAAATGTATACAATTTTTTTGAAAATAGCAGATCTACAAGCTCACAGCACGTCGCATGTGAGCTTGTAGGGCAATTGTAACACTCTGACTTATTGCATTAAAAGTAATATTTTAGTCTTGTCCTTACTAGTAAAAGCTTATAAATGGTATTATTAATTAGGTCACATATACATTATATGTTTTTATAACAAAATATGACTAGTATATTTCAAGTATTCTGTGAATTATGAAGGAAAATGTAAATAGTGTTACTTTTGACCCGTGTCTCCCCTACATGTACTTAGTTACTTTACACCACTGGTGCCTACCGATGACATCATCATGGGTGGCCAACGCTGCAGTGGTTAAGAGAGGCCACCCGGTAAACAAAAGGCCCTCGGGTTGGCGCGCCAGCCCCAGTCTATGTGTCAAAGTGTCCCTGAGCAAGACACTTAACCCCTAACTATTCCCCCAGCGCTGTATAAATAGCACACACTGCTCCTCCTAATAGTTAGAATGGGTAAATGCAGAGGACAAATTTCACGTATGGGACCAAATTATCATATTTATTATCAGTGGTAGTTTCGAACAAGATTTCAAACTTCTTTATTTTTTTTGTATTGATGCAAGAGCAATGGATTCTATTTCAGCATGCACTGATGATGTCATTGGTAGGCCGGTTTCTGATGATGCCATTGGTAGGTCGGTTTATGGACTGTCTACAGCCCACCTATTTTTTTTTAAATTATGCTTTATTGAGTCAAATGTCAAGACAATACCTCATTACGTACATCTCCTGTCGTTAACAGACATTTTGACCCGAAACATTTTCTTTTTCTTTGTGTGCGCGTGCGTGCGTGCGTGCGTGCGTGTGTATGTGCGTGCGTGTGTGTAAAAACCCTTCACCTATACAAAAAAGGGATGAACTAAAGTAACTAAATTCATTTCATTCATGTATCCATATACATCCTTTATGAGGGAACATAAACAAATAATATATACTTAATACAATGTTTTAAAATAAAAAAACACAAAAGGGGGGGGGGGGTTATGCTTTGTTGTGTCATTTTGATACAGCCCACCTCTGAGACATGAGCAAGCCAATAGAACAGCAATGGAGCCACATCTCATAATTAGCGAGGACCGATTGTACGAAGATAGGGTTGAAAATGGGTGAAGTGTTGGTGAAACGTCACCACCGGTAGGACGGTGATTGAGTGGTCAGAGGGATAGACACCTGTGAGAGCAATGGGGGCACGAGATTATGTGTCCTTGAATAGAGTCACATATCTGTCACCCCGGGTGGATATTTATATGCAAGACTGAGGCTGATTGAGTGAGTGAGCAAACTGAGCATGTCTGTTCATATTTAAGAAGTTACGATTCTCAATACCAAAACTACTGTGTACCACGGTGGTTCCCAAACGTTTTAGCTCGAGACCCAAAAGTTACATTTTATGTACCCCCGGGACCCAAACTAGTGAAAATAGCCTATCTACAAGCTCACAACACATCGTGACGCAACGTTCTTTCTACTTTTTTTATGGAATTCTTAAAAACGTTTGAATTTGTTTTGAACTTGCTTTTGAACTCTGCGACCCACATATGAGTATTATGTTCAGGTGCACTTACAGTTGCATATGAGACTTGGGGCCCCAGGTCGCAGAAGTAAAAGCTGGTTGTGGTTCCGACCGGAAGTTCCCCGAGAATTTCTTCATCCCTCAGACATTTGGCCTCTAGGGAAATGAGAAAATGCAAAAACCATGCAGTTAAGATAACTCTGTTCACTTCCTGACTTGTGATTCCAACAGAATTTGTGGCTATGAGCATTATGGAGATATTACAGACTTACTGGGATCTAGACGCAAAGACTGTCTGGCTGGATACCACATAGGATCTTTAAAAAAACAAAAACAAACTAACTTTTGATGCACGGTTCAATTTTGTTTTGTTACAAAAGACAAAGGAAAGACTAAAGGATTGTCTAAGCTAAATTCCATGCTGTTATCTTGAGAACATACTCACATGACTTGTGGAACAATGCCTTGATATCTAAAATGGTAGCAGTTGGCTCCACCTGTACACAAAGAGGTTGTTCATCCACAGGCCAAGCTATCCAATATGTATGTTTGTGCAATCACTAATATTTTAACACAACAATGCAATAACACCCTATTTTTTGGCATCATTATAGGTGACCATTGGCATGTCATTATTGGTGAACATTTTCAAATATTGCAAAAATAGCAGATTTATAAGCTCATAAGCTGTGAGCTTATAGCTGTGAGCTTGTAGATCGGCTATGTTTGCTATTTGTCGTACAACGAAGCATAAGGGCATGAGTGGTAATAGGTTACATGAGTAGAGAGACAACTAGTGGAATAGCAACTACAAGTATTACATTTCACCATAGCGAATTATGTTTCAATTTCTTTGGGAATTTGCCTGTCATGCATTTCAGATGTGATCCATACATCTTTTTTTAAATGTATTTTTAAACGTTTTTATATATTCACACTGGCTATCTAGTTCAAAGCAAACATGTGTCCTCTGGCTGCCTATTGGCCTAGTGGAACAGATACATACTGTACTGTACTGTAACTGGAGAGAAAAAAACAATCCTGTCCAACTGTAATAACTGAAACACTACCTCAACAGAAACCAAGCAGTTAATGGTCACACTTGGCCAAGCAAGAGATGATTAGAGGTAAAATTACCCCTCCTCCCTCAAAGTGATGACTCACTAGTACTTGAGTACAAACATAAATCCTCTCTCTCTCTCTGAATTCTTCACAAACTAAGCACTGACTTTACCTGAGCTAATTTGAAGCACTCACGTCACGTGACTTTGAATTTTAAAAAAAAAGACACGATGAGAGGCGATAAACTACAATAAAATATGAGCTTCCCAGAAGTTCCTTCCAACTGCATGCCATTATGTACACCGCTTGTACCCTATCGGTTACTATGGATGTGACCCAAGTGTCAAGTGAATGGCTCGTAAATGTCACTTCTTTAAAAAAAAATCATTAGGCTATGCAGTTCAATTTGAAACCCACTTTCAACTTTCAACACTCACTTTGTCCCACAAGACAAGCTTCTCTTTTGTCTTGGCGTCCAAGATCTCCACCTCAAAGTATACTATCCTTTTGGCCTTTTTGGGAGGTTTTGGCCTGGGCCTGCTTGAGGACTTCTTCTCAGCGTCAGCACCACCCTGGTTCTTCGCATCTAATGCAAGAACATCCATGACTCCAGAGGGTGAAAAACTATGCTCTCATGCACCCAGAGGCAAATCTCTGCTGTATCTCTCGTCCTCTGTTGTTGTGGGGTAGACGCGTCCAGTCCCAACTCACCCTCGACACAGCCCTGCCAGACAGTCCAACTGCTATGTCCTCCTTGAACGTCTTTTCCACAGTCTGGACTAGACTCCAAATATCTGAGTCCTTACAGAAGCAGAATGGTAAATATCCGTGAGACCATGAACACCTTCTCCAGTGCCAGTATGTGTGACAGACAGAGACCTTGTGTCAGAGATTGTCCAGAAAGATATGTTCAGCCTGCCTCTCACCTGAAAAGCAGCGTCCCAATGTCCGGGAGCTCTGCTCCCAACACCCCAAATCCACTGAAGACGAAACCCGAGAGGCCCCAAGACATAATCCATAGCGCGCCATTCACAAGGCTAAATATAAATTGCCTGATTTGCACTGCGCAAGCTTGGTAACCTTGGTTAGCGACACACAGCCGTACCCAGTGACAGATCCCAATGTGTTCTCATAAGACCCAAGACACCTCTCCCGTCCCGTCTGCTCGGCTCCTCACTCTGGCACATACAGTACAGAGCAATGGGCCCCATCTAAAATCCTTGATCCACTGGATGAAAGACAGCCAAACCTTCACATACCAGCACATTCCCCTCCCCCAAGCCACCTGTGTCCTGTGGCCCCATAACTATTTTCCTTCCTCTCCCTGACCTCCACAACAAAGACAAACATATTCATTTCAATGCACGTTGGTTTTTAAGCGTTTGTATATGTAGTCAAACGTGTTGATCCATGATACTGCATGTGATGCTGATAGTTAGAAGCTTTTTACAGTGGTGGGTAGGATGGAAATGCTAAGCATGAGACGGTCACAGATGTCTTTTTTCTTTCTCCAGCATGTAAACACAAATACAGACTTCAGATAGACTGTTTGTTTTGTTATTTTAGTTTTTTTGGCTATACGAAGTGGGAACAATCCAAGCCAGCAGCAGGCAAAAGAACACAATGACAATGACTAAAGACCATTTGAGAGTCTTGGATGAGCGAAAAAATCTGATATATTCAGCCTAGAGGGTCAACTCATCCCTCTCATCACTTCAAAAGTGATATATAGCCATTGGTCTGATTTTCCATTGAAGGAAAGATAAACCAGGACTTGCACTTGAACTCTGAAGATCTCTCAAGTGGTTGTAGAAATGAGATGTCGCCCTCTGGTGGATATAATTGTCTTCCTGTGAAGGCAGTGATGCTTAAGATTCCTTTAAGCCCTATTTAAAAAATGGTGAAAATAGAATATCTACAAGCTCACAACGCATCACAGTTGAGCTTGTAGAGATTACAGTAGGCTGACAGGAAATGGGGGGAGAGATGGGGGGGTGTCAGGCTGGATTACCAGCCTAGGTGCGCAGGTGGTTACGCCAACCGCCTGGGCCACTATAATTTATATTTTATTAAAATTTCTGGAAAAGTTTTGAAAAGTGTCTATATCTTAATACAGCATGCTTTGATATTGAAAAGAAGATAATAGGTAATTTTGAATACTTAAGCATTTTTTAAAAGCACCTACTGCAATACTTTAACTGGAAACAAATTTGACTGAGCACCTTTCATTTGTAGTAGTTGAGTAATGTTTCACCAGGAGTCTACACTTTGACTCAAGTACTGGGGTAGAGTAGGCCTACTTTGGTCCACCAGTGCTGTGAGTAGAGCCTCACTTTGAAGCATATAGTGATGTCCAGGAGTCTTCACTGACCTGCTTCAATGATACATGCCCAGCAGTACCCTAAGGTCAGCTGACCAGGGTCTATTGATCATTCCTCGTACCAGGTTGGGGGGGAATAGAGTTAAATGGTTAGTGAGCCCGCCTGGGAAGCCTGAGGTTCGAAGTGTCCCTGAGCAAGATACTTAACAACTTTACTTAACTTTAAAAAAAAAATAGATTTCTTTTTTTTTCTAAATTAAAATAATATATATATTTTTTAAAAGTCTATATACACACATATAAATTAAAACAATGATGTGTTTAACTTTGGGGAATAAAATATTTGTTGAAAAGGGTGAAAAAAAGGTGAAAAGTGTGGGAAAAATCGCGAAAAAAAAGTAAAAAAAAAGTAATAACTTCCAGCGCCACTGACTTTATTGAATTCCTAGGGTCCAGGTCATTGTCTCTGTGTGTTGTTTCCTTCAAAAGTTGTGCTCTTTTCTATTTTCTCCATTTTCTGGTTTGGGTTCAGGATATGTGTAATAAAGGGTGAAAATGGTCCCGACCCCCAGGTTGAGAACCACTGGAGGACCATAGAGTTGTAATCAATATATTATAACTCTACTATGGTTTATAATAGCACTGGACTAACCAATGACAGCGCGATCGTCCCTCCGGACTATGGGACCTTGATGACAACAGGGAGGAGGTTCCAACATCATCATGACTCACATCAGCCGAGCCTCTTCCAGAAGTTTCCCTGCATATGGTTGGTTGGCCAACTGGCCACTTAGTACTAGCATCTGTCCTAAACAGAACAACAACGATATCTACCTGTATACTCGGAATATCGACGCTGATCGTCTCGTCGTACCATATTACCAGTAGATCGTAACGTTAACAGCTTTATTTATGCATGTTATAGCGTGTAAAGTAAGTGCCAGTGGTAACCTCTGCTGGTGTAGCTTCATAGCATGCTAGTGTCAAGCTAACTTCAGCC
Organism: Gymnoscopelus braueri; assembly: GCF_963280865.1. NCBI lineage: Eukaryota > Metazoa > Chordata > Actinopteri > Myctophiformes > Myctophidae > Gymnoscopelus > Gymnoscopelus braueri. The sequence continues at coordinate 16,575,428 of NC_137615.1, forward strand.
AGACAGACTGACAGCTGCATTTCAACATCACGGGGGGGACGTGCTTTTATTTATAAACAAGCGACCGGAGTTGCGTCGACACCTAACGATGATCTGTATATGAAAACATAGAACTCAAGGTCGTTGTAAACAATGGGTAAGGATTATTACAAAGTGTTGGGGATAGCTAAAGGCGCGACTGAAGAGGAGATAAAGAAGGCGTACAGAAAGCAGGCCCTCCGTTATCATCCTGACAAGAACAAGTCTGCCGGAGCGGAGGATAAATTCAAAGAGATCGCCGAGGCCTACGATGTCCTCAGTGATGCCAAGAAGAAGGAGGTCTATGATCGATACGGAGAAGAAGGTAATAATTACTGGTTAAAATACTACTGTACTTTACGTACATGATGCGCGAGTGAGTGTTGTTTATGGTAACAGGATAGGTGGGCACTAGGCACATCTGGGCACCTCGATGTAACTATTGACTATATTGTCCAAAATGTAAAATAAATAAAAAAATATATATATTTGAAAAATGGTCTTACTCTTAAGTTAAGTAAACTACACAAGAAAATGCTTAAACATTAGACAATTAAGGTATAATATTTCTACAATTGCTACAAATACCTGTGTTTCCAGTCATGTTGGGGCATCAACAAGAAGTTGAAAGATAAAATTCAGTCTGATAATGATGTACCGTGCATGTTCACATCATGTATACTTTACCTTACTTATGACCATTTTCCATTATTATAACTTTTTTACATTTTGGACAAAATAGCCAATTTTACATCGAGGTGCCCAGATGTCTCAAGGTAGTGCCCACCTATCCTGTATCCTTGTGGTCATGGTGTAACTTAGTCGCTAACGTTATCTTATTATAGCCATTTAAAAGGGCTGTCTTTATCAGTTCATTGTGCTTCAACAATCACAAACTGCAGATCGTGACACAATAGCTTCAGCAAGAGAGAACATACTGGAAGCATCATGCTCTGCCTGCTGTGTTCACTTCAAACCCCTGTTGGACTCTGGTTGAGCAGGTTCAAAAGTTTATAAGCGTTCCATTTAACCATTAAGACCTCGGGCCGATTCTAAATCCTGTCTTCTAAATCCTGACAGTTTTGTGAAAAACCTGTTGCTGTATATTGTCGCTTTCGGGCAGAAATTACTGCTTCATACTTACTTACTTGATCATACTATAGTGTCACACAAAAGTATCAAAAGTAGCAGATCCGCAAGCTCGGATTTTGAATCCTGAAAAGCAACAGTTTTGGACATATGTGGCTTCCACCGACAGAGACGATATGTATTTATACAGCTCAAATCTAAAACGACACAGATGCTTTCCTGGATTTAATGGGTTAAAAGAAGGCATTTAATCAACGGGATGGCTTTTGCTACTAACTTGTATGTCTTCATGTATGATGATGACAATATAATGTATTTCAGGAAGTGTGCTCTGCTATTCATAGCAATGTCAATCCATACCTTTTATATTTATCAGCATATCACCTTGCATGACCATTTTGACTTTTTTGTGCATATGTCCCAAACCTCTGACACTGGCTTGTTGTGTTCTCCTTCCCATTAGGATTAAAGGGTTCTACCGGCGGCGGTGGTGGTGGCCCCGAAGGTCACAATGGTCAAAGCTACAACTACACCTTCCACGGAGACCCTCACGCCATGTTCGCCGAGTTCTTCGGCGGCCGTAGCCCGTTCGATCAATTCTTTGCACGAAACGGGGATCACAACATGGACATCGACGACCCCTTCGCGGCATTCGGCGGCATGCAGGGCATGCAGGGCATGCAGCAGGGCATGGGACCCATGGGGGGCTTTCAGAGGTCTTTCAAGTCCCAGCCCGGAGGCCCCCACAGGGGCCGCGAGAGAAAGAAGGACCCACCGGTCGTCCACGAGCTGAAGGTGAGCCTGGAGGAGGTCTTCTCCGGCTGCACCAAGAAAATGAAGATTTCCCGCAAGCGTCTGAATCCGGATGGCTGCACCGTGCGCAGCGAGGACAAGATCTTGACGGTGGACATCAAGCGCGGCTGGAAGGAGGGCACTAAGATCACCTTCCCCAGGGAGGGCGATGAGACGGCCAACAACATACCCGCAGATGTGGTGTTTGTGGTTAAAGACAAACCCCATCCAGTGTTCCGGCGAGAAGGCTCGGATATCATTTACCCCGCAAAAATATCTCTCAGAGATGTAAGTGAACGGCTGGCCCTGCTTTTAGATTATAGCGTTCTATTCAGACTATATAGTATGTTCATAACTGTGTCGCTGTAAAAAATGACCCATAAACCCTAGTGGGTAACCGGAATTCCCGTCCCTAAACACACTCGCCCGAGCGGTCCGGGAATTCGTTTTACTGAGGATAGGTTTAGGAATAAGGTTAGGTTTAGGCATAGTTTTACTGAGGTTACGTTTAGGAATAAAGTTAGGTTTAGGCATAGTTTACTGAGGTTACGTTTAGGAATACCTGGTGGCGACCGTTCCCAGGTCGTCAGATTTGACACGGGCGAGCGTGTTTTGGGGCGAGCGTTCTTGTATTTCCCTAGTTTCCCTAACGCTATGGAACTATACAGGACTTGCCGCTGCCGCTTTTTTTGCCGATTAAAGTATAGTGAGCGAGTCGCCGTGCCGAACGTTGCGAAGTCCATTTGAGCCGACTCAGCGCCATTCGAGTTATGTCCCGATAGGCACAGAATCGTAAATCATGTTTTGGAGTAAGCGTTTGCCCCAATTGCCACTCAAAGTGACTACTGGCTAATCACGGCGCGTCTTTTCCGGGACTTTCCCAACTCCTGTGCACTCAAATAGCTTGCTTCCCTAACCTGGGGTTGAACATGGCAGATCTACAAGCTCTGTGAGCTTGTACAGAGTTTGTAGATCTGCCATTTTTTTAGATTTGGTGTAGGGAAGAAAGAGGGCATAGTATAAACCCCTGGGGCACTCCAGTCAACAAAATATATAGTGTTTAAGTAGTTAAGTGAAGTCCATATTCCAGTATAATCTCCACATTAATGTCCACCTAGCAAAGAAAAAGACAACTACATACATATGATGCATGAAAAGAGCTGTGGTGGAAGAAGTACTCAGATATTTTACTCAAGTAAAAGTAGAAATACCACAATATAGGTATAATTATAAGTTGTATAATATAATTTATATCTACAAAGTAACTTTCAAATAATTGTAGTGGAGTAAAAAGTACAATATTTGCCTCTTGAGATGTACTGGAGTAGAAGTACAAGTATTGACAATGGGAAATACTGCAGTAAAGTAAAAGTACCTCAAAATCACAGTACAGTAATGTACTGAAGTACAGTACTTGAGTACATTAGTTACTTTCCTCCACTGCATTTGATGCGTGATAAGAGTTATCCAAACATCAACGGTTCAGCGTCATCCTAATGGTCTCTGCCTTTTTGTTGTCTTTTCCCCACCAGGCATTGTGTGGCTGCACAGTCAGCGCCCCCACATTGGACGGCAGAACGATCACGGTGCCCTCCAGGGACGTGATCAAACCTGGGATGAAGAAGCGCGTCGTGGGGGAAGGGCTGCCCTTATCCAAGTGTCCTGAGAAGAGGGGCGACATGGTCCTGGACTTTACAGTAAAATTCCCTGACAAGTTGGGCCAAAGCACTCGTGATGCTTTGAGAGAGATCCTTCCGCCATGAATTAAAAAAAAAACACCCAGGTTTAGAGAAAAAAGGAAAAACGTCTAACAAACACAGAGATAGTCAGCCCCACATTCCTAATGCCACTCTTGTTTGTCTTGCGTTGACTTGCCCTAAGCCGAGACAGACGTGTTCTAGTTGGATTTATATAGCGTTATTTGAAGTACTAAGTCGACATTCTTTACCAAATCTTATCAAGTCACTTTACTACAGTCTCATGAGACTCTGAAACTAGGGAAGTGGCAGTGAAGTTGTGCATGTGCATTGAACTTTGGTTCTGTCACAGTAATTACATGTATGTGTCAGATACAAGGGGAGCTTATGTACGGAAGCCTCTCGTAACCATCCATGTGATCTCTTGTAGTTTGGCTTCAAGAAAGGCTTGGTTTTAGCCTTTAAAATGACACTGGTGATGGTTGTCAAGTTGTAAGCGAAATCTGCAGAGCTTGAACATTTAATCTACGGCCAGTCCAACCTGGCCCTCACACTGTTTTGAAAGTGCTTCCAATGCAATGGTTGTAGAAACACAACAACTTTTAAACGATACCTCAGGTGCAGTGACACACGTCTGAATGTAGCGACACATATTATTATTATTCAGTATATGTTTTTGGTTACCAGTATTACTATGCAGTGAGAAGTATGTGACTCCAGTACTGGTCAGAAACCTAAGACATAGCGTGCTAAGAATTCAGACAATTGTTTTCCATCTTACAGGTATAACGAGTACTAGTTTTTCAGGTGCAGCTTGGAAACGCAACATTCTAAGTTGGGCCCTGCTCCTGGCTCAATGAAACCAATTGTGCACATCTACTGCCCAAAGGCTGACGCCCAGAAACGCCCCAAATTTTAAGAATTTAAAAAAGAAAACGGTACAGCATTTCTGTTGTAATGTGATAGTGAGCAGAGAGATAGGAAAGATGCGAGCGAGAGGGATTGACATGCAGCAAAGTGGTCGGATTTGAACCTGGGTCAGCATTGGAATTGAGTTTAGCCTATGGTTTGCGCTCTCACCAGGTGAGCCACCAGGGAACCCATCTATACATAGTTTATTTTATTTTATTTTGAGGAAAACAGTACTCATTATACCTCTAAGTGAGAGGGAGGAATTTTAAACGTGGTACATCTTTCAAAACATGTTAATATTTTTTATTATTTCACAATAGCTGGCATGGTTTATGTAGGAATACACAGCAGACAACCTGATTTGCTTACAGTATGTCAAATGGTGGGAAACTAATTTTGTGCCAAATAACATTGTCTAATTATAACACACAAGTGTGTGTGTGTGTGTGTGTGTGGGGCTGTGTGTGTGCGTGCGTGCATCTAAAAGTATGTATATAAGTGCATGGGTGTTGACCTCTTTTGCAAATTATAAACATATGTTAGTTCATGCTCCTTTACTTGAAGTTGCATAGTTACCATATGTAACTTTTTCATTTAGGACCGAATATGGATAGGAAATCTAAGGCACAGAGGGGAACAGAGTCAACAGACTCAACACAGGTCTCAAGCTAGAATCGAACCAGGGACATTAAAAGGATCCTTGGCTAATAAGCCTTAATACATCATAATTGCCCTATATAACTAATGATAAAACAGTTACATTTTAGTTATAGAGGCAGGGCAATTATTATATATTAAGGCTATAAGGCTTATTAGCCAGGGATCCTTTAAAGATTATTTAGTCTATGCATTAGTATCTGGTTAGCTACTGTCATGCCCCGACTTTTCATTTGCACTTGCAAATCCAGTGCAATTTTTAGATCACACTTTTTTTTCCTTTTGTTTTTATGTTGTATAAGACTCTGGTTCCAAGCAAAGCTTTAACCAGTAATTTTTAAAGCTGTGAAATTAGCAAAGTTCTTTGTTTATTCTTTCCCAAACCTTTACCTTACTTTTACCGTAGATTAGTTTTGTCTCTAGCTATTTGGATATGGGTAGAGAGTTTCAGCGCTTGAGCCCAGGTAAACCGTCGAGTTCAATGTTAGATTCTGTCTGGCTGCACACACCTTTCTGTTCGGATTAATAAATCAACTGTTTTCCGCTGTTGTCTCTGCTACCAGGCACAGTCACAATTAGGGATGGGATGATATGAAAATTACATATCGCGATTACTGTGGCAAAAATAATTTGTAATTAACGATATCACGATAATCAAAATATGCTTAAAACTTAAAATGGCACCACTTGAACCCCCCCGATCTACAAGCTCACAAGGTTGTGAGCTTGTAGATCTGCTATTTTTGCCTAATCTATTTGTGTAGAGTGAAATAAGAGCATTCCAAATGTGCTCTTTACAGGTCCGTTTGATCAAGTATAGAGGGTTTAAGTGGTGCTGAATTTGCATCCTAGTTTCATCCTAGTGTATGACGGAAATGAAAATCTCTGCGATACGATTATTGTGAGCGTTTTTTTAATCACGATAAAAGATGACGATTATCGTCCCATCCCTAGCAATATCTGGTGTCGACCATGTTTGAAGTACTTCAGTATACATATCTTGTCTGAATGTCAGATGGGCGGGGGGGGGGGTAAAAAGAGAACCCTGACAGTCACTATTTGGCCTCACCATTTCACTCCTAATGGAGTCTTAGGTTTTATAACTGACCTGAACATGGTTTACCCATGAATGTAGAGATGTGTAATCTCTGTGATGTTTACTTTTTTGTTTTGAAAAGGACGTTTGCTTTTTTTGCAAATGTTTCCCTTTTTATGTTAAGGTGTAAGCATTATTTCGTTTTTTTGCCTATTGTTTGTGTTTTGAAATGTTTTATGCTTAAAAGGTGGTATCCGATATATTTTTGCTTCAAACCTTCATAGCTTTCATTATTCAATTACAGATTTTTGAATAAATGTTTCCTAAGTTGTGACAAATAACGCCCAAGAAATAAAAAAGACAGACAAATATGTAATAAACTGAGTTAATAGACACTACCATTGACTTTGTATGTACCCCATTATTGTTTTTTTGTTGTGTTTTTTATAACACATGACAAAAAGGAAATCCTTCTAGCAGTGACCTGTGTCCTGTGAAGACAACTTTGTTTTCTCACCTTTTTAACCCACTTAAGACCTGAGGCCGATCCTACAAATGCCTTCTAAATCAGCAGTTCTCACACTTTCAAGATCTTTTCAAAATTGTTCAAACATAGCAGATGTACAAGCTGAGTGGCCATTAAAAAACAGTTTAGCCGTCAAACCGGTTCTGGCCCGGTCAACGCTAGAATCCACCAAACGCCACTGGCTTGTAGATCTGCTATTTTTGAATAGACACAGCTCAAATCTAAAATGACACAGATGCTTTCCCGGTTTTACTGGGTAAGAGGCCATACATTACTTTGGTGTTTTTGGACAAAATAATGTTCACATGCAACCAAGGGTTGCTAATGAGTGCACATTAGAATCCTTAATTCTATCCACACATTTTGTTTTCATTCTATTTTAACTAGGCTACAGTAAAACTGTTCTTAAGGCTTCTCTGGGCATTGCACTGAGTAACAAAATAATACATTTTGACAGAGGACCATTGCCTGTACGCTAGGAGGAGGTGTGCACCTTTTTAAAGAATGTACCATCAAACCAAACGGTTGAATCCAAATCCCATAGCCCGAGGGACGGTCTGAGGAGCACTGTGATTGGCTAGTTGGAAGGTTGCCCGGCATCAGCTGGCGGTTCGTAGTAGCCTATGCGAATCTAGATCACTGGTTCTCAATTTGGGGTTCGGGGACCGCCAGGGGTTCCAGGGGGCCCCTAGCAATAGTAGTTGATGTAGCGTCACAACCATTTTAACCATATTATCTAATACGATGGCTATTCAAAAATAGAAGATCTACAAGTCAGTGGAACTATCATTTCTTTAAACAAACATGTGTTAACGTAGCTTCACAGAACAGGCAGATTATACATTTGGACAATGTTTTATGAATTCATTTTATATTATCTTTCTTGCTCTTGCATCAGAACGTTCACTACTTCACTTTATGTCAATCGTGACAGCTGCCTAGCAACAACTAGCCAATCACAGAGCGAGCGCACTCTCGGGCAATGGGATCCAGGCTGTAATGTGTTCCACCCAGCCAGACTGACAGCAGCTGAAGCAGAGAACATACCGATAGATTCCTACCTCTCTCCTCCTTTTTTACAACTTCGCATAGAAACAACTAGGCGACTTATGCACTTAAAAGTGTTATAGCAAGATTACAAATGTACCAACAATAACTGCTGTTTTCCCTAAACGCGTTTAATTGGTTCTCTATTCAGAAGTCACGTTTATAGGTCTACCAACTAGCTAGCTGCTTGGCTAACTCCTCCTGTCCTGGTAAGAATGAATCATTGGCCTCCACTTCACAATTAGCTCAACTATTCATAATATTAGTTAACTAATATGAGCAATGTGAGCTTTTGTAGCCCACGTTATTTTAGTTTTTTTTTCCCTGAATAGCAACGTTAATGAAATCAAGTCGGATGGACTGTCAATAATCTTAACTTGAAGCTAACGCCATAGCAACTAGATGGCTTGTAATTCAAAGTAGTAAGTATTGTAATGTGTGTTGCTAACTTTGAAACATGCTGGTTGTTTGTGAAGAACTAATGTTGACGCAATATGGCTAACCTGACTTTACTAGGTGTCGATTCACTATGATTTATATTAATGTAAACAATGTCTTTTAATAGGATGATGACGTTAGCACACATTTCCTCTGTCTTGATTTAGGCTGTAGGGAAGCTTCAAGCGATTATATCTATCAAGATCATAGCTGTCAGCTGTGTGAAAGTAATGAATTATCTCCCTTCTATATCTCCCTACTATAATTGTGCTTCCTTTGCTTGATGTTCTGTGTAAATAAGGCACATTGAATTGCCTTGTTGAAATGTGCTATACAAATAAAATTGCCTTGCCTTGCCTTCTACCTTTCACAGCAGGAGACACCCACCCATGTCAGGCTGGAAGGCTCCTCAGATCTAGCTATGTAAGTGTTGCACACACTTGGATTCAGAATTGCCCGTTTTGTTCGACAAACCTTTAAATCTGGACCGAAAGACTGCGGCATCATCTTATCTGCACAGTGCCAGATTTGGCTGGGAAAACGACAAACCTCTGGCCCAACAAACACCACAGTGCACCTCCTCCTCTCCCCCCTGTCTCCCCTAGTCTCTAAAACTGTAGGTTTACTATGCCTCTGGGTCTGGGCAGAAGGAAGAAGGCATCCCCGTTGGTGGAGAACGAGGAAGCGGAGCCGATCCGTGCGGGTCTCAGTGTCGCGGACGGTCTGGACGGAGGCGTGGTCGGCCTGGGAGACGGTGCCACGCCCGAGGGCCTGCCGCCTCCACACAGCAGCCTGCGACCTCGCCTCATCTTCCACACCCAGCTGGCTCACGGCAGCCCCACGGGCCGCATCGAGGGCTTCAGCAATGTGCGGGAACTCTACGCCAAAATCGGGGAGGCCTTTGGGATCCCTCCTTCAGAGGTGAGTGTGTGGAGTGTGGTCGTATGGTATTCCATGTTTCATATGATCTATATCAATACAAGAACACTCGCCCCAAAACAGGGTTAGGGCAACCTCGGAACGGTTGCCACCAGGTATTCCTAAACGTAACCTCAGTAAAACTATGCCTAAACCTAACCTTATTCCCAAACGTAACCTCAGTAAAACTATTCCAAAACCTAACCTTATTCCTAAACTTAACCTCAGTAAAACGATGCCTTATTACCCTAAACGTATTCCTAACCTTAACCTCAGTACAACGAATACCAGAGTACAAGACCTTGAGGGCGAGCGGTCCATGAAAAAAATGGGGCGAGTGTTCCGGTTACCATTCTGTATGTTTGCTTCAGTTGATGTGTTAGGTTTTTTTTTTATAGGCAGCTCCTAACAACGCTTTGATTTCTCTGTGTTCTTCCATTTTCAAGGTTATGTTCTGCACATTGAACACCCACAAGGTGGACATGGAGAAACTGCTGGGAGGTCAAATTGGGCTGGAGGACTTTATTTTTGCCCACATAAAAGGCCAGAAGAAGGAAATCGAGGTTTTTAAAGGGGAAGACGCTCTAGGGTTGACCATCACTGATAACGGAGCTGGCTATGCATTCATTAAGGTGAGCATTATTCAACAGTGCACATTGTTTGTTGCTGGCTCGTGTATCGTGGAAGGAAAGCCATTACCTGTGGCAACAGCAGCCAGTGACAGTGAACAGAACCTTATGTGCTATGATTATTTAAAGATGGCACTAAGTGATGTGTTGGTTTATTTTGGCATTTTCAACCGGGCGTCCCCGTTTCGCGTATGTCAATATAGGCTATATATTCCCCCAAATTCCAAAATAACTAAAACTCACAACACATCGCATCGTCTATTTTCACAACTTTTCACATTTTCACAAGGGCCTACGTGGTTAAAGTTGTTCACACTTAAAAATGAAATTCTTGTCTTTATCTACTCACCCTCATGCCAGTGGAAACATGGATCAAGTTGTCCACAAAACAATCACAGAGTTTGTTTGAAGTTTTGTCCTTCAGTCCACTTCCCAAGAGACCACTTTTCATTTTTTTAAAATATATTTTTGGGGCTTTTCTGCCTATCAATAGTACATAGTGTAGAGAGACAGGGAGAGAGAGACGCTGAGTGACACGCAGCAACGGTCGCCGGGATCGGGATTCAAACCCGCGACGCGCTGTCAGGCTGCAGTTGCCCCAAGAGCGTGAAAATTCACTGATCAAATGTTGAAATATAGGTTGATTCCACTGACAATTGTTTGCCATTTTTGGAAGGAAAGGTCACTGTTGACTTCAGTTGTATTGGAACTTGGAGAAAGCTGCTACTAAACAAAGTTGTTTTGTGAACAAAGACACCCTATAAGTGTTACCACTGCCATGGGGGTGGGCAGATAAGGATGACATAAACATTTTTGAGTGAACTACTCCCTAACCACTTAAACCTTATATATCGTACTATATATACAGTATATCTCCTTTTTTCCCTCTACACCAAATGTTCTTTGTCGAATGTTGACCTGTTTTCAACGTACTACATGCCCAGAATAGAGGCGATAGAGTTCAAGTGGTTAAGCAAGGGATAATTGACAGCGAGCAAGGTCATTGTTGAGAAATAAACCCTGACAGAGTGATTAAACCCGACGTGAAGCCGCACTTATTACACGGCTACTTAAAGGGATATTTCACTTTCAAAAAAATGTTGGGTCATTTTATCGTCTACTCAGGCTTTTGTGAGCCCCCCAGACAGTTTTTAAGTTGCTTGATTCAGTATTTAGATATTTGATAATATTAATTTTATCAGACACGCCCCCTTCCTATACAAACCCATTATAACTTCAAACTCAATTTTTAACATGTTAGATTCATCAAAAACACCTGTCCTTGGTTCTGGTGACTCATCCTGCCCTCCTAATACGTGAGGGGTCGTCTTTTTTCATTTATTTAATTTAATTGTTTTATTTTATTAAACTTTTTTCATTTTCCAAAAACAATATTAAAAATTAAGTAATTGAAAAAACACTCCTCATGTATTAGAAGGACAATATCAGTCACCAGAACCAAGGACTGGTGTTTCTGATGAATCTAACATGGTTAAAATGGAGTTTGAAGTTACAATGGGTTTGTATAGGAAGGGGGTGTGTCTGATAAAATGAATATCAAATATCTAAATACTGAATCAAGCAACATAAAAACTGTCCGGGGTGCTCCCAAAAGCCTGAGTAGATGATAAAAATGACCCAAATTAGTTTTGAAAGTGAAATATCCCTTTAATAAATTTACCCAAAAGTAACAACAAAACGAAGTATTTCATTGCTTACGGTACTGAAAGTATTACATTAATTTATGCCAGGTGCTGCCGTCCGTCCAGTGCAACTCGGTCGACTCGGAAAACAACAGATCAAAAATGGAATCCATTTTTGGTTACTGCAATGTCTATTTCTCGCTTCAAATGTTTTCAAAAATATTCTTGAGTTGAGACCAATGTAAAGCTGTAAATGACATCGTGCGTTTGTTTACATGGCTGCCATGTTGGATACAGCACAAAATCGAGCAGCGCAGCAGGTGCTCTGAGCCTTTGATTATTAGACAGCGGTCTGTTATTGAGCTCAGCGGTCATTACCCAGAAATAACACACCGCTGAATTCAGTGATCGACCAATCAGAATCAAGCATTCAACCAAGCCGTGTAATAATCAATAATACATGAGAGGCGGCTGTTGTATAATGTATATCGTGATTTTTATCATGGCCATAGATGATTTTAACACAAAGCGGGAGTGTTTGTGCACCCGTAACCATGGTATTATATCTCTGCTGTAGGGCAGAAAACTGAATGAATGTTGCTAACCAAATCCTCATAGTGTAGCTGAGTGTGATTGTGATTATACAGCTGAGAACCGTATTGTATTCCAATGGGGAGTTCCAATTCAACTGTAAGTTCACATAATGGAGCTCTCCTGTTTTAGAGAATCCGAGAGGGCAGTATCATCCACCAGATCCAGGTCATCAATGTGGGGGATATGATCGAGTCCATCAATGGCCATGGCCTGATAGGCTGTCGACACTACGAGGTGGCCAAAATGCTGAAGGAACTGCCCAAGGGGAAGGACTTTACCATCAAACTGGTGGAGCCTCTCAAGGCGTTCGGTAAGCAAGCGCAAGGGGGAATCTCTCTGAGTCGTCTTAATCACTTTAGCACTATTTTATACCTCGGATCATGGAAAATAGACATCCTAGATTCTACAGTACAAGCTCACAACGCATCGCAGATATGCTATTTTTGAAGAATGTTCAAGAATTTAGAAAAATCTGAGAATGCCAGGGTGAAAGTGGTTATTAGATTCACGCTTCTATCCCTTCAAAAAAAAGAAAAAAGCTATAAAATCACTGACCAGTATATTTGTCAACAAATGTCAACATTAATTACATTTCAAAAAATGTATGAGGCCTGGAACGTGACAGTGCTGTAGGCCAGGGGTCTTCAATTATTTTCAGGCCAAGGACCCCCTAGCTGAGAGAGGGAGAAATGAAGCAGGGACCCCCCACTACATTTGTATAGATTAAACTTTTTCATAGATTTGGTAGATAGTTTCATAGACTTGTTCGACACCCCTAACATCTGTGTTGTATACATTTGTTTTTTGTTTGTTAAAACAGATTTTCTGTTAATATGTCAGATGGTGTATTTTCAGACATTTAACCACTCAATAATTACCTTTGGCTCTGTACTTGGTCTGCTCTTTTTTTCTCCCTCTACACAAAACCTCTGTGCCAAAAATAGCCGATCTGTGAGCTTGTAGATAGTCCATTTTTGGCTAATGTTCCCTCAGAATAGGGATGCAAGGGTTCAATGGTTAATAAAAGGGGGGAAAAAAACACACACAAAGATTTGGCGTCCCCCCCTGTAGTAACTCTGAGGACCCTCTAGGGGTTCCGGACCCCCTGTTGAAGACCCCTGCTGTAGGGTCTTCTGAGCTGACGCATCTGTGTTTTTTTTTAGACATGATCGGCCAGAGGTCTGGAGGCTCCAGGGCGGGATCAGGCGTTCAGCTAGGGACAGGCAGGGGAACGCTGCGCCTCCGCTCCAAGGGTCCCGCCACTGTGGAGGAGTTGGTGAGTGTGTGCCGACGCTTATTATTCTGTTGTGAAGTGATGATCGGCCAATATATGCTGTTTTACTTTATATTGTGAGTTTTTTCTGAGTTTTTTTCTTTCTTTTCCTTTTCTCTAGCCCTCTGCATTCGAGGAGAAAGCCATTGAAAAAGTGGACGACCTCCTGGAGAGCTATATGGGCATCAGAGACAGTGAGCTTGGTAAGTCTGTGTATGTGTGTGTGAGACACTGTAGATCTGTAGACTGTAGATCACTGTTTCCCAAACAGTGGGTCGGGACCCAGGGTCGCAAGTAAATATTTCCTTTTTCCCGTTTCGTACATTTAAAACATTTATGTATATTATTACAAAAGATTGACAAAAAATTTAACAAAAAAATTACAACTTTTCACCAATTAAAAACTATTCCAACATTCTTCAGAAGTAAGTAGTAAGAAATCTAATTTCTATAAATACATTTTCTTTTTATGTTTAAAGCAGTAGCTCGCCCAAAAAAGTACTTATTTTCTATCAATTACATACCCCATGAAGCCTTGAATTCATGGAGATGTTTTTGTTTTTGTCGCATTCCTGACCAATAATTTGACCACCGGAGTCTCCGGTTGGATGCAGGTCATCAAATTATTGGCTCAGGAATGCGACAAAAACAAAACAATCTCCATGAATTCAAGGCTACATGGGGTGTGTAATTGATAGAAAATAAGTACTTTTTTGGGTGAACTACTTACTCCTTTAAGAAGTAGTGAAAACAGCAGATCTACAAGCTCACTTGTGAGCTTGTAGATCTGCTATTTTCACTAGTTTGGGTCCCGGTCAAACGTCTAATTTCTCTTTTGGGTCTTGAGCTAAATAGTTTGGGAACTGCTGTAGATCACTAGAAAGAAAATTATGACTCTTAACAAACAAGCACAATTTCATTATGCTTTGGCTTCATGTTCTTTGGCCTGTTTCCCTGTCTTGTCTCTCTGCCAGCGGCCACCATGGTTGAGCTCGGGAAGGACAAAAAGAACCCTGATGAATTTGCAGAGGCTCTAGATGAGACCCTGGGAGACTTTGCCTTCCCGGATGAATTTGTCTTTGATGTGTGGGGTGCCATTGGCGACGCCAAGGTCGGGCGAGTGTAACCACAGAAACGAGACAAGGGACGTGGAACTCTGTGTGTGAGTGTGTGTGTGCGTCCATGCACACTCACAACAAACAGCACTACTACTAAGAATCACTACACTACACTACCGCCATGAGTTGCTTTTGTCCCAGTGCACTCCTACCAGTTTTTTTTTTAATAGATCGTACTATTTTTGAGACTCTTCTTTGAGACAGGGGATATAGCCTTTTTTTTAATGGGAGAAGCTGACTGCGACCACCAGAAGGAACATTCATCCTGTAAGACAGACAGTTCAGTGCAAAAGACTTAAGGTATGTTCAGGCATTAAGTGCTATTACATGTCTTCAGGGTTTTTTCCAGGAATTCCTCTTGACCACGTCACGTGGACCTGCATGTTTTATGTTCTAGTTGTCCGCCGTGGAACAAATAGAGCACAAGTCTCAAATGTGAGTGAACTGAAGGGACCATGGCTTGCACACAAAGCAAATCTTTGATATTTAGTATTAGGAAAAAAATGAAAAGGTTTTCCACATTGCACTGTTGCACTGCGCTGTAAAAAGAAACACTGTACTTAATCTAGACCAGTGGTTCTCAACCTGTGGGTTGGGACCCCCAGGGGGGTCCCCACATGATTTTGAGGGGGTTCCCAGATGACAATGAAGTGATAATTTAAGGACTTATAAGACCTTTTTAATACCTAAAAAAGAAAAGTAAAAAGACCATTACTGCATCAAAAGTAATCAACAAACTATACTTTAAGAACTGGTCAAAACAATGGCCAAATGGTCAAATAATTTAAGAAAGAGGCAAACATTTTGAAAATAGCTGATCTACAAGCTTGTGAGCTTGTAGATCTGCTATTTTCACAATATTTATCTGTGGAACCCGAGTCAAACTAAATTCAATGCCTCAATTCCCACAAGTGCTTGTCAGGGTGGGGGTCCCCAGGACAAATAGGATTATTTTGGGGGTCACGGCCTGAAAAGGTTGAGAACCACTGACCTGGACGGCAAAGCACAGCTACTGCACATTACAAGAGGTCGGCATGGACTGTGCTGTGCAGAGGTGTGGATACAGTGTGTCCGCTTTCCACAGTTACAGTGTCGTCCTGGACCACTCCGTGTTACAGTTATGGATCAAGAGTCTTATAAAAGCATGTGCTATTATGTTTTTGTCATCATAATGAGGTCTGTTGGTTTTTACTTTTAGGTCAATGAGCTGTTTTGGTGTGAAAGATCATAGTAAGTTGTATAGGTCAGCATCTGCAAAATCAATGGTGATTATTACACTATTAACACTCCATGCTGCAATGAAGCTAAATCATAGACAGCAGCATGAGCATATTATTATTCAGTCTTTAGTTTTTACAGAAATGATCAAGTCAGTATTAAGAAAATCAGTGTTACTGTATATTTCCTTTATTGAAAGGGTATCCCATGGTTTTATGTGAACAACATGTAGAATGATGCCGATTGTGGTTTTGTGCGGAACTGTTTTTAGTGTTTTTGCAATATTTTTTTATATGAAATGATGTAATGTTTAGTTTGTTTTTATAAAACCAGAGGAGGGTTGTATAACGGCAGGGGAGTGTCACGTGTTTGAATATGTTTTGTTTTGCGGAGGGCAGGAGACAAGATCATCATGAGATGGAACCAAGTAATGTTGGATGTGTAAAACAACAGTGGATCACTTAAGAAATGAAGGCAAAAATCTTCCTTTTACTCTATCCTTCTTATGCAATATTAATCTGAGTTCCCAGAAGTTTTCGCCAGCTCTCGCATACAAACGAATGCAATATATATATTGTAAAAAATAAACCGGTGAACAATCTGTGCATGATGCTGGAGTCATCAACAACACTATTATTGTAGAATGAAAAACCATTTAGATCTTGTGTAAACGTGAATCGTGGTTTTGACGGGGAGTAAAACACATGCAGTGTTAACTGTATTGAATTGAATTCCTTAGGCAAACATAACTAAGTATTGTCAAAACAAAATGTTTGCATACCTTTTGTTGGTGACATCTTTCAGTATCCTCAATGTATCCAAGTGTATGAAGAAATTCTGTAGTTAATGGATTGTTTTTGTTCTTTAATGCTGATGAATATGTAGATGGGATATGTCTTGAGAGACGGATGCTAGAACACTTAACACCGACTGAGAAACACATTATTTTGACTGCTTTATGTTGCACTGTTGTCAATATCCGTATATGACAATACTAATGACATTGATCAAGGAATTTCTTGTCTCTTTGTTCTTTGTTACATGGTACATTTTGCAGTGTGCAACCAGTGAGCACATTCTGAAATATCCCATTTGAAAACTTAAGTGGGTTTGGACCAGTGGTGGAAAAAGTACTCAAATCTTTTACTCAAATAAAAGTATCAATACTATGTTACTTTACTCTGCAAAAGTCCAGAATTGAAAATGTAATTCAAAAGTACAAAAGTAATGGTATCAAAATGTACTCATTGTGCAGAATGTCCCATTTCACAAGTTCAAAATGTATACAAATCTTTTGAAAATGGCAGATCTACAAGTTCACAATGCGTCGCGATGCATTTTTAGCTTGTAGAGCGGATATTTTCAAATGGCGGAAATATGTATATAGGGCGATATAGTGGAAAACATGTTTTGTGATCATCTAAATCTGAAAAGTAACTAAAGCTGTCAAATAATTGTAACGGGAGTAAAAAGTACAATATTTGCCTCTGAGATGTAGTGGAGTAAAAGTATTAAATTGAAAATACTGCAGAAAGTAAAAAATACCTCAAATTTGTACTTAAGTACAGTACTTGAGTAAATGTACTTGGTTACTTTACACGACTCACTGGTTTGGACTGTGGTAGCTGAGAATGAGGTGCGTTTTAGGTCAGCTGAGTGTTTTCCACCAGGCTAACTCAATTCTCCCTCACCTTGCCTGATGGAAACAGAAACCTTACCTCCCGGACTGTCTGCTATCATTCATAGAACACCACCCCGAGTGTGTTTGTGTGCTACTGGATTCTGGATACTTATCAGAATCCTTTGTGCTCCTGAAATATATATGACTTCTAACTAGACGACAGTTAAATCACTCACTTCTAGTGTCGACGGGGCATCTGTGATACCGTAATACGATACACTGTAGTACACTTGATATGCTTAGCATGTCGCACCCAGAACGAAGGTCACTGGTCGGTCTCGCGCTTCACCGGCGACTCTCAATCATATTCCGTAGGCCTTTTGAGGTGTACATTCGGCTGCAAAGCATTTTTAATTCAATTAATTGTTTCGTTACATTCACTTAATGCTACTGACATGGTTGTTTAACCCATTAAAACCGGGAAAGCATCTGTCATTTTACTTTTAATGTTGGCTATTGACAAAATAGCAGATATACAAGCTTACAGCGCATCACTTTGTGCCATGCTGTGAGCTTGTAGATCTGCTATTTCTGAAAAATCTTTGAATATTATATATAATTTTAAAGCGAACATTTTTAACTAAAATCTTTGCTTCCGGGGGTCCCTGGAACAAAATATATGGCTCCGGAGGTCCGCAGCCAAATACATATAATTTTGACATGAAAAAGTTTGAGCACCACTGATATAGAAAACATATGTTTTTCAGAAAACTGTTGTGATTTGTAGAATTGGCCTCAGGGTCCCGCCGGTTCAAGTGCTCATAAAGAGCCTGCTTATTGTAAACTGTATCAAAGTCAGTTGAGAATGATAACTACTGAACATTGTTTGGGCTTCTTTCTATTAAAAAAAAGTCCTGCTGACTACTGGACTCTGACAAAGTTTATTATGAGCTGAGAGGAAAGGGGTGGCAACACATCCCCTATTTACTAGAGCTCAGGTAAACCTGTTCTTCAAGTCTTTGTTGATCAATATCCTCTGTCCTTTACATACTGCAGTCAATTTGCTCTTCACTCACACAGCAGTCCAGTCTCTTACCCTTCATTTCGAGGAGCAAAAGATTGCACGTTCTGCAGTGCCCTTGAAACTTCCAACAGGAACCCAGCCATGCATGCGTTGCGCCCACGTGCGTCCTCCCAGCCCGGGAAACCTTCCTTCCTCCAGAGTCCCAAGATAGCTGCGGTCCTCCGTCCGCGGGCCGTTTCCTCGCGTTCGGGCTCCGTGCTGGAAGACGAGCTGTCCTGCCCCATCTGCTGCGAGATCTTCAAGGACCCCGTGGTGCTGAAATGCAGCCACAGCTTCTGCCGTGCCTGCCTGCAGCAGTTCTGGAACAAAAAGAAGGCCAGGAGAGAGTGTCCCGTCTGCAGGAGAAAATGCTCCCTGACGGAGCCCACGGTCAGCCTGGCCCTGAAGAACGTGTCCGACACCTTCCTGAAGGAGCAGGAGCGGCAGGCGGCGGCGGGCGGCGCGGGCACGGCAAGCGGGTACGCGGGCATGACGGGGGACCAAGCGGAGGTGAGGTGCCTCACGCACGGGGAGGTTCTCAAGCTCTTCTGCCTGGACGACTCGGAGGTTCTCTGCCTGGTGTGTCACACCTCCAAGAGACACCAGGGCCACAGGGTGTGTCCCTTGGAAGAGGGAGCTCACGACCTCAAGGTGAGGCTCTCTGCCGCTCGTTCCACAGAGGGCCTTTATTTACCGCGTTGCTCTCTGCCAGGAGACGTCTGTAAGCGGGTCTGTGTGTGTGTGTATCTGTCTGGAGGTCATCTCGCAAGCTGCTTCTTGTGCATATTGCCAGTAGGCCACCGAAGAACTACCTCCACAATGTCTTATTGTTTCTATAATCAGGCTCTGATTGGTATGCAACCTTTGCCCAAATTTGGAGTCAAAAGATATACAGTATTATGTCATAGACCACTGACATGCTGTAGATCAGGGGTTTGCTTTTTCACCCCAAAAAATAATCATATTTGAACTGTGGACCCCCACCCTGACAAGTACTTGGAATTGTGGTAGTTGAGGCATTACATTTAGTTTGACTCGGATAAATATTGTGAAAATATCTGATCTACAATCTCACAACGCCTCGCGTTGCAAGGCATTGTGAGCTTGTAGATCAGCTATTTTCAAATGTTTGTCTCTTTCCTTTATTTGACAATTTGGCCAATGTTTGACCAGTTTTTAAAGTGTAGTTTGTTGATTACAATTGACGCAATAAAGGTCTTTTTCTTTTCTTTCTTTTTGAGGTATTAAAAAGGTATTTTATTTTTAAATTATGGAAATGTTTTGAAAATTCTTTGTAAAAAATGTGTGAGAACCCTGGATAACTTTCAAAATTGTCTTTAGATATTGCATTTTTTTAAAAAAATTCTCCCTCTCTGCGTCTCTCTGTCTCTCTGTCTCTCTCTCTCCCTCTCTCTCTCATTCTCTCCGTCTTGATCCTTCTAGGAGGAATTGAAGAAGGAGCTGATTCCTTTGAAGAAAACTATGCGAAGCCTGTATGAGGGCAAGCAGGAGTGTGATGACACAACGGTTCACATGAAGGTATCAATAAACAAGTGCTGTTGTAGAATACCAGCGTCTATCAGCTCTCTGACATTAAGGTCACACACCCTGTTGGTGAATAAACACTTCGAGGAATGTGTTTGCAAAACTCCACCCAGTTTGTTTTCAGGAGAAAAGGTTATTTGATTATGTGACATGGTGGTGTATTGTTCTCTGCGCGTAAAGCGTAACAATGCACAGCTCTGTTGTGAATTAACCCATTAAGACCTGAGGCCGATGCTAAAAGATGACTTCTACATCCTAAACCGATTTCAGGAAAAAAAACCTATGTTGCTATATCAGTGGTTCTCAAACCTTTTCATGTCAAGGACCACCCAAAATTACATGTATTTGGCCGTGGACCCCCATCTCATATATATATATATATTCAAAGATTTGCAAATGTGCATGATTTTTCAAAAATAACAGATCTACAAGCTATATTTTAGCTAAATATATAGCAACATTGGTTGGCTATTCAAAAATAGCAGATATACAAGCGCATAGTGCGTCACTTTGTGCCGTGCTACAATCTTGTAAATTGACAATTTTTTATGTAGCCAAAGTATAAAATATGTTTAACGTGGTTAAAATGACACAGATGCTTTCCCGGTTTTAAATACTGGTTTGGGTGATTTACTGATTTTATATACCTACTGCTTTTCCTATCTATCAATACTGCAATGTAGAAACACTCTGTTACAAGTAAAAGTCTTGTAATCAAAATGTACGTACGTAAAGTACAAAAGTATTGGCATCAAAATATACTAAAGTACCAAAAGTAAAAGTACTCATTATGCAGAATGTCCCATTTCACAAATGTCTAAAATGTATTAAAATCTTTAGAAAATAGCAGATCTACAAGCTCACAACGCGTCGTGAGTTTGTAGATCGGCTATTTTCAAATAGCCAAAGTTTAAATAGGGGATGAATGGGTTAATGTATGTTTTGTAATACTAATTCAAATCTACAAAGTAACTTAGTAACTAAAGTTGTCAAATAATTGTAGTGGATTAAAAAGTACAACATTTGCCTCTGAGATGTAGTGGAGTAGTAAAAGTATTGAAAATTGGAAACACTCCAGTAAAGTAATAACTACTTAGTTACTTTTCCACAACTGGTTGAGAGCTTGCATTTTTTACACTCTGTATCTTGTGCATCTTGTGATGTGACAATGAAGCTGATATTTGCGTGTCATTTAGAACCAGACACAGGCTACAGAGAAGCAGATAAAAGAGGAGATCGAACAGCTCCGGCAGTTCCTCCAGAAGGAGGAGACGGCGAGGCTGGCCGCCCTGAGGGAAGAAGACGAGGAGAAGAAACAACAAATGAAGAAGAAGACCGACAGCATCACCAAAGACATCCTCACGTTCTCTCACGCCATCATCGCCATCGAGAACGAAATTGCGTCCGACGATGCTCAGTTCCTTCAGGTAAGGTGCCAAGAACGACTTACACGACTTGTTTCCCATAGGCCCAGACTGTAGCTCTATATTCTGATAGTAATCATGGCTATGG
The DNA here is from genome assembly GCF_963280865.1 of Gymnoscopelus braueri. Classification (NCBI taxonomy): domain Eukaryota; kingdom Metazoa; phylum Chordata; class Actinopteri; order Myctophiformes; family Myctophidae; genus Gymnoscopelus; species Gymnoscopelus braueri. The sequence goes on from NC_137615.1 coordinate 16,596,774, forward strand.
AGTGTGTGTTCAGTCACAGGGGTCTTCCTGTCTCTCCAGCTCTTTAGTAAACAGAAAAATACATTTGCAGGTCAGGATATCACTTTTATCCAATCAGGAGAGAGAACTCATACAGGATACAAAATAAACAATTGGAAGTGATGAAACAAAGAACATTTATTGACGGTTTACCAAAGAGCTGGAGAGATGGGGAGACCCCCGTTACAGAGCAAACACTATCTACTTGTATAGCAATGATTACTATCGACATGTAGATTTAACTTTTTAAGAAAAATATCACTTATACCACCTTTAATAGTGTTTCTCCTTGTTGATTTACATCTGACAATACAAATGCTCCTTTCTGATTTCAGAACTATAACAATATCAAGAAGAGGTAAGTTTATTTTTTATCTTCTTCTCCCAGTACCATTTAATCTAAACTTCCAAGACTACGCTGCAAAATCCAGAGTGTTCATGGTAAAAATGGACCCCCAGAATGATTTTGCTGAGTACCCATGCGGCTGACGCCCCTGTGTGGGATGTTATTTCCACAGAGCACAGATCACTCCAAAGGAACCAGAAAAGCTTCCTGACGTTCTTATAGACGTGGCCAAACACATCAGCTCCTTAAAATACCAGATCTGGGAGAAGATGGTGGACCTTGTTCAATACAGTAAGCATCACTCTATACTCTATGTAATGGGTGATATAAATAAAGTTTTTTTTAATATATATATATTTACATCAGTGGTTCTCAACCTTTTCAGGCCGTGACCCCCCAAAAATAATGATATTTGAACTGGGGACCCCCAGAAGTAATCATATTTGAACTGGGGACCCCCCACCCTGACAAGCACTTGGAATTATAGGAGTTGAGGCATTACGTTTTGTTTGACTCGGTTCCACAGATACATATTATGAAAACAGCAATCTACAAGTTCACAACGGCTTGTGTTGCGAGACGTTGTGAGCTTGTAGATCGGCTATTTTCATATTTCATTTTTGCCTTTCTTAAGTTATGACAATTTGGCCAATGTTTGACCACTTTTTATAGTATAGTTTGTTGATTACTTTTGATGAAGTGATGGTCTTTTTTTCTTTTTTGAGGTACAGTACTAAAAAGGTCTTAAAAGTCCTTAAATGGTCTCTTCACTGTCATCTGGGGACCCCCCTCAAAGAAGAAATCATGTGGGGACCCCACAGGTTGAGAACCACAGCTCTATGTAATGGCTGATATAAACAATGTTTTTTTTTTTTACTATGTAAAAGAACATTTCAGGGTTATTCTAACAACGTCTCTCTCTCCCCTCTCCATTCAGCGCCAGTCTGCTTGGATCCCAACACGGCGTACTCCTGGCTGTCCCTGTCCAAAGACCTGACCGCCGTGGCCAACAGCGGCTCCGTCCGGCAGCTTCCGGACAACGCGGAGCGCTTCGGCCACTTTGTGTTTGTGCTGGGCTCCGAGGGCTTCACCACGGGCCGCCACGCCTGGGAGGTGGACGTGGGCGACAAGGAGGACTGGATGCTGGGGGTGGTCAAGGGGTCCATCAGCAGGAAGGGCCGCATCTCTGGATGTCCGGAAGGAGGGTTCTGGATGATCACCCACTGCGAGGGCGAGTATTCGGCCATGACTCGGCCCAGCACCCCTCTGGAGCTGGAGGGGGAGCTGACCAGGGTGAGGGTGCAGCTGGACTATGACTCTGGAGAGGTCACCTTCTCCAACCCGATCAGCATGACCCACATCTACACCTTTCACGATTTCTTCACCGAGAAGATGTTCCCCTTCTTCTGCCCGGGAGCCAACATAAATGGGAACAACCCTGCCCCCCTTAGGATCTGCCCTGCTAAAGTGGCTGTATGGAATAGTGCCACCTGGTGAAATGGATGGATTTAGCAAGGCAGTGCTTGTGCATTAAATGAACTTTAATTTAATTTTTAATATTTGGTATTTAAATCAGTCACTTAACAAATGATATGATAAATAACAAAGACATTTCTGACACATTTAATAATATTATACTTAAAAAAAAGAAATCGCTGATCTGCAAGCTTACAACATGTCACCAAGTGAGGTGTTGTAAGCTTTTGCTATTGCTGCTTTTTTGGAAAATGTTTGAAAATGTATGAAGATATTTCTACATGGAAAAGATTCCGACGATTCTGACGATTCTGAAAAATAATTGCGATTAGGCGATTATGTAATAATTCCCATGAGAAGACGAAAGCGTGGATTCGCGTTTTGGCAGTTGATGAAGTACAGAGAGTGTCAGGGTATGGGCTTCCCCTGGTCATCTACCAGGTAATCTACCAGGTAATCTACCAGGGTACAGGCTTCCCCTGGTAATCCAGGAAGGCTCCATTCTGCTTGTCAGTCAGGGAATCAATCACACGGAGCAGCCCCTCCACACTCTGTGGGGGGTCAATGGGTGCCTGGTGGTCACAAACACACACTTTACGTTTAACATATTGTTGCTGTCGGGCAGAAACCTCCTGTCTCCATATTCTAACTTTTTGTGTTTTTTTCATAGACTAATGCCCTACCTTGATCATACTACAGCATCACACAAAAGCGTCAAAAGTAGAAGTTCCACAAGCTTGAATCCATGAAAAGTAACAGTTTTGGACTCATATATTACGCCGTAGATTGATTCTCTACACTCCCAGTAATCCAGCCAATCATGTTTCCAGCAGCTACAGATCAGCTGGAGACTTGGCCCTGCAATAACATCATACTGTCTGGAAGCATTGCTCTAGATTATTGATTCTGTTCCCATTACTGTATGTATCATGCATGTCACCATGTGAATTACATTCTTTGGGAAATTAATAAAGTTACTTTTAAATGAATTCATTTGCAGTTCGTTTACGGATTCTAATTGATATGTATTGTAATTGATTTTATTTCCTGACCTCGATGCTGACATCGGCTTCATTTGCCACACTTCCGCCCATCTCGGTGCGCACCCAGCCAGGGTGCAGGCCTGCAAACAGGATCCCATCTTTCCTGAACTCCTCTGAGCAACAAAGCATCAGCATGTTCAGCCCCGCCTGGTGGTTACAGGAGAGACCGAGGGAAGGGAAAGGAAAGGAAAGGTGTGACAGGAAAAATAAAAGGCCAGTCAGGATATTAGAGGTGATGGTTCACCAGTTCCCCTGTCACATGTTTAACTACTTAAATCCTATATACTTCCTTATACAATTTACAATTTAGGAGACACTCTTAATCCAGAGCGATTTACAGTAAGCAAGGAAAACACGAGGTACTGCATCAAATGCATAGAAATAGTAATCTAGGATCATACAGTAGGTAAACCAAGAACCTTCTAAACAGTATAATATCAAAAAATCAATCTGTGCATTGAAACTATGCATACTATAGGATGCCAGGTCTACAAATGACCTGGCATCTGTCCACATGACATGCTATCTAAATTACATTTTAGCCTTTCCATAAGCCTGCAAGGTCGTCAAGGCTAGGGCAAGTGCTACGGCCTGGAGTGGAGTCTGAAGAGGTGAGTCTTCAGATTACATAGAATATAGAAAATAGCAAAAATAGCTGATTTGCAAGCGAGCTTACAGCTCACGGCAGTTTCTACAGTGTGTGTTGTATGCATTAGGAAATTAAATGGTCTGTTAGTTTGTCTGTCTCCACCTTGCTGATTCGGTAGGACAAAGCAGGGGCGATGGAGTATGAAGCTGCCAGAGCTGCCATGGAGGCCATTACTGTGGTGATGTTGATGACGGCCGCCTTGCGGCAAGACATCCCAGGTGCTCCACTGGCCCTCGCTGCTGTCTGCAGAAGAGGCAGGAACTCCTAATGACGACCGAAGGGGGAGAGAGAGGCCATGATGAAACTTCTGTCAATGGAGGTCCAACTTCCTTGCAGAATTACTTCTAAACTTCCAGAGGATTCTAGAATGAGCATAGAAAGTGTTTTTCTTCTATAGGACATGGGTGGAGTTTTGCAAACACATTTCTTGAAGTGTTTATTCACCAACAGGGTGTGCCTCAATGTCAGAGCTCATAGAGCTGGGCGATATGGACAAAATCAAACATAATATGTTTGACCAAATACCTCAATAAAGATGTTGTGATGACAATATCATATTGTGACAATATCTTTTTTTTTTTATAAGATAAAGATCTAATTCCACCGATTGAACAATTTTGATTTTTTTTTATAAAATAGTGATTAAAACCAAGAAAGGACTCACCATATTACGATAACCAAAATCCTTAATATCTAGTTTTATATCATATCAATATATTATCGATATATTTCCCAACCCTAATACCAACTAACTTATGTATTACTTGCTTACTTGTGGATGACATGTTTGTGTACATATTTTTGTTAGAAGGCTCGTCTTGGCACATCCTCTGCCCTTACTTTAGTCGCATTCATAGGGCCCATAATGTTGGTGTTGAATGCAGCTTGCATGTCCTCTGGGCTGGTGGTCATCAAGTTGCCATGGGCAAGGACCCCTGCATTGTTGACCAGCAGATTGAGACCACCTGTCCCCACCAGAGAGCCTACCTGCTGGGCAGACTGCTTTATGCTAGAGAGGTCAGTGACATCTGAGAGACAGTGAGAGAGAACAGAGCAGCAGTCAATAATACCAGACACTCACCATACACATCAGAACACTGGGTTTCTTATACCCACTAGTGTAGCGCATGGCTGATCCCACAGGGGGTTTGACAGAAGGGCTATTGAAAGATTTAATGGGACGATAACAGAGAGAGGAACAGAGCTCTTATACCAAGACGGATGACAGTGATGACGTTAGGGTGCTTCTTTGCCAGGGCTTGCAAGGCCTGTAAACACACAGGAGAAATGGTTTTGGTATCGGCACTCTCACAGATTTTTGTATAAGAGGACTGTATAGAGGACAATTCTCACCTCACTTCTGGGTCCAGCTGGGTCCCTGCAACAGGCAAATAACTTTTGGATTGGACGCTTGGTTTCCACCATTTGCTTGACCATCTCCAGGCCTAAACCTCGGTTAGCTCCAGTGATAAGCACACTGTATGTTTTAGCAGCCATTTCCCCTGTCTCAGATTTACCCAGTGCCTGCATCTCAGGCAAAGTCCCTCTCTTTTGTTAGATGTGTATCTTAGGGGCTGGTCAGGCCACACCCTCCAGTTTTGGGCAGGCTCTTTTTATGTTTGCGCACATACCAGTTACACAGACGGAAACAAGTCCACAAGGACTTTTTTGGTCAGACCTTTTAGACAAAAGTTTTATAAATGTAACTGTGTTGTTTTACATTCTTTTGCCTAATAATAAAAAATAAAATAAAATCAGAAATGTACAGTCATACAGGGTGAAATATGAAGCCACTTGGAAATGATTATGATTCATTTTGTCAAAGTGGCCTATTGACATAGGAGATTAAAGCAACATCTAACAAAATTGCTTTTACTACCAATAACATGTTCTTAAAATTGAACAAGATGTGTCTGTTATTATCTATTAATATTATGAAATTAGAAGAGCTAAACGGATGCAAAAAGACAAAATAGAAGACAATCTTGGTAGCAATAATCTTGGCATTAGATGGTTTTAACTCCTACAAGTCGTTGGCTCAAGTCACAGTGAGTTACAGATGATATGTTTGTTCTGTGATGAATCTGATCAACTGTTAGCCTTTCTAACTCATCTACCCTTATTACAGTGATGATTAACACACTGGTTAACACTTTGAAGCACTGCAAACACAAGACAACCCTGGCCTAGATCAGTGGTTCCCTAATCTCTCAAGAGATTCAGTCCAGAGGGTCAGTCCACCCTAGGTGGACACGCACTGACCTTTTGCACCTTAATCCCATGTATAACGCACTGACTTTTTTGTCTTTTTTTATTGTGCTCTTTTCCTCTAAGCACCTTAACGTCCATATGTATATCATGCACAGTATAAGTATAACATGCACAGTATACATACATTGCTGCTATGCTCAGGCACCTTAGTTTTTTATTATCTCAGGTACTTTGTAAATATGTAGATAACTTGTCAGGCCTTCTGTTGCTCTCTTGTTTTGATCTCCTTCCCACTTGCCCCCCACCCCCCTCTTCTCCCCCCCCCCCCTCTTCTTTCTATGGAAACTAACGTTGCGATGGGAACGATGTACAAAAACGAATTTCACCCACTTTTTTACCTTGTAAACCTGTGATGTGACAATAAAACTGATTCTGATTCTGATTCTGATTCTGATTCTGATTCTGAACAGATTCTGCTCTGCGTTGGAATCTGTCGTGAAGGTTCGTCATAACGTGTACACACTGGGCTACAAGTGGGCGTGCCTTCAGATCAGGAAGCAGGCCGCGCTTTACCCAATCAAATGTAGTGGGCGGGATTTACGTGTCCGCCGATCCTTCCCCACTCGAAACCAACCAAAACTAATTTAACAATAGCGTCCGCGGAGCAGACAAAACCACAAACCACGAAAAGATATTCACATTTTAACTTGCTCTTTCATCATAGAAACAAGTGGGCTTATAACCAAAACGATCCATGTTCTCTGGGAGAAGTGGTGTTAGTGTTCCGTGTAGAAATATTGTTAGTGGGAATGAAAACATAGTCGCACCACCGGAAGCTGAAGGCAGACCAAAACCCCGGTTTCCTTGCGCACGGGTGCAACGCTTATTTTTAACTCTATGGTGCTACGTCGTCATTGTCCCAGAGCCAAGTGAGATAGTACAAACAGCAGAGGGCGCTGTTTTTCCTTCTCATTTGGTTCTGGGTTCCCAGATTGGTGGTTCCCAAACTGGGGGTCAGGATGGTAAATCCAGGCTTCACGTATTCCAAAGACCATGAAAGTCGGTAGCAGAATCCTTGAACTTGACCAATCAATGAGCCCAAAACCAGAGCGGTGTTCTTCTCTGTGGCTGAACAGCAGCACTGCAGCAGCTCATGGAACAGTGAATTACATTTAGGGCAGGCGAGATTCCCCCCCCCTACGAAGGGGGGGGGGGGGGGGGTACTCGGGGGAAACAAGTTAACAACATAGGTAAACACTACACACACTGACTACAAAACTGAGAAACGTTAATTAAAACAATATGCAAGTATCAATCAATCAATTCTTCAGCGGTGGTCTCTTCATGTTGTAGTTTAGTAATGAATGGCTCAAGCTGCTCTCATAGCCCCTTTTATGCCAGGTGATGGCCCAGACCCCCACCCCTGGCTCTCCTGGTACCCCATGAAGACAAAGGCATACATTTGCATCACTATATGCCCCAGGGGTGGGGGGGTCAGAAATGGGGGAATCCTATGTTCCCCTCACTCTAAATTCAATAAAGCTATATGATATGATTGCTATTAACTACCATTAACTATAACTACCATAAAGAACATAAAGTAAAGTAGCCTAAAATGATTATGTCGACCTTAAAGTAAAAAAATGAGGATTTAAACCAGCAGGGACATAGCTGGTATTATTATATATATTTTTTAATATAAATGCATTTGACTACAAAAGGCAAAAAGTCACGTAACTATCAAGTATTTTGGTCTCATGTTGTTGCCATGACACCTGCTGGCTGTAAAAAGTCAATGCAGGGCTTTATAAATGGTACTGACAACATAATTATTCATAGCATATTTTTATTGTGTATATACATTAGGCTGTAGATAAATTACTGATAGCATTCTTTCTATGTTGGTGGGGAAATGTAAGGTTTCTGCGTGATGAATCTAAAACTTGCCTTACATTTATAGGAAGGGGGGAAACAATAATTGACAATTATGAATTATGAATTGCACTTAATAAACTTACAATATCACTGGTGTTCACCGTTCACTTAGGCTACAGGGTTGGGAAAAGCCATCTAAAACTTAGAATGCCATCAAAAATCCATAATTCAAGTTGCACAAAGACATGTCTTTTCAACAGACGTCTCTACCCCACTGGGCGCACATACAACAACGCCCAAACGCCGTGCATACGCCGTCCATACGACGTCCGAGTCAGACGTGAGTCGACGTCGTTTCAACGTATTTTTTGCAAAAAAGCTGCTGACTGAGGTCTGACTCAGACGGCGTATGCACGGCGTATGCACGGCGTATGGGCGTTGTATTGTGTGTGCCCAGTGGGTAAAGAGACACGTCTTTTACAACGTCGATACGACGTCGTCGCAAAACGCTGATAGGATGGATTACTGACAATATTATTTAATAAATTATGCATTTCATCCTCTATATATTGTCCAGCAACCTTTATGATAAAGGTGAAAATAGATCTGGAGCCAGATTGCTCTGATGCCAAAGTTCCTGTGCAGGGATTCGATCCCATGGCCATGTGGTCTGAAGTCAAAAGCTCTTCCGCATGAGCTACCCAAGCACACTACACTCAAGCGCTTCCAAACTAAAACATTCTCAACCTGCATGGATCCTGGAAATGGCAAATCAGGATGTGTCTGTCTCACTGGGGTCTAGTGCTGTAATAGGGATAGACTCCTGTGTTCTTGGCTGTTGCTGACAATAAGCCCACTTGTAAAGTGCATGATCCAAATGCCATTAATTAATTTGGGGGAATGACCCATCACGTTCATGTAATGTATAAAACTTAGTGTGCTTGGTTAGCTCTGTCGTAAGACCTCTTGACTACTGACCAGAAGCTCATGGGATCAAAGCCCAACACCAACATAAGGGCATCTGAGCAATCTGCCTCCCATGGATTAAATAACTTTTTTCGGCTTTAAATGGCCATTGCCATTGACAATGCATTGTGCGCTTAAAGTTAAATATTTCAAAAACTACACATGATTTCAAAGTAAAAATCTCAAGCATGCATGTCCACAGTAAGGTGGGATTTTCAAATTATTAAAAAAGCTTTAATAATTTGTGAAACAATTATGATTCATGGTCACTCTATTTCAGTAATATAATTAAATTGATTATATCTTATTGTATTTATTTCATTTTATTTGAATGCAGGGTCATTAAAATGAGTCCATCCATGTACAACATGTGTTGAATTAACTGTGGAAAAACTTGAAGAACAAGGCACTGGATTAAGTAAACTTGGCTGTTAGCCTAGTCCTTACCAGACAAGAGTACATGCAATGACCAATATCACCCTCCCTGCCCAATATCACCCTCCATGCCCGGCTTCCCTCCCCCGAACATGGGCCAATTGTGTTCGCATAGAAGTCAGATGCACTGAAGTGGATTCGAACTAACAACCTCCGTGGTGGAGGGCAGGGACTTCACCACTGCTCCACCCGAGTGAACAATAAATCTTTAAAGAAAAAAACTTGATCTTGAACCAGAAGTAATCAGAAGTAGCCTACACAGTTTTTAGTGTTTTATTTTTTTGGTCAAATATGTTTTATTAAGAACAGATTTTAAAATGTTATATAATATGTACAATGTACATTCTTATTTTTTCATTACAACAAAATCCAAAGAAAGAAGAACAAATAAGACAAAAGGAAAAGAAAACCCTCAATCCCTCCCACCCATACTGTTCAGCGACATACGCCGACATTACATAAAATAAAGTAGTAAAATGAAATGTTGCCATGGAAAACAAAAACAACACTTGTGAAAATGATGATAGCCAGTCGACCACAGTTTTTCTTGTTTAACTGCAGTTGATGAAACACAGAGTGAGTGTCTGTGTCTACCAGGGTATGGGCTTCCCCTGGTAATCTACCAGGTAATCTACCAGGGTATGGTCTTCCCCTGGTAATCTACCAGGGCTTCCCCTGGTAATCTACCAGGTAATCTACCAGGGTATGGTCTTCCCCTGGTAATCCAGGAAGGCTCCGGTCTGCTTGTCAGTCAGGGAATCCATCACACGGAGCATCCCCTCCACACTCTCTGGAGGGTCAATGGGTGCCTGGTGGTCACAAACACACACTTTACGTTTAACATGTCGTTGCTGTCGTGTTGCTGTCGGGGCAGAAACCTCCTGTCTCCATATTCAAACTTTTTGTGTTTTTTCGTAGACTAATGCCCTACCTTGATCACACTAGAGCGTCACACAAAAACATCAAAAGTAGCAGATCTTGTCGATCTGCTACTTATACTGTTTTTAAATTTGAATCCTGACAAGTAACAGTTTTGGACTTATATATTACACTGTAGATTCTCTACACTCCCAGTCATCCAGCCAATCATGTTTCCAGCAGCTACTGATCAGCTGTAGACTTGGCCCTGAAATAACATCATACTGTCTGGAAGCATTGCTCTCGTTTTCTGTGCTTCAGCACAGCCGATTATTGATTCTGTTCTCATTGCTGTCTGTATCATGCATGTCACCATGTGAATTACGTTCTTTGGGAAATTAATAAAGTTACCTTTAAATTAATTCTCATTTGCAGTTCGTTTACAGATTATTGGTATGTATTGTATTTTTTTTATTTAGCAATCCTGACCTAGAAGTTTTTGATTGATTGATGTACTTTATTTAGTAAGACATGAGAACAACAGTACATGGAAGTACAAATTCACAACACAAGGTCTACTAAACTGGAAGACTCATTAAGCACTGAGCAGCTCAGTCTGAGCTTGTTTAAGATGAGATCCCCATGCACACAAATCATGATCGGTCAGTGGAATCGGGTTATTTACCGCACTTCCGCCCATCTCGGTGCGCACCCAGCCAGGGTGCAGGCCTGCAAACAGGATCTCATCTTTCCTGAACTCCTCTGAGCAACACAGCGTCAGCATGTTCAACCCCGCCTGGTGATTACAGGAGAGACCAAGGGAAGGGAAAGGAAAGGTGGGACAGGAAAAATAAAAGGCCAGTCAGGACACTAGAGGTGATGGTTCACCAGTTCCACATGTTTAACTACTTAAATCTTATATACTTCCTTATACATAGAATAGAACAAAAGTAACTGATCTACAAGCTCACAAGCTAGTTTAGCAGACGCTCTTAATCCAGAGCGATTTACAGTAAGCAAGGAAAACACATAATACATCAAATGCATAGAAATAGTAATCTAGGATCATAGGTAAACCAAGAACCTAAACAGTAGAATATCCCCAAAAATCTATAATCTGTACATTGAAACTAAGCACACTATTGGATGCCAGGTCTACAAATGACCTGGCACACATAACATGCTATCTAAATTACATTTTAGCCTTTGCATAAGACTGTAAGGTCATCGAGGCTTACAGCTCACAGCAGTTTCTACAGTGTGTGTTGTATGCATTAGGAAATTAAATGGTCTGTTAGTTTGTCTGTCTCCACCTTGCTGATTCGGTAGGACAAAGCTGTGGCGTAGGAATATGCAACTGCCACGTCTGCCATGGAGGCCATTACTGTGGTGATGTTGATGACGGCCGCCTTGCAGCAAGACATCCCAGGTACTCCACTGGCCCTCGCTGCTGTCTGCAGAAGAGGCAGGAACTCCTAATGACGACCGATAGGGGGAAAGAAAGGCTGAAAATGGGCTGAGAGGCCATGACGAAACTTCTGTCAATGGAAGTCCAACTTCCTTTAAGAATTACTTCTAAACTTCCAGTGGATTCAAGAATGAACATAGAAAGTGTTTTTCTTCTATAAGACATAGGCTGGGTGGAGTTTTACAAACACATTCCTCGAAGTTTATTCACCAACAAGGTGTGCCTCAATGCAGTGGCTTAATGAGCCAACAGTGGGCACGACGCGGGGTTGTCGCCGCCCTCCCGCGCAGCCGCCGCCGATGGTGACTAATGAATTCCAACGATCAGACTATCAACAATTATGGAAACGCCCAGACAAAACCTATAGTATAGGTTTTGCCTGGGCGTTTCCATTCCATGTATAGGTCTTATACATTCAATCCATAAGAAACGCTTAATATAATAATTAAATGCAGATAGCTAGGCCTATTCATTGTGCTTGCATAACAAATATGAATGAATATCATAAACGATGCAGAGCCACCCCCCTGACAGAAACGCCAGGGTGGAAATGGGGATTTCAACACAGAAAATAAAGCCACGAACCAGTGGAACAGCGCCCTCTAGTGGCAGTGACGTCAGACTTTGGTGTACTTGTGCTTACTTGTGCATGACATGTTTATGTACACATTTTTGTTAGAAGGCTCGTCTTGGCACATCATCTGCCCTTACTTTGGTCACATTCATAGTGCCCATAATGTTGGTGTTGAATGCAGCTTGCATGTCCTCTGGGCTGGTGATCATCAAGTTGCCATGGGCAAGGACCCCTGCATTGTTGACCAGCAGATTGAGACCACCTGTCCCCACCAGAGAGCCTACCTGCTGGGCAGACTGCTTTATGCAAGAGAGGTCAGTGACATCTGAGAGACAGTGAGAGAGAACAGAGCAGCAGTCAATACCAGACACTCACCATAACCATCAGAACACTGGGTTTCTTATACCCACTAGTGTAGCGCATGGCTGGTCCCACGGGGGGTTTGACAGAAGGGCTATTTGAAAGATTTAATGGGACGATAACAGAGAGAGGAACAGAGCTCTTATACCAAGACGGATGACAGTGATGACGTTAGGGTGCTTCTTTGCCAGGGCTTGCAAGGCCTGTAAACACACAGGAGAAGTGGTTTTGGTATCGGCACTCTCACATATTTTTGTATAAGAGGACTGTATAGAGGACAATTCTCACCTCACTTCTGGGTCCAGCTGGGTCCCTGCAACAGGCAAATAACTTTTGGATTGGACGCGTGGCTTCCACAATTTGCTTAACCAGCTCCAGGCCTATACCTCGGTTAGCTCCCGTGATAAGCACACTGTATGTTTTAGCAGCCATTTCCCCTGTCTCATTAACCCAGTGGCTGCATCTCAGGCAAAGTCCCTCTCTATGTTGACCGTTTATCTTAGGGGCTAGCTAGGCCACACCCTCCAGTTTTTGGGGAGGCTCTTTTTATGTTTGTGCACATACCGGTTACACAGAGAAGTAAACTGCACTGCAGGGTGAAATATGAAGCCACTTGGAAATTATGATTAAAACGGATGAGAACACAAGGCTGATATTTTGTCAAAGTAACCTATTGTCATAAGAGATTAAAGCAAAAAAAACATTAACGAAATAGCTTTTAAGGGACTAGTCGAAATTTACAGAAGGGGGTCCCTGGAGGAAAATAGGGGAGGGTCATGTCTTTCTAATTTTAGTCCAAGGGAGGGTCAGCTAATTTTACTTTGAAGGGTCATGGCATTTTAGATCAGGGCACATACATTTTCTCCAGGGGTACCCTTCTTTAAAAATCGACCTGTCCCTTACTACCAATAACCTGTTCTTAAAATTAAAAATTATTAAAAAAAAAAATTACAGCACATTTCATAAGCATTGTGCATATACTGTTATAATACTGATAAAATATGCTCCATAGAGCTGGTCCCAGATTCAGACATTTGATGTTAGTTCCAGGGTGTCTCATTGTGGGCATGTTCTGCAAAAAATAAGTGAAATGTGAAATTAGGAGAGCTAAACTGATACAAAAAGACAAAATAGAAGACAATCTTAGCAATAATCTTGGCATTAGATGGTTTTAACTCTGACAAGTCATTGGCTCAAGTCACAGTGAGTTACAGATTATATGTTTGTGATTTCTGTGATGAATCTGATAACTGTTAGCCTTTCTAACGCATCTCCCCTTATTACAGTGATGATGAACACTGTTAACACTTTGAAGCACGGTAATACATTGTCAAACATTGGCCAAATTGTCAAATATTACCTAAGAAAGAGGCAACATTTTCACAACATTTATCTGTGGGGGTCAAGGCCTGAAAAGGTTGAGAACCATTGGCCTAGAGATAACACTAGGATCCATCTGCTCACCTGCAGAATAGTGTTGTACCATAACAATGTTGTCACTCAGCCAGCAGAGGGTTCCAAAATGATGGAAACTGTCTACTGTGATTCCTGTTGCCAAGAACATCCACCCAAAGGTCCGGAATAACTACAGACCAGTTTCCCTGCAGACCTCCCTTTTCATAAAGTCCTTTGAGAAACAAATGCAAACGTCTGGACAAAAACCAACACAATCTGTTTCAGTTTGCATACAACAGGGCCTAGAATGTAAAACTCATGCAAAGCCGTTTGTTGATTCCCCCCCCCCCCCCCCATCAGCTTTCAACACCATTCAACCCCTCCCAAACCTTTCAACTACTTTGCAGTTGACTCCATGTTGGCTCAAATTGGCCGATTGGATCCTTGACTTCCTTTCCAACAGAATACAGAGGGAGAGTGACAATGAGTGCATGTCATGTGAGCTCTCTTCATCCACAGGTTCCCCGCATGGGTGACAGTGGTTTTCATGTCAAGGACTCCCACATTGATACACATAGGCTGCAGGTCCTCCAGTATCTTGATGGCATGGGACTTGAACTGCATGCGAACTGTCTATAGCAGAGGCAACCTATGAAGCACACCACATCATTGCGCCAAGGCACCCTTGGGTCTTCAGCAGGTGTCCTCTAATGCTTTTGTATTTTAGGTTTGAAAATTCCAAAGTACTGTAACATTGAACTACAGAATATGAGGACAGGGATTTGAACATGGAACCTATGTGCTTAAAGTCAGATCATTAGACCACTATACTACCTCTCAGGCACTGTATGGTGTATGTCTCTTAGTAGTGTTGAAGTGTTTTCTTTTGTATTTTAGCCATGAAAATGACAAAGTACTCCAACATTGAACTATAGGAGGACAGGGATTTGAACATGGAATCTCTGTGCAAAGCGTCTGATCATTAGACTATTACACCGTCATTCAGTCACTCTCAGCAGATGTCTCTTAGTACTGTTGAAGTGTTATTTTGTATGCTAGCCTTCAGATAGTAAAGTTGCATTATGTATTTCCTGTTCAACCCTGGAACAGGAAATACTCAGAAAAAAATGTCAGAGTATTCCAACAATGAACTATAATAGGAGTACTGGGACTTGAACATGGACTCTCCGTGCTGAATGGCAAACCACATTAGACCAATACACTATCACTCAGTAATTCTCAACATGTGTCCCGTAGCACTTTTGAAGTGTTCCTTTGTATGTTAGCATTTAGTTGGTTAGCTAGTTTAAACACTCCAGCATTTAAAGCTTCATTATGTAATTTTCCTGTTCAGCCCCGGATTTGTCTTTCAGTGCTTTTGAGTTGTTCTTTTGTAGTTTATCTGGCAAAACTTTAAGGTACTCTAGAATTTGGTTCAACTACAGATGGCCTGGGACTTGACGATGGAAACTATCTGCTGAAAGACTGAGGGCCCTATCTTGTGTGGCACCTTATCGCTTATGCCTAATCTTATTAGGCAGTTTTTTTGTATTTGGGGGAAAAAAGTTAAAATAGCGAAAATAGACGATCTACATCGACACATTGTGAGCTTGTAGATAGGCTATTTTCACTATTTTAAAAATGTTTTTCAAAATACAAACAAATGCCCAATAAGATTAGGCATAAGGGATCTTATTATATCATGTGGTCCTGGGGTTCCCGAGCCACAGGTTGAAAACAACTGCTTTAGAAGTGTTCATGTCCTACGGCGGAACATCAGTACCATTGACCTGTGAAGGCCGGAGAAGAAAGGGATTATCCTGATTACAGCCTATTCTTACACAACAGTGGGAATGTTTTTCACCCCTTAATGTCTAGTCCAGTGGTTCTCAGCCCTTTTCAGGCCATGACCCCCCCCCCCCCCCCCCCCCCCCAAATAATCATATTTGAACTGGGGACCCCACCCCCCCCCACCCTGATAGCAGATATACAAACTTGCAGCGCAGCTTGTATATCTGCTATATGAGAACTACTGTTCTAAACCACTGTTCTAAATCCTAAGAGTTTTCTGAAAAACCGATGTAAGCTATATGGCTAAAATCTAAAATGACACAGATGCTTTCCCGGTTTATATGGGTTAAAGACTGATCTCTTTTACTGATCTCTGCATGAATTAACACAACGAGACGCTTAGAGACTATTATTGACTGACTTTAATATTTACATATTTTCATCCGCTAAAATAGCACTGAGAATGCATTGGCAGTAGGCTAGTACAGTAGTGCAGGCAGGGGTGAATGAGAATGCATTGGCAGTAGGCTAGTACAGTAGTAGTGCAGGCAGGGATGCCGGGTGGCATTCTGACCACTGAGAATGCATTGGCAGTTGGCTAGTACGGTAGTAGTGCAGGCAGGGATGCCGGGTGGCATTCCGACCACACGAGTGCACCGTTTCTCTGCCTATATTCTCACATTCAGGTTTCCAGACTAAAAGATTCACGGAGGCTTGCCTTGCTCTACACATGCATGCATGTCTTGTCCACCATGCACGGTAACGACGATGGCAAGCTGGGATGCAGTGACGACGGCGACATAGTTGCTCAGTTTGTGTAATTTATGTTCCGTCGCACGACTGCGCCGAAAACAGCTAAAATATTTTCAGCGTGCGACACCGTAGTGTGACAAAGTAGGCCATATAAAATAGGCTTTGAGTGACAGAGGCGGCCGAGGGACCTTAGAAACAGGCAAACAATAAACCAAAGAACTTGTTCAACACATTGTTACAGAGGGTGAGAACAGACAATTTTCGCAGATAACGTGACAGAATAGGCCTCCATGGTGTTGACAGTATGTGCTAGCACAGTGGTTCTCAACCTTTTCAGGCCGTGACCTCCCAAAATAATCATATTTGAACTGGGGACCCAACCACCCTGATAAGTACTTGGAATGGAATGTAGGAGTTGAGGCATTCCATTTTCGGTTCCACAGATAAATATTGTGAAAATAGCAGATCTACAAGCTCACAATGAAGATCGGCTATTTTCAAAATGTTTGCCTCTGTCTTATATTATTTGACAATTTGGCCAATCTTTGACCAGTTTTTTATAGTATAGTTTGTTGATTACTTTTGATGCAGTAATGGCCTTTTCCTTTTCTTTCTTTATGAGGTATTAAAAAGGTCTTAAAAGTCCATAAATTGTCATCTGGGGACCCCCCCAAAATCATGTGGGGACCCCCTGAGGGTCCCGACCCACAGGTTGAGAACCACTGTGCTAGTATGTTTTTGCCAGTTGATAGGAATGGTGATGTTTGGACAACTCTGCTGCTTGCTAGAGTCGAAAATGAATGTGTGGCTCGAGGGTGCAAGCAATGGGTGAAGACATGACCAAAAAGGCTTTATATGAAACAATATTCGTAGCACGTGAAACTGCAGCAGACAGTTTAAATAACATCAAATAACATTAAAGTGTGACAAAAAACACACCTACAACATAGAGAGAAAGACACAAACATACTTCAACCTCCATTTGGCAATGTGTTCCTTTGGCTGTCCAGATAAAATTGGCAGTGTCTGGCTCTTAACCAACACACACACACACACACACACACACACACACACACACACACACACACACACACACACACACACACACACACACACACACACACACACACACACACACACACACACACACACACACACACACACACACACACACACACACACACACACGTACAGACATACGGTACACACACGCACTCTACATACATACAGTACATACAGGATGCGGTACATAAATAACATGCACAACAGTCACAAATATATAAATACGTGGTCATTAAATGCACTTCTGTGTCCTCCCCCCCCCCCCCCCCCCACCCCCCCTTCTGTGTCTTCGATTTGAAAACAAGAAGGTGCATAAATAAAACATTCCTATCATCATAGAAAAGGTCCATGCAGGTCTGAGAGTCCTCTGAGGTCAGAGAGACTTTGAATGCTGAGAGAAAAAGATGCGGAGCACGTATTATACTGTAGCATCCCTGCCAAATTGGCTCTATTCCTCCCCATCCGCCATTCCAGCGCGGCCCCTCAGTGTGGGGGGGGGGGGTCACTGATAAGAGTCTGTCAATGTTCTGCTCAGAGATGTGTGCTGTCCTGTGTGTCGAACCGGTGGCTCTCTGAGCGGCCCGCGCTGCACTTTCTGCCGCTCCCCTGATTGGGCACCAACGACAGAGGGTCAGGCCGGATCAGGTACCTGCAGAGTAGAGAGAGTAAAGATATTTTAACCCATTAAGACTTGAGGTTCCGATTCTACAAATGTCTTCTAAATCCCAACAGTATTCTGAAAAAAAAACGTATGTTTCTATATCAGTGGTGCTCAAACTTTTCCATGTCAAGGACCCCCAAACAAAAATGTATTTGGCCGCTGATCCCCCATCTCAAAATATGTTGTTCCAGGGACCCCCCCAGAAGCACAGATTTGAGTTAAAGGAGAAGACCACTAATTTTCAACATTGAACTATGTCTTTAATACACCTTAGAGCTGTTGTGTGGAAATAAGAAAAAAGTCCCCCCCCCTTCTGTGTTGCCTAGAAAAAGATAATTGATTGAGGTCATGTGATCAGTGACTTACGCAGGGTGTACTTTTGGCTCCGCCCCCCTCAGCCAAAAGTACACCCTGCGTATGTATATATTCGCTTTAAAACGATATATATTCAAAGATTTGCACACATTTTCACGATTTTTCAAAAATAGCAGATCTACAAGCTCATAGCGCGGCACTCGGTGCCGCGCTATGAGCTTGTATATCTGCTATTTTTGAATAGCCAAAGTGTAAAATAATCAAAAAGTGACACAGATGCGTTCCAGGTCTTAATGAGTTATGTGGTTTAACTGTGGAGCGTCTATATGAACACAATTGGCCCGTGTTCGGGGGAGGGAAGCAGTGATATTGGTCATTGCACGTACTCCTACGGGCTGGGGACGGCACCTGTCAGCAGGGAGTGTTGGAAATTAGCACTCGTGCTATATACACTGTAAAACAATGCATCTGGTTTCGTCCAATGTGATTGTGATGTCCATATCAAATAAATAAACATCGGGCGGGAGGACGAGTAGGATGGGGGTGCTACGGCCTCCCAGTGGGGGCTCCTCAGTGGCAGGTGAACCAGTAGGATAAATACAGCCAGTGTTGGAAAGTAACTAAAGTAATATGTAACTTAAAGTAATATTATAATTTTTTTCCAGTAACTAGTAAAGTAACTAATTACTTTTGGGAGGGAGTAATAAGTAAAGTAACTATATTACTTTTTAAACAAGTAATATGTAATAAGTAATATATTACTATGTTTTAGTAACTTTTCCAACACAGTGTTGGAAAGTAATGTTTTAGTAACTTTTCCAACACAGTGTTGGAAAGTAACTAAAGTAATATGTAACTTAAAGTAATATATTACTTTTTTACAGTAACTAGTAAAGTAACTAATTTCTTTTGGCAGGGAGTAATAAGTAAAGTAACTATATTACTTTTTAAACAAGTAATATGTAATAAGTAATATATTACTATGTTTTAGTAACTTTTCCAACACTGCATACAGCAGTGACAACACACAGAAATGTGTGTGTGGGGAGGAATCAATAGAGTACCAAAGTCCTGACTTCACTCGTTCATCCACTGGGTCACGGAAGTCATTTCTCATAATGGAGAATAACATTGGGTCATCTTAGAATCGTCTCATATAAGAATTGTGGTCCAAAAATAAACAAATTTGTCCCGGCGACATTGTCAGGGAGGTGGCTCTGTATCGTTTACGATAAGTCAGTCAGTCATATTTGAGACAGTCTGTTTCTGGCGAAAATGTTTTTAATTCGCCGGCGGTAACGTTAGCGTTTTCTCGCCCTCAGTTGATGCTTCTTATCCATATGAGTCAATACGCCGGGCTCATTTGTTTATTTTCGGAACAAAGTTTTTATATGAGGCAACATTAAACACGTCTATGGGAATTCAGAATGGGGAGGAAAAAAAACTTGACCCAGGTAGGATGCGTAAATTAAGTCACACTATAATCTATTGGCATAACGACTAAATTGGGGGACAATGCAAAAAATGAAAAAGAAAAGTGTTTAACACATTGGGTGCCAGAGGTTTATTAAAATATTATACGTTGAGTGCCAGCATTTCTTCCATCCACTTGCGTTATACATTTCGTGCTGTGAGAAGCCCCGACGCGGAAATGCATGTAAACAAAGCGTGCGTGTGAGACGGCGGAGGGTCCCGACTAACGCCTGGAACAATAATATTTCCAACGCGACCCTCCATTGCAGCGTGATCGCCGATCGAAAACGGCTCGTTTCCACCACATTAAAAAGAAATGGAGATATTAAGCTTTTAATCAAGGAGATAACATTGAAAACGCCGACCGGAAGGATTTTTGACATGGAGCCTCATCCAGCCTCTTCTTCTCAGAAACTGCTTGGGTGATGTCAAAGTTTCGTTTTAGCGCCCCACGTGGCCCACATGTATAAAAATAGAATTGGGTCAAAAACGGTCCGGACCGTTTTCGGCACTTCTCGTTTGGACCCTCAAAAACGGTCCGGACCGTTTTTGGCATTCAATGTGTTAACTGTGCTGGTTCTCTATGCACTCACACAACATCATGCAGCTCCAGCCTGGTGTCTGGTGAAGGGTTGATAAGGATGTAAGACAGTCTGTTTCCCTGGTCTGTCGTCCCAGCTGAAACAGGAAGGGATGTATGCGTGCGTGAGACAGGAAATAGAATGAGCACAGGAAATACAGTAGGCTATGCTGCGGTCATGGACACGGAGCAGAGGCGCTGAACGCTATAAATAACCCATAAGGAGGAAGGCGGGTGAAGATAAATATGGACACAATATGATACAGTATATACAGTGGTGGAATGTAACTAAGTACATTTACTCAAGTACTGTACAATTTTGAGGTATCTTTTACTTTACTGGAGTACTTTTTCAATTTTCTATCCTTTTACTTCTACTCCACTACATCTCAGAGGCAAATATTGTATATCTACTCCACTACAATTATTTGAAAACTTTAGTTACTAGTTACTTTGTAGATTTCTGATCATTATTACAAAACATACATTAACCACTTCAGCCATGAATATACTTGCCTGAAAATAGCCGATCTACAAGCTCACAACGCGTTGCTTTTTTACTTTGGGTACCTTGATTATACTTTGATGCCAATGCTTTTGTACTTTTACTCAAGTAAATTTTGAATACCAAACTTTTCTTGTAACTGACTATTTCTACATTGTGGTATTAATACTTTTACTTAGGTAAAAAAATAAAAATACATTTCCACCCCTGAGTATATGAATTATAACAGACAGGCAGACAGACAGCTAGACAGACAGACAGGAAGACGTGGTGTACCAGAATGTCAATGCCTTCAGTGCTGCTACCAGCTGTAATGTAATGTATGTGCAGCACATTGACAATAATCCAATGAACCATGAACCACAAGAGGATAACTGCAAAGGGAACTGCACCGCGGCTCCAACGCGCTCCTTTGACCTGTTTCTTCCCTATGTTTTCTCCTTGCTCTCCCTCGCTCTGTCCCCCCATCCCCCTCCTTCCCCCGCCCCCCCCCCCCCCCTGAAAACTACATGATGGAGCTTGCACAAGGAAATAACGTCACCCACTTCTTCTTTAAACCTGTCTGTAAACCTGTGCCGTGACAATAACGTTTATTCTGAGGAAAGCATAGACAGTAGGCAGTGGGAGTGGAAACACCTTTGGTGTAAACATGCAGTGATGTTATTACCAGTGGTGGAAAAAGTAAAAAAAGAAAATCTACCTAAGTCAAATATCAATACTGCAATGTAAAAATACTCTGTCAGGGCGCGCTCCCACCGCTCTTTTATTTTACCTCTGGGGCGGAATCTGCCAATGCTTTGTCAATGCAAATGCGTGGATTCATGGGCTTGCGCATTTTTTCCATGAATCCACGCATTTGCATTGACAAAGCATTGGCAGATTCCGCACCAGAGGTAAAATAAAAGTGCGGTGGGAGCGCACCCTTAGGGCGCGCTCTCACCAAAAGTTGGCTGGCCGCTGTTAAACGCAGGTTGTGTGCGGCCACAGTTTTTTGCAGCCAGCGGATTCTAAAAAAACGCTGTGACGCACCTGTCACTCACATTCAAGACCGTCCCCGTAGCCCGCACCGCCTTCTGCCTTGACGTTGCCAGGCAACCACTGACGCACATCAGCATCTGTCACTTGCTTTCAAGCCCCTCCCTCCCCGTTGCGTTGCCCGTAGACTAGCTTTGTCTGTACCGCACTGACTTGTAACCAGGCCAGTTCTTTAATGTCAGTCATATGGAACTCTTTCATGGTCAAATCATAAAGTACTGGGTGAGATGCAACAGCTACAACCAGTTGGTCCACTGAGAGCACCATGTTGCTTCCTGAGTCTTGGGACGGTCCGCCTTCGACTCACCCGATTGGACAGAGGGAGAAAATCAGCTCCTGCCTCCAGCAGTTTTATGCTTCCAATGGACAAGTCGCGTAGAGCAGATAAACGCAAGGTCTGCGCGACAAGCGGAAAAATCCGCTCTTGCGTGAATCCACGCATTTACATTGACAATGCATTGGCAGATTCTGCCCCAGAGGTAAAATAAAAGTGCGGTGAGAGCGCACCCTTACAAGTAAAAGTCCGGTTATCAACATTTACTTGAGTAAAAGTACAAAAGTATTGGCATTAAAATATACTTAAAATACCAAAAGTAAAAGTACTCGTTATGCAGAATGTCCCATTCACTAGTTATCATATGTCTAAAATGTATAAAAAGCTTTTGAAAATAGCAGATCTACAAGCTTGTGCTTGTAGATCTGCTATTTTCAAATAGCCAAAGTTTAAATAGGGTTGAAGTGGTTAATCAAAATCCACAAAGTAACAATTAACTAAAGTTTTTGAATAATTGTAGTGGAGTAAAAAGTACAATATTTGCCTCTGAGATGTAGTGGAGTAAAAGTAAAAGTAAAAGTAAAAATTTAAGTAAAAGTACCTTAAAATTGTACAAAAAAAGTACAGTACTTGAGTACATTAATTACTTCTAATACACCACTGGTTATTATTACTCAATGGTACGTACTGAAGCCCGTGGGCGAGAGGCCCAGGTGTTTCATCCTCATCCGCACCAGGGCGTTGAGCTCCTGCCTCTCGGAGCGGCGGAACAGGGTCAGCCTCTGCTGGCTGATCCTCTCGGCCGCGCTGCCGGGACCCCCTCCTTTGGCCCCGCCGTGGGGAGCCCGGCCCCCCTTCCTGCTCAACCGCCGGGCCCACTGCATGCTCTTCCTCCTGAGGAGAGGGTGGTCCGCCGAGTGGGAGGAGGAGCCGGTGGAGACGGGCTCCGAGGAGGTGGAGTTTCGGTGGGCGGCCGTGCGGGACAGCAGGGGCTCCCTGGGCTCCCTGGTGTCCTCGTAGTCCTCCACCGTGATGGACACCTGGGACTGAAGCACGCACACACACACACACACATTTAGGCAAGGCAAGGCAGTTTTATTTGTATAGAACAGCGGTTCTCAACCAGTGGTCCTTGAGGGGTTCCAGGTGGTCCCCAGCTAAATGATGGAGAGTTGGTAACCAAATGGACCCTTATAGATCTTTAACTCTTGAGAGTTAACACCTTACGGGTCCATTTTGTTTCATTTTACGCTCTCAAGAGTAAAATTATTATTAAATATCTGCATTACTTAATTAAATAATTGTTATTTTGATCAACGTTTGCCTGTTATCTCTCCTATGGTACCAACATCAATACAGCATGGATGGAATTGTAGCCAAAATCATATCTAACGATAACAAAATAATAAGTATTGGGTCTGAGAGTTCGGGCGGCTTCAGACTGGGTCCGTTTGAATCAAACCGTTCCCGAGTACGAATGGCTTCTCCCAGCTGGCCAGCATTCACACTGGCCAAATTTCTTGCGCACCCGAGACCATTTAATTTCCAGTAATGGTAAATATGTGCCTCATGGGGGCGCTGTTGACTATGGGGCTTTGGGAGCCACAGAATGTCATTCACAGAAGAAGAGTCACTAAGAGTGAATAATAAAGTTTGACTGTGTTCCTGACGTTGTCTTGAGTTATAATAATAACAGAACAACAATACACAACCAAAGCAGTGTGTGCGTTGGTCTTTGAAACCTCAAAATGTAACGTCATCTCTCGCGTCTCTGTTATTATCAATATGATAGTCACGTCACTGATACATCCTTGGTATTTTAGCAGTGACGTCACGGACTAATCCGTGGTATATTTATCCTTATATATACGTTCGCCACACATGTGTTTTTTGTTTATTATTTTTCACGGCTCGCGCTACTCAAACACTAGCGGGATTATTATTTCTTGTCAACATTCAAGTAGAACTATGAGAAGGTATAACCCAGCTAAAATAATGCGTCATTATAAAAATATATAAGTGATATATGATTAGCAGTCCACTTCCTTCTCTTGGTACGGATGGATTCATACTGCCGCGTTCCGTTCCCGTGTCCGCAGCAATCGGACCCGAGACTACCTCCCCAGGTGGTTTCGGGTACGGAACGGTGATGCGTTACGGGGAACGGTTCGCTACGTTCACACTACCACAACATCAGCCAAGTGGTCCAGGGTGCGCACCCGGGACCATAGTGTGAATCCGGCCTAAATCTCATCAAATGGTGAATCCGTGGCTCAAATGCTGAATAAATAATGGACTTTGATATGAAAAGGGTTGAAAACCACTGGTATAGAGCACCGAAGTCCTTACGTCACTCCCACTACCCCTGGGTATACCAATACCAATACAAAAATACACTCCCACTACCCCTGGGTAGTGGGAGTGTATTTTTGTATTGGAATCCCCCATAAG
The DNA here is from genome assembly GCF_963280865.1 of Gymnoscopelus braueri. Lineage (NCBI taxonomy): Eukaryota > Metazoa > Chordata > Actinopteri > Myctophiformes > Myctophidae > Gymnoscopelus > Gymnoscopelus braueri. The sequence continues at coordinate 16,621,348 of NC_137615.1, forward strand.
AAAATCTTAGATTGCGTCATATAAGAACTGTGCTCCAAAAATAAACAAACCACCCTGGCGATTTTGTCAGGTATGTGACATTTATGATATTGAGTTACTTTTGATAACGTCTGTGTTTGGAGAAGAACATTTTTTTCTTACTCTTTGGATAAATGCGTACGTTGCACCGTCAGTTGATGCTTCATATCCATATGAGTAAAATCGTCGGGGTTTTGTTTATTTCTGGAACACAGTTCTTATGTGACGAGATCTAAGATTTGCCTATGTGGATTCCAATACAAAAAAAATAACGCCGTGACCCAGGCGCCCTCAGACTTCGGGTTCTCTATAGCACATTTCAACCACGAGGAAATTCAATGAGCTTTACACAGAACATCAAACAAAGCAAACACAATTAGAACATTTGAAAAGAGAAAAGAGAAAAAAATAAAATAACTCAATCAAGAGTGGCAGCAGACCCGCAGTTTTCTGGGAGTTTGTTCGAGATATGTGGTGCATACAAACTAAATGCTGCTTTTATTTTTGGTTGTAGAAAGCCCCTTACATTACTGTACTTGTGAGCAGTAGTGGTAAGTAGCTAAGTACATGTACTCAAAGTACAGTACTTAAGTACAATTTTTAGGTATTTATTTTTACTTTACTGGAGTATTTCTAATTTAACTTTTATACTTTTTCTACTTTGTAGATTTTGATTATTATTACAAAACTTGTATTAACTACTTACACAAGCTTGTAGATCTGAGATTTTCAAAAGATGTTGTTGAACACTTGACTTGTAACAGAGTATTTCTACAATAGGGTATTAATACTTTTACTTCTTCCATCACTGGGACTGAAGGAAGGAGAAGGAAGGAGTCGGAAGGACACACGCACATTACTATACTTGTGAGGACATCAACGTTTTAGGACCCAGACTTTATAAAATCAGCTTATTGATCAGCTATTTTCGGTGAGCAATGAAGTACAGTATAAATCAGGCATAACCCTATAAATGTCTCAAGCTAATGCTAGCCCCAACCTGAACCTTTTTCCTAATTGTAAACCTAACTATAATCTTGTTCAACCATACAATTTCTCCAGCGAGAACCATTGTCCTCACAATGTCTATTACACAAATTGTACTATACTTGTGGGGACATTTGGCCCTCACAAGTATAGTAATACAAGTACACACACACAAACGCACGCACGCACGCACGCACACACACTTAAATGAAACCAATGTTTAATTTCCTAGTCTAGTGTAAGTCAGTATAACCCTATCAAAGAGCGTTTATTAAATTAACTCATCTGCCTTTGACCTCTCTGATTGAGGAGGAAATTAGGAATATTAGTTTGTCTTATCAAAGTTGGGATGAGTGGTATACTTCCGATAGCGCTAGGCGTAAGGAGGAATTATTCCTGCATGTATAAAAGTGCGTTCACACAGGAGTCTAAGAATTTTTTTCGTGCCTGCATCTAGAGCTCAGAAATGCAGTGGTGGAAAAAGTACTCAAATGTTTTACTTAAGTAAAAGTATAAATACTGCAATGTAGAAACACTCAAGTACAAGTGAAAGTCCGGTAATCAAAATTGACTGGTACAAAAGTATAGGCATCAAAATACTTAAAGGTTTCATGACATTCAGTTTTACCACACATTAAAAGTCTTTGTCATGGTCCTTCAAACGTGTATAAAAAGTTTTTACGAAAAATTCGACTCCAGTGATCCATCGCAGGTGTTTTTCTCTCACATTTCTAAAGCCTTTTCAACTGCAATGAAAAAATAAATCTTTGCCTGCGGGTGTCGCTGTTGAGGGATTTTGCCTGTCAATCATCGCCTCTGCTCCGCCCCCCCCCCCCCCCCCCCCCCCCGAAGGAAAGGATAGGGGAGGGGAGGGGCAAGGAGGAGAGTGGGCGGGATTAATGGCCTGTGACTTCACTGCCCAAGGGCCAAGCTCAGATTACTTTTCAGCCTAATTATTCAGAAAACCCCAGACCACAGAAAATCCACTGAATGTTCAAAGTTCAGATTTTTTGGGTGTAATTGAGGTCATAAAACCCCCCAAAAAACACAAAAAATAAAAAAAGTGAAAATGAATGTCATAGAACCTTTAAAGTAGCAAAAGTAAAATTATGCAGACTGTCCCGTTTCACAAGCTATCATATTTGTAGTGGAGTAAAAGTACAATATTTGCCTCTGAGATAGTGGAGTAGAAGCAAAAGTATAGCAAATTGGAAACACTCCAGTAAAGTAACAGTACCTCAAAATTGTACCTAAGTACAGTACTTGAGTAAATGTACTTAGTTCCACCACTGCCGAAATGGATACTGTTACGGCTGTATGTTGAGTAGAGACAGATAAAGAAAGCCATGGGGGCTATGGGTTAACTGTGAACAAAAGGAGAAGGTCTGCACACCGCCTTGATGCGGTAAATAAATAACGTTTCAGCCTATGTGGCCTTCGTCGGAGGAAGGCCACATAGGCCGAAACGCTATTCATTGACCGCTCTATTTATTAAATTATGTTGGGAGCATCAAGACGGTGTGCAGACCCTCGCCTTTTGTTCACAGTTTATCTAGTTTGATCCAGCACCCGTCGAAATGTTTGGATGTGCGTGCACCTCTAAACCGTTATAGGCTATGGGTTAACATTCTTACACGAAGAGTGAAAGTATTTGAACATATTTTCTACCAGCAATAAAGAGTATAGACTGCGTATTGAAATGAATGCATCTCTATTTCTCTGCTCTCCACTCCTGCAAAGATGCACAGCAGTTTGCTAGTTTTCTGTTAGGAATAGGAATAATGAAAAATCAACTGCTTGAAAAAGGGTTCACGTGCAGTTGCTGAGCTCATACATGATTTATGCATGGCAAATGAACTGGTGCTGATGCAATATATGGATAACAATCTGGCCCAGATCCATGATTTTTTTCTTTTCTTTTAAACATCAATGCTGTCTAACATGTTGAATGTTGAAGTGTTGTGTGGAATTCGGATGGATTTTTTTTGATTGCTTTTATAGGTCAATCTACAATCTAATGCAGGGGTTCTCAAACCTTTTTATACCACGACCCCATATTATGAGGGATTTTTTTGGGCGACCCCATCGTAAATATACCCTTTTTCTTTTCCACAAGCTTGTAGATCTGCTATTTTCACTAGTTTGGGTCCTGCGCAAATGTCTAATTTCTCTTTTGGGTCTAAAAAGTTTGGGGACCAGTTACCAGTGTCCTACATTACCATATAAATACAGATCACATGTACAGTTAACGTACAAGCACCTCAGAGATGGGAAGCTTGTGCGCCTCAGTGCGGTAGATGCCTATAGGGATGTCTCCAGTGGACGAGCACAGCTTCTGATAGAGTCTCCCATAGGTCCGGATCCAAAGGTCATCCTCCGTGATTTTCATCTGGGAGAGAAAATGCACACAAACAAGCACACGGCGCACACACGCACACGCACACACACACACACACACACACACACACACACACACACACACACACACACCTTGTTTTGGCATCAGCGAAACTATGGACACTATTGTGTTGCGATCTTAAGCCCTATGTACGTTGTTATAGCCACTAATAGCGGAAATAGCCGTATCCGGTTTTTCAAACGTATTGACGATTCTTTGACAGTTTTTTAACAATTTCCGCCTATAATGTCATGCTCAAAATAGGAACGGTAGGTTGAAAGTGGTTAAAGGGATAGTTCACCCCCAAAATGGCTTTTTTTCTATCGATTAGTCACCCCATGGAGACTTGAATTCATGGATGTTTTTTAGTGTTTGTCGCGTTCCGGTAGGACACACAAAGAGTCTCCTTTGTGTCTCCTACCGGAACCGCTGCCTACCGGTCCGCTGGTCATCACATTATTGGCTTAGGAATGCGACAAAAACAAAAAAAATATCCATGAATTCAAGTCTCCATGGGGTAACTTATCGATTAAAAAAAAGTATTTTTTTGGGTGAACTATCCTTTTAAACTTAGGTTAGCCCATTAAAACCGGGAAAGCATCTGTGTCATTTTTTATTTTAGCATTGGCCATTCAAAAATAGCAGATATACAAGCTTCGTGCCACGCTGCGAGCAAGTACATCTGCTATTTTAGAAATGTTTTGAAAAATTCTTGAAAGTCTTTGAATTATTTATTTTTATAATTTTGAATTACGAAAAAGTGTGAGAACTACTGATTTAAAAAGCATATGTAGAATCGGCTTCAGGTCTTAATGGGTTAAACCAGTGTTTTGTTTTTGTTGTTGTTGTTTAGTTGTACTACTTACAGCACAGAGGAAGCCAGAGCCAGGCATGGAGTCTAGCCCCAGCAGCAGTCTGGTGATAGAGATCATGTAGTCTTTTACAAACGACTGGAAGGAGAACAGAGACACACACCACACAGGGTTTAGTCCTCATGCACGTTAGTGGTGGAAAAAGTACTCAAATTGTTTACTTAAGTAAAAGTATCAATACTGCAACGTAGAAATACTCTGTTAAAACTCTGAGTAAAAGTCCGGAATTCAAAATTTACTTGAGTGAAAGCACAAATACATAAATAATAAAGCACAGATAAACTATTGGTATCAAAATGTCCTTAAAGCACCAAAAGTAGAAAGTACTCATTATGCAGAATGTCCCATTTCACACGTTTTCAAATGTATAAAATGTATAAAAATCTTTTGAAAATAGCAGATCTACAAGCTCACAATGCGTCGCATTTTCAAATGGCCGAAATGTAAATAGGGTTGAAGTGGGTAATGTGTGTTTTGTATTAATAATCTAAATCTAGAAAGTAACTAGTAACTAAAGTCTCGCACGCAGGCTTTGTTTACATGCGCTCCTCGTCGGGGCTTCTACAGCACGAAACATATCAACGTAAGTGGATGGAAGATATGCTGGCACTAGATGTACCCTATTCTAATAAACCTCTGGCACACGATGTGTTAAGAGCAGAGTGTCTAGCATGTTAACAGTTACCTGGTAGAGTAGAGTGTCCAACATGCTGACGCTGAACACCTTTCCTGCAGCGAAGGGCAGGCGGAACATGAAGACTAGGTTGGAACCCCTCTCTCTCTCCTTCTGAAGATCACACACACACACACACACACACACACACACACACACACACACACACACACACACACACACACACACACACACACACACACACACACACACACACACACACACACACACACACACACACACACACACACACACACACACACACACACACACACACACACAGGTAAATTGAGTAAGCATTCTCTGAAACACAACAACATAAATAATAATAATAATTGAAAGTTGTTTTTCTGAGATGAGATATATGTTGGTTTACTTGTTCAATTTTAAGTTCTGTTATTGCTTGACCACACAGTTATTTAGATGGCATGTTATTTAGACAGATGCTTAGGTTTGACGTTCACTTGGTATCCTAGTTACGTCGCAGCACTAAATTGTTGTCTTTGCACTCTATTTACTTGAACATTCACCATGTCGTTTGTTGACCAGGGTTCATGCCATTTACTCTGATCTTGCACTTAAGTCGCTCCGGATAAGAGCATCTGCTAAATGGCTAAAATGCGAATTGTAAGTCAAGCTGTGAACCTCATTTTAAGGACAGCGCTGCTGGCGATGCCACAGAGAAACTAGAAAGCTTTTAACCCATTAAGACCTGAGGCAGATTCTACAATGCCGTCTAAATCAGTAGGCCTAGCTAGTTCTCAAAACATTTTCATGCCAAGGACCCCCAAATTGTATTTGGCCGCGGAACCACCATCTGAAAATGTTTTGTGCCAGGGAGACCCCCAGAAGAGAAGATTTGTGTTAAAAAAATATATCCAATGTTTTTCAAAGATTTAAAAGATTTTTCAAAAATAAAATACAAATGTAATACAGATGAACAAGCTCGCAGCGCGGCACAAAGTGACCGCTGTGAGCTTGTAGATCTGCTATTTTTGACAACTACTGTTCTAAATCCTAAGAGCTATATATAGCTAAAATCTAAAATGACACAGATTTCCCGGTTTTAATAATAATATTTTTTATAATAATAAAAAAGGAACCGTTTTGGACATACAAGGTTTCCCCCCGACAGCTACGAAGGTGTGAACAGGTGTGGGTTGTGGAGAGAATGTGACCATGGGCGGGTGGGGGGAAAAAAGTACAAAAGTATTAGCATCACAATATACTTACAATACCAAAGTAAAAGTACTAAAATGTGTCAAATCATTATGAAAATAGCTGATCTACAAGCTAGCCGAATCATAAAATGGAGCCTAGGTGGTTAGATTGTGTAGTTGAGTTTTAAAGAAAAACTTATGTTGCTATACAGCTAAAATCTAAAATAACGCAGATGCTTGCCCGGTTTCAATGGGTTAACCCATTAAGACCGGGAACGCATCTGTGTGTCATTTTTGGATTTCTTTGGCTATTCAATAATAGCAGATCTACAAGCTCATAGCTCATCAGCTTGTAGATCTGCATTTTTTTTGAAAAGTCGTGACAATTTGTGCAAATCTTTGAACATATATATTTTTTTAAAGTGAACATTTTTAACTCCAATATTTGCTTCTGGGGGTCCCTTGGAACAAAATATTTTGAGATGGGGGTATATGTATTTGGCCGCGGACCCCCATCTCAAAATGTGGGAAAAAGGGACCCCCAAGGGACCCCCAAAAGGGACCCCCAGAAGCAAAGATTTGAGTTACAAATCTTGTACAGTATTTTTTGAATAGCCAAAGAAATGGCTAAAAATTACACACAGATTCTTTCCCGGTCTTAATGGGTTAAGACAAACATAAAGCTCCTTACCTTCTCCAGCTTGGACAGAGCCAGGGAGTAGTGGTCTTTGACTTTGAACTGCATGAAGCGCATGTTGGCTGGGTGGGTGAGCTCTGTAATGATGCTGAGAGCCGGGAACAGTCTGGCAGTGGAGTGAGAGAACAGACAGAAAGAGGAGAGGGTGAAATGTAAGAACCTTGACCCCCCCAGACAGACATCACTTAGCTCAACGTGGGATTGTAAAGTGCGCCAGTAGGAGGAGGACGATGGAGTGCAGACCTGAAAAGCGTCTGAACGTTCACAATGGTCTTGGCGTCGGCCATGTAATCTTCCTCGGCAATCATGGAGCTCTCCTTGTCAACCACCACCATGGTGTCGGCAAATGTCACTCCGCAGCGCAGCAAACTGTCCAGACTGCCAAGAGAGAGAGAGAGAGACATTAGAAAGAGAGAGAGAGAGAGAGATGCCCAGATGGAGCAGGCAATTAAACAGCGCTGCAGACAGTGTCAAAAAGCCAGAAAGACTTGAATTTGAATACATCAAAAGTGTTTTTTTTTGAGTAGCGGGGCTACTCATGAAATGAATAAAGATGAAGGGATAGACAGAGAGGAGAGAGGGAAAAAATGAAGATAAGTAATGAGATCAGCCTGAGCCGGCCGACCGTCTGTCTGTCTGTCTTACTTGTCGATGGAGCCCACTGTGTAGAACACCATGGGGAACCAACAGATTGCCTCCAAGAAGTCTGCGTCAGGTCTGAAGAGCCAATCAAAAGACAAATAGATGGTTTTATTTTTATTTTGACAAGTATATCTCCCCAATATCGTCGCTGTCGGGGCAAAAACCTTGTACGATATGAAAGAGTAATACGTAACATAATGAAGTGCAAGGCTCCCCTTGGAGATAGGATCCCTATGGTTTGGGGGAAATACAGTAGGACCCTGGGTAATGACTACAGGAAGTAACACAGCATTACAGTGGAGTGACTCAGCGGTTTATTGGCTTCTTCTTTTTTTATTGGATTCTGCAGTCGTTTCGCAGCGGGGGAAAAGTAACTAAGTACATGTACTCAAGTACTGTACTTCCAATTTATAATTTAGGTATTTAGATGACGCTCTTAATCCAGAGCGATTACAGTAAGCAAAAACACAAGGTATTACATCAAATGCATAGAAATTGTAATCTAGGATCACAGGTTAACCAAGAACCTATTATCAGTCTAAAGTGTATAATATTTAAAAAATCTATAATCTGTACATTGAAACTATGCACACTATAGGATGCCAGGTCTACAAATGACCTGGCATCTGTCTACATAACATGCTATCTAAATTACATTTTAGCCTGTACTTACACTTTCATGGAGTATTTACAAATGTAAATGCTAATCTCAAAGACATTTAAGTAAAAAGGACAAATATTGTCCTTTTTACTCTGCCACAATTATTTGAAAACTTTAGTTACATGTTACTTTGTAGATTTTTATCACAAAACATCCACTTCAGCCCTATACAGCAATTTCAAATTGAAAATGGCCGATCTAGAAGCTCACAACACGTTGCGATGTGACGCGTTGTGAGCTTGTAGATATGCTATTTTCAAAAGATTTTAAATAAGTGCTTTTACTTTTGGTGCTCAAAGAATATTTTGATGCCAATACCTTTACCCAAGTACATTTTGAATACCAGACTTTTACTTTTACAGAGTATTTCAAAATTGTGGTATTGATACTTTGCTACTTTAAATCTGCTGTATTCCTGTTGGTTTCTCTTTTTTAAATCGATTTCTTCTTAACATCAAAGGAAAGGCTTATTTTTAAAGGATTGACTGTGCTACTTTTTAAATCTGCTGTATTCCTGTTGGTTTCTCTTTTTTAATACATTTTCTTCGTTTTATTTATTTATTTGTGTGATACACTGATATATTATGTATATTAATGTGTTGGACCCCAGGAAGGCTGTGTTTGCCTTTTGGGGCTTTGTAAAGAAAAACTGCACAGGGCAGATACAACGAATAACTTAAATATACAATGAAATGACTGACAATACCCGGTACAGATAAAACAGGCCATATTTAATAATTGCATACTTTCAAATGTTTTCGTTTTTTTAAATAGCAGAAATAGCTGATGTGATGTGTTGTGAGCTATTAAATCTGAACAGATGAATTAATACAGATAAACAGAAACGATTCTGACTATTATGCAAAACAATTATTGCGATTATCTCAAATAATTACGATCAGGCAGATTTATGTAATAATTGTGATAGTTGTCACCAGAATGCTTGTTTGGAAGGAACTCACATGCTCTCCAGTAGCAGTACTATGGGGTTGAGCTCCTTCCGGGGTCTGTAGTACGCTCTCAGGGGGACAATGAAGTTGTACAGGCCGTTCCCCGCGCTCTCCGCTGACACGATGATCAGTTTGTTCTTGAAGCCGTAGGAACGGGCGTCCTCAAAGGGGACGTGGTGGCAGGCCTATAGGGGACAGAGGACTGGGTGTGATGTCTGTGTGAGCTACGGCAGGGGCTCTCAAACTTTTTCATGTCAAGGACCCCCTAAAAAAATATGTATTTGACTGTGGACCCCCCCATCGCAAAGATATTTTGTGCCAGACGGACCCCCAGAAGCAAATTTTTGAGTTAAAAATATGTATATTCAAAGATTTGCACAAATGTTCCAGATTTGTCAAAAATAGCAGATCTACAAGCTCATGGAGCAGCATGAAGTGACTCGCTATGAGCTTGTCACGGACCCATTTGTATGGGTCACAAGTATCCTACATTTCAAAATATTTTTTTAAAGTTTAAAAAAATCTAACATTTTCAGAATTTCAAAAGAAATATCAACAGAATTTCATAAATACATAAAGAAATATATATTATTCCTGTGCCAATAATTTGATGACCGGGTTATCGGTCAAAAGGAGACTCAGTTGGAGACGCTTAGGAATGCGAGAAAAAACAAAAAATCTCCATGAATTTAAGGCTTCATGGGGTGTGTAATTGATAGAAAATAAGTCATTTCTTAAGTTTAAGTTTAAGTTGTGAAAATAGCAGATCTACAAGCTCACAATGCTTGTATTGATCGGCTATTTTCACTAGTTTGGGTCACCGGGGGGAGACATCAAATTTCTCTTTTCGGGTCTTAGGCTAAAAGCTTTGGGGACCACTGAGCTATAGGGTGACGGTCGGGGACGGAACTTGGATTTGGCGTACTGTACCTTGTCCATGCGCAGGCAGCAGAAAGGCATCTTTTCCTGCAGCAGGTGGCACAGAGCAGGGGAGCTGCCGATGTAAGGAGAGTTCAGCGGGTAGCCCTTCACCCACCTGCACACGCCCAAAATGAACAGACAAGCACTTGGTTAACCTTCAAAAGTTCAGTCTAGGGGTGCACCAGCTAATCAAACTAATCAAATTACTCCATTATAAACATAATCAATAATTTGGTAATGTCATCATAGATTAAAAGTTTCCAAAAATGTAAAACAGTAAAATTGTGTTTGTTTTTTTCTTGCCCACAACGAAAAATGTAATTTTCTATTCTAACATCATGTTATTTAGACAAAATGCTAGGTTAATTATTTACTTGGTATCCTATAGTTTCAATGTACAGATTCTTATTTTGATAGTTATTTAGACTAGAGTTCTCAACGGGCCAGAAAATGAAGGCCCGGCCCTAACTGGGCCCTACTGGGCCGGCCCGAGGCTCGGCCCGGTCCGAACAATTACCAAACTTTTAGGCCCGAAAACCCCAAAAAGGTGTCATTATGAGCTTAATGTCCTCAAAGTTTTGTCTATTGTCGTCTGTTTTTCTTTAATAACACAGGCTAGGAAGGTCGAACGGAGACAAACTAGAAGATACCTGTATAAAGTTCACTTTGAGCTGCATCCAACACATCCACTGCCATTTCCGTCCGCCTTACCATTAGGCCGCTAGGGGCAGTTGAATTTTTTTTTTTGGTGGTAATAGATTTTATTATTTTTAATTGGTCGGGCCGAGGCTCAGCCCGGCCCGACCAATTAGCATAGATTTTGGGCCCCTTCGGATCCTTGAACTTTGAGACTCACTGGTCTAAATAACATCTACATTCTACTATCTACATTTTAATATTGTGGTCAAGAAGAAAACCAGCCTAAAGCCTAAAGTAAACAAAAAAAAAACCTCAGTAACTCACTCTTGGTGGCCGCCCCACCAGTGCCCCCCTCTCTCGTCTCGGTCGCTGTCCTCCTTGTCCTCCTCCCCGGCCTCGTCCTCGGACTGATCTCCCAGCAGGTCGAAGGTCGGGTTGCTGACCCCGTCCACCAGCTCCAGCACGGGGGCGATGCTGTGCCGCCGGTCCTCCGTGGAGCTGTCGGCGGCGCCGCCCATGGCCGGCAGCGCCAGGGTGTTGGCGCCCCCCGCCTCGTTATTCGTCCTGGAGCCGCTCCGGCTGCCTCTGCCACCACCGCCGCCGCCGGGCCCTCCCCCCATGCCGCCCTGGGGGTCCTGGCCCTCCGGGCTACTGTCGCTGGAGTCCTGCAGGTCTATGGCCACGGTGCCTGCAGCGGGTTAACAATCACAACCATCAGAATCACTTTTGGATTCAAATTCAAGAACAGCAAACAGCAAAAGCTTTTGTGTGACCTGTAGTGTGATCGAGTAGTCAAAAAACACATAAAGTTAAAGGGGGCACGGTGGCGCAGTCGGTAGTGCTGTCAGTGTCACCTCACAGCTAGAAGGTCCTGGGTTCGATTCCCGCTGGGGACTCTGTGGGCGCTGTCCGCGTCATCTGTACCCATCATCAGTACCCATCATCAGTACCTGTCATCAGTGCCCATACCTTAGGTGGGATTGGCGAAAGGGCCTTTCTGTGCGGAGTTTCCATGTTCTCCCCGTGCCCCCTAGGGTAGGTATCCTCACAAAAAACATGCAATAATCCTGGTCTCTATACTGCCTCCCCCTGGTCAGCTGGGGCGCCTGATGGAGGGGAAAGGAACTGGTTGGAATAACTTGTTCCTTCCACGCGCAAGTCCTACCGGGGAAACTCCCCCCAGGTGACAGGTGATAAGAAGCAGCCTACTCACTCCTCATGCATTGAAGGAAGCATGAGCTCAGTTCGGGGCTCTGCCCAGGCTGGCAGAGGGAGAGTAGCGCCCAGGATTACAAGCTTTGGCACTGGGTGAAAAATGGGTTACAAAATCGTGGGATAAAAATGTAGAAAGACACACAAAAAAACCACAAAAAGTTAGAATATGGAGATAGGAGGTTTCTGACCGACGACAGCGACGATATAATGTTCTTTATGGGAAACACAACGTTTGTGTTTGGAGACCTTCATCAGGTCATCTGACAAGATAACAAGATAAGCTGATGAAGGTCTGCAGACCGTAGTGTTGTGTTTCCCATTAAAACGTGATATTCAGCATTTTAAGACAGTGTATGGGAGTCTTGCTCTTACATTGATCAAACCTCTGTCTTCTCCAACGCACCTGTCGTTCTGTTGGCAAGAGTTTTTTCTTATCATAGATAGAGTGCAACACTTGGAACAAGTGAGTGGAACAGTTCCAGTGTTCGCCACCAGGTGGTATCTACGTCCCCGACCCCCCCACTCCACTATTTTAATCAACAAATGAATGTGCATTTGACATTTCAGTCTTATGGCAGCTGCTCTTATCAAGGCTGACAGTCAACCAGATAAATTAATATTTTACATTAGCACAAGTCATTCCAGTTCATCCTAATAGATTTCAAATGTGACAATCGCAACGGTGAGGGGAAATACATGGACCAGTGAACTTTGGCAGTGGTTCTCAACCTGTGGGTCGGGACCCCCGACCACACGATTTTTGCTGCATCAAAAGTAATCAACTATACTATAAAAACTGGTCAAACAAATAGCTGATCTACAAGCTCACAACGCCACGCAAGGCGAGGCGTTGTGATCTTGTAAATCGGCTATTTTCACAATATGTATCTGTGGAACCGAGTCAAACTATGTAATGCCCCAGCTCCTACAATTCCAAGTGCTTGTCAGGGTGAGGGTGGGGGGGTCCCCAGTTCAAACATGATTATTTTGGGGGTCCCCAGTAGTTCAAATATAATTATTCTGGGGGTTCCCAGTTCAAATATGATTATTTTGAAAAGGTTGAGAACCCCTGAACTATCTCTGAGTCATGTTTGAGCGTGTGGAGTATCTGAGTGTACGCCTGATTTACATGTGGTTGTGCACCAGTGTCACGCATTGAAAGTAGAGACCAGCTATTTCCACTATTAATGTTTTTTTTTTAAGCATAACGTTACTAAATATACCAGTTATTTCTTTGTATATTTAGGTTATTTATCATATCTGCCCTGGGCAACTTCAAAGCATTAAAAGCCAATAAGAAATGTAATTTTCTAATTCATAACGTTCCAGTGCTCAATGACAAAAACACAATTAAATCGTTTAAATCGCAATTATTGGTGTGACAATGAATCGTCATGTAAAATGTCATTTGTCCCATAGAAAGGTGATGGCATTCACTGCCTACATTCCCCCCCCCCCTTTCCCCCTTTTCTACTCTGTACATATAGTGTTTTATATTTGTTGAAGATATTATATTTTGGTACAAAGGACATACATAGGACCACAATGGAAACAAGTCCCCAGGACTTTTTTGGTGTTATCCTTTTATGTCTGACTGTGCCTCCTGCTGTTTACATTTCTGTCTAATAAAGTATTCAATCAATCAATCAGTCAATAATGGTGACAGGCGGCCTACTGACCCATGCTGGCGATGATGCTGTGGACCGGCAGGCGGGTGAGGCCGTGGTAGATGGTCTGCTCCCTCGCCTTGCTGCCGCCCCCGGGTTTGCCGCCGCCCCGCCCCGAGGAGGAGGGCTGGTCCCTCTGGCCCCTGACGAAGGCAGAGTTCTCCTCCTTGGAGATGTTGATGTAGAAGCACATGTCCGAGCCCCCCATGATGTGGCAGGGGCCCGGGTTCAGCAGGATGTTGGTGGTGTCCAGGCGGCGCACGCCGATCAGACACACGCCGTACCTGCAAGGCCACACGCAGACACAAAGCCACAGTTTTCATTGTCACTGTTTTTGCAAGAAGGGATAGCTTATTTTTTTCTGTCATTTTTTTTCTCCTTTCCTTATTATCATGATTATTATTATCAATTTATTTTATTTTTTTTCTTTCACTATTTTCATTATTATGTTAATTTATTTTTCTTAAAGAAGCATTTATAGCAGCTTGTGGCAAGCTAAACAATAAAAACTGCAGTATTAAATAACATTATGCAATGCAACTCCTTTTAACACTGTTTCAGAGACATAGCGAATTTCTTTCTCTGAATGTTGCAACTTTAAAATCTGTAGTTAATTTTTTGACCACCAGATAGCGGCCTAGTCTTTTGTTTAAAGCCACGCCCATTTCCCCTAAAGCCACACCCCTTTTGCCTTCCAGGATAATATTAAGGAAGGAACCTCCAACATTCCTCTCTGTGTTCATAGAGCATGTATGTATCTGTCATGTTCTGTGGACGGAAGTAACACAATGATTGCATTTGATCCTCGCATCACCCTCAGGCTGTTATAATGTACGTGGGGGTAGCTAATGTGTGCGATGTCTACTACCAAGACATCTATTTACTGACACGGGCATTCTCCTGTTGCACTGTACATGTTTGAAAGGCCAACACCCAACAATTGTCCTGACCTGATTCCCCGGACATTTTGCAGTGTTCGTATGAGAAAGGGGCTTTAGTGAATTTGACATTAGGCTCTGTACTTGGTCTGCTCCTTTTCCCCCTCTACACCAAACATCTTTCGCAGAAAATAGCAGATCTACAAGCCCACAACGCGTCGCGCTGCGACGCGTTGTGAGCTTGTAGATCTGCTATTTTCGGCGAATGTTCCCACCAGATTAGGGATGCTAGGGGGTTTAAGTGTTTATGTAAAAAAGAAAAAGCTGTTATCAAACAAAAAATGAATTTCCGCAAGGACAAATTAAGCATCTATCTATCTAAAGATTTGGCGACCCCCCCTGTAGTAACTCGGAGGACCACCTAGGGGTCCCGGACCCCCTGTTGAAGACCCATGTCCAAAGTCCAGTCCGGAGGGGACCAATCATGGCAACGAGGGCAGATTTCATATGGCCCGAGGCTTCCTTCCTAAAATGTATTATTCATGGCCCGCCGGTACATCCATGTGAAATTCATACGTTGAAATGAACCTGCAGAGATTGGATATTTCTCAGGAACGGCTTGTTCCTTGTGTCCTTTCATTCTCAAGATGTGAGAGAAAGGCAATTTCTTTATTTTACATCTGGTTACATTTGGCTACATTGCCATTTGATCAAAAACAACTTACTGGAATGCAGTGCATGAATGTGAAAAAAAAGGCCGAAAAATAAATAGGCTAAATAGTTTTTTGTTTTGTTCCCAGCTCAGATTGCAGTGCATACTGATTTTGCATTGCAGTTAAATAAAATTGTTATAATGCGATGCATTTGTAGGCGACTTTGTTATGGTTAACACTTATTCTAACAAACAAACAAACAAATAAATAAATAAATAATAATACGATGATGATGGCCTTACTTTTTATGAGCGTGGAAAGAGGCGAAGGTGAAACTCTTCCCATGGTACTCCCCGAAGAATTTGCTTTCCTCCAGACGGATGTGATGCACCTCATTGGCCGAGCAGCGCCGGTAGGTGCGCTGCCATTGGTCGGCCGAGCTTGCTCCGCCCTCCCTGAGACAGAAAAGGTAAGGGACTTTTACATTAAGCTTGGGCAGATACAGGCTTTATGAATAACATTCAAAGAGCCTATCACTGATCTGCAGCTACTTAGTCAGGAGTATATATAACGTGTTGGATGATGAAATGTCCTTGAGCTTTATGGGATTACAGTCTCTTAATGAGGAGGTGTTTGTTCAGTCTCCTCTTAAAGGCATGAACCCTACTTGATGTAATATCTCCAACAACCACAGGGGGAAGGCTGTTCCATGTTGTTCCATGACTGATTGGCCATGAGGGGACTGTAATGCTTCCAGCTCAGTACCCCCATAGACATAATGTAATATACGTCAGTACCACCATAGACAATGTAATATACGTCACTCAGTATAATGTAATATAAGTCACTCAGTACCACCATAGACATAATTTAATATACGTCACTCAGTACCACCATAGATATAATGTAATATACGTCACTCAGTACCACCATAGACATAATGTAATATAGATCACTCAGTGCCACCATAGACATAATGTAATATATGTCACCGCCATATTGGTAAGGGCAACTGGCTAGAAGTCCACTGCAGGATATACCTGAGTGACTCTAAGAAACAAAATGTATGGTAATTACTAGGTCTCCAAACATAAATCCCTCATCGGGTGTTTACACTCTTAAAGGTGAACAAATTGAGCTGGTCTCCTCTTATAAATACCTGGGCATTTGGCTAGATTCCAAGCTCTCATTTAAGATTCATGTGGAGAACCTTATCAAAAAACTAAGAGGACAGATTGGTTTCCTCTACACTACAGAAACAGGTCCTGCTTTTCCTTTACCAACAGAAAAACTGTTACTCAATCTGTCATGTCTGTGTTTGACTATGGTGATGTGCTGTACATGCTTCAATCTCCACACTTAAGCCTCTCGATGCAGTCTACCACAGTGCCCCACGTTTTATCACTGGTGATGATTATCTCACCCATCGCTGTATTTTATATGATGAAGTGGGTTGGCCTTCTCTCGCAGTACGTAGTAGAGAGCAGCATTGTATGTTATTTATTTATAAGGCCTTGTGTGGTGAGCTTCCTCTGTACCTATCTTCGCTTTTAGAGCCAAAGGTTACTGGACATGCAACACGTTCACAATCACACATTAGATATACCAGTCCACGGAAGAGCAGTGAACAAGGAAAGACTGCTTTCATGTATTATGCTCCACACAAATGGAACAAACTTCAGGACTCTCTGAAACTGGAGCGATTGGTCTCAATAGAAACATTTAGGGTACTTCTTGAGGACACATTGCATAGTAACTGCACCTGTTTCATGTAACACTATATTTATTTATATCTGTGATGATCGTAATTTGATTCAAATGTTTGTTATGGTTTTTCATTATGTATGTATTTCATTTGTTTTAGATGCTGTTATCAGGGCGTCCTTGAAAAAGAGAGCTTGCTCTCAATGGGCTCCCCTGAATAAATAAAGGAAAAAGAAAGAGT
This sequence comes from Gymnoscopelus braueri, assembly GCF_963280865.1. Taxonomy (NCBI): domain Eukaryota; kingdom Metazoa; phylum Chordata; class Actinopteri; order Myctophiformes; family Myctophidae; genus Gymnoscopelus; species Gymnoscopelus braueri. The sequence goes on from NC_137615.1 coordinate 16,638,324, forward strand.
CGTACTGTATATAACAGTAGTTCTCAAACGTTTTCGTGCCAAGGACCCCCAAATTGATTGTATTTGGCTGCGGACCCCCATCTGAAAAAGTTTTGGGCCAGGGACCCCCAGAAGAGAAGATTTGTGTTAAAAAAAATCTAAATTATTCAAACGTTTCCAAACATTTTCGATTAAAAAAAAAGTAGTTGTTGTTTTTTTTAGCAGATGTACATGCTCGCACTGTGGATACCTGTTATGATACAGGTAACCTGCATCATAACATATTATGTTGGACATTTGTAACAAACCAAACCGCTTGACAATCGGTTGAAAATTGAAAATATGATGAGAATGGATTGATGGAGAATGAATGAATGAATGAGTGAATGAATGAATGAATGAATGAATGTCTTTATCGCAGACTCATAGTTCATAGAAAAACATATAATTACATGCAACAAGGGACCAGTGGTGTAAAGTAACTAAGTACATTTACTCAAGTACTGTACTTAAGTACAATTTTGAGATAGAAAATGGGAAGTGCACCAGTAAAGTAAAAATACCAGTTTCTTGAGTAAATGTATTTAGTTACTTTCCACCACTGGTAGCAGCCAGGCCAATTACACGGTGGTATCTATCTACACATCTATGAGTGGCCCCGCCCACACAACCATAGTCATTTCCTGTCAAGGCTGCTGTGGTAACGGCTGCTGACGTCTGTTTTCCAGGCTGCTGATCAATACGTCAATCAGCAGCACACAGACACATGTGCAAGGCCACTTGTCACATGTCGTCAGCCTGAAGAAGCCTTAACCCATTAAGGCCGGGAACGTGTCTGTGTCATTCTTAGATTTCTTTGGCTATTAAAAAATAGCAGATATACAAGCTCATAGCGCGCCACCCAGTGCCGCGCTATGAGCTTGTAGATCTGCTTATTTTTTTTAACAATCGTGAAAATGTGTGCAAATCTTTGAATATATACATACACTTTTAACTCAAATCTTTGCTGGGGGGGTCCCTGGAACAAAATATTTTGAGATGGGACCACACATATCATTTTGGGTGGTCCTTGACATGAAAAAGTGTGAGAGCCTCTGATTATAGCAACATTCGTTTTTATATTTAATATTTATTTTATATATTTTTGATATATATATATATATACATATATTTTTATAATATTTATATTTAATATATATATTTAAAGATTTGCAAAAAAAAATTACGCTTAATACAAATAAATAGCAGATCTACAAGCTCGTAGCGCAGTAATGGTTAAAGTGGTTACACAGATGCGTTCCCGGTTTTATAGGGTTAAAAAGTACAATGTCACACGTTGAAGGCGGTCATGGACAATAATCATCTGAAGATGGATATATTGTTTCCGTCGGGCAGAAACCTAGTATCTCCATATGTTTTTCCATCCTTTAATGGCCTACTTCCTCATACCAGAGTCTCAAGAAACAAAGTAGTGAAAATAGCCGATCTACAAGCTCACATGCGACGCGAGGCGTTGTGAGCTTGTAGATTGGCTATTTTCACTATTTAAGAAAGTTTACTTTAATAATAATAAAAAAGGAACAGTTTTGGACATACAAGGTTTCCCCCTGAAAGCGACGATATGGTTTAATATGTGGCGGCCAGAGGGTGTGAACAGGTGTGGGTTGTGGAGAGAATGTGACCATGGGCGGGTGGGGAAAGAAAAGTACAAAAGTATTGGCATCAAAATATACTTACTGTAGTGTGTATAATACCAAAGTAAAAGTACTAAAATGTGTCAAATCTGTAAAAAAATAAATGCTGATCTACAAGCTCAGCTATTTTCGAATAGACAAATTATAAAATGGAGCCTAAATGGTTAGATTGTGTAGTGATAATCTTAATCTGCAATGTAATTTACTAAATCTGTTAAATAATTGTAGTGTAAAACATGAAGAAGTACTAGATTTGCCTCTGAGATGTAGTGGAGTAGAAGTATATAAAGTATTAAAAAAATGGAAATACTAAAGCAAAAAAAGCAAATGTACCTCAAGATTGTACTTAAAGGACCACTTTGGCCATTTTCAACCTATATTCATATAATTGGTCCTCACTAATGATCATTATAATATGGTACCATTTCTGTCTATTACTGTAGGTCTGTGTATCAGAGGGCTGTGGACAAGTTTGGTCATTTCAAACAATATTTCAAACGTTTTGTATTTATTTACTTATTAATGCAAGAACAATGGCTTCTGTTTCGGCATGCTAACTTGGAAGAGAAAGCCACAGTTTCTATTAGCATGGAACCCCAGTGGATGATGTCACTGGTAGGCAGGTTTCTGAACTGTCCACACAGCCCCCCTCTGAGACACAGAGGGAGCAGACAGAAACGGTGCCATTTTTATTATGAGCATTAGCGAGAACCAGCTATATGAAGATGAAAATAGGTGAAGGGGTCCTTTAAGTACAGTACTTGAGTAAATGTACTTAGTTACATGTCCACCAGTGAATTCGTGGTGGCCAGTAGGTGTGAACAGGCCTGAGAACAGGCCCCGGGCCGTGGGGAGTGTGACTGTGGGCGGGTGGGCAGGCTGCAAAAAACAGAGCTTGACACGACAGTGCAGTGTGTCAGGCGAGCTTAACCCAGTAAGACTGGGAAAGCATCTGTGTCATTTTAATATTTCTTTGGCTATTCAAAAATAGCAGACATACAAGCTCATGAGCTTGTAGATCTGCTATTTTTGAGAGAAAAAAATCGTGAAAATGTGTGCAAACCTTTGAATATACATATTATTATTTAACTCAAATCTTTGCTTCAGGGGGTCCCTGGAACAAAATATTTTGAGAACCACTGATATTATAGCAACATACGTTTTTTTTTTTTTTCTTTTTAACTGTTAGGATTTAGAAGACATTTGTTGAAGTAAAGATTTGAGTTAAAAAAATTCAAGATTGTTTTTCAAAAATAGCAGATCTATAAGCTCGTAGCGTGGCACTCGGAGCTTGTATCTGCCATTTTTGAATAACCCAAAGACATCTTAAAATGACACAGATCTACAGTATGCGTTTCCCGGGTCTTAATGGGCTAATGTCACTCCACAGACAGAAGGGTTGGAGAGTGACAAACACTGGGCATTTGTCATTGGCACATGCCACCAGTGCATGCCAAGGCTCACAACGGTCCAGCTGGAAGCTTAAGGACCTCTTGAGGACTGGAACAAAAGACGTCTATAGATTCACATGGGACCTTTGCACTCCTACAACTAACAAATGATTTGTTTGCGACAAACTAATTCCCTGTTCATATCTTCCCAGTGCAGGGCATCAGGGCAACACTGTGCAGGATTATGTTCTGTACAGCATTGGTTCTCAAAGTGGGGTCCGGGGACCCCCAGGGGTCCTTGTGGGGGTACCAGGGGGTCCCCAGCGAAATTAGTTAATTTAGCGTCACCATTTTTTTATATATACACATATAGGCCATACACATTTCCGTCTGACACGATTTTCCGCTATTTTCCTGCGATGCATTGTGATACTACATTAAGTCGGTTATTGGTTCTAAATATCTGCGTCAATATCTTTTCGGTTAGTTAGTCCAGCCTTAAATTACATTTCGTCGTACGGCCCTTTTCACTCGACACATTTCCCAGTATTTTTTTTTCCGTTAGTAAAAAATCACATCATTGCTGTGGAGCACGACACCACGGTGCTGCTAGAGCATACGTGAACCAGGCCTGGTTTTGTACTCACTGTCCCCTGGAGGAGTGGATCAATAGGGTGATCAGGGTGGAGGTTGCTGGACACACGCAGTTTAAAGCCAGCATGGCGTATTTAAACTCCTCTTCACACACCACATGATCTGCAAGGAGCCAGAGAGAGAGAAAAAGAGAGAGAGAGAGAGAGAGAGGCTCATCAGTGGCGGCTCACGCACGCCCGCCTCAGCAAAACACAAACAACAACCATAAATCGTTGCCGTCGGGTGGAAACCTTGTACAGTATGTAACCGTTACCTTGCCAGGAGAAGCTTTAATGATAGCTTTTAGGAAGGTCACTCCACAACCCGACCTCCTGGGGCTTTAAGGCCTTTCCGGCACATGCTTTGATTTAGATTTTTGTTCTTTTCCATATTTTTCCATTTTAGTTTTTTTCACGTTTAAAAAATGTAGGTGCAAATAAACTAAACTAAACTAAACTAAAGAGATGGAACAAAACATTTCGGAAATAGTGAAAGTATCTGCAGATCGGCTATTTTCACTACTGTTCCTTGACGGCCTTGTACGACGAAGTAGGGCATTAAGTGACAAAAAAACATAGAAAGTTTTAATGTGGAGATACGAGGTTTCTGCCTGACAATAATGATGTTTCACCAGCCAGGCAGAATACTTGATGTTCATCAGGGCAACAACACAGTGTGCATAATTAATATCGTCGCTGTCGGGCAGAAACCTCTCCATATTTCAACTCTTTATGCTTTTTTCCCCCGTAAATTAGCGACCTACTTCGTATTACAAGAGCGTGGATCTACATGTCACGACTCGTTATGAACTTTGATGTTGCAATTCGATTTGTTTTTAAAGTGAAAGTGATAGAGTGTGTCAGTATTTGTTTTTCTAACTATAGGTTCGAACATCTACGTTGCACCGCCAATCCGACCAATATGTCTGAGTCATAGTGTCAAGGGCTTTGTCAGAGTGCCCATTGTACCTGTCTGTCTCTGTCCGTTTCGTGGCCATATATGGAGATTTCTGTATCTGTCTGTCTACTGGCACGCCGGTCCGCTGGCACGCCGGTCCGCTGGCACGCCGTCCGCTGGCACGCCGGGAGGCCGGCCCTCCCACTAGCCAATTTTAATATAGGACATTTAACCAAAGAAAAGTATTTCCCCCATTTCCTGAAAAGTAACAGTTTTCTTTTGGACATACAAGGTTTCTTCCCGACAGCAACAATATACTGCATGCATGATAATGCATACATACTTCTCCACTAACAGCTCACATGCTGCCTAAAAGCTGCTGTAATTGAGGTTAAAATTAAATAAGGCCTGTGGGCTGCTGTAAAGACTCATCATGCATTTCACTAATTACACTGATAAAATGAATGACTCCATTTTTTATCTCCAAAGCCCCACACACACACACACACACACACACACACACACACACACTCTCACACTCACACTCTCACACACACACACACACACACACACACGTACAAAACACACGCACGCACGCACGCACGCACGCACGCACGCACGCACGCACGCACGCACGCACGCACGCACGCACGCACGCACGCACGCACGCACGCTGTAGATGTACAGTGTAATTGCACTAATGTTTCAGGCAGGATATTTACACGTGTAAAAATATGCATGGCCAACAGGGAATAATTAAGGGAATTAAGCCCTAGTATCTTCATGTTGTCTATTTTCCTGGCTCTGCTGGGCAGCTAGCTTGTGTTTACCCCTACATGATATATTATTGTCTTAGTATTCGGAGCCCATTGCTCTGTTTTGCGGGGGTGCTGGGGAGACCTAGCAACATCCCCTCTGCATCCAACACTAAAGGTAGGTCTCCACCGCACCGACGACGGCGGCGGCGGTGAGTGTTGGAAAGCGTCTGTTGCCAAAAATCTGCTGTTGAATGGGCAGTGGGTACACTGTCGCATCGGGTCGCAAGTTGTAGGGAAGCTTCGAAAGCTTCGAAAGCTTCGAAACCGTCGGATAGCCGTGGGCTTGTTGTTGAAAAAGACATCAAACCGGCCTCGACCGCTGGCGTAGTGGTCCAGGCACCTAAGCTCAATGTTGCCTGACAGCGTGTCGCCTGTCTCTCCCCATTTCCTGTCAGCCTACTGTCCTGTCAAATAAAGGCATAAAAGCCCCCCCAAAAACAAAGAAAAAGACATCAAGCCATAGGCTGTTTTAGCACCATAGCAGCTGTCTGTCGGTGTCGGCTCTCAGGTGCATTCATTCATTCTATTCATTCTATCTTATGTGATATATAGCATATGTCATGTTTTTTGTGTATTCTATTTTATTGGTTGTTATGTAATGTATATAACTAGCGGTCGTCGGAAGACTAGCGGTCGTTGAGGCGTCAACTAATGGGGATCCTTTTACAAAATAAACCACTTTCAACCTGGGGTCTCTGTTTTGGTGATGTCATTACAAAATAGAAGATCTACAAGCTCACAACGCATAGCACCGCGACACACTGTGAGCTTGCAAATCGCCTATTTTCGCTATCCGTCGTACGGCGAAGTATATAGCGCTTAAGTGATTAACACAGCTCTAGGAGCCAACACGACCAACAGCAGTGATCAAACACAGATAACAGTCGGCTCATTTATCTGTTGCTGTCTGCACACAGCTCCTTCCTTCAATGGAAAGACCGACAGAAAAGATTAGTGCTTTTATATTACCAGGGAGCTGGGCGCATCCAGCACCCCCCCCCTGCTGTGTAATTCCTGATTGCATTCTCTTCACTGACGAGCAGGCATATTACACCTGTCTCCGTTACCGACACGCTCATGCTTGATGTTAAAATGTGCTCCGTATTTCAACATCAGTAGCAAACTTCAGAGAGCAGCCTTTTTTCATTTATTTCATTTATTTCGAACATAAATGAGAAAAAGACAGGAGAAGGAGAATAAAAGGGAAAATTCCATTAAAAAAACAGCGCCAAAGTTATTTTAACATCATCCTCAAATTATATTCCATGTTCGAAAAATGAGTAGGAAGAAGTTTTGTGAAAACGTATCAGGTCCGACCCCTTCTTTATGTATCAGATATCTCAAACCTTTAGAAAAAATATTTTGGCTTTCCGCCCCAGTGTTTACACACTCTCATTTAAAAAAATTCGAAATGATGCTCCAGATCTAAACCTACATCTGTTATACCTAACTAGCTATTCTATCCTATATCTATTTAGCATGTCCATTTTAAACATTTGCTGCATTTTAAACATTTGCTGGTCTGATTTTTTAATCGAGCAATATGCCGACTGGCATGAAACTCTACAGTTTGCTCCCCAAATAAGACAGTCTCGAAAACTCAACTTACTGGTTGGATTGTCATGCAATTCGCTGCTCCCCAGATGAACCCCACTGATTTTGGTGACCCTCGGATCTTTTCTCTAACGCCATCCTCGGGCCATAATGTCAACTTTGCATACAGGATATTATCTCATAATCCATTAGCCAGATTGCAGAGTAATCCTGACAGTTTTGGTGACCCCATGGCCTTTCCTCTAGCGAGACACTTCATTTAACAAAACTTTTTTCTGTTTATTTTAATTAAAATTTTGACCAATTAAGGCCTATACTTTGTTACAAAAATAGCCAATTGTGTAGATGAGCTTGTAGATCTGCTATTTTCGCCATTTTAGAACTTTTCAAAGATTGTGAAATTTTGTGACATTTTAGACTGTAATGACCTGTCATAGAAACGCTGCCCACTGCACCCCGGGTCATTTGGGACACACACGCCAAGTTTGAGGTCAATCAGTTGTTCCCGGGACATGAACATAATTTTATCATTCTTTTTAATTGTTTTCATGTTTAGTCCCACTAGCGAGAGCGCTAGGCTCTAAGGATTGACAGCAACGAAATAAAGAGGCTGAGTAGACTTGAAGTCATGAATGGCGTGGTGATGGTTCAGTGTTAATTAAAGCAGCTTGTTTATCAGCCAGAGCTCTAAATAGCACTTTATGTTGGTCAATGATACCAGCAAGCTGGTATTCAGTCACATCCCATTCAAAATAGAGGCTTTTAACACCGTGCTAATGGACCTTGAGTAAGGACTTGATTGAATCGACTTCACTTGATTCTTAAAGCAAACAGCTTACCACACACACGCAAGAGCACACGTGCATACATAGACGCACGCACGCACGCACGCACGCACGCACGCACGCACGCACGCACGCACGCACGCACGCACGCACGCACGCACGCACGCACGCACGCACGCACGCACGCACGCACGCACGCACGCGCACGCACACACACACACACACACACACACACACACACACACACACACACACACACATCATCATAATTGTTTACATGTTGAAATGTTCATGTATTTTCAAAACATTTAAAAAATAGTGGAAATAGCAGATCTACAAGCTTACAACTTGTGAGCTTGTAGCTATTTCCACTATTCATGTTTTTAAGCTTGTATAGGCTATTTTTGAACATTTTTGAAAAATCTTTAAAGTGTTCTCTTCTGGGGGTCCCTGGCACAACATATTTTCAGATGGGGGTCCGCGGCCAAATACATTTTGGGGGTCCTTGGCTTTGAGAACTACTGATTTAGAAGGCATTTGTAGAATCGGCCTCAGGTCTTAATGGATTAACCCATTCAATCCGGGAACGCATCTGTGTCATTTTAGATTTTAGCTATAGCCATTATTTTATACTTTGGCTGTGCCGCACTATGAGCTTGCAGATCTGCTATTTTTTTTTTGAAAAATCATGAAAATTTGTGCAAATCTTTGAATATATATATTTTTAAAGCGAACATTTGTAACGCAAATCTTTGCTTCATGGGGGTCCCTGGAACAAAATATTTTGAGAAGGGGGGTCCGCAACCAAACACATATCATTTTGGGTGGTCCTTGACAGAACCGCTGATATTATAGCAACATACGGTTTTCAGAAAACTGTAGATGTGTATTATGTGACATTTGTAGATGTGTTTCCTGGATTGAATGGGTTAATAATAGCTATATGGGTGTCTGTCTGTCTGTCTGGGTGGAGCAGGTGCAAGGTTCCTGCCCGCACCGTGGAGACGGCTGGGCTTCAGATTGTCCACCATGCCTCTGGCAATAACCATGTACTGCCATGTATCTGCCTGTGTGCGTGACAGGCGTGGAGTCCAGACAAAGACCAGAGCCCGCTGGGCTTTTGCCTTATAGACACTACTACTACACCAGTGATTCTCAACCTCTCTTCTTTCAAAGACCCCCTCCCCTCAGTTTGATCATTATGCATTAACAGCACAGACCCCCCCTGTTTGATAAGATTTTGTTTTTAAATCTCTGGGACCCAAATCTACACTGTAAAATCATCCGTGTTTGTTGAACATTTGTACACTCTCAGAGTTACATACAGACTCATAAGAGCAGCGGTGTAAAGTAAAAGTACAAGTACTTAAGTACAGTTTTGAGGTATTTTTTTACTTTAATGGTGTATTCCCAATTTTCAGTATAGGCTACTTTAACTTCTACTACATCTCAGAGGCAAATATTTTACTCCACTACAATTATTTGAAAACTTGAGTTACTAGTTACTTTGTGGATTTTGATTATTATTAGGCCCACATAACAATACATTAACCACTTCAGCCCTATACATACTTCGGCTATTTGAAAATAGCTGATCTACAAGCTCACAACGCAGGTGGTCCCAGGACCCAGTATAATTAGCATACCAGTAATCTTTATCCCATTTAGACCAGAGGCCGATTCTAAAAACAACTTCTAAATCCTAACAGTTCTCTGAAACAATTTATAAAAAATAACATTTTAATTAAAAAAATAATACAATAATTAATGTCGCCATATATACAGTAGCAACGTGTAGCAAGTGTCACAGATGCTGTCCCGGATTGAAAGGTATAACAACGTATAGGTTTAACAGGTCTAAATGGGCTCGTTCGCTCTTTGCTGAATTATATCTGGTAAGGGAAAATGTAAGTAAGTGTAATAAAATAGTCAAAATAAAATAATAAATCAGCATAAAGAGATCAGGGGCTTGGCACAAATCATATCCGAGGCTTAAGACCCTTAAGACCCTTAACACATTGAGTGCCAATCGCGTAGATCCACGCGAACCTATTTAAAGCCGCCACGTGCCAATCGCGTAGATCTACGCGAACCGCTGGTTCGCGTTGATTTCACCAAAAGTGCACTTTCTGAAATTTTTGATCTACTTCCGTTTCTGGTAGCACCACCGGAAACGGAATTATTTGGGATCCGGTTTTGCCGATCCCGTCGGCCCTCGTTCTAATGACGAAACTGAAACTAAATTTTCTCCTTGTAGTTTTTTCTCCTCGCATATCACTGTTTAACGTAAACCGTTCTAACTACAACATGGATGCCCCGTTTGACACGTGGTCTTCACTGGTAGAAGCAGTGAGATGTCCGCAATGTTTACAAACAGTGCACAGCTCAATCTTAAGGATTTTAACAAGGTCTATGGCGACGTGAAAAAAACAAAAAAACAACAATAACACGTTGGCACTGGTGAGTACATTATGATTAACGTCTGGCATGGAATGTGTTAAGGCCGCCCCCACCCCCCTCCCCCCACGCAACTGGACCAAAAATAAAAAACCTTTTTCCCCATTTCCAGTAGTCCTTCTTGCAGCACTTCTGTAAGAACTTAAGGACTATTATCTCCCCTCGTCATCCTCTCCTGTGCTCTCTCTGCTCGAGGGGCCTGAACTCACACTACCACACAAACCTGATTACTGACCTGGAGTCAAACACATGCAACAAGACACGCACACGCACACACACACACACACACACACGCGCCTTTCTGTTCAACACTGAACGGAAATCAATTACCACAACGCAGCAGCACACGGCACCACAAGCCCATTCTGCTGCCATTAAAAGCCTCGGTCTCTCTTTTCGCCACACAGCCCATTTAGACGGATGCTCTGATCTTTCCCAATGAACGTTATGCCATTGTCAAGCTATTCCTGGGGATCAAATCAAGTCTTGACTGCGGGGCTCATTAAAAGCCTCCCACACTGGCACTTAGCGAGCATTTCCCAAGCAGTGTCACATTGAGGCAACAACCCGCTAAAAGCCCACGTGATGGCATGCTGATTTGTTCCCTGGGCGTCCCTATCTTAATGACACAGAGTACACTGTAAAAGTCTACCGAGGATGCGGTCCATGATTATTAGCCCTGAGATCATTAGTGTTGGGATTCATAATGAATAACTTATAAAGCCTAGAGGGGGTTCTCAACCTGCGGGGTAGGGACTGCTGGTGGGGCGCAAGGGTATTGCAAGTGGGACCCCAAATAATTGGCAAAATATTTCAATGATAATATAACATGGATATAAAATATATATATTATATATGCTGTAAACAAATATATATATTTTTTCCCCTTTAAATTATTGACAAAATTAGTTTTCATTGTGATACCGATAAATAGGAAACTTATACAACGTTATTTAAATCTTACAAGCCGGAACACAATAGATTGATCTGAAAATGAACGCGCTTGGCGGTCCACCCGCGGTTTGTGGCCCATCCATCTGACCACTTAACGCGGCAGCCAACGCTTTTGAGATTTTCAAGTGGGCCCTGATCCAGATTTGTTTTTGTTTTTGTCGCATTCCAGAGCCAATAATTTGAGGACCGGCAGAGACTCAATGGAGACTCTTGTCATCAAATTATTGGCTTAGGAATGCGACAAAAACAAAAAAATCTCCATGAATTCAAGGCTTCATGGGGGTGTGTAATTGATGGAAAATAAGCCACTGTTTTGGGTGAACTACTTCTTTAAGCCTAGACTGTGATTACGACAGGGTTGCTCGTTGAAAAATAGATTGTGAGACTTGTAGATCGGCTATTTTCGGCGATCGAGCATCAGCACACTCTGCTCATTCCACTGCACCTCACATATTAGTCAGCGAGCAGCAGAGACTGCTAAAGCACCTGCTGTTCCAACAATGGCTGCTTTGTTTCAAAACAAAGAGCCCTGCACAACTTCACTCAAAATAAGATAATTAACCTTGCGAGGCACTGGGGGGATGTTTACTCTCAGTGCCCGTCGCTGAAGATGCAACGCGGCATCCTCAGATGATACGGTACATCACATCAAACGGAGTGTGAGTCTGACCTGGCCCCCCACTCTCTCCTCCTTCAGCACAGTAGCTGTGAAATGTTGCTGTGAAATGTAAAACCTTGTGAAGCTGAAAACAGACCCTTTTTTTCTAAACAAATGTGGGGCCACACAACAGACACACACACACACACGCACACGCACACGCACACGCACACGCACACACACACACACACACACACACACACACACACACACACACACACACACACACGCACGCACGCACACACACGCACGCACACACGCACACACACACGCACACACGCACACACGCACACAAACACAATTTGAGTGGAAGGAGATGAGAGGAGCTGGTTTTCTAATTCTTTCTCTCACCTAGCGCTTCGAGCCAAATTAATAACAATGTGAGACAATGAACAGACAAGGGGGTAGGGGTGTGGGGGGATGTGGGGGGATGTGGGGGGGGGGGGGGGGGGGCGTTTAGTGCAGCCACAGAAGTTGTCAGAGGAAAGCGGATTCCCTTTACCAAGGTAGCAAGTAAAACGTTAATCATTAATAGCGACAGGTGGGAAGAGGGTGGAGAGCTAGAATTGAGTTTGACACTCTCCACGCCTGCAGGCAGAGCGATGTGTGCGTATGCATGTGTGTGTGTGCGTGTGTGCGTGTGCGTGTGCGTGTGTGTGTGTGTGTGTGTTAGGGAGAGAGAGACAGACAGACAGACAGAGTGGGAGAGTGAGTTTTCCCTCTCCTCCTCCTAGCTGTTGATTGGTATTTTGTGTCGAGCGAGAGAGGGAACATGGTTCTCCAAATGGCAACATGAAAACGACCGGACACCCCGTGGCACACGGCCAACGCAATCTGTCCTCCACGATGCTATGGAGATGTGGGAATAGTAGATGAAAATGCAAATGCGAATGTGAATGCAAATGTGCGGGCGAGGCCAACAGGAAAGTTGACATTTGCAGAGCAAAGTGGCTCTAGGAGCAGATACTGTGTAGGAGATCTCAGGTGGAGAACGGGAAAGGAATCACACAGAGCAGATGCTGATGACATCACTGGACATGAACAGCAGGCTGCAGACCATCAGCCACATCAAAGCAAAGCCTGTATAAGATTTGATATTGCAGAGCTTCAGCAGTAAACATTTCTGTTGTGGATCACTGCTGCTTGTGATTATAGAACAAACATGGGACAATTCTCATTCTACAACCAAAATGTGGAACGCCCTGACACCATCCATTAAAACGTGTGAATCACTGGGTTCTTTCAAAACAAGCCTGAGAAACTATCTATCAGGAGACCGCAAGGGGAGGTAAATGTAAATTCCCATTGAAAGGAAGTGTCATTCACTGTTGACGTTTTTCCCCTTTCTCCTTTGTACGTACAGTATAGTGTTTTGTATTTGCTGATGACATGTATAATTGTGTTATTTTTTCATGCTATGTTGATGAATTGAATTCATAGGACCACAATGGAAACAAGTCCCCAGGACCTTTTAGCCTTAATGTCTGACTTTTTACACTTTTACATTTCTGACTAATAAAGTATTCAATAAAAAAAAACTTCCCTTCAGGTCTAAGTCATTCACATACACACCTATAGCTCATGCATGGCTAATAATATGCACGTCGAGTCTGTACACAGTAAAGACCAGAGTGTTTGATATTTACTCGTGACCCAAAAATGGGTCCCGGCCCAGTGTTTGGGAAACAGTGACGTACACGAGTCACGACAAGTCTTAACTGAAGTCTGATACAAACAGACAAGTGTGTGTGCGGTGTGTACACCGTGCACTCAACAAGATAAGCCACCCAATTGAGTCTGTTCCAGTATTATCAGGCTTTCTCAGCTTACCTCCCCAACACACACACACGCACACACACACACACGCACACACACACGCACACACACACACACACAAACGCAATTTGATTCCACACTCCCTGCTGCCAACCTGCAAATTTGACGTGGAACTTGTTCTCCGGCTTGAGGATCTGGACATACAGGGGGCAATTCGGGGCAAAGTCTTTCACTGCCCAGGCTCGAAGAATGGTCTGATGATCCTGAGAGAGAGACAGAAAGAGAGAGAGACAGACAGAGAGAGAATAAGTGAGAGGAGAACAACTCATCATGTCAGCTGTCAATGGGTGTTGTGATGGCAGAGGTTATGTTTCATCACTAATGAGCTTCTTTAACCCATTAAAACCGGGAAAGCATCTGTCATTTTAGATTTTAGCTATATATATATAGAGTGTGTGTCCCGATTTTTTCAAAAATAGCATTTTGCAATTTTTTTTACTCAAATCTTTGCTTCTGGGGATCCCTAGAACAAATGTTTTATTTTGAAAACGGGGTCAGTGGCCAAATACATATAATTTTGGGGGTCCTTGACATGAAAAGATGTGTGCACCACCAGAAAACTGTTAGAATCAGGTCTCAGCTCTTAACACATTGACCGCCGGGCCCGTAGTTCTACGGGCCGTTAAATCCAACGGTTAAGCGCCGATCCCGTAGCCTACGGGCTGTGGTGCTTTTTCCTTTTTTCAATTTTCTAGGGGGACCATTTTCAGTGTAACACCACCCGAAGTCAACCGGAAGTGCGATCCCGTTTTTTGTTTCCCGTCTGCCTCCATTCTAAGTCGTACACAAAAACCCCTGTAAACCTATGTAGTTTTTCATCCTCGCATTTCCCATGTTAACATAAACGGTCAGAACTCAAACATGGCGGCTCCGTTTGACACGTGGTTTGGACTGGTACACGCAGGGAGATGTCGCCGATGTAAACAGACCGTGTACGGCTCAATCTTAAGGATTTTAACAAGATCTATGGCGACGTGAAAAAAACAAAAAACAACAATAAAACGTTGGCACTGGTGAGTACATTATGAGATTAACCTCTGGCGGTCAATGTGTTAATGGGTTAAACCACCGACTGCACAGTGACAGCAGACACACAGCATCCCAATTTTAATACTTTCATGGCTGTGTGCTCTAAAGGGGGGGGGGTTTGATGGAGGCATGGGGAGGGGCAGTGTATAGGGAGAATACCAACAGATGTTAACAGAGCTGCAGTTAAACACTGTCCTCTAAACGGCCACAGAAACATTCAAAGAGGTGTATGGGGTGGGGGGGGCGGGGGTGCATAAATGAGGGTGCGGTTGAGGCTGAGATGGGTTGTCGGGACAGTCACAGCATGGGTTAAAAGGGAAACGTTTGAGGAACGTACAGCAGCGAAGCGATCCACCTCGAACCGGTTGCTGAGGATAAAGCAGGCTTCAGCATCGTCCATCCTACGGGTGATTAGTAGAGCACGGGGTCAGAGGTCAAGCCAAGGACACAACAAGAGGTGCAGCAGCGAGAGGGAGAGAGAGAGAGAGAGAGAGAGAGAGAGGGTGGGGAGAGGGAGGGGGAGGGAGAATCGGAGAGGCAGTGATGATGGAAGGAAAAAAGAGAGGGAGGACGTTGTCATGTTATTGAGAGAGCGAGGACAAAGGAGGTGGCTCCAGGACAATAGAACAACAAACGCGTACTTCAAACCCACGCCATTTATGGACGAGATAGAAGGAGTCAAATTAAATCAAAAGGGCCTTTTTCACTCCTTTGCTTCATTCGCTAGGGAAGCAGAACTCGGTCTAAAGTGCTGTGCCGGGGCTGTGTTGTTAGAAAGCTAGAGGTAAACAATAACCGCATACGGCTCTCAGACTAAAGGCCGTAGGTGCCGTAATTATGAGCTCCTGCTTTTATGTCTGAGGAATTTCGCTTTTATGTCTGAGGGGTTTCATCTCGGCGCCCTTCTATGTGTTGAGGCCTCAGTAGTGGTAGTGCAGGTATACGTCAACAGCTTTACAACTTTAAAGGGATTGTAGGCAAGTTCAGAGATAAACAAAGAAAAAAACTCCAGCAGTTCGTTTCCCCGACCACCAGGGGGTGACGCAGGGAGGACTTCCATAGAGTTAAGGGGACTTCTAAACGGGCCATGCCGAATATAGGTTGCTTTATTCTGATACAATTCGCGGAACTGCCCGCCCCCTGCCGGTTCTCTGAATTTTTAAAAATAGGCTCTTTCATGACAAATTGACCACATATATGAAGTTAAACAACTAAATTCTATCCAAACGCTATCTGAAAAGTAAATTCTGTGCCTCAAATAAGAAGTTTGAGAGCGTTTTAAAACCGAAAGTAAAAAGTTCACACGGACACGGACGCGCACGGATGCGCACATGCGTGCGTTAATTTACGCCCCGGACAAACATGAACAGTAGGGAAAATACGGATTTCAGAAAGAGGACTGTGTTTCAATGCAGGAAAACACCCCAGCATCATTATATAGTGGCTGATAGAGGGGAAAAAATGCAAAATATATATATATAAACATTTTTCAAATTTAGGCTTAATGTTGCCTACAATCCCTTTAAACCTGGCATCTCTATTTTGTGCGTGGGTGCATCACAGGTGAACATTTTCAAAGAAATAGCAAAGGTAAGAAAATAAGGGAGATTTACTCGTGACCTAAAATAGCTACAGGTCCCAACCAACTGTTGGAGAAACGTTGGTCTAGCCCAGTGGTTCTCAAAGTGGGGTCAAGGGACCCTCAGGGTTCCTTGAGGGGGTTCCAAATGGACCCTTACAGGCAGTGGTGGAAAGTAACTAAGTACATGTAGTTAAGTACTGTACTTAAGTAAATATTTGAGCTATTTTTTACTTTACTGGAGTATTTCCAAGTTTCAATTACTTTTACCTCTACTCCACCACATCTCAGAGGCAAAAAATTTACTTTTACTCTTGAGAACTTTAGTTACTAGTTACTTTGTAGATTTTGATTCTTATTACAAAACACACATTAACCACTTCAGCCATATTTAAACCGTGGCTATTTTCAAACGATAAAAAAATAAATAAATTACACACAACTTTTGAAACGGGACATTCTGCATGAGTACTTTTACTTTTGGTACTTTAAGTACATTTTGATCACCAGACTTTTACTTGTAACAGAGTGTTTCTACATTACAGTATTGATACTTTTACTAAGTAAAATTTTTTTTTTAACTTTTGCCACCACTGTAACTCAGAGGGAGTCCTTGAAATTAAAAACGTTTTGAGAACAGCTGGTGCAGCTCATGTCTCACATGGCTGTGGGGGACTGACTCACTTGGCCCTCATCAGGTCTTGGTCCTTGAGGGCAGAACCCTGCAGGTAGATGACCCTCTGGGCCCACAGGGGAACGTGGAGAACGCGCCGCACCTGGACGTCCATCTCAGCTGGACACAAGATCACCACATAGTAGTCCTGCACACACAAGCACGCACACACACACACACACACACACACACACACACACACACACACACACACACACACACACACGCACACACGCACACACGCACACACGCACACACACGCACACACACACACACACACACACACACACACACACATTTTGTCATTGATTCACTGATAACAGCAGGAATAAGCAGATCTAACTGCAGACCTAAAAGCCGATCTACAAGCTCACAATGCGTTGCAGCAGCGTGACACGTTGTGAGTTTGTAGATCGGCTTGTAGATTTTTCGGTGTGCAACCACAGTGTAAATCTAAAGTATAAATACTGCTTGCTGTTTGCTTACAGTGAGAGCTGAAAGAGGGAGAGAGAGAGATAGAGAGAGAGAGAGAGACATGCTTCAAATGGCAACAGACAAATTTAGAGGCGTGCGGATGTGCACGGTGGCGGGCACACACAAACAAAGCACTAATAACTGTGACACACACACACACACGGACACACAAACAAACTCACACATCTGCTGTGACATAAATAAGACAGGCGTTTGATCTGCATTAATGCTGAATTAATCCTGCGCTTCGACCGCAGCTGGTAGAGCTTCTGCAGCGGATTAGAGACAAGACGCGCACGCACGCACTTAGGTACGCACACACACACACACACACACACACACACACACACACACACACACACACACACACACACACACACACACACACACACACACACACACACACACACACACACACACACACACACACAGTAACAAAGCACGAGACAGCATGCCCTCTTGCCCAGTGTGAAAACAATAACCACATTAATTCTGTGTCCCTATTTTGGGAACACTGAGGATTGTGTAGAAATTGTATCAAATGAGAGTTTGTGGCCTAATACAAGGGTTCTCAACCTGTGGGTCGATTTTAGGGGGTCCTCAGATGACAATTTAAGGACTTTTAAGATCTTTTAATACCAAAAAAAAAGAAAAAGAAAAAGACCATTACTGCATCAAAAGTAATCAACAAACTATACTAGAACAACTTATGAAACATTGGCCAAATTGTCAAATAATATAAGAAATAGGCACGTTGCGAGGCATTGTGAGCTTGTAGATCTGCTTTTTTCCACAATATTTATGTGTGGAACCGAGTCAAACTAAATTAAATGCCTCAACTGCTACATTCCAAGTGCTTATCAGGGTGGGGGGGGGGGTCCCCAGTTCAAATATGATTATTTTGGGGGGTCACGGCCTGAAAAGGTTGGGAACCACTGGCCTAATGTACAGTATATCATATGGGGGTCCTTGAAAATAAAAAAAGGTTCAGAATCACTGGTTTAAGTGGTTAAAATACCTGCAGACGAGGGTGAGCAAAGAACTCATTGAGGAAGTCCATGAGAAGGTCGATCTTGAGGCAGCTGACACACAGCACCACGTGCTTCTCTGTCTGGGCGCGGTAGCGGCTGTAGTTCCCTCCCGACTTCTGACGCTCCATCCACAGGAAAGCCAGCTGTTCGAACTGCACTCGGGAGATCACAGAGGTGAAAGAAGTACAGTACTTACTTGAGTAAAAAGTACCAAAATAGCAAGGTAAAAAATACTACATTACAAGTAAGTAAGTGTGAACCTTTGTTGCCAAGAAAGAAAACGGGTTGAGGCAACTTTCTAACCCTTACTGAACTCTGGGTGATCTAGTTTAAATGCATGCCACTCTGCCAAATGCTTGCAAAGGTTAGATATGGTGTACCACATCGCTCTGAGGATTCTTACAGGCTGCACGTTTCTCACTCACCAGATATCTATGCCCGAGACCCGCTTACTTACTGTCCCTAAAGCTCGAACTGAACTCGTCAAGTGTGCTGCCCCTGCAGCTTGGAATTACTTGCAGACGGATCTGAAGCTTAAGGAACTGATCTCGCTTATGGGTCTTTTAAAAGTTTGCTTCACTGATTTTATGGCAGACTCCATCGGCACCTAGCTGCTTCTCTAACTAAGGGCGCTATTGGCGCTATTACTTTCTGCCTTCTTAAATTATTTTAAATGTTCTGTTTTATGTAAATCCTACTTAAAAGCACACAAGTATTGCAGCAAAATGTAATTAAAGTGTTAAAGTAAAAGTCATGGTTTGGTTCCTCTGAATGATATATTATGAGATGACACATGATTATTAACCATCAGTAATTAATAAGTAGGCAGCATGTTACTGTTGTAGCCACTGGAGATGGAGCGTGTTAGTCCTGTGGTTCCCAACCTAGGGAACTATTTTAAAAAGATTTGTTGTGGTCCAAATTGAGCAGGAGCAGAGTGTTCGCAAAGACGGCTGATGGAGACATTTTGAGGAAAATTGAGGGAAATGAGGGGAAATAAACTGTTGTCAGAACTGTGGAGAGAGAGAGACTGGAGGACAGACTTTTCACAGCCATAGAAAATGGATCCATTGAAGTAGAGCTCTAGACAGACAGTTCATGGCTGAATGCTGATATGCTCTCCAGCTCCCCTGTGCAGACTCCAGTCTGGCCACACGCACGCACGCACGCACACATCAATGGGGTGAGGTAGAGGGGGAAAGGGGGGGTACTTTCTAAATGTCAGGGGTTATTTAACCCATTAAGACCGGCAACGCATCGGTGTCATTTTAGATTTCTTATGGCTATTCAAAAATAGCAGACACACAAGCTAGTAGCGTGGCACTGAGTGCCGAGCTTGTAGATCTGCTATTTTTGAAAAATCATGGCATTTTTGAATATTTTATATTTTAAAGCAAACATTTGTAACTCAAATCTTTGCCTCTGGGGGTCCCTGGAACAAAATATTTTGAGATGGGGGTCCGCGGCTAAATACATATCATTTTGGGTGACATTAAAAAGAGAACCACTGATATAGAAAAACTGTTAGGAGTTAGAAGACATTTTGTAGAATCTGCCTCAGGCCTTAATGGCTTAAGGATGAAAGATGGGTAGTGGGCGTCATGCAGCATGTTGGCGATGCAAAGTTCACCTTGTCTTTTTGAGTCAGCTTTTTCTCGTTGTCGGCTCCGTAAAATAGACGTTTTACGTTTGTTTAATACATTTTTTCATCACTGAACTATGTATTGGATAGGACAAGGCTCGTAACAGAAGGCAACGACGGGGCATTTTCCCGCAAGGGCTCCACATGATGTGGAATAAACTTCCACTAGAAATTAGACTAAACTACGTAGACCATTTTTTCTTCCTTTTTATGCTTTGAGGAATTAGACAGCAAGACTCTGCTGTCTACCATCTCTTCCATGTTCTTAGTTCTCTTGACTGCACTGCTTTTATTTTTACCATGCACTTTGCTTGATTTGTGTTATTTGTGAAGACCAGTGGTGTAAAGTAACTAAGTACAGCTTAATTAAACATATCTACCTAGTTTGGTGATGGATATATTGGTGATGTGATCAACTGTCATTGATTTACGGCCAACTTTACCTGTTGTCATCACAAGATGTAACAATAAAAAACGTAATACTTGTATCGTTACTAAAGTATTTTTTCTAAATAACTGGAAAAAAATCAGGAAATGTTCTAAAAATATTTTGTAAAATGTAAAAGATGAATTGTTGTCTTTTGATAAAATGTTTATTAAGTCTTGGTACCGCCCCTGATCACCAGGTGGGGCTGGTAACCAAAATCATTAATTTCTGTATAAAAATAGGTAATTTCCTGCTTTCTTGTTTATACTTGAAAAAGACCGAAAGGGTCGAAACGTCGTCTCATCAGCTGTTTTGTTTGAATAAAACCTGGAGCACAAAAGTGAGTTGCGAGCCATATCTTTGTCTCGTAACAATAAAGACCACCTTAAACCTTGACTCCCTTCTCTCAGTTTCCTGTCTCATTAAAAAAAAATATTCATGACTCTACCATTTAAGATCTCACAGGAATGTTCTAAACTGCGGCAGAGAGAGAGAAAAACAAGAACAAACAAAAACATTCAGGTTTTCAGCCCTTCGAGCTCCATCAGAGAGCTTCCCTTCACGACGTGCACGCAGATGAGGCAATATTATTCATATTGTCTCATCAGGAAACACAGGAACGCAGGGAACGCAGACAGACCCAGCAAGTCTGAGTGAATGTCAGCCAGAATGATTGCATTTCAACTGGATAATCATGTTCGTGTGCAAAACGCCGTTCCCAGAGTCATGATGCTCTCTCCATGGTGCAGTGAAACGATGTGGAAATGGACCCGCGGAGTTGAACTTGCAGAGATGAGACTCTAATGTTTATTTGTCGAAAATTAAGTCTGGCGGAGTGGAAGTGAGGCGCACCATGTCTTAACCACTTAACCCATTTTAAACCGGGAACGCATCACCACTTAAAGCATTATTTTAATGCTTTGGCTATTCAAAAATAGCAGCTATACAAGCTCATAGTGCGGCTAAATCTTGAAAATTTGTGCAAATCTTTAGAATATACTGTACATATTTTTAAAGCAAACATTTTTAACTTAAAATCTTTGCTTCTGGGGGGGGAACAACAAATTTTGAGATGGGGGTCGGCGGGCAAAATATATATCATTTCGGGTGGTCCTTGCTTGCAAGGACCAATATATCACAGGTTTTCATATGTATAAAATGTTTTAAAATCTTTTGAAAATAGCAGATCTACAAGCTCACAATGCGTCGCATCGCGACGCATTGTGAGCTTGCAGATCGGCTATTTTCAAATGGCCGAAATGTATAAGTGGTTAATGCACGTTTTGTAATATAAATATAAATCTACAAAATAACTAGTAACTAAAGTTTTCAAATAATTGTAGTGGAGTAAAAGTACAATATTTTCCTCTGAGATGTAGTGGAGTAGAATTAAAGTAAAGGTAAAAATACCCCAAAAATTGCACTTAAGTACAGTACTTGAGTAAATGTACTTAGTTACTTTACACCACTGCATTCAAATAATGTTAAACGTCGGCCATTCTCGTTCGCCACGTCACCTGGATTGGAAGCACGATGAGAGCCACAAAGATCATGATGACCACCAGGAGCTGCGAGGGCCAGATCTTGGGGGTGACGTCTCCGAAGCCCACCGTGGAAAAGGTGACCACGCAGAAGTAGAGCGAGTCGAACAGGGTCAGGTTGTTACCCGCTCGCTCCAGATGCTGGATGCCACAGATACTGATGGGGGGAGGGGAGAGGAGGGGGGAAGGGGGGGGGTACCAAGGATGGCCAAGATGCAGGTGGTGGAGGAAGGGATGAGAGAGGCAGAGGTGCATAAGGAAATAAAAGAGTTTTGGGTTAATAGAGGAAGTAAGTGTCCATGAATAATGGATATTGATGGATAGTAGTGCTTTATCTCTGTGTGTGTGTGTGTGTGTGTGTGTGCGTGTGCGTGTGCGTGTGCGTGTGCGTGTGCGTGTGCGTGTGCGTGTGCGTGTGCGTGTGCGTGCGTGTGCACTGATGTGGGTGATGGACATTCAGTCCGAGACACTGAGTGCCCTTATGTAAGACTGCTTTCTTGTGCGTACGTGCGTTCGTGCGTGAGTGAGTGAGTGTGTGAGTGTGTGTGTGCATGCGCGCGAGAGGGAGAGCCAATGTGTGTATACTATGCACCGTATGCCCACGTATCGGTGTGGGTGTTTACCCAGCATTTAAGTGTAAGATGAGTCAACACACAGACTGTCGGTCAGGAAAAGGTCAAACCGTTTCATTCATGCTTCTTCTGTCTCTAGGACCCTACTGGCTAATCTGCAGCTCTTACATCCAGACACAGTGAACACGTCTCACCTCCTTTGAGGCAGCTTAGTGCTTTTTCTTTTGCCATTTCAGACCACGATATCTCTCTCTGACACCCATCCATTAGCTTTTCATTCATGCTCAAACCAGCCAACCATCCCCGCCATCGCCTAGTCTGTCTTTGCCCCGGGCACATCGTGCTCTTATCCTCCCAGCCCTTTTCTCACGGGCATCGGACTGGAATTTCAGGTCAGTCAGACAGTTATCCAACGTATCGTTAACACCCCTTGTAAATCAATGGAAAGCACCTCTGCATGCAAATGTTCTTGGTGCACACCACATCTCTTCGCTCGATCAGGAGGAAAACATTTCTACTTGCACACAAGATATCTCAAAATCTAATGGGTGGATTGCTATGAAACATGCTGAGCACAACTCTCCCTGGACGATGAACCCTAACGATTTGAGTGGCCCCGTGACCTTTCCTCTAGTGCCACTCTACAGGCCAAAATGTCAACTCATATCTCATAATCTGATTGCAGAATGAACCCTAGTGATTTTGGTGACCCCATGGCTTTTCCTCCAGAGAGCCTATAGCTTTTGAGTCAAACAAATTGGGATTCTGGGCTAGTGTGACGACACACCTGTTGTGCATAATAATCGATGCACATCAGAATAAATCAAGCATCCCCACGCACACTCAGGAGAGAGCCTCTGATATATGACAGCAATATTTCCATCTGCTCTGGCTTGTAGCATCTTGCCCTCTCTG
Source organism: Gymnoscopelus braueri (assembly GCF_963280865.1). Taxonomy (NCBI): domain Eukaryota; kingdom Metazoa; phylum Chordata; class Actinopteri; order Myctophiformes; family Myctophidae; genus Gymnoscopelus; species Gymnoscopelus braueri. The sequence goes on from NC_137615.1 coordinate 16,661,863, forward strand.
CAATAAATGTGTGTTGGTATAGCGTCTACCTGTGTCGCTGCTGCAGGAGCAAAGCCACGTGTGGCAGGCAAACTGCTACAATGTTCTTTTGCCAACAGCTGTTGATGACTGCCAAATGACTATGTGATCGTTTGGCAGCCGGTTGATGTGAAAACAAACGTCAAGGCTGGCAGACTACAAAACAGCTTTTCATAAAGCTGGGCATACACACTGTACGATTTTGAGACGAGTCGCCCATACACGAGACTCGACTTAGACTCGGTTTACCCGACACCATTGTCCTTTCCTTGTCTTGCGCAACGTAATCGGCGGTGCGCGCGGCCTCAGTCTCTGCAATGTTAACATCTCTGTGTGGGGGCTTTCATCATAACGTTTAATTATACAAACTTTGCAATTAAAGAAACAAGTTTAGCTCAGCAGCTCAGCTCATCTAACTTTGTTTAACTTAGCTTTTGCTTTTTTTATAGGATCGTAAAGTCGGGTGTTCCATGTTGCGCTGCTGTCTCGTTAAACGCTCATTGTATAAATAAATAATTATAAAAAACAACGAAAAAACTCTCGACTTGGACTCGAGCTCAGAGACTCGTGGGCATCTCTGTCCGGCACTGCGCTGCACTGCCACCTTTCTCTGACGACCAACACTAAAACCACATGAGTTCATTATTTCACCATTCCCGCCATACACGCACCATGGGTCTGTAGGGTAATCTTGGCTCTTCCCTCTCTGCATCCGCTCGGCCTGATTTTGCATGCGTCCCGCATTATGAGCTTGTAGATCGGCTCCCCTCTCTCTATCAATAGTTGTTACAATAATTCATGCACCCTTGCCTCCCATCTATGTACGGTACAGTAGTCTCTCATTCACTCCTCTCACTCTACTTCCCTGGCAGCAGCGGCGCCAGGGAAAAATCTACAATTTTGAACAAGAGCTTCTCTACCTACCATGTGAACATGAGGCAGACCAGTGTGCTGATGAGAATCACTACTTGATTGAACATGGCTGAATGGGTCCTCTGGATCGCTCTGTGAAAGTCATTCTTACAGATAGAGATAGGGAGAGAGAGAGAGGGAGGGAGGGGGGGAGGGGAGAAAAAAAGCTAATAAATATGTTGTTTTCTTAACCCCGAGGCCGATTCTACAAATGCCTTCTAAACAAAAAAAACACTTTCACAGTTAAAAAATAGCAGATGTACAAGCTCGCAGCGCGGCACGAAGTGACGCGCTGTGAGCTTGTATATCTGCTATTTCTTAATAGCCAACGCTAGAATCTAAAATGACACGCATGCTTTCCCGGTTTTAATGGGTTAAAAGAAGAACACAGTAAGAAGTATACAATAAAAGTAGAGCAATTTTGTATACCGATTTGAGGGCGAAATACATAAACAAAGGTCATACATTTACTAGACCATGATATTTAAATCTTTTTGGATGTGAAAGACAAAACAAAGGCCAACAGATGGAGTTTGAGAGAATTTTCAGTTGTTTTGCTGCTGAGTTAACCACATGAACTTTGCATCCCTATTCTGGGGGGCGAACATTCCGCGAAAATAGCCGATCTAATCTACATTGGCTCTAGGAAGAGATGTGGGACCAGGTACTGTATATCGTCTCTGTCGGGTGGAAACCTCATATGTCCAAAACGGTGACTTTTCAGGATTCGAATTCAAAAATAGCAAAAGTAGCAGATCTACAAGATCTGCTACTTTTGATGCTTATTTTGATGTTAATTTACAAAAAAACACAAAAAGTTAAAGGTATATTTCACTTTCAAACATATTTGGGGTCATTTTAACATCTACTCTGGCTTTTGTGTTTCACCCAAGACAGTTTTTTTGAAGTTGCTTGATTCAGTATTTGGATATTTTATATTCATTTTAACAGACATAACCCATAACAATTTTAACCATGATAGATTCATCGAAAACACCCGTCCTTGGTTCTGGTGACTGATATTGTCCTTGAGGGGGCCGTGTCTTTTCAATTGCTTTTTTCATTCATTTTATTACATTTTTTACTGTATTACATTTTTTTCATTTTCCAAAAAATTATAAAACATAAATGAAAAAAGTAATTGAAAAAACACGATGTAGAGTAGATGTTAAAATGACCCCCAAAAATGTTTGAAAGTGAAATACCCCTTTAAAATATGGAGATACAGTAAGAGGTTTCTGCCCGACGACAACGATATTGTAGTGTTGGAAAGGACCACACTGGAAATAAGCTTTCCAGCTTTTTTGTGTTTATCCTTTTGACTGTGTTTTCACTTGTACATGTGATTATGTCTGATTTTTTCATATCTATTCATCAATGATTTTATTGTATAGGACATATACATATATTGTATTGTGTTTTAACAGTCATGTACATACCTAAAAGGCCACAGAGTGATTTCTATGCCAGACTGCATACAACCCCAGTATGCAGCCATGAACTTTAACCCATTAAGACCTGAAGCCGATTCTACACTTCTCCTAAATCCCAACAGTATTCTGAAAAACGTATGTTTCTATATCAAAGTGGTGCTCAATCTTTTTCATGTCAAGGACCCCCAAAATTATATTTTTGGCCACGGACCCCCATCAAAATATTGTGTTCCAGTGACCCCCAGAAGCAAAGATTTGAGTTAAAAATGTTCGCTTTAAAAATATATATATTCAGAAGATTTGCACACATTTTCACGATTTTTCAAAAATAGCAGATCTACAAGCTCGTAGCGCGGCACTCGGTGCCGCGCTATGAGCTTGTATATCTGCTATTTTTGAATAGCCCAAAGTGTAAAATAAGGCTTTTTAGCTCAAATCTAAAAATGACACAGTTATTCTTAATGGGTTAAACAATAGAATACTGTCTGGCCAAGAACCTGGAGGTTTAGACTAACATCGGTGAGAACTGTATTGTTGTGGATTCCGGGAAACCCGCTATCAAGATTGCCTAATCAAGCATTCTGGTAGATTGCTTGAAAGACATTTGCCGGGAACCATAGGAGATGGTTTTGAAGACACCCAGACGAGGTCATCATGGCTCCTTGTGATAACAGTTCAACTCCCCCTTGGTCCAGACTCTAAAACAAACCACTTTATATCATGCATTTTGGGGCTATTGAAGGCAGAAGAGAATTTTTATTACAGACTAAGGATCGCTTTAGATTTTGTTTGTACCGCCTCATCTCTCTTCCATATTTTGTGCCAAGTTAATTGTAATATAACCACCTATTATAACCAGTCGTGTTGGGTCTTCTTTTTAAACATGCCTTTTTATAACTCTAACCTTTATAATTATATTTTGCCAAGGGTTCTGGTTCCGAACGATAGCTTGGGTTAATTATTGCATTATTGCATATAATTCCTAATCTATCAAGGTCAATAAAGAATTCAATCAATCGATCAATCAATAGTCCCCTGGGGGGACCCCTTGTCAATGAAATATATAAGTGTTTAAATTGTTTAAGTATGGCAGAGTGAACGCTGTGATTGAAGAGAAATTGGACATTGCAATGACACAGAGGGACACCTGCATGCCACCGGAAAACACTAAACAGACGAGGCCATGAAAATGAAAAAAAAGAAAAGAAAAAAGAGGGAATATCTGTTGGAAATGGTGCCTCACTCACTATCATGTTCTCCAAGGCATGTTTGGCCAGCCAGCAGTTGAGAAATACAGGTATGAAGAGATTTCTGAGGGAGGGCAAAATCACCTGCAAACAAGAGCAGAAGGAAAGCTTTTTACAACCCACATTTAATTTCATTTTCATCGTATTGTTTATTATTACAGTGACAGCGCACAATTAAAAGTAATTGCATCAGAGTTAGCTAGTAGCTCATTTGCATATATTTTCCCTGGGTAGGTAGACAATGAACAATCACAACACATTGAATCCACTTAAAAATTACAATAAAAGGCTCACAATACAAACAGTCCATCAGTGTGAGCTGACATAATCAATATGACAAACATAATAAAAAACAATACAAAGAAGGCAATCACTGAGGGTGAGGCATTTGAGCTGACTTTATAGCCAACGCTTGAGACTGGTTTTAAACAATGCAACGCTGTTTTGGAAAAAACATTAATATCCAGAAGTGTTGACAATTTATTGAGGAAGATTCAGACAGAAAAGACAGAATTTTAGGACTTTTAAAACCTTTTTAATACCCCCCTAAAAAAGAAAAGAAATGAAATGAAAAAAGACCATTACTGGGTCAAAAATAATAAACAAACTATACTATAAAAACTGGTCATACATTGGCCAAATTGCCAAATAATATAAGAAAGAGGCAAACTAACCCTAACGTTGTGAGCTTGTAGATCAGCTATTTTCACAATATTTATCTGTGGAACCGAGTCAAACTCAATGTAATGCCTCAACTCCTACAATTCCAAGTGCTTGTCAGGGTAGGGGGTCCCCAGTGCAATTTTGGGGGGCCTGAAAAGGTTGAGAACCACTGCACTAAGTGACAGTACAAAAATGCTGACTGGTTAAGTTAAGAGCATCCATACTAAGACGTACAGGCTTCTTACACTTATGGACACCGTCACTGGTAATGCTGGATCAGCCAAAAGAGAATAAATAGTGTAGTAGAAATAGACCTTGGAACAATTGTTGAAGACAGCAACGGGAGCTGTGAAAAGACCCCTGCTGTGAAGCTAACACTCTAACTCTTTGGTCCAAATACGAGTAGATAGTTCAGAAATAATTAAAACATTTCTATTACAACGCCCACAAACATTAGAGATTCAGGGAATCTCTAATGTTTGTGGGCGTTGAATTCCAATTCCCCACTACTTTAACCCATTCAATCCGGGAACGCATTTTGTCATTTTAGATGTATTTGGCTATTAAAAAAATAGCAGATCTACAAGCTCATAGCGCGACACTCTGTGCCGCACTATGAGCTTGTAGATCTGCTATTTTTGAATATCCCAAAGTATAAAATAATGGTTTAAGTGGTTACACACAGATGCGTTCCCGGTTTAAATGGCTTAAGGACGTCTTTCTGATACCCAGTAGTAACCCCTTCATGGTTTATATAGAAATAAGAGCGGTTGTGTGTGAGGTACGGGTTGTTAATGACTGGGATAAATACATTTATCCCAACTTGACCAACTTGTACGGGGGCCCCTGGCACAAAGTATTTTCAGATGGGGTCCTTGACACGGAAGCGTTTGAGAACCACTGGTGTAATGTCTCTCCTGAACCCTGTACTGAACTCACAGTGATCATGAAGGGCACGGCGCTGATCATCTCCAGGATGAAGGGGACACGTAGCACTTGCTCCCAAACGTTGCCCTGGAAACACATATCCCACACACGCACGCACACACACACACACGCACACGCACACACACACACACACACACACACACACACACACACACACACACACACACACACACACACACACACAGAGAGAGGGGGGTCAGGGAACTCAATTGTCATGGTGACCTTCCGGGATTACCAGATAACAGATCTTGACCGGTGGTCAGAGAAGTGGGATAAATCGTTTGGTTTCTACACTGTGGCAGGCGGGGGGGGGGGGGGGGGGGGGCTCCTTGCCTTCAACAGAAAGGTGACATGGCTAAGTCTTTGCAAAGTCGCCCTATTCCATTAGGACACTGTTTCCCAAACTTTTTAGCTCGAGACCCAAAAAGAGAAATTTGATGTCTACCCAGGACCCAAACTAGTGAAAATAGAAGATCTACAAGCTCACAACGCGTGGCCATGCGACGTGTTGTGAGCTTGTAGATCGGCTATTTTCAAGCATTGTTTTCTAATTTATTTTATCTATTCATGAAATTCTTTGAAAAATCATTGAATTTGTTTTTAATTCATGAAAGATTTTGCATTTTTGGGGATTAAAAAAAAAGTTTTAAACAATAATAAAATGTAGGAAACAAAAACATTAAGGGATATTGATTTACTCGCCACCCATGTAAATGGGTCCCGACCCAGAGTTTGGGAACCAGTGAATTAGGACGTACAGTATGCAGCCCCTGTTTTCTTTTTTCTCCCATGTGTCCGCAGTCTGCTCTCAGACTGACCTGAGTGTGACCGGTGTGGGAGGACAGGCACTGTGCAAAGCCACAGGAATCAATCAGCTCTAAATGCTGAGGTCCCAGCCTACGTGTTGCCCTGGATATATAAAAGGTTTAAAAGCAGGGGGTTCCCAAACGGTGTCCTCACCGAGGCACAGTGTGCTGTGAGCAGTGGTGGGCGTATAGTGCTACTTTTAGAAGTGGGGGAGCGCATCTATATACAGTGGTGTAAAGTAACTATGTACAGTTTTGAGGTATTTTCTACTTTACTGGACTATTTCCAAATTTCAGTACTTTTACTTCTACTCCACTACATCTCATAGGCAAATATTGTCCTTTTACTCCACTGCAATTATCTGAAAACTTTAGTTACTAGTTACTTTGTAGATTTTGATTATTATTACAAAACATACATTAACCACTTCACCTCTATATACATTTCGGCCATTTGAAAATAGCCGATCTACAAGCTCACAATGCGTCGCATTGTGAGCTTGTATATCTGCTATTTTCAAAATATATAGTTTTTTGAAAACTTGTGAAATGGGACATTCTGCATAATGAGTACTTTTACTTTTGGTACTTTAAGTACATTTTGATGCCAATACTTTTGTACTTTTACCCAAGTGCATTTTTAATTCCGGAGTTTTACTTAACAGAGTATTTCTACATTGTAGTGTTGATACTTTTACTTAAGTCAAACTTAACTTTTACTTTCCCTCTTCGCCAGAATCGGCTATTTTTGGCTAATGTTAAACCCCAGAATATGAATGCTGAGTGGTTAATTAATTGACCAAGAACCCAAATCCAATTTTTTAGACGTGCGCTACCCCTCCACGACTACACCCCTATGGCGGACAGTAACAAATACATTTACTTACGAGTACTGTACTTAAAGTTCATTGTGTGAGTATCTCATGCTTTACTTGAGTGTATCATTTTTGGACACAAATAGCAGATCTGCAAGCTCACAACACGTCACATCGCGGCACATCGTGTGAACCTGTAGATTTGCTATTTTCGCTATATATTTGTAGAGCATAAGTGGTTAATGTACAGTATAGCCTGTCCTATGAGGCAAGGAGCTGCTGCTATGCTAACTCACCTTGTAGCTGAGATACAACAGTAACATCGTTTCTGAAAAGCTGATGAAAGCCACAAGCACCTGTAGAAACAGAATGAAGAACAAGTGTGCGTGGGGTGGAGAGGGGGTGGGGGGTAGGGAGATAAAAGACACAGTGCGACCATGGTGAAATTAGAGGCAGTATAGTAGAAATAGAGGCATGTGTGGGTGGATCTTTTGAAGATTGATCATCCCAGGGAATGGGTTTAAGTGAAGCAATAAACCAGAGGGACTGTGTGGTGGAAGCTGGATATGTCTTGGCGGGGTAACAGGAAGAGTGGGCACTATGGAAGAGTTATGTAAAGTATGCATGATTAGAACATGTTTAAATATTCAACGATTAAGGTCTATTATTTCTACAATTGCTACAAAACCTGTACAGTATATCCAGTCATGTTGGGGCATAAACAAGAAGTTGAAGGATACAATTAAGTCTGATAATGATGTACCGTGTATGTTCACATCATGCATATTTTACATTAGCCCAATTAACTGCGTTAGTGTGTATGTAACTGGCAAGGCTGTCACGGTGTGACACAATGTTGTGTCACAAGGCGATGAAGACATACTACAAAACAATAAGCAGTACGGTCAGTGTACTGTAGGCCTATATCAGAGGGACGGCTGTCCAGACATGATCACTTTTGATGTACTGTAGTAGTAATAATAATAATAATAATGATAATAATAATAGAGCATTGAAGTCTGACGTAATTTACGCATCCTACCTGGGTCACGTTTTTTGTTTCCCCCATTCTGAATTCCCATAGATGTGTTTAATATCGCGTCATATAAGAACTGTGTTCCAAAAATAAACAAATGAGCCCGGCGGTTTGACATTGTTATCATATGATATGAAGCATCAACTGACGGCGAGAAAACTTTAACGTTACGGCCACCGAATTAATGACATTTTCGCCAGAAACAGACTGTATCAAATATGAGTGACTGGCTATCGTAAACGATACAGAGCCACCTCCCTGACAATGTCGCCGGGACAATTTGTTTATTTTTGGACCACAATTCTTATATGACACGATTCTAGGATGAGAAATTACTTCCGCGACCAAGGGGATGAACGAGTGACGTCAGGACTCTGGTACTCTAGTCTATGTCACCTATCATACATAAAATGCAGCCTCCCAGGAGTAAGTAAACAGTATAGAATAATGCTGTATGCTTGTGTGTGTGTGTGTGTGTGTGTGTGTGTGTGTGTGTGTGTGTGTGTGTGTGTGTGTGTGTGTGTGTGTGTGTGTGTGTGTGTGTGTGTGTGTGTGTGTGTGTGTGTGTTTACTGAAAGCGTGAATGTGTGTAAGGCAGCACATGTAAACAGACTGCAGGCATGTTTACACAAGCGTGTGCTGCTGGCTCAGTGTCTGACCTGCAGGGCCCAGAGGGGCAGAGGCCTATCCACCCAGATTATCAGTTTCCTACACAAACCACACAGAGAGAGAGGGAGAGAGAGAGAAAGAGAGAGAGAGATAGAGAGAGAGAGAGAGAGAGAGAGAGAGAGAGAGAGAGAGAGAGAGAGAGAGAGAGAGAGAGAGAGAGAGGAGATGATGGGACATATAGAAAGAACAAAGAGGGAAGAAAAAGAGAGACAGAAAGAACATGAGGGGAGGAAAAGACATAGCGATAATGAGAGGCATAAATCGCACAGGGACCAATAAAGAAGACATATTTTGCCGTCTTCCTCCATCACGGAGATGCACTATGTGCGCCATAATCACAACTCATGTTCACTGCATTACGTTTAATTGCGCTGTTTACAGGCAAGGAAGCGTATAGCTGCAGCTGCCAGCGTGCTCGTGTCGTAAGAGAAGAGCAAAAATTACAGCATTGTTGTGAGAGAAAGGTCTTTTTATTTTCTTTCTTTTATTTCTTTATTTCTGTCTTTTTTCCCAGCCCCAGGCACCCTAGGGCTTATCATGGCTGCTTGGCTGCCTGTGCTGCCGATTCGCTCCTATGAGTCTGCTGAGTGGAACAGGAGGCGGCCAATCCCTTTACTGAGCTCACTCTGTCATGGCCCTTATTCATTTGGAGCCAGAGCTTAGCCAGTGTCACCAGCCTCCAATTAGATCAATAGGTCCCTAAGCAAGCCTATGGCACAACCCCAGGACCCCCTAACACTCCCTTAATCCTCCTCTTCCCACCACCCCCCCCCCAGCTATCCCCCTTTCTTTCTTTCTCTCTCTCTCTATCTATCACTCCACTGCTGTGTATTACATCGTTGCTGTGCACGCTCGCATCTCCATATTTTTTTTCTCTCGTAAACTTCATCATAGAAGAGCGTCGCACAAAGGCAGGGAAAATAGCCGATCTACAAGCTCACACGTTGTGAGCTTGTAGATCGGCTACTTTCCCCCAAAAAATATATATGTTAATATAATGTTTTACATTAATGATGAATCCATTAAAACCGGGAAAGCATCTGTGTCATTCAAGATTTTTGCATTGGCTATTAAAAAATAGCAGATAAAGTATACAGGCTCGGACCGTATCGCTGGCCTTGTGGTCCGGGCACCTAGGCTCATAAGCAGCCTGACAGCGCAGCGCGGGTTCGAGTCCCATTCCTGACAACCTTTGCTGCGCGTCTCTGACCCTCTCTCTCCCTCTTTCCTGTCTTATCTTAACTTGAAAAAATATATCAATAAAGTCAAAAAGTCAAAAACTAATTTTAAAAATATATATAAAAGTATACAGGCTCACATTCGTGACGCGCTGCGAGCTTGTACATCTGTTATTTTTGAACTGCTGATTTAGAAGGCATTTGTAGGATCAGCCTCAGGTCTTATAAAAAGGAACAGTTTTGGACATACAAGGTTTCCAGCCGTCAGCAACGACATGCTTTTGTCTAAACTGGACCGGCCGTTGATTAGGCTACGCAGGCACAACAGCGTATTATGTTGGCAAATAATCCATACAAGTGGCACGGTGACAAATGAACGTGGAACTGTAATGTCCAATATACAGCATTGTGAAGCATCGGTTAAGTCAAGTTCCAATTGATTGTGTTACACAATGTCTGGAGCGGGTCCGGTGCTGGCAGCGCTGCGGTCCCCCTGGACGCACGGCTCCCTGACCTTTATACTTCCAGGCCATTGTGATCACTCTTAACCCATTAAGAGCTGCGGCTGTTTCTACAAATGTGTTCTAAATCTTTTTTTCTTTTTCTTTTTCAGAAAAAAAATTTTGGGGCTTTTTCTGCCTTTATTTGATAGAATACAGTAGACTGACAGGAAATGGGGGGAGAGAGAGATGGGGAGTGACACGCAGCAAAGGTCGTCGGGATCGGGATTTGAACCCGCGACACGCTGTCAGCAGCCTAGGTGCCCGGACCGCTGCGCCAGCCGTCCGGGCCGTGTTCTAAATCTTATCTCCATATTTTAACATTTGGTGGGGTTTTTTCTTGTCGTAAATGTACGCCCTTCTTCATCATGATACAGCGTCACACAAAGGCATCCAAAGTAACAGATCTACAAGCTCAAAGCGCGGCACGAAACGATGCGTTTCGAGCTTCTTTTGATACTTTTGAATTTGAATGCTGAAAAATAACAGTTTTGGACATATGAAGTTTCCACCCCGACAGAGACGATATATATAGCTAAAAATAAAAAAATACACAGATGCTTTCCCGGTCTTAATGGGTTAATTAGACGCCCTGTACAGCATGTGCTTCTTACCAGTCAAACTCGCTCCAAGCGCGGGCCGAAGCGTTCTGTTTGGTGCAGTTGACTCCGTCCACGCTGAGAGGAGGCAACGCAGAGAGAGAGAAACACGGGTGAGAACAACTTCCTGTCCGGTGACGAAAATGACCATCATCACCTCACAGGACTGACTGACTGACTGACCCCCCATCCTCTGAACCAGTGGATCTCAACCTTTTCAGGCCACAACCCCCAAAATAATCATATGTGAACTGGGGACCCCCCGACCCTGACAAACACTTGGAATGTAGGAGTTGAGACATTCAATTTTGTTTGATTCGGTTCCACAGATAAATAGCCGAATAGCAGATCTACAAGCTTGCGCGCTGTGAGGCGTTGTGAGCTTGTAGATCAGCTATTTTCCAAAATGTTTGCCTCTTTCTTATATTATTTGACAATTTGGTCAACGTTTGACCAGTTTTTATAGTATAGTTTGTTGATTACTTTTGATGCAGTAATGGTCTTTTTCTTTTCTTTCTTTGATTTTTTTTTTAGGCATTAAGTCCTTAAATTGTCTCTTATTCACTGTCATCTGGGGACTCCCGACATACAGGTTGAGAACCACTCCTCTGAACTACTGTTACTTCAAGTGGCAGCTTGTTGTCTGTATTACACTTGATTTTCTCGACGTTTGCGGTCAGTCCTTTTCGGGACACTGAAAAGGACTGCTATACTCGCAACTACTATACTGTCACATACCCAGCCTTTATTTGCCCTGGGTGAGGGGAGCGATAAGCGGACAGAGAGAGAGATAAGCTTTCTCTTATTGGTCAGTTTGGCAGTATCTTCCTTAGGGGTTATCAGACCCATAGAGAGAGGGAATTATGACACGCTTTGATCTCGCCGCAAAGCGGGCCGCTATGGGCTGTAGTTCCAAACATTGGAACTATCTCATTGAGATAGAACGAGCATTTCCGCATTCCATTCTTACAATGTGAGTCAACACCAGTGTCTTCACTCTCATATTAGATGATGCTGGGAGTTATATAGCAGCTGACCAATCAGCGCAAGCTAAAGCGGTATCTTCCCTAGTGGTTATACCGTATGGCAGCCGACCAATCAGCACCACAGGCTGAACTGGCTCTCTGAGCGACCTCGCTGCTTAAAGGAGTAGTTCACCCAAAAAATTACTTATTTTCTATCAATTATACACCCCATGAAGCTTAGAATTCAGGGAGATGTTTTCGTTTTTGTCGCATTCCTGAGCCAATGATTTGATGACCGGGTCATCGAGACTCCGCTGGTCATCAAATAATTGGCTGAGGAATGCGAAAAAAACAAAAAAATCTCCACGAATCTCCATTCAAGGCTTCATGGGGTGTGTAATTGATAGATAATAAGTTTTTTTTGGGTGAACTAATCCTTTAACTGCAAAAGCCCAATTCAAAAATGTTCTTAATAAAATATCTGCAATCTCACAATGCATTAGAGATACAGTATGTAGATCTATTTTTGAAAAAGTCATTTTCACCTATAACGATATGCCCAAAATAGAGATGACCGGGTAAAAGTGGATAAGGGATTTACCATGTCAAACACTGTTGCTGTGGTAAAATTCACGGCTGAATTTGTCCGCAAAAAAATTATAATATATACATTCAACAAAGCCAAGCATTCTGAGGAACTGTACCTTTTGTTTGCCAGTGCAGTTCCTCGTTGACAGTAGAGTTAATCCATCAATTTAAACCCTCTATACTTAGTTGCCCGGAGCCCCAGGGCTCTATACAAGGTCAGTTAATTTTATGATCATACTGTAAAATATGCCTGATAAGCCTGCCCTCGGCTGGATAAGCTTGGACAGCAAGGAATGCCGGGTGATAATTCATATTTATCTCAACCATTGAGCAGGTAAAGAAGACACACCGCTGCTATCGTGTCTCCACCACTCCTGGCTTTATTTCATTTCATGGTCTCTCGCTCACCAGTCCTGTCTGTCCTGCTGTGGGTTGTCCAACAGCACTCTGACGATGTAGAGGAGACAGCTGAGCACTTTCAGTGCAAAGTTGAACATTCGCACACGAAGACCTGCAATGCAGAAAGAGCACACCTGGGTCAAACAAAACACACACACACAGGGGTGAAAATAATCTAGGACAGTTGGTTCTTAAAGTGGGGTCCAGTGGGGTTCAGTGTTCCTTGACGGGGTTCCAAATGGACCCTTACAGGGCCTGTAACTCTGAGAGTGTACAAATGAAACCAAATGGGCCCGTAAGGGTCCTTGAAATTAAATAGTTTGAGAACCACAGATCTAGGAATAAAATGTTTTTCCAAAATACCATTAACAATTGTGCAGCTACAAGTTAGTAAACTAATAATGTAAATAGTACAGTAAGAGTATAAAACATGTCGTGTAACATCAACTAAAACATTATCATATGATAAATTATGTGGTATCGGAATGGCATAGACCGTCATACTCACCGATACCAGCATTTTAGGCAGTATCGGCAGCTTTTCCGATACGGTATATCGGAACAACTCTAATTTTAAGTCTGTGTTTTATACAGCTGACAGGATGTTGCTATTTGCTAGTGTTTTGCTGTATTTGCTGTGTTTTCATGTCTCCTAACAACAACAGACAGTTGATACTATCTCCAACGTAAACACAAGAGCCGTCACACAGAGTTTGGACAATAAGACGAATAGAAGAAACAGAGTAAAAACAGAATGGAGAAGGTCGAGGGCAAATAGGCACGGCACACACTGAGACAAACAACCAACACGCGCATAAAAAAACTAACAACAAAAAAACATACATAAATGTCTTCAAAACATATCTGACTGCAGATGAAAAGAAAATGAAAGCCGTAAGTAAACCCCAACAGAACAGAGCGGGCCGGGCGCCCAAACAATGAAACACGAAGGAGGAAGTCTCAAAACGCAACAGATAATAACTCACTGGATCTTTGGTTTTTGATGAAGAAGAGCTTGAGGCGCTCCTTGAAAGTGTTTTCATTCACATAGAACTCTACCTGCACCCTGAAAAAAGGGATGGAGAGATAGACATGATATAAAGAGACAGGGAGAGAAAGAAAGAAGGGGTTAGAGCAGTGGTTCTCAACCTGTGGGTCGGGACCCCCAGGGCGGGGGCGGGGGGGGGGGGGGGTCCCACATGATATTGGTTGGGGGGGTCCCCAGATGACAGTGAAGTGACAATTTAACAAAAAAGAAAGAAAAGAAAAGGACCATTACTGCATCAAAAGTCATCAACAAACTATACTATAAAAACTGGTCAAACATTGGCCAAATTGTCAAATAATATAAGAAAGACGCAAAAATTGTGAAAATAGTTTTTTCACAATATTTATCTGTGGAATCGAGTCATACAAAATGTAATGCCTGAACTCCTACAATCCCCATTTCACACGTATGATTATTTTGGGGGGTCACAGCCTGAAAAGGTTGAGAACCAACGGGTTGGAGCAGTGGTTTTCAACCCTTTTCATATCAAGGTCTATTATTGATCATTTGAGCCACTATTTGATGAGATTTAGACTCTCAGGCCCAAAACTTTGAATATTTTGTTATCGTTGGATACAATTTTGTCCACAATTCCATCCTGTATTGATGTGGTACCACATAGGAGAGATAACAGGCAAACGTTGATCAATATATAACATTTATTTAATTAAGTAATGATGTTTAACAATAATTTCAAAACTCTTGAGAGAGTAAAATGAATTTTACACTCTCAAGAGTTAAAGATCTATAAGGGTCCATTAGGTTACCAACTCCATCATTTAGCTGGGGACCACCTGGAACCCCCTCAAGGACCACTGGTGGTCCCCGGACCACTAGTTGAGAACCACTGGGTTAGAGGAAACAGCCCGTACAGGAGGTGTGCTGCATACAAAGAGTGTACAGTTTGGATGAAGAGGGAGTGAAGAGAGACAGAACAAGAGAAGATTGAGACACAGAATGGACGTTCAATCAAGGGAGGGATATACCGGAGATTACTGGACACAAAAAAAGGTGATAATGATTATTTGAACACCGATAAGTTGGTAAATCGGACGGTTTGTAGGGCTGGAATTAAAGACTAATGGGTTTTTAGGAGGAAATGGCGCTTCTGTTTGTCTGGCAGAGCCACGGCCTCCAGACAGTTGCAGTCAGTCTCGTTATCTCCGCTGATTAAATATAGACCAACAAATTACTTCCCTCTGATGTTCATCGCAACATGAGAGTCCATAATTACTGCTCTTTCTCCTTTTCCTATCTTGGCCCTTGTGACCAGAGGGACACGCGTGTGACACACACACACACACACACACACACACACACACACACACACACACACACACACACACACACACACACACACACACACACACACACACACACACACACACACACACACACACACACACACACACACACACACACACACCGAACGAGACCAAAATACACACTTGGATTTGGGTTATTAGGAATTATTACACCATTCACACACGCAGTTACGGGTGGCCACAGACCACCATGCTCGGGGAAGAGAGGCAAGATGCTACACAGCGAGCTTAATTTGTACACTTTCAGAGATAAAACTGCACCAGCATTATTCAGAGTACCTGAGGAAGGGTTTCAAAGCAAAGGCTGGATGGCCAGGGGGTCACTTAGAGAAACTTAATTTATGCTCCATTGTACAATGGTGTTGTGCACCAAAAATATAGCCGATCTACAAGCTTACAACGTGTTGCGGATGTGACACGCTGTAAGCTTGTAGATCGGCACGTGCCACCGTCGTACGACTAAGTATACAGTATATCGGGCTTAAACCCTAGGCCTAGGCTGAGTTTGTTTTCCAGTTCAGGTTAATCTATTAAAACTGGGAAAGCATCTGTGTCATTTTAGATTTTAGCTATATAGCATAAAATAAAATGACACTCAATAGACTGATGCCTGAAGAAGGTCTGCTTAAATGCTTAAAAAAAGTTGTCCCTATTGTGCAAGTGCAGATGGTGTGCGGGTCATTTTATTTTATTCTATATGTTTGATCCCTGCCTACGCTGGTCAGGTGTGCATTAGACTTTGTTGTTTTCAGCTATACACAGTATAGCAAGTTAGCAACATATGTTTTTCATAAAACACTTAGGATTTAGAACAGTGGTTTAGAACTGTGGTTCTCAAAAATAGCAGATACATACAAGCTCACAGAGCGTCACTTTGTGCTGCAAGCTTGTACAAGCCACAAGTTTACACAAGTTTTTTTTACCTTTTTGAAAAATCTTGAAAGTGAAACATTTTGATGCACAAAACCTTTTCAGATGGGGGTTAGGGGTTAGATTACATATCATTGTGGGGGTCCTCCTTGACACGAAAACTACTGATTTAGAAGGCATTTGTAGAATCGGCCTAAGGTCTTAATGGGTTAGGCTGCAGAAGACTCGCCTTATAGTGTAATAAAATGATCAATTTTGATTAGAAGTTAGATTTAGTGTGTCACTATGCTTGCACATTGGCATTCCTATGGCTCTGGGCACACCTAAATCGAACACACCCATTATTAATTTGATTAGCTGCAGTTGCATTGTTTTCTTTCCTGCCATGTTTTAAATATATTGTCTTTAACCTGACCTGGACAGCAAACTATACAAAATCAGTCTATAGCAGGGGTCTTCAACAGGGGTCCGGGACCCCTAGAGGGTCCTCAGAGTTACTACAGGGTGTCCGCCAAATCTTTGTATGATATGATAAAAAAAAATTACCTTAACCATTTGAATCCTAGCATCCCTTCTCTGATGAGAACTTAAGCCAAAAATAGCAGACCTACAAGCTCAATAAGTATTGGTGTAGAGGTAAAAAAGAGCAGACCAAGTAAACAAAAAAAGTTATCTAATAACTGAAAAATGTGTCAGTAATCTGAAACACAATTTTATACAATATAGAGGGGGTCCCTGCTTCATCTATCTCTCAGCTAGGGGGTCCTTGGCCTGAAAACGTTGAAGACCCCTGGTCTATAGGGTTTCATGCCCCTTTCAAACAGTTTTGTCTTGTAGCAAATCTTCATGGGAACTAGGCTTAAAGATGGAGGATGAAAACACAAGTCCCAGGACTCTGTGATTCCTCTCACACGCATGTAGATTTGTATAATATACTGTAGCCAATCATTTTCTATTAATTAATTTTCTTGCTTTAATATAATGTCATTAAATGTATGTAGCACAATCTGTGGGACAGGTCCCGCAACTTCTTGAATCACACACGCATTTGAAAAGTTAATTTAAGTCCACAATCCACATAAACAGAAGTACAAGAACGCCTTGTACAAAGGACATAAACACTGCCAGTGCAGTCAGACAATAGGAAAACAGCCAGTTACAAAGTGCCTGTAAGGCAGAACATTGTTACATACAATAATGTTGGCATACTTGTCAGACACAGCGGACATAAATCATGGATAAAGGAAACAACGCCTCCTCCAAATTGAGCGGCTTCCTATAATAGCTGATACTGAGCAGTACCTTGCTAACTGCTTGGCCCTCCTTTTGGAGAGGCCGGCCATTTGAAGGCCCCTCACGACCAACTTGTGCACGCGCCCTAGGCTTCCAAAGATAAAAACTAAAAGTTTACATCTGTAGCCTCGCAGTGAGATGGTCTGCTCTAGCACACACACACACACACATACAAACACGTGCGAGCACGGATGACAAAAGACAGATGGTTGTCTATTCTCCTGGCTCAGAAGGGGGTCTTCCGAGGACTCCCTCCATGCCAGGAACCAAGCATCTCACATGGACCAGCACATGGTACCAAAAACGCCCCACACATTCAAAACACTCTGGGGGGGGGGAAGGAAAACCCAAGTTTCCTCCTTGTTGCTATGGTGACAGAAATCCGTTCTCTCTCTCTTTCCCTCTCTATGCCACACACACACACGTCACACGCGCACACACACACACACACACACACACACACACACGCAGTTGAGTGTGAACACATATACGTGTGAAATGTGTTCAGCGATCATAACCGATAGTCCCCTTTCCAACTTGTTGACAGCTGCCTTCGCTCTGACTGTTTCGGTTTCGCACCAGTGATGGGAAAACAGAGGCGAGATACAGAGGAGATATGTTATGCCCTGCTCTCCAAGATCCCCCATAGACAACCAGGGTGTGTAATTACACTTTTTGATTAGAAAATTAGTTAGCCGAGGGGGCTCGCTCGCAGTGGCAGCCGTCAAGGAATGGATGGAATGCCTGATGCCTAAACAAAAATTGCCGATCTACAAGCTCACACAACACGTCACACCATGTGTGGTGAGCTCGTAGATCGGCTTTTTGTGTTATCCTTTTAGCACCATTGTATAATCGTACCACTGTGCTGTTTGCAAACTGTTAAGACCTGGAACGCATCTGTGTCACTTTAGATTTCTTTGGCTATTCAAAAATAGCAGATATACAAGCTCATAGCGCGGCACCGAGTGCCGCGCTATGAGCTTGTAGATCTGCTATTTTTGAAAAATCTTGAAAAAATATGTTTTAGATTTTTTTCAAAAAACTGTTAGGATTTAGATTTTTTTTAAGAATCGCCTCAGGTCTTAATAGGTTAATAAAGTATTCAATCAATCAATCGATGTTTTCGGCGCACGACACCGCTGTACAAGACGGTGTAAATCAGGCTTGACGGTGAGGAAATGAAGGCGGTGTGGGAGGGAGTGGTGGTTAATGCTAATGGATCACAGGATCAGATCTGCCATGGTGGTAATGTGGACACGTTATAATAAATCTCTCGAGGTACAAAGTGAATGCTGGTTCTTCACTGCTTCGTGTCAAAAGCAAGGCTCTAGACCAGTGGTTCTCAACCTGTGGGTCTGGACCCCCAGGGGGGTCCCCGCATGATTTTGGGGGGGTTTCCAGATGACAGTAAAGTGACAATTTAAGGACTTTTTTAATACCTAACAAAAAAGAAAGAAAAGAAAATAAATTAATTTTTTTTTTTTTACTGCATCAAAGGTAATCAACAAACTATACTATAAAAACTGATCAAACATTGGCCAAATTGTCAAATAATATAAGAAAGAGGCAAAAAAAAAAAAAAGCTGGCGTTCTGAACTTGTACATCTGCTATTTTCACAACATCTATCTGTGGAACCGAGTCAAACTAAATGTAATGCCTCAACTCCTACATTCCAAGTGATTATCAGGGGGGTCCCCAGTTCAAATGTGATTATTTTGGGGGGACATGGCCTGAAACATTTGGGAAGCCTTGCGGAAAAAACAACGCCGCATGCTCAAAATCATGACATGAACTAGCATCGAGCATTAAGCCGGGCCTTCCACAACCATAACCCGATTCTGACTCCTAAAGTAGCTCCGACAAGATCGCTAGGTATAAATTGTGACATCGGGACAAACGGCACTTTTAACATGACATGAAGGTATCCCGTGAAGCGAACGGACTTAAGTGCTGCCATTACTCCCCAAACGATGTACTCTGTGACAGCCAAATCCATCAGGCACTGCACCTGCATTTCTGTCCCCCAAAAGGCCTACCATCTGTTGCCAAACTTCTTTTAAATTTTTTCATCCTGCTTCTCATCTACAACTCATCCATGTTCACTTTTAAATCCAACCATGGATTTGCATGCATCTCTGTTGGTCACTGTTGCCAAAACATCCTGTGAAACTACCATAGAAGAAGTCACGAATCCCTCCCAGTTGAAGGCATTTTAAGCCCAAGGACCCCTTAGCTGAGAGAGATTAAGCAGGGACCTCCACAACATACTGTATAACATATAACAACTATTTCATAGATTTCATAGATACCTTCATCACTGTTGTGTCAATTAATGTTTTTTTGTTTTGTTTATTTTAGGCATTTAACCACTTAAACCCCTTAAATACTTTGGCTCTGTACTTGGTTTGCTCCTTTTCCCCTCTACACCAAACCTTTTTGACGAAAATAGCCGATCTACAAGCTCACAACGCCTCGTGCTGCGAGACGTTGTGAGCTTGTACGTCTGCTATTTTTGGCTAAACTCCTCAGAATAATGATGCTAGGGTTCAAGTGGTTAATGTAAAAAAAACTATCCTATCACACAAAGATTTGGCGGCCCCTCTGTAGTAACAGAGGGACCCCCTGTTGAAAACCCCTGGTCTAAGAGTACATTTTTCCCTCCATATGCTTTTCTCTATGTGGGGACATTTCCACTTGACTGTACAACAAAAGGCTGAGAGGTAGAAGGGTATATAAAAGCCCAATGAAGAGCTGAGCTGTAGAAAGATTCGAGTGAAGTCGGGGTCTAATCTAGGGGGAGGGTGTGAGACAAAAGCCCATTAAAAGCTCATAAAGAGCATGATGTCAAAACAGAAGCAAAAGCGCACGGTGATCAACGATGGCGCCTCTCGACGAAAAATACACAATTAAAGGACCGCTTTGAAAGACAACAAGACAAGTCTTTTAAGTATGGAACTGTGTGAAACAAACATAAACTGAAGCAGCCATTTGAAACCAACAGCTGGAGATAGGGTATCGATAGAGATTGCATTTGTGCGCCAGTGGTCCGGGGCTGAGTAAGTGGCACACATGAGGTTTAACATTGACAGGTGGAAGAATAACCTGCTATTGTGTGTAGTCCTGGGAGACAGAGTGACGAGCTCTCTGTCTCTCTCCCTCCCTCTCCCTCTCCCTCTCCCTCTCTCTCTCTCTCTCTCTCTCTCTCTCTCTCTCTCTCTCTCTCTCTCTCAAACCTATTATATTCATACTGCCTATGCCTTTCTAGCTCGGAAAACATCTGAAGCATTCAATAATCACAGCTAGGTTAAACAAAGCCAGCTCTAGAGTATTTTTTTAACTGCTAGTCCTAGGAACAGGTGATCATTGAAAAAAGGGCATTATAGAGTCCTTCAGTGAGCCATGTGAAGCTGAACTGAAGGGCTGGGGGTGGGGTGGGTATTTGCATTGCTGTATTTACATTTACAGCAGGTTCAAGTATGAAAGAGAGAGTGAGAGAGAGACATTACAGACATTCAGACAGACATAGAGAGATGTGCGTGGGAGGATCTCACAGAGAGAGAGAGAGAGAGAGAGAGAGAGAGAGAGAGAGAGAGAGAGAGAGAGAGAGATTGAGAGAGCAGGATCTTGTTCTCGTGCGGTTTCCAGCCATGCCTACACTCCATAATGACACAGCACCGGCCAACTAATGACACAGAGGAAGAGACCCTACTCTGCACAGCACTGATGATGAGCCCATCATCCCAACCCCCATCCACAACTCTCAAATAGCATATTACAGGCAAAAGAATACGTGGAGATTTTTTTTTGCTTCTATTTAACCCTTTAAGACCTGAGGCCGATTTTACCTGTGCCTTCTGAATCAGTGGTTCTCAAACTTTTTTGTGCCAAGGACCCCTAAATTGACATGCATTTGGCAGCGGACCCCCATCTGAAAATGGTTTGTGCCAGGGACCCCCAGAAGAGAAGATTTGTGCTAAAAAAAAATGTACCCCTTAATGCTATCTAAAGCTAATTTGGAACCCCTGATAGACAAACTTAAGAATAATATCCAGTTTTGGAGAACACTTCCTCTGTCTTTGGTAGGGAGGATAAATGCTGTAAAAATTGTATTCCTTCCGCAGCTGTTATATATACTACATAACATACTTGATTGGATTCCACTATTCTTGATTTTGTGTGGGATTATAAAACACAGAGTAGGGAAGGCTCATCTTTGTAAATCCAAAATGAATGGGGGGTTGTCACTTCCAAAATTCTGTCACTATTACTGGGCCACTAACGTTCGATCCCTCTCCTACTGGTTGGATGATACAGCATTGCTGCCCGATGGATTAGAGATGGAGCGAGAGCATTGTCTACCTACCGTTTACCATAGGGGCAGTCATTTTATCACCGGTATCACTAAACAAGAAGATATAGAATTATAACCCAATAATTTATAACACAAATCATTTCAAGCTCAGGGCAATGTCGTTTTTGCTACCCATTGCAGCAAATCCCTTGTTCACTCCTTCCAATTGAGGAAGAAGTTATATGGCTGCTTATATCTAACCTTTATATTATACCATCACTTATAATACTTCTACAATACATTATGATATGTGTCAGCTTGTAAGAGCCTAGATGTCTCCACTAGGCCTAATAACTATTGTTTTGGTACAGCCTATCTTGTTATGGTTCGGTTTGTCCTTCAGGCTGCTACAGTATAACTATGATCTCTGCCTTGTGCTCGAGGCAGAACTACCGTACCACTGACATGAGTGTTAATGTACTTCTGACCATGATATCATGTACATAAAGCATAACCACCTCCACCTAGAATATTGTCTCGACTCCTATGTGCCTTATTGAATGCTGATTGATCAGAATTCCACGACACAATCTTAATGGTGCTTTCCTTGACTGGAGAGAGAAAGGAATAACTTGCGTTAGAAATGTATATGTGGACGGGGTATTCGCTTCCTTTACGCAGTTAAAAGAGAAATACGACCTCCCCCGGCGAGAATTGTTTAGATACCTACAGATTAGGAGTTACGTGAGAAAACATATTCCTTATTTTTAAACTGCAAGGCCAGACAAATTGGATGGATGTTTAAAACATGCAGCTGAGACCAGACGCATCATTTCTTATTTGTATGACACTTTACATAACATGGCTCCCGTCTCGACTGACTCTATTAAAGCCGATTGGGAGGCAGAACTGGGCATACAGCTGACTGAAGACATCTGGGATGGGAGTCTGGAATACATACATAACTGTTCGATTAATGCGCGACATTGTTTAATACAATTACAAATATTACGTAGGTTACATTACTCAAAAGTTAAATTACACAAAATATTCCCAGACATCTCTCCCCAGTGTGATACTGTAGGTGTAAATCAATTTCCCAATATACTAGAGGTAGAGATAGAACCAAATTAAACCCAGTGTTAGTCATCCTGGGAGTGTCAGAAGAGATGAAGAAATTACGAGTAACTCAACAGCACCTGCTCTCATACGTCTTATCACTGCAAAAAAAAATGGATACTCTTATTTTGGAAGAAGAAAGAGGTGCCCACAGTCAAGCTTTAGCTCAATGAGATGACAGAAACTCTACACTTAGAAAGAATTAGATTTATACTAAGAATTCAACCCATAAGTACATTTTAACATTGTATTATTTTTATTGTGCCTGTTTATTTTGTGTGTATGTCTGTTTGTTTTTGGAAATAGAGCACCGAAGTCTGACGTAATTTACACATCCTACCTGGGTCGCGTTTCCCCCCCCCCGTTCTGAATTCCCATAGACGTGTTTAATATCGCGTCAAATAAGAACTGTGTTCCAAAAATACAAACAAATGACAGCGGCGGTTTTACTCTTATGGATATGAACCATCAACTACATGATACAAAGCCACCTCCCTGACAATATTGCCGAGACAGTTTGTTTATTTTTGGACCACAATTCTTATATGAGACGATTTTAAGTTGACCCAATGTTATTCTCCATAGAGAAATTACTTTACGAACCAGGGGATGGACGAGTGACGTCAGGACTTCTGTACTCTATAGGGAAGCACTTCATAAGTGTTTGAATTGAAAATGTATATCTTTATCCTGTGCTTCATAATACAAATATTTGAAAAGGAAAAGCAAAAAAAAAAAAAAACACTTTCAAGATTTTTCAAAAATGTAAAAAAAATAGCAGATGTACAAGCTCGCTGTGTGCTTGTACGGTATATCTGCTATTTTTGAGAACCACTGTTCTAAATCCATAGAGTTTTCTGAAAAACTTATGTTGCTATAGCTAAAATCTAAAATGACACAGATGCGTTACCGGTTTTATCGACTGAGCTACACGGACACATTGAGGAGCCTCTAAACAACACCGAATCAAAAGCGATTTCACTTAGACCCATAGGGGGCGCCACAAATGCATACTGGGAGCTGATGGTAGGTGTTGCGCTCCACCTCAGAAATCCATCTCCCAGACATCTAGCGCATCCTCGGCTGATACCACAATGAGCCACTCTGACCTACTTACAGTTTTTCACACAAATATATTTGACAATGAGGGGGAGTCCAGGTGTTCACTCGATAACACATATTGAGATGTTCAATGTTAAAAGTATGAATGTGACTGCAATGAAAAGCAATGGCAAAGCGACAGACATGCAAAAAAGCGTATAAACAAGAATAAACATTCTTCTTCGCAAGCAGACCGTTTACATCCGTGGCTACAATGGAAACGTTTATGTTGGTCGTTTTGAGATTTATGCTCTATAATTTCCTACAGATATATGCCACTGCCAATTGAGTGAAGTGTATTGAAAGAATCACTGAACAGGATCCTCTGGCAGAGGAGGGGCGCAGTAACAGTTAACAGAAAAATGACAGGACACAATAGATAGCAAACAAACAGGCAACAGCCAACGAATGGAGGCAAGAGAATTCTATGGGGCGAGATTGCACACCGTGCCTCATTCAAGCCATGGAAAAGACAGCAAGCTTGTCCCTGACCCAGATACACAACCGTTGATGGAAGATGGAGGAAGAAAGATTAGAGAAAGCACTTTTAGAAAACATCCCTTTTCTTGTGATTAAAATAAGTTTTTCCTTTACAAGTCTGACCGTGTATCTGAGTTCCAACAGATAAATGTTAACACTGGTGAAACATCCAGGTTCCAGGAGTGATTGAGTGGTACAAACGTTTTCTCTGTCCCTACGTACAGTTGTTGTTAAAAATGTGAGGAGGAAACTCAGCCAATCTTCCCAGTGACTGATGCCAGTGTCTATCGGCGAGGGCCCACAACGCTCCCCCCCCCCACCCCCACAATCCCTCCACGCAAACTAAATGAAAGCCATCATTTACCGGCGCCTGTGTATCTTACACTGACACTAAGTAAGCGTGCTCTATAGCCTGTCACTGAAACCGATTTTCCTGGACATCGCTCTCAGTTCACATGGATTAAAACATGCTATACATCATCTGTGAAACTGCCATATGTCTCCCTTCACTCTTGGTTCAATTGATCAACCACTGCCTCTCACTTCAGGGAAGAGATGTGCTTATCTCTTTTCGAAGTTATTTTACCATTTACTTGAAGGAGGGATGAAGAAAAAGAGCTTTCAGTGCTGGAAACGCTACACAAGGCTACCTATTCTTACTGTAGCAAGTCAGTCACATTCACTGCTGCTGGTCCATTAGAAATCGTTTGTTCAATGAAGATTCCGCTGACATCCTTCCTCTCTAAAGTCAATCGTAATGCAGCGACAAATTGGTGCAGAGCTAAATGCACGTTCACAGCTCTATTCAAATCCACCGGGTGACATTTTATCTCTTTGTCTCCTCACATTGCCAAGTACCTCCTGATAATTGCCTCTGATGTGCATGGACATTTAACATTTGATCAAATCAAAATGAAATCTGAATCCACTGGAAAAACTTTCTACAATTACTGCCTGGGAGATGACATCCGCACAACGCAAGATAGATGTAATATGAGAAGAATCTTCTCTGTGGCTGCTAACGCGGGTCCTTGGGGCTGTTGCTTGGAGCCACGACAATTCCTGTGGTGTATTAAGCTAACGCAATTTGGGACGAAGGGACCTGCGATCAGTGGACAACTGTGTTTGTGACTCCCCCCCCCCCACCTCCCTACGCCCCCCCCCCCCAAACACACACACACACACACACACACACACACACACACACACACACACACTGATGCTGTTGAATCTATCCACAGCATCCAACTCTGCATGACCCCAGGAGAGCTCGGACAAATCCAAGCCAGTGCCATGGCTCTGCTAGCAAGCTCCATAGGCTTGATAGGGCTTTATCAACCAGGATTCATGTGGCTAGTCCTCCTATAGTTCTAGGCTCGAGTATTTCAACGTAACTTTACTAACTGGAGGCTAACATACAAAAGAATGCTTCAACAGTACCACTGATGAGAGTGACTGAGTGATGGTGTAGTGGTCTAATGATCAGATGCTCAGCACAGACATTCCATGTCCAAATCCCAGTCCCAATAGTTCAATGCTAGAGTACTTTGACATTTTCAAAAGAGGTATCATTGAAATGCAAAAGAAACCATTTTCGTACTTTGAAAATAAGGCAATGTAGAGTCCAGAGTATAATATCCACATGGAACATCCTGCCACGGTAGAATACTGGCCTCAGAGAAAATGCCTTATGATGTGAGGACTGAAGTAGATATCAAAAGAAAATCTAAGCCATCTACCACTGAGTTTGAGGTGCCCTGGACCCTTCAAATGAATTCTCATCAGTGAGAGAAGACTGACTGCCCTGTGTGGGAGGGCAGTCAATATACTCCTACATCAAGCAGGCATATATCGTATTTTGAGTTGGCTATTCTTTTTTTGTTTGTGACCTATTTATTAGCTAGACACGGATCCAGTAGATGTGTTATTTTCAAATGTTTACCTATTATGACATGTCCAGAAGATGGACGCTAGGGTTCAAATGCTTATAAGCTATCTTCATTGTTTCTTTTGGGGTCACCGTCCACGTAGCCGTGCCGACGATGCGATCGACCTCCTCGCCAAAGACTCCTGGGTCAGCGGCCCTCCTGGAACCCACGTCCCCTCCCCTCATCCATTCTGATTTCATTAATAAATGTACTTAAACTTACTTAAAGGTGTGGTTCTTGATTTGTGAATAAACAGTTAAGACTGATGATGGGTTCTTGGTTTACCTATGATCCTAGATTATTGTCTATGCATTTGATGTATTACCTCGTGTTTTCCTTGCTTACTGTAAATCGCTCTGGATTAAAAGCGTCTGCTAAATGCCTAAATTGTCAATTGTTACTGTAAATTGTAAATTCTGACAATGCAGTTTAATGACGCATGACCCATTACACACATCACTGTGTTATGCAGGCGGACAATAAAGGTGTCTATCTCTCTGTTGCTTTCTCTTCTGTGATGCTGCTGTGATATTGGACCTGGGAGATGATGGTTATGAGCTAGGGGATCCGTTTGTTCTTCTGGCGCACTTTTACACTCTTTCTTTTGGTTTTATTTTTTAAACAAGTAAGAGAAAAGCTCTTAAGACTCATGTTGGTTTTCCTTCCTGTCGCACTTCACTCCACTCAGAATGCTTGCTGGTTCTCCTGAAAGTAGGCTCCTCTTACAGTTCCTACATTTCCACCGTACGAGCCCTCTTTCATGTCTATGTCTATCCCTACTATGCATTACAAGTCTACCCTTTTAGCCAGAGGCTGGGGACACTGACTGAGCAAAGAGAGAATTGTAATTTGATCAAACTCTT
This sequence comes from Gymnoscopelus braueri, assembly GCF_963280865.1. Lineage (NCBI taxonomy): Eukaryota > Metazoa > Chordata > Actinopteri > Myctophiformes > Myctophidae > Gymnoscopelus > Gymnoscopelus braueri. The sequence goes on from NC_137615.1 coordinate 16,688,961, forward strand.
TGAGTGTGAGTGAGTGAGCCCAGGCAGTGTGTGTCATAGCTCTCTGCCTGCAGGTGACCGTCATGATGTCTCCGCTGTGCAGCAGTGGTTCCCTAACAGTGCACTGAAGCACACGGCTGTGTCCTTCGTTAGAACAGCGGTTCTCAACCTTTTCAGGCCACGAACCCCTAAGATTATAATATTTGACCCGGGGACCCCCCAAAATAATCATATTTGAGTTGAGGCATTTCATTAGTTTGACTCGGTAATACATATTGTGAAAATAGCCGATCTACAAGCTCACAAACGCGTGGCATTGTGAGCTTGTAGATAAGCTATTTTCACAATGTTTGCCTCTATTATATTATTTGACAATTTGGCCAATGTTTGACCAGTTTTAAAAACAAGCACTCCTTTTTCAATCTGACTGGTTTTCCAATCATATTGTAACATATATACTGTATATATTATATATATATACTGTATTCACCACAGTATATTCACTTTTTCACCACCATATATTTTAGAAAATAGTTAAAATAGCCGATCTAAAATAGCCGATCAGTAGCAATTTTCACTATGGATACAGGTGTGCCTTGAGATTTTGACTTGCTTATTGGTGTGCCTTGGGCACAATAAGTTTGAAAACCACTGCTGTATACAGTACACAGCCTTCTCATTAACAGAACCTTAATTAGCAGGTACACTATACAGGGATTAAAGCAAAATAAAATCTCACGACTGAAACATTTTCGTATGACCAAGTCCTAATCTGTGATTTGTGAAACAGAGTGAAAGGACCCCACGACACTAGCGCTGTTTCCTAAACAATTAACACAATATGTAACATTATGATGTTTTTGTAATACTGTTTGTCACCTGCCAACCAGGTGAAGAAATCACAGACTGAGGCTTTAACCTTTGCTTTTATGAAACATCTGAGCCCATTGGGGGTTTTATGGAAGATGCTTCGAAACATAATTGCTAGTTTGACCACGTCAAATGCTCTAATCTTAAAATCATAACCGAAAACAGCCTATCTAACAGTGCTCTCAATGCGTCACGCATTGGGAGCTTGTAGATAGCCTGTTTTGTTTTCACTGTGTGACATGTTTCCATAAAAGACATCGTGGCTTCTATGGAATCCAAATGACTGAAATCAGTCGTGACAACTTTAATCCATAGTGTACAACAGTGGTTCTCAAACTTTTTCATGTCAAGGACCCCCAAAATGATATGTATTTGGCTGCGGACACGCCCATCTCAAAACTATTTTCTGCCAGGGATTTTTCAAAAATAGCAAATATACAAGCTCATAGCGCGGCGAGCTTGTATATCTGCTATTTTTTAATAGCCAAACTTTAAAATATGGTTAAAGTTGTGACGCCATATTAACAAATATTAACACATCTTGCTGGGGACCCCCTGGTGCCCCCTCAAGGACCCCTGGGGGTCCCCGGACCACACTTTGAGAACCAATGGTGTACGAAACCTTCACCTTACAGCCGACCTTCCTCATGCAGGCAGGACAAGTGCTTCCCCCTCCTCTTCTCTAATGAGCTCTAATGAGACCTGTCTTACGGTGACCCCCCACAGAGCAATACCTCCTTTATGCCAATACTCATTAAGGTTTTTGTTGACTGTTTTTTTTTTCTTTCTCTCCTTTAAATTAACAGTGAAGGACACAGGGTAATGATTCAATTGTCGGGTCACAGATGTCACTCTTATCATCATCCAGCTGCGTCCCCCCCAGCTCTGCTGCGGTGGCTTCCATCAAACACACACACACACACACACACACACACACACACACACACACACACACACACACACACACACACACACACACACACACACACACACACACACACACACACACACACACACACACACACACACACACACACACACACACACACACACACACACACACACACACAAAGCCAGCCAATTACTTCTAGTTAGAGTAAGAATAAAAAGCAATGACTGTCCAGCTTACTTAGATGTATACGTCAAGGTATACACTTTGTTATACCCTGATGAAGTCTCGAGTCTGAGACCAAACACATCAGTGAATCCATGCTTAAATAAAGGATTTTTTAAATAATAATGAGAGTAGGGTAGGAATGGGACGATATGAAAATTACAATTCACAATTATTGTGGCAAGAATAATTGCGATTAACGATATTATAGCGATAATCAAAATATGCTTTTGTTGACCACTTGAACCCCCAGCATCCATATTCTGTGGGGAACGTTCGCCAAAAATAGCCGATCTACAAGCTCACGACGCGTTGTGCGATTGTAGATCTGCTATTTTTGGCGAATCGATTGAAATAAGAGCGTACCAAATGTGCTCTTCACAGGTCTGTTTTATCAAGCAGTCATTCACTTTGTCATCGTGCAGTGCACGCCATCTGTACTGCTATACGCCCCCTATTTATGCCTGCTATTCAGACAGGTTGCTTATCAAGTCTACAGTATTGTCTTCCTCACTGCAAGATCTAAATGGGGCCTCAGAGTCAATTTCAGCTCGCGGGGGGGGGGGGGAGAGGGGCTGCTGGTGGCGTTGGAAAACTGCCACAAGTATTGATGTGATCGATGCGTTGATGGACCATGTTCCACGTTGGCCTTACTAGATTAAGCCTTGGAAGGACATATTATGGGAGTAGGGGGACATGGCGAGAGACGGAGATTGAGTGAGGGAACATGTGGTGGCGACAGCCAATAAGGTATTGTCTTAAGGACAAAAGGCTGTCATTTGTATGGTAATTCCAGACTCAGAGAGAGACTCCCACAGAGACGGCGCAACTGTGCTGTTGTGCACCGGCAGCCTGTTGCATTTCACATCAACTCCAACAATTGAATCCACACAGAAACAAGCGTGGCAGATGCGCATGTATCCTGAATGCACAAAAACACCATCAACATCCCCAGACAGATCGAGGCCCCGTGTTTTGTGTGTGATGTTGGATCACAATAACTGTTATTATGCTTTCAGAGAGAATATCCAAGAAAGACTGTCGGAAGAATACTACAATGATACAGCACCACCTCATTCCAACACACTTTGCTAGTTTGGGATGGCTCAGGGTAGAAAATAAGCAAATCAAAATGGGATTTATATTTAAGATAATCAAAGGGACAAGCGCCCTCAACACCCTCATACCTGACTAACTACTTCTCCAAAGCGAGTGACACCCTCAGCCACAACCGAGAGGGAGCGACCATGATCTGGTAATACCCAAATATAGAAAAAAAATTCTCATTCCACTACTCTGCCACCAAAAAGGTGGAACGCCCTGACACCATCCATTAGAAGATGTGAAGCACTGGTTTCTTTCAAAATTGGCCTGAAAAAACAACTATCAGTTAGACCACATAAAGGGGAGGTAAATGTGAATCCCCATTGAAAGGAGGGGTCATTCCCTGCCGCCGTTTTTCCCTTTCCTCCTTTGTACATACATGTATAGTGTTTGTATTTGTTGATGACATGTATTTTTATGTTATTTGTTATGCTATGTTGATGAATTGAATACATAGGACCACAATGGAAGCAAGTCCCCAAGACTTTTTTGTGTTATCCTTTCAGCCTGAACGTCTGTCTGTACCACGTGCTGATTACATTTCTGACTAATAAAGTATTCAATCAATAAAAAATCAAGCAAGAGACAGAGAGAGGCAGAGAGAGAGAGAGAGAGAGAGAGAGAGAGAGAGAGAGAGAGAGAGAGAGAGAGAGAGAGAGAGAGAGAGAGAGAGAGAGAGAGAGAGAGAGAGAGAGAGAGCGAGAGAGAGCATTAACCCATTATTTACACAGAGTTAATATAACACAGAGGATGTTACTGTGCACTGTGTTGCTGATTTGACTTGATTTACATAGAGGTGGTCAGATATCTCTAATATCAACCATCACCTAAAGTGCACCCACTACAGACGCAGGGGATTTATATATTATTTATATATTTTGGAGAGACTCTGGGCTGCCCTTTGACTGGAGAAAGGCCTGTCAAGCCTTGAGGAGATTTGTTTCATTGTTTGGTCATCTGGCATTTGCTGATCAAAACAATAACCTCTGACTCACTGCCAGAGAATATAAATAGTGGCAGAGAAGGCACGCTCCTATGGATCTGAGCACGATCCATTTCTGCAACACTAGACTAGGTTGGCATGGACAACTATTTTAGATCAATTTCAATTTTCTCTCTCCAATTTCTGTCTTGATGCTCCACATGCGTATAGTCCCTGTCACTGCCAACCCATACTGTTTGGTCTCAAGTCATACAACCACGTCTCCTCCGATACTAGAGAGATGTGCCTATACCATTTTCTCCTTCCCGATACCAATTCCCATACCCATAACTTGCATATCGGTCGACACCGAGTACCGATCCGATACACAGTGGTTCTCAAAGTGGGGTCCAGGGACACCTCAGGGTTCCTTGAGGGGGTTCCAAATGGACCCCAAAACTCTGAGAGTGTACAAATGGATGGGTCCATTTGGTTCCATTTGCACAATTTCAGAGTTATGGGGTCCTTGAAATTAAAAGGTTTGAGAACCAGTACAACATCAATTAAAAAATATGACTGTAAATGAAATATCCTTATGTGATAAATTACATGGTATTGGAAGGGCACAGACTGTCATACTGCCCGATACAGATAGCAGCATTTTAGGCAGTATCGGCTTTTCCGGTACTGGCATCGGTATCGGAACAACTCTACTCTACTATCTCTCACGAGACTGTCCATCATCATCAGCCGGTCAGACAACCAAATCTTGCGATACTACTGAGCCTGAAACGATACCTGCCGCTGTTTAGATGCCTCAATAAAATGGCGTACTGTGCACATCGAAAAAAAAACGGTGATCACAAAACAACCTGTGATATGTCTTCTTTTATATTCCTGAACCGATTATATGACAACGGTCGCAATCGTTCGGAAATAGAGTTTGCTAATAAGCTGGTCCAGCTGACTCTCATTCACTGGAACTTCCGGTGCGAGTTTGCCACCCATGAGCGTCCAGCATATGTCCCTTCCTTAATTTACCTTCCTTGAATAAAACCAGGAAAGAGTGGTGGATGTGAGCCAAGACCAGCGACACTTTTAATATTACTAATAGTACAGGCAGGCAGGTGGCTACTATGCCCTCAAGTGTGTAAAATCAATCATAACTCAATTCCCTTCTAAATTCTGCCAAATCCCACTCACATTCTGTGAGCTGTTAAAAGAATATGGTAGAATGTATTCCACAGAGATACTGTAGTGGAGAGCTCTTGAAAGAGGAGAAAAGCATGATATTGGAGGCACTTAAATCATAACAATGACGGTGTGGGGCGGGTGGAGGACCGGGAGGAGAGCCAAAGTGGTAAAAAAAAAAAAAAAAAGAGATATGGATGAATTTGTAAGATGAGAGCAGAGGATCATGGGAAGAGAGAGGGGTAGGTGGTCCCAGGAGGTCAACACTAAACAGTAGAGGGGATTACAAGGCTCACTATTGTTTTCACTTGATTGATTGATTTTATCTGGAAAATTAAAATACAATACACTGATATATAGCACCTAATCTATCAGGATATTGCAGTAAAGTCACATGACTTATTTCCGTTGCCCTAGACTAGGCTGGAATGCAGGCAGGAATAGAGTGTAACATGTACTCATACTGTATAGCACATTGTTACAGTATGTAATTTTATTCCATTCTTCCCCACCTGGTTTACACCATGTGTCAGGGAGATAACCTATGTGTACACACGTGTCTCTAGATGCATCCCTATGCCCATGGGGAACATGCATATCTTTAGAGGTGTTAGCTAGAGAGTGTCCTTACATTAATTGACCTGTGCTGGGGTGGTGTTTGCATTAAGCCATAGTGCTGCAAGTATCGGTTATTTCTTCAGCAATTATTCTATCGATCACGTTTCCCATTCGTATTTTTCCCATAGTAACAACTCAATTAACCACTTATATATTGTGAACAATATTTATAGTATAGTTTGTTGATTACTTTTGATGCAGTAATTATATTTTTTATTTTCTTTCTTTCTTTCTTTTTTTTGTATGTATCAAAAATGTCTTAAAAGTCCTTGTCTATTGACAGAGATGACTCTGGGGAAGGTCGTAAGACCAAATGAATGAAGTTAACCGAATGAATCAATGTTATCGATTATTTAAAAAATATTGATAATCAATCATTTTATCCAACTAGGCCTACTCTGGAACGATTCTGGACAACCGACCTATCCTGTTAGGATCTGGTGAAAACCAGAGGACAATCTGGTGGAGGAGCCAAGGGCCTTGCAAAAAGACTTAAGTAAATTGAAGGCCTCTGTCGGAGAAAATATCCGTAGGGATGTCGTGCAAACGGAAGACATTGCTCATATTGTCAGAGGCCGTCCTCCCTTAAGCCAATTTTACAATAGAATTGCACGACACTGTTGTGAGACAAACTATAAAATAACGCTTAATCAAAAAAGTAATAAATAGAATGCCTACGGAAATGATTGACAGTTTCAGCCCTACTGCCCTCCATAACATTTATAAAGGTATGTGCTCCAAGTCTGCATACATCTGCACTTAACGTGCACACACACACACACACACACACACACACACACACACACACACACACACACACACACACACACACACACACACACACACACTAAGACTGTGGAGTGATGGACAGCATGCTACTGGATATACCCTATAACCCACTCAGCAGGGACTTTGTCCTAAGTGGTCTATACTTGGTTGCCTCCATTTTCACTCTACACCTAATCTCTTTGTCAAACATGCAACACGTTGTGAGCTTTAAGTATTTACCTATTTTTTTTGCTTAAAGTTCACCTAACATGACATGCCCAGAATCAAGACTCTACAGTTCATGTGGTTAAGTGGGTGTTAAGGCTGCAATTCATACGTTTCATGTCTGAGCCCAGGTCTCCCGCATTAGAGAAAAACTGTCTACTGCTCTGCCAATAAGTCAATCTCCGCTTGGTCAGGGGAGATATTAAGGTTTTAACCTTCGGGCAGTTCTATAAGGCAATCTCTGCTTTATTCTGGTGAGATATCAAGCTTATAATGAGCTTTAGGCAGTAAGTACTACTTGCCAATCAGTAGCTGTCCTTTCTCACTGGAAGAGTAGGGAGATCACCTCCAACCATAGCAATTGTGCTAGTATATTGTATTAACTCTACCATACAGATTGGTTAAAATAGTGTTAATTCATTCAAACTAGTTCCGGACTGCAGCTTTAAAGCACATCTTTTGCAGCCTTTCTGTCACACTGCCACACGTCTCACCAAACGAATCTAAATCACTCTGTTGTTAATAGCATCAACATGCCTTTGAATGTTATTGTTTTTCTCCTCCTCCTCTCTTGTAACCCTGAGGTTAAGAATCAAATTTTCTTTCTTTGACTTTTCCTAGAAACAAAGCGCTGCCACCTGCTTCAACAGAAGCCAAGTAATTATGTGACTGAGGTCACACTGTACTCTGGCTTGGTAACATAACATTAGTCCTTGGGCAACGGCTGATACATCACCAGCAAGGCCACCGGTGGTGAGTGGATCTCCATGGTCTGGGGAACAGGTGATGGGGATGGGTTTTGAACAAAATGAATCCCTCTTGGAGGCTAACCACTTTCAACCTGGCATCACTGTCAATATACGTGAACATTTTCTAAACATAAAAAAAATATATATATACAATAATAGTGACAAATAGTAACAATAGCCAAGCTCACAGAGCTTGTAGATCGGCTATTTTCGCCGTGTTACACAGTCGTACGTCGGCGTGTTACACAGTCGTTTCTGAAAAACCTTTCGCCGTGTTACACAGTCGTACGTCGCCGTGTTACACAATTCTGAAAAACCTATGTTTCTAGTGGTTCTGAAACCTTTTCATGTCAAGGACCGCCAAAACTATATGTATTTGGCCCTACTCTTCCAGTGGCCGCGGATCCCCGTCTCTAAATATTTTGTTCCAGGGACCCCCAGAAGCAAATTTTAGTTAAACATTTTCGCTTTAAAAAATTTATATATTCAAAGATTTGCACACATTTTTCAAAAATAGCAGATCTACAAGCTCGCAGCGTGGCACGAAGTGACACACTGTGAGCTTGTATATCTGCTATTTTTGAATAGCCAACGCTAAAATCTAAAATGACACAATGCTTTCCCGGTTTTAATGGGTTAACAAAGTATCTGTGTCATTTTAGACTTTAGATATATACTGTATATAGCACATTGGTTGGCTATACAATTTTTTTTGCAAATCTTTGAATATGTATATATTTTTAGAGCCAACATTTTTAACTCAAATATTTGCTTCTGGAGGTATTTTGAGATGAGGGTCTGCGGCCAAATACATATAATTTTGGGGGTCCTTGACCTAAAAAAATCAAGGCTTCATGGGGTGTGTAATTGATCAAAAATAAGTTACTATTTGGGTGAACTACTCCTTTAAAGTACCTGTCCACCACTGCGAAGTCTAGGCGTTCAACTCCACATTGCACTCGGGTCTATACACGAACACGAATTGATTGGCATTATGACTTAATTGGGGTAAAAAAAAGGAGACCACCCACTCAAGTCCACAAGCAAGTCTAGTTTTGGTCCCATTTCCTCCCCTAGCAACAAGGGAGACCAAGCATGAAATGGAGGTTAAGGTTTCCCATTAGAATCGATAATGAAATGGCCAAATGAGGTGTTGTATTCTCCCATCTGACATGGCGGGGGCAAGGACATCAAAACAAATTAGAGTTTAAGCACAGGTTAATTGCCTGGAACACCCACCTAAAATTGCAAGGCACACAGCAAAATCCTGAGTTGTTAATTAACATTCAATTTAAATTTAAATTAACATTCTTGATTTCGCAGTTGCAGGTGGCACATACACTCAAGGTGTAAATGACTGTAATTATGGCTTTTAGAAATAACATGAATATTAAATAATATTTAATAAGGGAGGAGAGGCCCAGTGATATCACTCTGGGCCTTTCTCTATACTCCCTGGTTTCATTCCTGGTTCTCCCTCTTGCTGAGGACGACCCAAAGGAACCATTAGACATGATTTAATGTAAGAGGGGACACTCTAATTACCTGACATTTAAATAATAATGATGCATAATAGGTTCATTGAAACTCGGCTATTCTTAGAATGGTACTCCTTCAAACTTGTTTTTTTTCCTTTCCCCCTGCAGTGTCAGTCCACAGTATTAGTAGCTGCTGAATTATTCCTCAAACAATATGTATTACAGTATAGTTACCACATAAACCAGGCGGTCTTAGACAGGGGGTCCTCAGACTACAGGGGGTATGCCAAATCTTTGTGTGATAGGATATTTTTTTTACATTAACCACTTAAACCCTATAGCATCCCTATTCTAAGAAGATCTTTGGCCAAAAACAGCAGATGTGAGCTTGTAGAGCTTGTATACTTGTACCATTACCTGCTGTTTTTGGCAAAGAGAGGGGAGAAAAGAGCAGACTAAGTACATAGTGAGAGGTCAAGTTTACAAAATATTAACGGTTTAGATGTCTGAAAATACACATGAATCTAACATACACTGATGACAGTGCTGTCAAACAAGTCTATGAAGCATATCTATGAACTCTATGAGAACGTTTAATCTAGACTGCATTGCAACACATTTTTATACAATATGTAGTGGGGGGGGGGTCCCTGCTTCATCTCTCTCTCAGATAGGGGGTCCTTGGCCTGAAAAACATTGAAGATCCCTGACATATAGACTATATATATAGGCTACTCTCAGTCTCTCAAGCCCACTGGCTCGATCATGCAACCTGTTGCAGCAGACAGTCACCCACAGCAGGGGTGTGATGCAGACGCACCAGTGATATTGCAACGTTAAAATACATAATATATCCTGTAGAACTATTTGTTATTATAAAGACATATAGCCTTGGATCAAAACTATGTATATTTTATCGAGTCTGACTTTTACTTTCATATATATATGCAAATGTCAAAATCGATTAAATACATCTATGATAGTCTTGATCCAAGGCTAATAAAGACACATCGTTTAAGATAAGTCCGAAACTTGTGATGAAATGCAAAAACATAATCATGTATATTAGGTTATACTTTCTTTTTTTTTTTACCAGTAGACGTTCGATCACGCATAACACACAACCTGCTGCAATTGTGCGTGTATAATATAAATGTAGCCTAAAGCGATGTGAAGAGTTTTCCAGGACCTTACCTATCGTCAGTTTGCCAGTCCCCGAGCAACAGGTCGCGGAACCGGTACCGCGGAGGCAGCGGCAGGACCTCTTTCTCCAGCTCGACCATCGTCCCCTCCTCACAGCACCGACACAACCTGAAGCAGGGAACACAAACCGCGCCTCGACACTGTATACAGTGTGGAGGAGGATGATGGATCTCTGTGATCCCCACCGGCACCACCACACAAACCAAACTCTTCCTAATCAAAACGCAGAGAACCGATACAACTCATTGCATCCCCCCCCCAAAGTCAACTTATTTTCTTCCCAGAGACGCTGTTATAGCTCCACTACTTTCCTTTCTCCGAGAGACAACAGGTCGACTCGTCCGTCGTAATGCGCGCGGGTAGCTCTGGCTACTTTTACTGTGACAGCTGGTGGTGGAGTCAGTGTGCAACTGGTTGTTGGATGAACATCATCGACATCCTCTGGTCGATTGGAAAGCTGTGAAACTAACCAGCGATTGGACGAACTCGCCCGCTAGGAATCCTGTCATCAACACTTAATAGCCTACTGTCTGTCATCAACACTTTCACTTTCTTTCTTTCCTATTTTTTTGGGGGGGGGGGGGCTGGGGATATCAAACCCTGATCAATCTAAACATGCATATGTCCATAAATAACTTACATTACTATTCATGACTCATAGGCTATAGATGGGCTATATATATGAATTAATGTGATCCGGATGGATCCATATTGAAAATATTCGGAAGCTGCTTAAATATAGATGAAAAGGCATTCCAGTTCATTTGCAAGCATAATATAGCCCCCTCAGATGTGCATTCATTTGGAATGCTTGGCAGTTTTGCAAGGCTTTCTTTGGCAAGCTGTTCATGCTCTGCAATAAAATAATCACATTCAGTTCAAGGCACTAAGAAGTCGTGGGATTACCAAAATTTCCAAAAATATTCATATGAATTATTCATTAATAATCTTAATTCAATTCACAAAGCTATTAATTTTGCTTCTGTTCTACTATGGCTATACTGCTCTGCTAGTTCATTTTGTCTCGTCTTTGTACAAGTTGGTTAATATGTAGTCATCTGCCTGCAATAGAAGTTTAAATTAAATTGTAATGAAGTGAGAAATGTTGGCTGACGCACGCACGCACACACACACACACACACACACACACACACACACACACACACACACACACACACACACGGCTTTAATGACATAACATGGAAGATGGTAGCCTACAGGCTACTTTGGATACTCTATATGAATGAATGAGTTTATTTAAAAAAGAAACAACAATTCTAGCCAATATAGACAATTTTATGTTATCCACAAGTTTCCTAGGGCGTTGTGGTGGCTGGTGGGCATGTATCAGGGATCAAATCGACAGGAATGATGCCCACAACGCGCTAGGAAACTTGTGGATAGAAACACTGGCTGATAATTTATCAGTTGTGAAACATATAGGCTTGTTAATCAATTTAGTGTCGCGTTTTGGTGTGGTTTTGCCCTCTAGTGGTCGTGTCATAATTATACACGATCGTTCGTTCGTTGAATGCAGTGAGTGCATGGTTCTCAAACTTTTTCGTGCCAATTAAGGACCCCCAAATTAACATGTATTTGCAACGGACCCCCATCTGAAAATATGTTGTGCCAGGGACCCCCATACTAGATTTCTTTTTGTTAAAATGGTTCACAAATATTAAGTTGTTTTTTTAACACCATTTTCAATGATGTAAAGGGTTCAAATGGTTAGAAATAAATATGTTCATGCTACAGTAGCCTATTTTAAACTAATATTGCTGAGGACCCCCTGAAACCCCCCCAAGGATTCCCGGACCCCACTTTGAGAACCACTGGATCAATGTATTGAAATCCAAACAGACTTGAGGCAGACAAGCTGTAGGCCTTTCAAGTGTCAAGTAGAGTTATAGGGGAAAACAACTGATTTATTTATACTTTGCAATTGTGGCAATATATATTTTGCCTTGCATTTTGGTCAGGAATGGAAAATTACGGCCTTGGTGGGGGGTGGGGGTGGTGGGGAAATAATATGTTGAATACAGTACAAATGCATATGTCTCTTTATGGAAAACATAAATAAGGTGTAAAAAAAAAAGGAATGGAAAATTACAAAAGGTATAGAAAGGAAGTCAAAATACGACTTCTTAACCTGTTAAAACCGGGAAAACATCTGTGTTATTTTACTTTAGCGTTGGCTATTAAAAAATACAGATATACAAGCTCCCAGCGTCACTTCGTGCCGCGCTGCAAGCTTGTACATCTGCTATTTCTGAACATATTTTTTAACATCTTGAAAAGTGTGAGAACTACTGGTTTAGAAGGCATTTGTAGAATCGGCCTCAGGTCTTAATGGGTTAAGTGGGTCTCGGCCTTGCTCTGTAGCCATGGTAACGACAAAAAGTGTGGTACCAGAGGGGATACATTGTTCCCAATCCTCAACCAGTTACACATTCTGATCATGAACATTTGGAGACAGACCATCCAACAGTATAAAAAAACATTTCAACACCACCAAGGCAAACTGGCAATGCAAATTAAAACAGTTAAAACACCAATATGAAGAATACAAAATAAAATAAAAACAAGAAAAAAACAAAAGGTAGCCTAATAAAGGTCCCAGCCACCACTAGAAACATACTGTAGCACCAGTCTTTCCAGTCTTTCCAGTTTTAGTCCAGTGAGATATTGACTGAGGCCAGGGCATCCACTGCCCAACTGGGGTACCGGTCACGGGAGGGGAACATTCGCTCCATGAACGTCCTGATAAACTCTGGGAACCGACCCTCCACGATGCTTTGTCTTACAGAACGCATCAGCGTGAGCTGCAAGAAAAGGAGGATTTTTTCATTTGAAAAACAATATTTTTAATTATCTTGACACATAAATATACAAAAGCAAAAGGTGTACACAAAACCGTGTCGAATCGTGGCGTTTTGGGATTAAATGGACAATGGATCAAGTTCTGGAATGAATGGATTTGGATCTAAACATTGGAAATTGACATTGTCAACATTTGGACTTTATGTTGCCCCTCTGATTGGAGCCACATTGACTGCGGCTTGAGTGACAGCAGCGCATCACAGCCATCAGAAGCGGTGAGCAATACATTTGCGTCGGTTCCTTCTGTGTATTTGTTGTTTGTTGTTTGAACACAGTTGGAAGCGCTGCTGCTTGTCCATTGGGGACTGTTGTTAGTTGTGGCTTGTGTTGTGCGCGCTGGTTTGCCGCGATTGGGGGAGGTTTGGACAGGGGTTGTGAGGGACCTGTCCCTGGCGTGGGTTCTGAAATGTGGTGTGGAATCATCTGCTTGCTGTCCCTTTTCTAAATATGACAACATTCCATTTGTCACTTTAGATGTAATAGTAACACCAGATCTCTTTGAACCTAGCACCTTTATTTTTGCCATATTAGCAGCCATATTTGTTTCCAGCTCCAGCTGCTCCATTTCCCTTCTTAGCGGTTCCATGTGTACCTCCAAGGCATGTCTATCCTTGATCTTTGCTGCACAATAAGAGCAGCCATTTCTGCCTCAGCTTTTAGACATGCTGATGCTATACTTGAAGCTTTGGATCCTTTGGGTTTTTCTGCTTACATTTGACACTCTGTTACCAGGTTGAATTGTATCAAATGCTGCAGATGTTGCCTTATGTGACATTTCCTCCTGATGCCCAACAGGTACCTCTTCGGGAACTTATTTGATGCATTCCAACGTCAACAAGCCATTGTTTTACATCATCTATGCAATCTCTGTTGTATTTTGTAACTCGTGAAAACCATTCATTTTGCCTTTCCAGTTCAATCAATACAATACGTGAATCATGTTCTGCTTTTGCATTCTCATATAGCTTCATCAGTTTCTCCATTGTGATTTGCGCATCCTTTGCATTACCATAACTTTTCATTAGATCTTTCATTTCACATGTTTGGCCATAAGAGCAATTCACATTGAAGTGGCATCATCACTTGAGACATCATCAATGCCCTTCATCGTTTTACAGCCAGAAGTGTTCAAGTGAAGTGGTAGTTCAACGTAAGTTGAAGGAAGCGATTCAAAGCTGCAATCAAGCCCAGATCCATAATGCAATGCTCCAGAAAGGAATCAATTGGGTCTCACACCATAGAGGTGTATGGGAAAGACAAAATAGATCAGTGCGAATGGTCCTCAATTCCACCCTTAATGTACAAAATCTTGATGAGTAAAGTCTGCACACCATTCTGTGAAATTGAAGCTATCCTCAACAGCCGATGAATCAACAAACTTTCTAAAAATCCCAATGACCTTGACGCACTTACCCCGAGCCACCTTTTTCTTCTTAAGACTACACCTTCCATGGCACCAGGACAGTTTCAGAAGGAAGACATTTATGCTCGCCGCAGGTGGAGGCAAGTTCAATATACTGAATGTCGGATTTATTCAAATCAAAGAAAGTCAAAGAATATCTTCCCCAGTTACAGGAAAGACAACCCAACATCAAACATCAGATGAAACTTCACACCAGGAGACCTCGTGATCATAGTGGATGACTCATCGCCTCGGAACTCCTGGCTAACTGGAAACATTGTGAAGACCATTCTGGACAAAAGAGGACTCATACGTTAAGTTTGAATTAAGACCTAGACCGGATTTTTGAACAGACCAAGTCTGCTTTCAATACAGGAGACGGAGGATCTTTGAAAATTGACTTTAACATTTGACCTTTTTTACACCACAATACAGTACACCAGGGGTCTTCAACAGGGGGTCCGGGACCCCTAGGGGGTCCTCAGAGTTACTACAGGGGGGCCACCAAATCTTTGTGTGATAGGATTCCTACCGAAACTCAGCCTCTTGGCCCTACTTTTAAATGGTTTGAATAATTATTGGTAAGAATTAGTCGCTACAATACTGACCTGGTAGTTGATGTTGTGGATGGTGATATGATGCATGGCTGCCGTATCAGTCTTGAATAGGGCATGCAGGTACGCCCGACTGTGTCTGAGACAACAAGACAACAAGCATATACTTAACATCTTCCTTAACATGATATTTATTGTTTCATATATGCTGTTTATGTCTTTGTCCAAACACGAGGCACATTTGGCACTGTGGGTGCTTAAGTTCACCAAACTGGACGCTCCTTCAGAGCACTCCTATTCATTTAACCACTTACGCCCTATATACTTGGTTGTAAAACAAACAGCGAAAATAGCATATCTATGAGCGTGTTGTGAGCGAGCGTGAGTGTTGTGTTGTGAGCTTGTAGATATGCTAATTTCTATCTATATTTTTTATGACATCCCCAAAATAGCGATGCCATGTTGAAAATGTTTAAGAGCACCTTCCTCTCAGACCAGTCGGGGCACTCTCTGGATGATGTGGACTGTGGAGGTGTAGCTCTAGAGAAGGGCTATTCACTATAATGTGGATCAACCAGACTAAAATAATGCTGTTCATTTCTCCATTTATTAATTTCAATTGAGGCTAACATTTCATCCATGACACCTTCATCGTTTACTGCTGCCTCTCCTTTTACCTTTTGCAGGTGGGACACTGGCAGTCTGGGTCTATGGGTTGGAAGTCCTTGGCATACTGCTTTTGTTTGACCTGGAGAGATCCCCACGGCACCAGGGCAGAGCCAAACCTCTGGAGTAAAAAAGAAGAACATCACTGCAAGTAACAGTCAGACACAGATTTTCATCAACGAAAGCCCAAACAATTTGCAGCTTTGCATGAGTTTGCAATTTGCCTGTTGCTATCATTAATGCTATCATTAATGTACAAGTACACTGGTGATAGCCTGTTGCTATCATTAACCCATTAAGGCCTGAGGCAGATTCTACAAATGTCTTCTAAATCAGTTTTAAAACAGTTTTCTGAAACTGTTGCTATATCAGTGCTCAAGCTTTTTGGCCCCAGAAGCAAGGATGTGGATTTGTCACAAATTGTCACAAGATTCAGATTTTTCAAAAATAGCAGATCTACAAGCTCATAGTGTGTTATAGCCAAAGTATAAAACCCCACTTTGAGAACCAATGTGCTATATACAGTATATAGCTCAAATCTGAAATGACATAGATGCTTTCCCGTTCTTAATGGGTTAATGGGTACAAGTACACTGATGACAGCCACAGGCTGAAGATTCTGTACTCTTGTCAACCAAAACTATTCAAACGCATTATTGTCAGCTGTTTGAAAACCAGCCAAGTGTTTGGATTGTGAGTGTCTTGGTGACTCGCACCGGATTTGCCTTGAGCGCAGTGATGTTTTAAAGTTTTCTTTTACAGATGAAAGATGTATCAGTGTGCAAGGCCGGAATGTTTAAGTGCTTACTGCAGTGCGGGTGGGGAAGACGCAGTCAAACATGTCACAGCCCAGGGCAACACACACCACCAGATCCACAGCATAACTAGAACACACAGAAAGGAGTCACATCAATTAAATGCACACAAAACCCCCCCCAAAAAAACAAGCGGTGTCGCTCATATATTGCATAGCGGTGGCTATGCAAGGCTATGAAGGAGGATTGAAACTTCTAATTTTAGACTGTATTATTTGGCTGCTCAAACCAGCTATCTGGCCCAAATGTTCAATAATGATTCCTCAATTTCATGGTTGAGCATTGAGAAATTGGAACTCAAAGAGGACATCTGATATTCTGTATAAATGGGATGAAAAATCTATCAGAACTACCACTCAAAACCCTTTCATAATTCACTCACTCCCAATCTGGTTCAAATTACAACAACAACAGAACATTTGGGCGACATTGTTCCCTATCCCCTAAAACTCATTTATGGTGAAATAGATCTATTCCTATTCTGTACCAGAACAGACACTTAAACAGGGTATTACACATTTAGAACATTGCTACATAGCTGACATATTTATGACTTTTCAACAACTAAAACATAAATATCAGCTGTTTGACAAAGACTTTTTAAAATATCTATATATAAGAGTCAATTGTCAAGAACAATGGAAACTCCCTGAGATGTCACCCATTGAGGTTCTCTTTCACGAAGCTCAACCAGTGATTAGAACTATTTCTAAGGTACACAGCGCCCTGTTATCTCTGTCAATCCCAGGACTGGATAGATCTAGAAATAGGTGGGAGAATGACTTAGACAAAGAGATTGACCCAGAATTATGGAGGGGTCTAAGTAGAAATGTGTGTTACACGATGAAAGGTGTACACTTAACTCAAGATATATAGACTGACTTAATTTAACTTCTTGCACCATATTACTCCTTCCAAATTACGTGGGTATAATCCAAAAATATGATCCCTTTGATGTGATACAGCAGAAGGCACTTTCCTTCACTCTACTTGGCAGTGTAACAAGTTTTACAATCCTTTTGGCAGGGAATATGTGGTGCATTATCAGCAATCCATGGGACTACATTTCCAAGTCGATCCAGAAATATGGATGCTGGGCAACCTTTCGAATACTAATCTTACACGTTATTCCATTAAGCTTACAGCAATCTTATCGGCTATTGCCAAAAAATGCATGGCAATGAAATGGAAATCGGAACTCCCACTGGCCAATTGGATTGTGGCTTACAGAGGTGAACAGCTGTATACCCCTGGAAAACATAACACTCTCTCTAAGAAATAACATACACGTGTTTTATAGGATACGGCAACCCTTTCTTACTCAAAAATCGCCCATCCCACATCATTGATTGATCATTAGCATGGTCTGTCCATCCCACCACTTTTAATGTTTATATTAATATCAATATTGTGGTATAACAAAAACAGTATTATTATGGTA
The DNA here is from genome assembly GCF_963280865.1 of Gymnoscopelus braueri. Classification (NCBI taxonomy): domain Eukaryota; kingdom Metazoa; phylum Chordata; class Actinopteri; order Myctophiformes; family Myctophidae; genus Gymnoscopelus; species Gymnoscopelus braueri. Next base: position 16,706,940 of record NC_137615.1, read on the forward strand.
AAGACACTATCTCTCAATCTCTAAGTAATTGTTACACATTACTTTCATTAGTTACTTTTCTTATCATTGGCCAGGTTTCCCAAACGAATTTGAGCTCATGCGCAGCCTAGAAGCTGCGTAAGAGCCTCCACGCACCTGCGCAGTAGCAACCCCGCCACGCACTATCTTCATTAGTAGCAGCTGTGTGTGCTCTACGTGCCATCTAAACTGGCTTCAGGAGGCACCATCGTCGTAGGTGCTCAAGCGCACGGCATTACGTGTGTGCTAAAACTACATTCGCGAGACAGCATAGACGTAAAGACCTCCTGGACGAAGTCTACGTAAAGCCTACGTAAACTACGTAGTGCTGTCCTACGCTACACTGCAGTTTAAACACCCTTTGCGAAAGTGAAATGGATCATAAAAATACCAGAGCCAACTGTCAGATGTCCTGAAGCAGTCCACTCCAAATACAACTTTTGAATAATATATTTATGAATTAAATTACAGCGGTGAGGTGACATCTGCAAGGTAAATAAAACACTAAAGTGTCCCCATTATGCAAGTAAATTAAATATACTTAAAATACCAAAAGTAAAGGAATGCAGAATGTCCCATTTCCCAAATTTAATATGTATTAAAATCTTTTGAAAATAGCAAATCTACAAGCTTGTGAGGCGTTGTGAGCTTGTAGATCTGCTATTTTCAAAAGTTTTTATTCATAAACATGGCGAGCGCAAGAGCTGTCACTTTGTGAGAGGATCTGGGGACTTTAATCATAACGTTTAACTATAAAACTTCGAAATTAAGGAAACATGTTTAGCTCAGCATCATTTATATACCTTTAGTTAGCTTGGCATATGCTTAATATTTTTATCAGACGATCGGATCATCCGTGAGAGTACAATTTGTAAACTTCGGGTTCATGCATAGAGCGTTAGTGAACTCTCTGGGTACAGTCACACATGTCCGTAAAGCGTCCGTCAAGTTGCCGTACGGACGCCAGAAGTCCCATCCACTCCCATGTTAAAAAAAAAAAACGGAACGGTACTTCCGGTTTTAAACTTAACATGGGAGTGGATGGGACTTCCGGCGTCCGTACGGCAACTTGACGGACGCTTTACGGACATGTGTGGCTGTACCAACTAACGCTCTGAACCAGGGCTAGAAGCAGCGGAGCCGCCCGCCCGCCCTGTGTGTGTGTGTGTGTGTGTGTGTGTGTGTGTGTGTGTGTGTGTGTGTGTGTGTGTGTGTGTGTGTGTGTGTGTGTATATGTATATGTATATGTATATATATATATATATATATATATATATATATATATATATATAAATTAAATGTGTGTGTGTGTGTGTGTGTGTGTGTGTGTGTGTGGTCGGTCGGTCTTTTCATAGATCTATTTCGCTACGATGGGTGTTACTACCGCCCCAGGGCGCTTGTAACAAACTGCTTCGTAGGACAGCACTGCAGGGCTACGCCTCTCGCAGAAGTAGGAGGAGAGTAGGATACGCCATTCTGTCTCCCAAATGTAGTTTTAGCAGACACGTAACGCCGTGGACGTGGGAACCCATAGCACGTTGGGCACAACCAGCTGCTACTAATGAGGGTAGAGCGTAGGTTTCGCCGGGTCCCAGGCTCTTACGCAAGCTGCGTAGGCTGCGCATGACCTAAAATCTACGTGGCTGCTATGGTACTGCGCAGACTGTGTGGACACACGTAAGACCCGTCGTAGAACCTGCGCAGATGCTCAACGCAGCATCTCTACGAATCTCTTTGGGAAACGCGGCCATTATCATTTTTGTATTGTAATTGTCTTTTTCTTTTCTTTTTTTGTCTCCCTATTTTTAAGAGTATAACTGTATGTAGGTGTACGATGTGTTTGAAAACCGCAAACAAAAGGGTATTTATTAAATATAGTATATAATTAAATATTCAAATATTTTTTGACACAGAATAAAACGTTTAATGGTCATGATTCACCAGGAGCCTGGATGGCTTGGTTCCAGGCTTAAAATAATGTATATAAATATTTTCGGAAATCTCTATGGGGGAAATGAATGGGCTTTCTATCTGTGGCATCACAGAATGGCCACCACTGCTATGCCCTGGGCCTATAGGGAAATGTACTGCAGAAACACACCCAACGCCCATGAGGTATCGCGGCTTCTCTCGCGGCAGGCGGTCCGTGCTCAGCGTGATCATCCTCCAGAAATCGTCCTTCTCTTCTCCTCCACTCAGGCCTCCGATGGCGAAACCAGGAACGTCACGTTTAGTCATTTCTACAGAACACAAATTTGAACATGATGTGAAACACAACGAAGCCATGTGGTTGGAATAGGGTTTGGGATTCGGAACCCGGATACAACATTGAGGAACCATCACATTTGGAACCGTTTCCGGTTCTATCACACTGTTAGAGCTGGTTATGTGGACTTCACGTCTGCTATACAATTACAATACAAAGTTCTCAAATTCTTTAATTTCAAGGACCGTCATAACTATGAGAGTGTACAAATGGAACGAAATGGACCCGTAAGGGTCCATTTGGTTCCATTTGTACACTCTCAGAGTTACAGACCTGTAAGGGGCCATTTGGAACCCCCTATAGAAATCGTTAAAGGGATAGTTCACCCAAAAAAAAGTGAACTATCCCTTTAAGCCGATATTAAAGGAATCCAACCGTTTAGAGCAGTGGTAGGCAACAGGCAGCCCGTGGGCCAGAACTGGCCCGCCAGCGTTAATATCTGGAAGTAATTTTGGAAATAATTTACAATAGCTGACTGACAGTCCAGGTAGGATATGGACAACAATAGCTTTGAATTGATTAAATCAGGTATGATGAACAAATAGTTCTATATCCATTCTTTTAATGTTATGTTTTCACTGTCAACTTTCCTCTTGAGACTTTTGGATGAAAATCTCCTCTCACGTTTAAAAAACACACCAAGCTGTGTTTCACATGCCTCAAATGATACATTGTTTCTCTCCATTCTAAGAGACCTTGAACCATGAAAGAGCTCTTGTTCGAAAAAGAGTACTCTCTGTCTCCAGATAAAATGTTCACTAAATATCCTCTAAGTGAAACATTCAAGGATGACGCCTGCACAAAAAGGATTAGATAAGCATTTCTGTGTGCACCTGTAACATTTGATTCCACATGCTTTTTCTGTTATACCACATCTTTATGTAGTAACTTTTATAACAATACAGTTATTATTATTGTACATGTTTGTTTGTTGCAAGTTCCAGGTCCTAAATTAGCCATTGATTGTGTTCTGGCCCACCATCTAATGACTTTGAAAAAGTTTGGCCCGAGGCCAAACTTACTTGCCGACCACTGGTTTAGAGGGACTCGCTAAGGAACCGGAATAGTTAAAATCCTAAAGGATCCCAACCCTAGGAAGAGTTACACTACACTGAGGAGCAACAACTCTTTACCTTCCAGGCAGACTTTGCGGAGCTCTGCATTCAGCCCGCCCTGGATGATTGCGAACAGATTCTGTTTGTCTGCATTCTTATTGGCTGCTATGCAGCGGTCCAGCCAGCGGACGGATCTGTGCATGGCTTCCTCCACCCGGGGTCCTGTCAGTGTGCTGCTTACCACGTCATCCAGCTGCATCATGATATCTGACCCTGCATGGATGGAACCATAACTGACCTTTAGTGACAGCATATCAATAGCCAAGCATTTTGTTACTTTCAGTGTAATAAGATCATTTATTCCTGAGATACTGAGTCTAGACATTACATCCAACAGACAAAATAGGTATTAGATTAAATTTTTTGGCACAAAACAACCAGAGTAAAACTCAAGCCTACTGACCCAGACTGTTTTGTATTTCTATGGACTTCTCCGGAGTTAGAAGAATCTCTTTGCCATCATATGGAGACTTAAACTTGACCCCTTCCTCTGTCACCTCAGACAGTTCAACAAGAGACACCATCTGAAAGCCTCCACTATCCTGTGAGCAGAGGATAGAGCATTACCATCACACACACACCTGTCAGTATCTCATGTCTGCTCTTACTGTACATGTGTTTAGGATGCAAGGAGATACATACAAATCTAGATTTGTTTAGAAGAAAAAGAAAAAAAGGACACTCACTGTAAGGAGATTTCGCTTCCAGTTCATGAAGCCATGCAAATCGCCTGCTTTTTCAATTAATTCTGGGCCCTATGGATAGAGGGGAAATGAAGATAATAAGGGATACATTAAGCAGTGTACATTTACTCAAGTACTGTACTTAAGTACAATGTTGAGGTATTTTTACTTTACTGGAGTATTTCCAATTGTCAGTACTTTTACTTCAACTCCACTACATCTTAGAGGCAAATATTATACTGATGCAACGCATGGTGAGCTTGTAAGCCTACTGTAGATCTGCTATTTTAAAAATATTTCTATTTTTTTCAGGGCTTTTACTTACAGAGTATTTCTACACTGCAGTATTGATACTCTTTTACTTAAGTAAGAAATGTGAGAGCTTTTTCCACCACTGACATAATTAAGTATCTATTCTATATGAATACAGTTGACCTAGCCCTGAAACATCATGTGAACCATGGCTACAGTTGACCAAGAGTTTGAGTGACTGATGTTAACAACACACCAGTACTACAAGCAGCAGACCAGGGCGTACAATGAATGAACCATGAGACATGATGATAATAATAATGCTACTTTCATCGTAGTATTCCACATACCGGTCGCATGCCTAGGTGGTACGTGTTGCCCAGACATATGCGACACCCCAGAGCATCCAGCTGATCCACCGTGATGCCCTTTAGGGTTCCCTGGGTGCCGACGGGCATAAACACCGGGGTGCTGACCTCGCCATGTGGCAGCACCAGGTCACACGCTCTGGCCTTTGTCACTGGACATTCAGCGACCAGTCGCAGGGTCAGTGGCGACACCACGTTAGAGAGAGACTTCTTCAAAGACATGCTGTCATGAATGTTGTTAGACTCAACGCCACATCCTATGGGCGCCGCCATGTTGTAATTTGAAACACACGCTAGAACCAGCGTTGCCAGATTGTGTGAGAGAAATAAGCAACCAGGTCTTTGAAAACAAGACCATCTATTCTAGTCGATCTCCCAGCTCACAGTGACGCGTTGTGAGCTTGTAGAAAGAAAAGAGCTTGTAGAAAGAAAATAAATAGAAACATCTAGTAATTTGGGAATTTTTAAAAAACATTTTAACAACACAAATCTGGTACGGGGGGGTCCCACTCCCTGGTACAAAATATTTTCAGATGGGGGTCTTCAGGACAAGACAAATACATATTAATCTGGGGGTCCTTGACATGATAATGTTTGAGAACCACTGGTTTTATAACATTTAGGAAACAAGCCCAAATAAGCAACTACACTTTAGAAACAAGCCCCAAAAAATGCAACCCGCAACTACCAATATTTACAAGCAACTTTACAGAAAAACAAGCCAAAAGTCGCTTATAATAAGCAGACCTGGCAACCCTGACTAAAACGTGTGAGGTGACAGGCTCTCTATTGACAGTCCAGTTGACCAATGAGAAGCTCAGCTGTTAAATCAAAGAGAACCCCACGCCTTCTCAGGAGTGAAGTAATACCTCACGTCGCCAGCAGGGTCACAATTCTCCCCGCAGTACCCGTGGAAAGCCTGCTTTACCATTTACTGCTCAGTGCTCAGATCCGGTTCGGAGCCCGCCATCTATATCCGGGTAATTTTCACACAAATCACAAGCACGCACACATACAGTTTCCGTATCCGCTCTGGACCAGAAATGCAAACTTCAAAGTAGAATTGATCCCATTCTGCAATGAAGACGAAGACGTGATTGAAAGGCAGCTAAATCAGCCAATGAACTGGCCAGGATTCCAGACAGGAGGGAGGGGCTTCCACTTACCGGTTTTAGCATCGGATGTAGTCTCTCTCCTGACCGGTGTTGCCATGTCGGCTTATTATAAGCGACTTTGGGCTTATTTTTCTGTAAAGTTGCTTGTAAATATTGGTAGTGCGGGTTGTGTTTTTTGTGGCTTGTTTCTAAAGTGTAGTTGCTTCCCAAAAAAAAATCATTATTATTTAAACCGGTGGTTCTCAAATATTTCCATGTCATGGACCCCCAAATGAATTGTCCCTAAACCTCACCCCAGCTGAATTTTTTTTTTGTGCCAGGGAGCCCCGCATACCAGATTTGAGATAGAATTTTTCTATAATATTCTAAATATTTCTCATTTTATTGCAAGAGTTTTTGAAAACAGCAAATAACCGATGGGTTTTAAGTGCTCATAAATTGCTCCTTTTGGGCTTACTTTCCTAGACCTAGTTGCTTGTTTCTCCCTCAGAACCTGGCAACCCTGCCCCTGACCGGATGGCGATGCGTAGAGGAAGTTTTGTTTTGTGAGTTTGGGTTCTCCGTCCCCCCTTTTTTTTCCTGACTTTGAACAATTTAACGCGTTAAAAATAACAATAAAATGTTATTTTTGTGAGCCGAGGGAACGCTAGTGGCATAAGGTTTCACCTAAAAGTGCAAAGGAGGGAACTGTTTCGAAGCGCCGGGTGGAATTAACTGAACACTTTAGGAGGAGAGTAACCCGAGCAGCAGCTTGCTGCTAAGCTAACGTCAGCTAGCCTCCCAGACAGGTTGTGTGTTGAGCTAGAGGAGAGGAGAGGAGAGCCGGACCCAGCCAGCCACCATGGGGAACCGGGGGATGGAGGACCTGATCCCCCTCATCAACAAGCTTCAAGACGCCTTCAGCACCATCGGACAGAGCTGTAACTTGGACCTGCCACAGATCGCAGTGGTCGGTGGACAGAGTGCTGGGAAGAGCTCGGTCTTGGAGAATTTCGTTGGCAGGTATAACTAACTTGTTATTTTGTGTGTGTGTGTGTGACTGTGGTCTCTCGGTCAACAATAGCCTTGGATCAAGACGATCATGGATGTATTAGATCGAGTCTGACTTTTACTTTCGTATCTATCTGATAGATATGCAAGTGTCAAAATCAATAAAATACATCTATGATAGTCTTGATCCAAGGCTAGGTTAATAACAAAGATCCCTTTTGCCACCCTTTTAGTTTGTTTGTTTATTACCCACTGAACGAAATTGCTCGTTTGATCGCTAATATGCAGGTGAACCTGAACTTGTAGCAGCTGCCTGAGTCAGTGTTGCCAGATTTTGGTCTTTGAAAACAAGCCCAAAAGAAGCGACTATAGGCTACAGGAGACCTTTAAACCTATATACATTGGCTATTTGAAATAGCCGATCTACAAAATAAGCCACTCCACTTTAGAAACGAGGCCAAAAAAACGCAACCACTAATATTTACAATCGACTTTACTGGAAAATCAGGTCCAAAGTGGCTTATAATAAGTAGACATGGTATGTCTGTTGACGTTACGCATTCGTCGTAAACCAAGGTGCGCCCTTTGCGTGACATAAGCCAACGTTGATGGATTGTAATAATTTAAGTTTACATGAATTGGTTATAAATGGTGTGCAAACAAACAACAGTGTGCAAAACAAACACTGATATGCAATCAAACTGCACAGTTAATCCCTCAGTGGTTGTAACTCTCGGAGTCGGTGTACAAATATGTAACCAACCAGGTTGACAGTAAATTAACTTGTTTCTAGCGGTAGACATAGCAGGTGCATTATGATCTACCTTGGTTACATTTGTACACTCTAACTGTACTCTATGTCAGGGGTCTTCAACGTTTTACAGGCCAAGGACCCCTTAGCTGAGAGAGAGATGAAGCAGGGACCCCCCACTACATAAAGTATACAATTGTGTTGCAGTCAGATACTTTTTCATAGATTTGATAGATGGTTTCATAGACTTGTTTGACAGCACTATCATCAGTGTTGTGTTAATTAATTGTGTTTTTTTATGTGTTGGATTCGCGTTAATGTGTATTTTAAGACATTTAACCACTTATTCAATATTTAGTAAACTTGACCTTTCACACTTTCCTGAAAATAGCAGATCTATAAGCTCACAACAACCTCGCAGTGTGAGGCGTTTTGAGCCCTAGTATCCTGAGTTCTCCTCAGGATAGGGATGCTAGGGTTCAAGTGGTTAATGTAAAATCCTATCACACAAAGATTTGGCAGCTCTCTCTCTCTGTCTCTGTCTCTCTGTCTCTCTCTCTCTCTCTCTCTCTCTCTCTCTCTCTCTCTCTCTCTCTCTCTCTCTCTCTGTAAACGAGCCTCGGAAGCAACTACTCGGAAGTTAGATGGTTGCAAATACTCTTTTGAAGAATGTAGTCCCACTTGAAATATCCAGTGACGTGCATATTTAAATATGATCGATCAATAGGTTTTTATAAATGTTAATCGTTTTTTATTTATTTGTAGCTCTTGGAAGATAACAATTCCATTGTTTAAGTAATATCAAACACTAACTGCAGACTGTTATTCTAGACATGGCATTTTTGTCTTTGTTCTGCTTGGCCATTGTTCTGAACATAAACTATTTTTTCCAGTGGTTCTATTTATAATTTCTTGCCACAACCCGAATGTACTATAGGTCAGGAAGGATACTCCCCTGTCACTCGAGTACCCACTTATTTGTAGATCAAAGCTGTTTAAAGCTGTTAGATTTGAGCTATAACCATTATTTTATAATTTGCTATTAAAAAATAGCAGATATACAAGCTCATGGTGCCGCGCTATGAGCTTGTTGATCTGCAACAAAAAAAAATCATGAACATTTGTGCAAATCTTTGAATTATATTTTTAAAGCGAACATTTGTAACTCAAATATTTGCTTCTGGGGGTCCCTGGAACTAAATATTTTGAGATGGGGGTCCGCGGCCAAATGCATATCATTTTGGGGGTCCTTGACTATTATGAAAAAAGTTTTGAGCAGGCCCAGACGGTTGGCGTAACCGTCTGGACACCTAGGCTGGTAATCCAGCCTGACAGCGGGTCGCAGGTGCGACTCCCGATCCCGACGACCTTTGCTGCGTGTCACCTCCCTATCTCTCTCCCCATTTCCTGTCAGCCTACTGTCCTGTCAAGTAAAGGCATAAAAGCCACAAAAAAAAATCTTAAAAAAAAGGTTTGAGCACCACTGATAAAGCAACATAGGTTTTTCAGAAACCTGTTAGGATTTAGAAGACATTTGTAGATGTGTTCCCGGATCGAATGGGTTCATACTTTTGTATTCAGCACTTGCAGTGTCCTCATGGCCCACCAGTGGTCCCCAGCCCACAGGTTGAGAATCACTCCTTTAGAACATGAGGTTTATTTATGTTGAGTCAGACAGTGCAACTACAGGGCCAGTAACAACTTCCCTGCTCCTCTTCCTGTTTCGCCGGAGCTGATATGCATGTTGTAACATCTTTCACTTTTTGTATTTTATATTGTAGTAAAGTAACCCAGTGGCTCTCAACCTTGTCAGGCCGTGACCTCCCAAAATAATCATATTTGAACTGGGGACCCGCCTATGGAATGTAGGAGTTGAGGCATTCAATTTAGTTTGACTCGCTTCCACAGATAAATATTGTGAAAATAGCCTCGCCATGCGAGGCGTTGCAAGCTTTATTATTTGAAAATTTGTATTTATTATTTGACAATTTGTATTTATTATTTGACAATACTACCGTTTTTATAGCATAGTTTTTTGATTACTTTTGATGCTGTAATGATGTTTTTCATTTGCTTTTCTTCTTAAAAGTCCTTAAATTGTCACTTCACTGTCATCTGGGCGGGACCCCCCCCAAAAAAATCATGTGGGGACCCCTCGGGGGGTCCCGACCCACAGGTTGTGAACCAGTGAATTAACCCCTAGGGCTCTTTAACACGCCGGCCGGCCCTGTCCTCTCCCACATCAACAGACAGTGTGTGTGATTCCCCTGCGGATAACGACACAAAACAAGCTCACTCTAAAGCAGCTTGTTTAGCAGGTTTCCCCCCATTGAAAGTGAACACAGTGTGTCACCCAACCCACACACACACACACACACATACAGTACACACTACACACACACATGCACGCGAGTGCAGGTATGTGTGCAGAGAGGGAGTAGGCTCACTTTTAAGATGGCATGTATGTAGACAGCCCTGTGGTGGTTAGCGGTTACACATCTATAGGCCAGAGCATGTGGTAAGACAAGTTAACCGCCCGTAGTCGGGAATTCACACTCCGATTAGCCCGCCTCTCAACACACATTAATTCAGATGAGAGGGACTTTGCACCGTGAGGACAGTTGACACATATCTGCTGTAATTAACATGAGACGTAGGTTGGTGACCTCGATTCTTCTGCCTGAGCGGAGCAAGGCCCCTCCCCTCCCGTTGACAGGGCCAACATATACCCATGTCCATGCCATCAGAAGCGGTACAACAAGCCCTTTTGCGGATAGGAGAGCCGGCAATGTATTATTCAGCTCCATGCCATGCTCAACCTTTTTATTATGTTGCTTCTGAATAGCAGGTCAAAAAATCTTAGCCGCTCCCCGCCCCGGACATGATAACCTTGCAAATGATTATTTTAAAGCGGCAGCACAGTAGCTGCTGACCGAGTGCGGCTGGATTTACTAGCTGTCCTTTTGGGTCAATGAGCTGGAACAGTGGCAGTCACTAACACACACACACACGCACACACACACACACGCACACGCACACACGCAAGGTTACATCTGACTTCCATACGGAAGGGCTGGTGCTGCTGGTCCTCTCTAGTAATAGACTGAGACCGATTGATCTGAGATCAGATCCATTTTAAACCTGATTTATACTTAGTTGCGTGCCGGCGTCGTGCTCTGTAAATAGCAGATCTACAAGCTCGCAACGCTTCACGATTGTGACGCGTTGTGAGCTTGTATACTGTATCTGCTATTTTACGGCAGGCAACACCAGTGTGCAAGTTTAAATCAGGCTTTGTTTTTAAACCAGTGACAGGAAAGCCTCTGAGCAAAGTCTAAAGCTTTAACGTTATGTAAACACTGTCCGAAGACATTTATGTTGTCACTGTCGGCTGGAATCACCATTATGATTTATTTCTTTAATAGATCAATGCTATTGGTCACTTTACGTCTCTCTTTGGATTATACAAATATTTTACCACTTCCGGCACTATGTAACTTTTTTTTAATGAATAAAATGTAATTTTCTCCCATCTGTATGGTAGAGTATGTTAATACAATATAACGTATACAATTGGGGTGGTTGTATTTTGTCTCCCTGCTCTTCTATTGAGACATGTCTCACCTAGGCCCAGGATCTGACACACATTCTGACCTGATGGTCAAGAGATTCAATGTATCCCCTGAGCAAGCAAGCAGGCTCTATTAGCTCAATGGTAAAACCAGGGTGAAAGTGGTTAACCGATGAAAAGTATTAGAGCTCCCGACTAAATGTCACAACTCAATTAGGGCCAGGAACAGTTCCAGCCAACAGCGATGCTACAGTCAGTAGTATGTCAGTTATATTGCAACTGTCGTCTCACCAGCAAGCACACTCATGAGTTCTGATGTGGTGTGTTGTGAAATGCATCCTCTGTAGTGGAAAAAGGAAGATATTGATTTGAGCGTGCCGTGAAGACTGAGCTGGTGCTGGTGTCTGCAGCGACCGACCACTCTGTGGTTCCTCTAGCTGCCAAGGTCTGTCTTTGTCACCACGAGAAGGGCGTGTTTGTGTGTGAAAGGCTAGATTCATCCCTATTTCCCAAAGGCAGTTAAAAAAGAATCTGTCTCTCTTGTCTAAAGCACCAACAATGTGAACAGAGTCATTCAGTAATGAGAACAAACATGCACGTACGCACGCACGTACGTACGCACACATGTACTGTATACACACACACACACACACACACACACACACACACACACACACACACACACACACACACACACACACACACACACACACACACACACACACACACACACACACACACACACACACACACACACACACACACACACACAGGAGGAGTGTAACTGCTCCTCCTCTCCCGTCTTTCTCTCCCGCTCAAATTCTATGCTGATGTAGTGCTGGCCAATATATCGATATTATATTGTGACATGAGACCAGATATCATCTGGGATTTTGCATGTTGTAAAATTGTGATATAGCATAAGTGTTCTCCACTCCTGATTGAAATCACTTAAGCTTTATTTTATACTTTCAAGCAAGACAATTTATATTATTGTCACAATATGATATTATCATTATCATCACAATATTGATCGAGGTATTAAGTCACAAATATTGTGACATATGATTTTATCCATATGGCCCAGTCCTGTGCTGATGTCATGATGATCTGATATGGTTGACTAGCAGGCTAATGTCCTGCCATATTATTTCTCTGCAGTTTCTGTTGTCGTGTCCCTGCGGTCACTACACCATATGTTGGGCAACTATTTTGCAAGTAGTTGTAGCTTGTGAAAGTACGACCATATTTGCTGCTGAAGAACTCCATGGATGACTGTTTATGCGTGTTCTGCAGGACAGGAACTAATTAAATCACTGTTACTGACTCAAAGGGTGGTTGTGTGTGTGTGTGTGCCTAGGACCTACAAGTACATTCTACAAAACAGGACTCCCAGGCTGAACGTGGGTTAAAGTACTCTACAAGCAGCCTGTTTATTATTCCACCCTTTTAACTGCAGAGGTTGAAGCTCATTTGAAGCTTCAGGATGAATAAATAATAGGAAAGTCCAATGCGGGCCTGCACTCTGCAGGCCTTTATTTTGGAGGGTTCACCAGCCTCTCTAGACAGACCTGCCCTTAGTTCAGTGGTGTAAATGGCCCTTAACAGCTGTTAACAAACACTCCAGGAAATAATACAAAGCCAGTTCAGGCCTGTTGCCAAATGCAGCTTGGCTTTTGCATAATTGCTCTGTGTTGAATCGCATTTGGTCTAACAAAGTAAAACAAGAAATCCCCCAGTCCTCTCCATGGCTTAATGTGTATGTTATTGGATTCTGAATAACTCTTATTTAGGGATGACCAGGAAGGAAGGCTCTGTCTCCATTTTGACTGCGTTGTGATGTCATTGTCCCAAGAGGGCGTACGTCGTGGAGGACGGTCATATCTTGCACAGCAAGCTGGCTTGGGCGGGGCTCTTATCTGATTCTGCTGCTGGTCGGCAAAGTGACAATACTATTAAACAGACAACCTGGTGGACTAAAAACACTGCTTGGATGAAACTGTTCTCTGAACAATTGTGACATTGTTTATGTAGTCTAATTACTACATTTGATGTCGGGATTTGATTCAATCAGTGGTGTAAAGTAACTAAGTACATTTACTCAAGTACTGTACTTAAGTACAATTTTGAGGTATTTTTTACTTTACTGGAGTATTTCCAATTTTCAGTACTTTTACTTCTACTCCACTACATCTCCGAGGCAAATATTGTACTTTTACTCCACTACAATTATTTTGAAAACTTTAGTTACTAGTTACTTTGCAGATATACATGATCACATTATAAAACCGTACATTTACCACTTTAGCCCTATATTTTATACCTAGGCTATTTGAAAATAGCCGATCTACAAGCTCACAACGCGTCGCATCGCGAGCTTGTAGATCTGCTATTTTCAAACATTTTAGTACTTTACTTTTGGTGATTTAAGTACATTTTGATACCAATACTTTTGTACTTTTAGTAAAGTCAGTTTTGAATTCTGGACTTTTACTTGTAACAGAGTACTTCTACATTGCAGTATTGATACATTTGAGTACTTTTACCACCACTGGATCCAATTGGGCCTACGGATCCCTTTGAAGCTTGAAGAGCTTGCATCACTGGACCTTTGTTGAAAGAGTGACACTCATTTATACTAGGCTGATGCCTGTTGGGAACACATGTCCTTCAGTTATGCAATACCTGTTGTCAGAGTACTTGGTGCGGTACTCCAGTGTTGATTTTGACAGCACATTTTGATTTAGTTTTAGTCATAGTCTTTTAAATAAAGTTCTATTTAGTTTTAGTCATATTTTAGTCATCTGAAACATTTTACTGTTAGTCTAGTTTTAGTTGACTAAATATCATAAGATATTAGTCGACTAAATCTACAGTTGATTTAGTCGACTAAAACGTGTTTTAGCGGTGATTTGATGGCGTCGTAATGGCTGATTTTACACTTTGTTGCGTGCTGAAAATAGCCGATCTACAAGCTCACAACGCGTCGCGCTGTGAGCTTGTAGATCTGCTATTTTCAGATCGCAACACCCGAGCGCAACCAAACATAAAATGACTGGTCTTATTTCTACTGGATCTCTTCTCCACTAGATCCCTCACCAACATTTTAGTCTAGTTTTTATTTGTTGACAAAATTGTCAATATATTTAGTCTTAGTTTTAGTCATCATAGCGTAGTTTTTATTTCATAGATGACGTCATGCGCTCAGAACGCATGCCCCTTCGGTTATGCATTACCCGTTGTCAGAGTACTTAGTGTAGGACCCATTATCATAGTACTTGGAGACCAGTCTATGACATCATATCGATGACATGACATCAGGGATCTCCATATATGGGCATAAAAGGGACAGAGACGGAAACGTACAGAGAGATTTGTGGATTTTCGGTGATCCGCTGATCTGACCGACTTCCCATTCGGCTCTGCACTCTCTTGGGTCCTCGCCGCTCCTCCGTGATAACGCGGCACGTTTTAAGTCGATCGGTCAGGCTGTTCTCAAGATATGTAGGGGGACACACAGAGATTTTGTGCATTTATAGATACATATTTTTCATTTATGTTTGTAACCAATTTTGTAGCATATATCCCATATCTTTGGTTTTGTCAAGAGCGATAGAGGGAGAGAGAGAGAGAGACAATGTATTATGTAAATGTATGTTTTCTCATGCCAATAAAGCCCCATTGAATTTAATTGAGAGATTTTGGTAAACGAAAATAGCCGATTATGTTGAAGATGTTCTACCCTAAATTAGGTATGCCAGTGGTTAATCGATAATTGATTTGGGTCGTGTGCCCAGTCTGCCCACAGCATCTTCAGTCTACAGAAGCCTCTTGGTACTCGGAGAGCAATCTTCCTGACTGTAGCATGGCCATGGCATGCGGGGAGCCCTGATTATTGTGCTCTGTGCCTTGCCACGGACCCACACGAGCCAAATGAGCTCATTTGCATGCTGCAGAACCATGCTGTGACCTCAAGGGGTTCTTTTGCACACCAGACTTGATGTCCCCAAAATCCTGGGGAAATGGACTTTTTTGCAGGGATGAGTCGCACAGCAGCCTGAGGCTCCTTGAAATCAGTAATATGACTGGTTAGGCTATGTGATGCAGAGGCCGTCACGGTCTTTAACCCCCCCTGTTTGTATGCTTTCCCTGTCTCTCTGTTATGTTTGAGGGAGGCTCTGGGACCGAAGCTCTTTGCTCGGCCATCCATAATGCATGAAATGATACACAATCTGCTTGGCCTCCTCTATCATTTACAGCACATCAATAATGGAAGCCCGGCCTCCCGCTTGTTTCAAAATGGGCCGTTGTTGTCGTGTTATGTACCCTCTCTGAATAGAATATCTGAAGTTCGGAACACTTCTTTTGAGGTTGCGTTGCGTTGCCCAATTTATATTTCATCACTCAGTGTATAAATTAATAGTATCAATTTTCCGTCTTCAGATTAGCGTACGTTCCGTCTGGCCTCGTTTTAAGCAGGTTCTTTTTGTTCTCTTCATGGGAATTGGAGCCCAAAGTGTTCCGTCTGGTAGGCATGCATCTCGTCTGCCTTGATAAATCCATTGAGAGAGAGAGAGAGTGGTGTGTAACTGGAGCGTTGCATAAAATACATTGGCACTCAGAAGTGACACTGTGTGACCGATGAGCTGCGTCTCTTTCGACTCCCTCTGTCTGCATGTCGTTCATTTCCAGCACCGTGTCTGCCTCACTGTCTCTCCTCTTATCTCCTTTTCTCACTCCGTCCCTCTCCATTATTCCCTCACACCTATCCAGGGCTTTCTATTGTGTGTGTGTGTGTGTGTGTGTGAGAGAGAGAGAGTGAGAAAGCAAGCATGTGCGTGCGTGTGCTCAGGGCACAATACTAGTACTTTTTTTGCTGAAGTCAGGCCATCTGGAATGTTCCAGGTACTGATGCAGGCAGCATATAGCTACAGCCCAGGTCTAGCATTGAAGTATGACTACTGATGTACTATAGCCTAGATTATTAGATTTCACTTTATTGATCCCAAGGGGGAAATTCAAGTGTAGTGCAGTAGCCAAGATAATACAACAAAAGGCACATAAAAACAAAACAAAGAAAAACCCTTCCACACTCCTGTTCCATGGCTGCAACATTGCTTCCAGTCTGTCAGGCCTGGCTGCCCCCCCCCCCAGGCCTGTGGATCTGGCTGTGTAGACTGAAAGATGGGGAAGATAATAATTATGTGGGTTAACGACAGACTCTGATGTTGTAGATAGGATTGTTCCAGGACTCAGGACTAGTAGCGGTGATTATTACCACCAGATGTAGCGTGTTACGTTACTTCAGAACAAGGGTACTGGAGGCAGGGTGGAGCTTCTTCATGTTGGGCCTGACTGACTCAGCAACTCGTCAGCCCCAAGTGAGTTGGGCTGAAATTCCTCAGGTGCTGTGTCACGTTAACCCATTAAGACCTGAGGCCCATTCTACAAATGCCTTCTAAATCAGTAGTTCTCAAACTTTCTTGTGTCAAGGACCCCCAAATTCATATATATATATATTTGGCTGCCGCCCCCCCCCATCTGAAAATGGTTGTGCCAGGGACCCCCAAAAGACAAGACTTGTGTTAAAAATGTTCAAACAAGCTCGCGCCACGAAGTGACGTGCTGTGAGCTTGTATACCTGCTATTTTTGAGAACCACTGTTTTAAACCAATGTTCTAAATCCTAAGAGTTTTCTGAAAAACGTATGATGCTATATATATATATATATATATATATATATATATATATATATATATATATATATATATATATATATATATATATATAAAAATCTAAAATGATGCTTTCCCGGCTTTAATGGGTTAAGAAGAATGTGTTGCGCTGTGCATAAAAGCGCTCCAATATCACATTGTTTCCTCATAGGCGAGGTGTCTACTCTACTGTCTACCCAATGCTCCGTTGCCCAGATGGTTAAACATTGTTCAACCTTGGCTCACAGTTAGGTTACGTTATGCTGAAGTTGCATCGACTATGAAGTAATAGTGAGATGATGTATAAGCACACTTCCTGAGAATGTTGGAACACCACAAGACGATATCGAGTGTGAGACGCAAGACTATAATGTGGTTAAAGCATAACCTTGAGCGATGTCAACTGTATTATTGACACAGCCAGACTGCGGTGCACACACAAAGGCTTATCGTGGCTGAGCTGAAAGCAAGGGCCTCGTCTCTGCTCTAAACAGGCCCTGTATAGATGTTTAATTGTTTGCAGAGGAAGGAACGACTGTGTCGATATAAAAGCGCCACAGTAGTTCAGTTCAGTTTTATTTTCAGTTCCTTTGGACAAGTATACAAAATACAAAATATATATATATATATATAAAAATATATATGTACATACAGTCAATTCATTTGGTTAATATATTACACTAGTATTCATAATAATGATAGTATCAATCGTAACAGTTGTCCAAGTCCCTGAAAAAGGGTTTGGGAGAAGCCTTAAGCGTACAAAATCAATGCAGCCATAACGACAAAGAGTGTGTGTGCATGAATTGATCTGTATTGCAAGGCTGTAAAACGATGACAGAGAAAACGACTGTCACATTTGATTTGTCCGGAGACAGATTGCAGGCGTGAAATTCCCCTGCGCACATCAATTTACCACAGACCACAGGCCGTGATTTTGTGGCGGACCATGCCATGAGAAAATCACGCCCACGTGGTCCGCGTGGTATGGACCTAATCGGTGTAATGAATAATTTAACTAACTAATCTTGTTTTCCCCGTCTTGTTTTTCTTTCTCCCGTTCTCTCTCATTCTGCCTCTTTTCTTGTTTCGACTCTATCAACTTTCTTTTAACCCTTGT
Organism: Gymnoscopelus braueri; assembly: GCF_963280865.1. Classification (NCBI taxonomy): domain Eukaryota; kingdom Metazoa; phylum Chordata; class Actinopteri; order Myctophiformes; family Myctophidae; genus Gymnoscopelus; species Gymnoscopelus braueri. The sequence goes on from NC_137615.1 coordinate 16,724,903, forward strand.
CTCTCTGTCTCTCTCCCTTCCCCTCAGGGACTTCCTTCCACGTGGATCGGGCATCGTCACCCGCCGACCTCTTGTCCTGCAGCTGGTCAACAATAAAGCAGGTGAGCCTCGCAGTCCTTTGCACAGCGATGCCCCCCCCTGTGCGCTTTCATCACTGTCCCGCCACTGTGGCCTCCACTCTACAGCGCCTTGGTTTCTGCCTTTATCTCTCTGTAATGCAACATTCTCTCTCTTGCTCATTGCAGCTGGTATGCCCTCTCTCTACCTCCCTCCTAGGCCTGTCACAATTATTACATAATCGTCTGATTGCAATTATTTGAGATAATCGCAATTATTTTTGCATAATCGTTTCCATGTTGAAAAATGTTTTTCAAATATATATATTTTTTTCAAATATAAAAAAAAGCAGAAATAGCAGATCTACAAGCTTACAACGCGTCACATGGATCTACAAGCTTACAACGCGTCACAAGGTGACGCGTTGTAAGCTTGTAGAGCTGCTATTTCTGCTTTTTTTACATGTATAAAATGATTGAATATGTCAATAATTTGTATGTTTTCAGTTATTTGTCATATCTGCCCTGCGCAAATTTTTGATTACGAAGCCTAAAAAGCGTCATATGTTCCAATAGTCAATGCCAAACACACAATTAAATCCTTAATCGCAATTATTTGAGTGCCCATTAATCGTCAACTTAAATTTGTAATCGTGACAGCCCTACTCCCTCTCTTCACTGTTTGTCCATCGCTCTGTGTCCCTGTGTAGAATATGCTGAGTTCCTGCACCTCAAAGGGAAGAAGTTTGTGGACTTCGATGAGGTGCGGTCGGAGATCGAGGCGGAGACGGACCGGATCACCGGCTCCAACAAGGGCATCTCTTCCATCCCCATTAACCTGAGGGTGTACTCCCCGAACGGTAAGGCTCTCGACCACTAATGAAAACGCAGACAGACCAGACGTAGCCAAGAGCCGCTCTCTTAACTCATTCAGTGCCACTGGACGTCTAAAACGTCCGTTGATATAAAGCCCCGAGTGCCACTGGACGTCTAAAAAAAAAACATGTTCAGAACCCAAGATATGATGATTTGAAGATTTGCTGCTCCATTCACTCTTTGTTTAACTTCTTACTGAAAAAGGCTGTATCTCGGCTCCTAAGCACTTTTTTTTTACAATGTATTTTGGCTGTGGCACTCAAAATACCATAAATAAGCTGGGCACTGAATGAGTTAACACCCCATGTGGCAGCCTCTGTCTGGCACGCTCATCCGTCACACGATGCCCACAGTGGCAAGCTGTGTCCATTCGTCAACGCTACGAATTAACCCATTCAATCCGGGGAACGCATCTGTGTCATTTTAGATTTTTAGCTATAACCATTATTTTATGCTTTGGGCTATAAAAAAATTGCAGATCTACAAGCTCATAGCGTCGCGCTACGAGCTTGTAGACCTGGAACAACATATTTTGATGGGTAAAACCATCATACCCAAAATTATATGTATTTGGCCACCTACCCCCATCTCAAATATTTTGTTCCAGGGACCCCCCAGAAGCAAAGATTTGAGTTAAACTCTTTCAAAGATTTGCAAAAATGTTCACGATTATTAATTTTTTAGCAGATGTACAAGCCCATAGCGAGCTTGTATATCTGCTATTTTTGAATTGCCAAAGTTATAATAGCATCTCATCTTGTCACACGCTCTCCCTTGTCTTGTGTCTGTGTGTGCACCGTGTTAGTGCTGAACCTGACCCTGATCGACCTGCCGGGGATGACCAAGGTGGCGGTCGGGGACCAGCCCGTGGACATCGAGCACCAGATCCGGGAAATGTTGATGCAGTTCATCACCAAGGAGAGCTGTCTGATCCTGGCCGTCACCCCCGCCAACCAGGACCTGGCCAACTCTGACGCGCTCAAGATCGCCAAGGAGGTGGACCCACAGGGTACGGGGGGATTATTATGATCGTAGAAAATGTATAAAGATGACAAAGGAGAACCCAGTCAGTCTATGTTTTCATGGATTATCATGGATCCAGATGATTTCAGTCATTTGGATTCCATAGAAGCCAGCGTGTGTTCTATGGAAGCAAGTTGCGCAGCGAAAATAGCCAATCTACAAGCTCTCGCATTGAGAGCTTGTAGATTAGCTGTTTTCTGTTATTATTTTAAGCATTTGTAGTGGTCAAACTAGCAATAATGTTCAGAAGCATTTTCCATAAATGGTAATTGTTTCGGATATTTCATACTTTTGTAAAGGTTAAAGGTTAAACAACATATTTTAACTAAAACATCACCATGTTACATATTGTGTTAATTGTTTTGGAATCAGCGCTAGTGGGGGGCCAAGTCCTAATCGCACATTAGGTCTTGGCCATACAAACATTTTCAGCTGTGAGATTTTATTGTGATTTAATCCATGTGTTATCCACTGCCTTACAGCACTGCTCTCTGTATGTAGTTTACCCAGTGATCTCCGGCTTCTTCATGTACTTTATTTATTTCTCATTGTAAACACTGCTGGGCAAAGGAACTTTACACAGGAGCGTGTTGTGAAATAACAGAATGAGGGTCAGACAGGTTGTGTTTGATCCACTTAAGCCGCTTTTCCATCACAGCTTAAGCACGACACTGTCCAGTACAGTCCAGAACCGCACCGCACCGCTTCAAAATGTCTTGCGTTTCCATTGCACAAAAGTCCCCACTCGCAAAATCCCCACCCTCCCCTCCCCTCCCGAAGGAAATCAACGCCCCTTTCTTTAACACACCAACTTAGCCTCAGGCTACAGGGTTAGCCTAAATGCTAGCGTGCTTCCTCAGAGCTAGTTTGGCTCTTAAGATATTATTTGGCCATGTTCACCCTGACTTTAATCTTCGCTATTGTTGGGAAGACCTGTGTGGTGTCTAAACACGTTGCCATCACTTATATAAAAAACATTATTAGCGTGTATCGTCGCACATTCATTGTTGCCAGGTTTAGCAGAAAAAAATAAGCAATCAGGTCTATGAAAACAATCCCAAAAGAAGCGACTATCTACGGCTATTTGAAAATAGCAGATCTACAAACTCACAACGCGTAGCGATGCGACGCATTGTGAGTGTGTGCATCTGCTATTTAAAAAATATATATACATATACAATTTTGACAAATACATATTAATTTGGGGGTCCTTGACATGAAAATGTTTAAGAACCACTGGTTTCAACAACATATGGAAACAAGCCCCAAATAATACCAAAAGTAAGTACTAAAATGTTTGAAAATAGCAGATCTACAATGACGCGATGCGTTGTGAGCTTGCTTGTAGATCGGCTATTTTCAAATAGCCTAGGTATAAAATAGGGCTTAAGTGGTTAATGTATGTTTTATAATGTAATCATTTATATCTGAAAAGTAACTAGTAACTAGTAACTAATACGTTTTCAGATAATTGTAGTGGAGTAAAAGTACTACCAATATTCACAAGCAACTTTACAGAAAAATAAGCCCAATGTCGCTTATAATAAGTGGACATGGCAACACTGCTACCGTAGTGTTTACATTTTACAGAGACCTGAGTGGACAGACACAGCTGTGAGCCGACCAATCACAGCTTTAGCCCCGCTTAGCCCAGCTCAGACCTACCCAAGACTGGGTACTTTTTAGGCACCAGTTTAGTACCACTTACACACCACTCTACCCACTTCATTGTAGTGGAAACCGTCGCTGTGGTGGGCGGTGTGGGGTGGGGCTAGGTAAGTCCATGTATATGGAAAGCCGCCTTTAGTGCGTATGATGTGGACTGTATTACATTCTCCCTTTGTCTCCAGGTCTGCGCACCATTGGCGTTATCACAAAACTAGACCTGATGGACGAAGGGACGGACGCAAAGGACATCCTAGAGAATAAACTTTTGCCGCTGCGTAGAGGTGAGGGTGATCCACAAGTAAACACGCACAGACACGTCTCACACACACACACACACACACACACACACACACACACACACACACACACACACACACACACACACACACACACACACACACACACACCAACCACAGAAACATCTGCTCTCTTATGGACTACATCGTGTGGTTTTGTGTTCAGGATACATTGGCGTAGTAAACCGTAGTCAGAAGGACATAGATGGGAGGAAGGACATCAAAGCTGCACTGGCTGCAGAGAGGAAGTTCTTTCTATCCCACCCAGGCTATAGACACATGGCTGAGCGCATGGGCACACCGCATCTACAAAAGACCCTCAACCAGGTCTGTTGTGACCTATGGTCTCCTTTATTTATTATTAAAAAATATATATTGATTTGTTTATATTGATTTATAGGGACACCTACATGATTTTAGGGGGGTCCCCAGATGACAGTGAAGTGACAATTTAATGGCAAAAAATGTATAAAGAATAAAGCTATATCATTACTGCATCAAAAGTAATCAACAAACTATACTATAAAAACTGGTGAAACATTGGCCAAAATTGTCAAATATCAGAAAGAGGCAAAATTCTTTAAAATATCCGATCTACAAGCTCAGAATGCGGCGTTGTGAGCTTGTAGATCGGATATTTTTACAATGTTTAAACAAAATGTAACGCCTCAAAAAGTTATTTTGGGGGGTCACTGCCTGAAAAGGTTGAGAACCACTGCACTAGAATTAGTCTTCTACAGTTTTAATTGCTATTCTGCCCAATAATGATTAAGATGCTTTAAACATTCACTTTCTAGCAACTTACCAATCACATCCGGGATACCCTGCCCGGCCTGCGTAACAAGCTTCAGAGCCAGCTCCTCTCTCTGGAGAAGGAGGTGGAGGAGTACAAGAACTTCCGCCCTGACGACCCCACGCGCAAGACCAAGGCTTTATTACAGTTGAGTACAGTGGTGTAAAGTAACTAAGTACATGTACTCAAGTACTGTACTTAAGTAAAACTTTTACTTCTACTCCACTACATCTCAGAGGCAAATATTGTACTTTTTACTCCACTAGAATTATTTGAAAACGTTTGGTTACTAGTTACTTATAGACTTTGATTATTAATACAAAACATACATTAACCACTTCAGCCCTATATACACTTCGGCTATTTTAAAATAGCCGATCTACAAGCTCACAACATGTCACATTGTTGAAATGAATATTGAATACATATCACTACTAGTTTTGAAAACATTTATCAAATAAATAACTATGATGATTAGTCGACAGAAAAGTTTATAAATAAGTAAATAATTATTTGTTTTAGAGATGTATCGCATACATTATTTTGAAATATACAAATGTACAACACTAAAATGTGAATGCTTGTCTTTGTTCCATATTGTAAAATGAAAAGTCTTTGACTGCTGGGTGAGTATATTAAGCAATTTGAAGTTATCTGCCATCATTACCTGTTATTTAATGGTCTAATTAATCTACACAAGATAATAACCATCATTAGCTGACGCCTTAATTCCATGTCTCACCCCCCTCACCCCTCAGGATGGTGCAGCAGTTCGGCGTGGACTTTGAGAAGTGCATCGAGGGCTCCGGGGACCAGGTGGACACCAACGAGCTGTCAGGCGGTGCCAAGATCAACCGCATCTTCCACGAGCGCTTAACCTACGAGCTGGTTAAGGTGAGGGCTGCGTGTTTGTTCCCGGTGTCCGACTTTGACCCGGGCATGCTGTGGACTGCTGTGAAGTCTAGGGATGGGACGATAATCGTTTTGAATCGTTTATAGTGATTACAAAAAACACTCACAATAATCGTATCGCAGAGATTTATCGAGAATTTGTCTTTTTGTTGAGCTGCAAATTCAGTACCACAAATTCAGTAACACTTCAGTACCAAAAATAGCAGATATACAAGCTCACAACGCGTTGCAAACACGTTGTGAGCTTGTAGATCGGCAACAAAAGTGCCATTTTAAGTTTTAAGCATATTTTGATTATCGCGATAATATCATTAACACATTAACCGCCAAGAACGTAGTCCTACGGTCCGTTAAATCCAACTGTTAAGCGCCGAGACCGTAGCCCTACGGTCCACGGTCTTTTCTCGCTATAAATGTCCGGGTTCACTTTCGGATTTTTTTTGATCCACTTCCGTTTCCGGTTTGATGACCGGAAACGGAATTATTTGGGATCCGGTTTTGACGATCACGTCCGCTCCCATTCTACAGACGAAACTGAAACTCAATTCTCTTCCTGTAGTTTTTTCTCCTCGCATTTCACTGTTTAACGTAATCCGCTCTAACTACAACATGGATGCCCCGTTTGACACGTGATTTTCACTGGGAGATACGTTGAGATGTCGCGCATGTAAACAGACCCTGTACGGCTCAATCTTAAGGATTTTAACAAGATCTATGGCGACATGAAAAAAACAAAAAAACAACAAAAACACCTTGGCACTGGTGAGTACATTATGAGATTAACCTCTGGCGGTCGATGTGTTAATCGCAATTATTTTTGCCACAATAATCGTGACATGTAATTTTCATATCGTCCCATACCCAGTGAAGTCCTTTTGTTGACTAACGTGCTGTGTAAGTGGGGTAAGGTAATATCTGCTTGTTCTCTGTCTCCCAGATCGTTTTTAATGAGAAGGAGCTGAGGAGGGAGATCAAGAATGCCATCAAGAACGTCCATGGTGTCAGGCAAGTGAAACGACAATCAGGCGGATCCTCTTTTCAGAGACGGACCTCCTCCAGAGTCCACTGGAAGCAGTTCACCACCGGTCTTCGCTTAGGTGGACCGCTGCATAATTCACCTGCTTTCTCTCCCACCTGTTATTCTTCTTCTAAATGTGTTTACATAGCTATCACTGGCTCTTTCTATATGTACTGTATGTGAAACCTAACCTTTTTAATGTTTCCACTCCCCCCATCCTCTCCATCTTTTATCTATCACACCACCCACGCTGTTTTCTTTCGCTGTTGATGCGACATGACGACTTGTGGTGTGATTTTATGTTACGCACGCGTATTTATGTCTGCAAGTCTGTCTTAATTGTCTGGCTTTACTTTGTCTCAGTTTTTTCCACTTACTTGCATGACACGTCCCGTCTGCACTTGTCTATTTTAATTGCTTGTTCACTCTTTGTCACTTTCGGTGTTGTTCTGTCCTTGATGGAATGGCTGCCCGTTTCTTTTCATGCTTTTTTTCCTGCCTGTCTCCTAGTTATTAACCTCCTGGGTACAACCGTGTGTCTTTGTCTTACCTGCACATCTGTCCCACCCACATTGTCCGTTAACGTTCCAATCCATCTTGTCTCCGTGTCTTCTTGTCTTCTCTGTGTGCGTCCTCAGAACGGGCCTGTTCACTCCCGACCTGGCGTTTGAGGCCATCGTGAAAAAGCAGATCGTTGAGCTGAAACAGCCCTGTCTCAAATGTATCGATATGGTCATACAGGAGCTCATCAACACAGTCAGGCAGTGCACCAACAAGGTACTGCGGGTGTCCAGCATCTCCCCCGAGCCCGAGCCCGGACACAGGGCATTGGGTGGGGGGGCGAGGGGGGCGGCGAGTGGAGGGCACACCGGCACGGAGCACCTGTCGGCGGGTGTTAACGGAAAAAAAACATTGACTGTACTTAACCCATTAAAACCGGGAAAGCATCTGTGTCATTTTAGATTTTAATACATTGTGCTGTTCAAAAATAGCAGATATACCGGCTCACAGCGCGTCACTTCGTGCCACGCTGTGAGCTTGTACATCTGCTATTTTGAAGAAGAAAACAAAATTCGTGAAAGTCATTAGTTTGTGTGAGAACTAATGATTTAGAAGGCATTTGTATGGGTCTTAATGGGATAAGCTGAGTGTTATTTTAGTCTGTATAACGCTGGCTCTGCACGGTTTGCCCTCCCTCAGCCCCCAGCCCTGACACCAGCCCTGTGCACAGGCAGTGCTGTCGTGTTGTGGAGTGTTGTGACGAGTGTAGTGGTGGTGGTGTCGTCGTGGAGGTGAGGTGTCTTAAGGGGATTGATGTGTGTATGAGTGTGTGTATCCCTGAGCATCTCTCTGGGTCTGGTCTGGACAAGCTGCAGGTCTCACAGTAAGGACTACTTATTATTATTATTATGAGTTATTTATTGGGGGGCGGGTTGAGTGGCACTCCTTGTGACCTTTCAGTTTAAAAGAGGAACTATGAAGCGGGACGAGAGTGAAATATGACACTGGCAAAGAGAGGAACTGTCCACAGACTTGACAGGATATGAAAAACCTGCAGCTTGTCCGTCTCTTGATTTTCTTTTTTACTACTACAAAATGACTAACTTGAACAAACACGTTTGTCTTCTTTTCTTATTTCCTCTCTCTCCCACGTCCCCTTTTTTTCTGTCTGTCCTTTTTCTCTGTCTTTCCCTCTTCTCTCCACTACCTCCGTCAAAAAAAAAAAATTGCCCACCCCCACCCCCCGTCTGCCCCCATCAGAACGGGGCTGTTCACCCCCGACCTGGCCTTCGAGGCGATAGTCAAAAAGCAGATCCTCAAACTGAAAGAGCCCAGCCTCAAATGCGTGGACCTTGTGGTGTCCGAGCTCACGGCGCTCGTCGCGAAGTGTGCCGTCAAGGTAACTTGGAGGGACAAGACCGCCACTGTGAGAAAACGGAGGTCTTCCTCCGTGAATGGCTGCCCGTCATCCATGTCAGCCCGATTCTTAAAAATACCCACCCTTCGTCCCCATGATGTCATCCATCCTCAGTGCTTGGATCGTGTCTCGCCCCCCCCCCCCCCCCCACACCCCCATTCCACTCCCACTTCCTTCCCTTCTTGTGGAAGCCTCCATGCCTTCCAGATCAAACATTGACTTGCAAATCATGTCTGAAATGTTTCAAGTGCTTATCAAAAGTGTCCCATCTTGCCCGCTCCCTGCTGTTCCCCCCCATTGAGTTTGATTTCAACCCATTAACCCATTCAATCCGGGAAAGGGTCTGTGTCATTTTAGATTTTAGCTATATATAATAGAGAGGACATTGGTTGGCTATTCAAACATTTTGAATATCTTTGTAAATCTTTGAATATATTTATATAATTTTAAAGCGATCTTTTTTTTTCTTCTGGGGGTCCCTGGAACAAAATATTTTGAGATGCGGGTCGGCGGCCAAATACATATAATGTTGGGTGCTCCTTGACATGAATAAGTTTGAGCACCACTAATATAGCAACTAATATTGCCCACCATGTGGTTCCCTCCTTCTCTCCCTAGTTGAGCCCCATGCCTAGTCCATCTGTCACAATCATTTTTTTTATTATTATTTCAAAAGATTAAAACATATATATAAATAAATTCAGGAAAACAAAAATGTAAAGAATTGCAGAAATTATAAAATAATCTAAAAATATTGAAAATAGCAGTTGCACAAGCTCGGCTATTTTCACCATTAAATAGGGCTTAAGTGGTTCATTCATAACATATTTTGGTAGTTTTAGGTCCCGGGGAGTCATCATCAAATGTATCTTTTGGGTCTCGAAGCTAAAAAGTTTGTGAAACACTGGCCTTGCTGCATGGAAAGGAAAGGGAGTGATTGACAAGGAGGGAGACAATACAAATAGCCTCGTGGCTCCCTCCGGGCCCAGTCACCAGCTTGAATGGAGCGTTTCCATAGTAACGGCACTCAGACAGTCGCCCTCTGGTGGGCAAACGAAGGACCTGCGGCATGATGCCCACACAAGGCCACAGTGTGCATGTGTGGCCGCCACACACATGCACACATACATCCGGCAACATCCGTCACCCCAGCCGACCCGTCCACCTTGTCTCTCTGGCATTACCTAAACATTATAAGTGAAGCCCTCATTCCGTCACGCATCCTCACTCCGCCTCTCAAGAAAGTATTCACTAATCTGAAATGGCATCAAAACAGTTAGAGATGACCAGCATAGTGCTTTAAAACATATATACACTATATACATTTATATAAATGCATTGGTGGTTCCTCCTCATGACCTGACAAACTCAATTCCTGAGTTTGGTCTATTCATAAAAATAAAATTAAAAATACAATGTCTGGTAGATTTTGGAATAGGCAGCATTCCTCTAATGCAGTGGTTCTCAACCTGTGGGTCGGGACCCACATGATTTGGGGGGTCCCCAGATGACAGTGAAGTGACAATTTAAGTACTTCTAAAACCCCAACTGCATCAAAAGTAATCAACAAACTATACTATAAAAACTGGTCAAACATTGCCCAAATTGTCAAATACTATAAGGAGGAGGCAAATTAGCTGATCTGTAAACTCACAACCCATATTTTCACGATATGTATCTGTGGAACCGAGTCAAACTAAATGTAACGCTTCAACTCCTACAAGTCCAAGTGCTTGCGGCCTGAAAAGGTTGAGAACCACTGCTCTAATGATTCATGCCTCACTGTGTCATCCCCAGCTGTAGTAAATGCCTTAGTGATGTCTACTCGCCTAGTGCAGAGATATATTCATCCTATGTACATACGGTACATGTAAATACATGTATTTTATGCATACATGTCTCTACTGTGTCTTGTAGATGGCTGACTGTCACTTTCCTTATCCTCTCCTATATCTGTATGTTCAGTCTCACCAATGTTGTATGTATTTTTCTATGCACTGGTGAGCTATTTAGAGCACTGTTTCCCAAACACTGAGTCGGGACCCATTCGTGGGTCGCGGACAAATCTTTATGGGTAAAGAGTAATGAGTAAATATCCCTTTTTTTCCTTTACTACAAAAAAAGAAATCATACAGGATACCCCCCCCCCCCCCCCCCAAGAGATTTGTTAATAAGTACAAAAAATATTTTCAGAAATACATTTCAAACATTTATTCAACAGAATTTCAAATAAATTCAATTGAAAGAAAAAAAAGAGTTGAAGAACTAGTAGTGAAGATAGCAGATCTACAATCTCACAACGCGTCGCTGTGAGCTTGTAAGTCGGCTATTTTCACTAGTTTGGGTCCGGGGGCAGACATCAAATTTCTCTTTTGCATCTTGAGTTAAAAACGTTTGGGAACCATTGATTTAGTAGTTGTACTGCTATGGGTGGTATGTTGTCTTCAGCCAGTGCTGCAGTGTGGCTGTGTGTGTTTCCTTTTACAGCTTGGCTCCTACCCGAGGCTGAGAGAGGAAACGGAGAGAATTGTCACCACCTATGTGAGAGAGAGAGAAGGCAAGACCAAGGATCAGGTCAGTTCTGATTCTGAAAATGCCTCTTAACTGCTCATTACCAGGACCAGTGCTTCTTAAAGGAGAATTCCGGACATTTTAAGTGTTATCTTTGATGTGTCGTTACTCACCTACCAACGTAAAAAGTGGCATTGTTTTTTTCCAGAGATTCCCCTGTCGTCATTTTTTCAACCCCCTCCGTTGTCATAATGGGAGCGCGTGGCTTAGGGAAATTCGTCTATTATAACCGATGCAAAGTTATTTTTTTCTCTACTACTACTCATTGTAGAGTCTCATGATAGTCAAACATGCACTGAAAGTTCCTGAGAGGCTACCGCTGACGCCGAACGATTTAACACTGGTTGCTTGTTTCTTTCCAGAACCTGGCAACTTGGTGTTGCCAGGTAGAGAAACAAGCAACCAGTGTTAAATCCAGTGAAATGTGGAGTGACGATTTAACCCTGAAAGTGTAAAAAAAAAAAACGGCCTGTAAAGGTAGACCTTTTAGTATCTGTAGATGTCATTATGCCTTATCCCATCCTGGATGCATTTCTGGGAACCAGTGGGAATGTATTTAGTTAGATAAATTTTTACCTGCTATCCTCATTTCTTTGAAGCACCGCAGTGTTGTCTTTGCACTCTTATGTGACTATATTTACTCTGTCGTTAGTTGACTAGGGTTCATGCAATTTACTCTGATTCTGCACTTGTCAGTCGCTCTGGATAAAAGCGTCTGCTGAATGCCTAAACTGTATGTTGTGTGTGTGTGTGTGTGTGTGTGTGTGTGTGTGTGTGTGTGTGTGTGTGTGTTGGTTGTAGATCAAGCTATAATTGACGTTCATAGATACTGATGGCATTGGAAGGTTGGAAACGTTAATAACCAATCCGCAAGCCTTTCAGTTCTGCTTGGTTCCATCAGTGCATTAATAAAACTTCTAATTATGACTTTGTCTTCAATCAAGGTTCTCCTTCTGATTGACATTGAGCAATCCTACATCAACACAAACCATGAGGACTTCATTGGCTTCGCTAAGTATGCATCATCCATCCCCTTCCCCTGTCAAATCCCCCCCCACCTTACAGCAGCATGTAGCCCATCCCTCTCATATCAGTACAGGGGATGTTGTAATCCCCATTAATACCATGCTGCCTGATACATACCTACCTTTAGGTTGCGCCGCTAGGCTGATATTTAACCACTTTAGGGGCTGTGTCCGCCAAGACGTTTTTTTCCTGAGTGCAGGCAGGGTATGATTTGTATTGTTTTCAATGTGATTGCCGTGTATTTACGCTATGCTGGAAACGCCAGCAGCATGACGAGGCGCTGAGCGTTTATTCTGCGCTGCGCATTCACGGCTGGCGTTTTTATCTGGCCATTTGGAAGCGTGTTTAGGAGAGCGCCGTGCATTTTCAGCTGGGACAAAATGCTTTGGTGGACACATGGCCGTAAGCCCTATATACTAGGTCGTATGATGAATAGCAAAAATTGCCAATGTAAAATCATATCTTGTAAGTACAAGCCTATCTTGTTAGATTAGCTATTGTTGAACATTTTTGACAATATGAGGACGTGCTCAAAATAGGGAAAGCATTGCACCGAAACAGCTGTGACGTCACTTTTTTGGTAGAATTACATAGATAATTTCCTGTCTCTATCATTAGCGTAGCAGCAATTCTGTTCACCCCCATCCTCTCCATCTTTTATGTCAGATGGATTTAATTTCAACATTTGCATGATTTTCAACTCGTGTACCGGGTACACAGCAAATTTCCGTGTAGGATTAGTGCCAGTCTGACATGGCAGAGGTTGAACTATGTCAGGGCTGTCCCTCCGAACGGCGATCACAAGCACTTGAGTCATTTCCTGGCTGAGGGTTGTGGTGACTCTCAACAAAGAAGAGTTTCAGCATTCGAATAACTACATGCTGTCAGCATAGCAGTGAGTCACAGAGATGTAGTCTGCTGATTAATGATCCACTCACAACAGAAAGAGTGAGTTCCTGTGTAAGGGTTGGGGGGGCGGGGGGGTTGGCTGGGGCCAGAATGCTCAAGGTCAATTTGGCTGTCCAGTCATCTGTCTGCATCATAGACTGTAAAAAAATATGGACAAAGCGAGCCAAATCCTCATTTACTTGTATTGAGAGTATTATTTTCCTGCAGCCTTCACTGCCCTGCAGAAGGTGAACTAGCGACATCTGCTGGGCCATTAATAGGAACTGCATGCCTTAAGAGAACCAGAAAATGGTCAATTCCAACGCCGATTCCTTGGCCCTTGGTCTGCATGCTGCTGTACTGCTCCTGCCTAACCAGTTCAATCAAGCATGCTTGATTGCTAGGCGGATACACTCCCTATGCGATGCTGGCTGTTTTGTGATGAGGGTTGTGCACGTTACTCAGGGAGGACCGCTAGAAGTGGCGTTGTAAAAAATATTTATTTACAAAAATATGCTATGTGCTATTCTGCACTATGATTGCACTGTTTGTCAGACATTCAATGGCTCATGTGGGATGTCTCCGCAGGGTTCCCAGTGCACGATGATGCACTCTTAACGTAGTCTAACGTAGTCGATCATCGTAGCATGTAGTCGAGTGGAACTCCCCTCTCCCCCTGTTTGAGTCACGCCATTGACTGAGTAACAAAGCAAGCCCTGCTGTGTGTGGGTTTGTGTCTTGGCGCATGGTGAGTGGATTGCCGTAGTGTGTGAGAGGTCCGTTAGGGTTGTTTAACGGTTCACGTGACTCGTCACTTTCAGTCTCGACAACAGAAGGCTGGATGACGGTAGCCCCCCAGGGTTCAGCAACAACAGGTGGGCTGGCAGATAACACACAGGGGTTTGTGTTTGTGTTCTTATTTACTGTATACCTTTTTTTATACATTTGTGTGTGTGAGCCTGTCACCCTTTCCACTGCCCAAGCACTTACACACCCCATTTTTAATACTCTTTTTCTCGTGTGCAAAAAGTTAGTGTAGACCAGTTTAAACAAGACATGGTCTGTAGGATATTGTCTCTGTTTAACTATGTGTCGTCTCCTCCCAGTGCCCAGCAGAGGAACACGGCTGCCAACAAGAAGAGGGCTATTCCTAATCAGGTACCATGAACCCCTCTGACCCTCAAACTGACACTACCCAGTACCCTGCCCTTCTCACCAATCCCCACCTCTAATCTCCCTTGAGTGATATCATTACCAGTCTATTTATTAACCAGGTAAATGGACCCAGTCCCGCCAGTAATCAGTTATAATTCTATTAATCTATTTAGACCCATCTAACTGTTAGTTGTACTCCCATGTGTACACCCCTTACAAATACTGACTGTTCCCAGTGCTAATCTTGATGTTAAACTGGCCTGTCTTATGTTTGCCATGTTGTGAAGCCGGTATCTCTCCTTTCCGGTGTTGTCCACTGTACATTTCTTGTTTATTCAAAAAAACAAAAGAACAATCCTGAAATAATATTATATGGCTGCTAATCTCCAGTGATCAATATTTGAGGTTGCAGGTAGACCGTGTTGTTCAAGGCCGTGGTATCAAATTCCGTTTCAGTGAGGGGAGAGTTGCCTTTTATAGTGAACATGAAGACCCCGCCTCCCTGCTTCACCCTACTTGGAATTACTAAGCATGGGTTTCCACTGCTGCCATTAATCGCTGTTTTGCACGCGCTGTTTTTACAACCCAGGCATGATGTCGTACCACGGCAAAGCAACAATTAATCACCCGGTTATGTTGTTTTGTCTCGTTGTCGTCCCATTAACTCAACCTTTTGCGTTTGAAATTAAGAATGTGAATGGATGTGCATGTGCATCCCGCTGCTATTGGTTGAGCAACGAATATGAAATAACCGAATTGTGGTATTGAATTAATTCTAATTGCATGTAACTCTCTTGCTCTCTCTCTCTCCTCTGTCTCTGTCTCTCTCTCTCCCTCTGTCTCTCTCTCTCTCCCCCTGTCTCTTTTTTGACCTCTCCATCCATTTCTCTTGCTGTCTTATGGATTATTCCCCCCCCCCCTTCAAAACTGTTATTCTGTCCATTTCTACATCCTTTTCTTCCATTTCCCTCTCCAACCTCACCCTTCAACTGTCCTTTCTCCACCTCTCTCCGTCTCCACCTGGTCCCTTCCACATCTTCTCCCTCCTTCACCTGTTACGTCCCTCCAACCCTCCCTCCCTCTTTCTTCCTTTCCATCTATCTCCCATCTTTGCTTGCTTGCTTTCCCTTTTTTCTCTGGCTTTGATTTTTTTTCCCATCCATTGCCTTTAACCCCTCCTCCTCCTCCCCTTCCAATTATCGCAGGGTGAGATTCTGGTAAGTACCCGACAGATCTATAGTGCACTGTGCCAGGGGGAGGCAGGGCTAAACAGCTACACAGAACTGAGGCCATCACACAAGTCAGCCCGACTAGCTTACGGTCAGGCCAAGAGAGACCAACCACGACATGCTGCCCCGAAGCTTGATGCTTATTTGTCAAGTTGACTTGTTCTGTTCTCATAGACATTCTCCACCCTGCAGCTTGGCGGACTGGGAGAGGGACATGAGGAGAAGGTAGTGTCTCCAGACCCGTGGGCAGAAACCCAGAGCAATTCTAATTGATCATACAGTAGCCAGTAATCGGCAACTGCCTTCACAGTAACACACGGGTTTCCCTCGATAATTCGTAGGGTCTCGTTTTAACAAGACAGTAATTGTCTTAAAATTGTCGATAGACTTGACTAACTTTACTTAACCTGCACCTACACCAAACCGTTTTGAAAACAACTTTACAAGTCTTCTCTCCGCTTGGTAATGCTCCTGTGGAGAAAAAAACAATACATGTTTGTCTTCTTCTGTGTAATGCTTTGACTCTCTTTGAAAGACCTTAGAGAGGATGGTGGACCCACCCCCTCCCCCTCCCATGAGTGACTGTGGCCCGGCGTCAGTTCTGTTTGTGTCTGGTTAATGTCCCTGTTGCCTCCAGCACGGCGACCAGCAGTTTGCCTTTTGGAGAATCAATCTGAACATCAACAGGGGTTGGGGTGGAGGGGAATCGTCAGATCAACTGAACACAACATACAGACGATCGATCATTGATACTTTTTTTTTGAGTGGAGCGCAATCCCTTTAGCAAATTCAGATTTCTTCTTCCTTTTCAATGAAGTAGCGGATTTATTCAAATCAGTGCATGCCAACATACCGTCCGTCTTACATTTCTGTCATAACTTCACTTTGTTACCAGCCACGCCTACTGACAACTCCTAAATTGGATTATTTTTCCATGGGTTTGACCAGTAGGTTTCTGTATTCTAATCAGATCTGTCTGATTGTTAGAATCACCATACTTTTGGTTTGGTTGGGAGTTCATTACTTTACTGATTGAATAAAAACATTTCTGTTGTTTAATCACTGTTAAGTACTATTTGCATTGTGCTTGACAATGTGAAAGTGAAATATGGTGCTAGTTGAGGAGGATATCGTTATTAGCTTTAGAATTTTGATCATCTTACAAATTGATTACATTTTCATTCTTATTTCAATGCATACATTGAAAATTATATATTGTGACAAGTTATGTTAATATCTGGCAGATGAAAACTTGACGGTCTTTCCTCTAATATAGCCTCATAATAGTTATAATATTTCCAACTAACTTTAAAGGTTTCCAACTAACTTGTCCTAGTTTCTGAGCGGTATGAAGTATGCACCCGCCAAGGCAAACTAACAATTTAGCTCTAGTGCTCACTCGCCTCATTTCCCTTGTTTATGTTGGCGCTTTCTTACTAATGAGCCTTACCCATAACTCATTCTAGTCCTGTTCCGAATGGAGAGAGAGTGAAGAAGGGGTTTATAGGAGATCTTCAAGTGGACACTTAGCTCATTTGTCTTGATGTGAGCGCTCTGATCGATGCTCTTACGTCCCGGTACATTAAGCATCGCACCGGAGACCGTTTCACAAAATGGAGATGAATTGCAGCTAAGAGAGCCACTCTCCTCCAAAACACACACATATTGTCCTCGGAGACAGAGCTTCTTAAAATCCTAAATCTGCCTGTCATCTCATGGTTTTTCCTCCTTCCTCTCTCCATTACACTTTTCCACCGTAACCGTAGGCCGTGATTTATGCGTCGTCGTACGACTGCACTGCTCGCCTAAAATTACCGATTTTTTTTCGGCGAACGGTCGCACGACGAAGTATAAATTTGTTATCCCTAGCCGTACACCATGTAGAGTTCAGTCTACCTGCGTTCTCTCTCCGTTAAAACAATCCTTTTTCTCTGAGTCTTTCATCTTTCATGACCCAGACTTTATCCCCCACCACCAGTCCCCTGCCAGCCCACACTGGAGTGTACATTGACGTCCAGTTAACACCATTAACCCTGCCCGCTGTGTTTTAACTGCCAGTGTATATGCTAGCGTGTACTGACCCACTGACCCTAACATACCACCGTCGACCCCTTGCCCTCTGACACCCCCCACACTGTTGTGGGCCAACATGGTCTGGACACCATCTGCACCCTGTGTTGTGTGAGGACGCCTCTGCAGACGTTGAGACGAGGACTGCACACGTTCTCAGTTTGCTCTGCTTAATGCTCCCTTCAGAGCAGGGATGCTTTATTTGATACATGTTAGTTAGGTTAGGTACTTTACGCTCAGTATCTGTGACTGTATTGTAATACTACTCTTACTATTGTCACCTCTTGCCATCTGATTGAAATAGTTATATATATATTAGTATACACACACAATTTTAGACATACTGACCTCAAATGGCTTAATGTTAAGGTAGGACACAGGCAGAGACAGTGAGTAAGCAGGTAAGGTTTTATTAGGTTTGAGTCAGTTTATTTACTAACGTGGTATGATTAATGACACAACATATCATGAAGCCCTTAACGGTAAAATTGTACTCCCTCCATTTTCCTGTTACTCTCTTCTCCCCCTCTCTCTCTCTCTCTCTGTCTCTCTCATATGTACTACTCTCCACGCAGGTGATCCGCAAAGGCTGGCTCACTATCAACATCAGCATCATGAAGGGAGGCTCCAAGGAGTACTGGTTTGTCCTGACTGCCGAGTCCCTCTCCTGGTACAAAGATGAGGAGGTGAGAGCAATCTATTTGACAGTTAAGCCAGTGGTTTTAGCCACATTAACCCTGGCATCCCTATTTAAGCCAAACCTTCTAAATTGTTCAGTCTTTTTTTAAATTATTATTTCAGAAATGGCAAAAAAAATTGATAGCCGATCTACAACCTCGCAATATGTCGCGATGCAACGCATTGTGAGCTTGTAGATCGGCTTTTTTTTTAGCTATTTCTTGTTAGGACAAAGTATATAGGGCTTAAATCAACACACATCAAACTCCTGTCATAAGCCAGCATAGGATATCAGAATGAGTTTTTATTGTCACTTCCACAATACACACTAGGCATACAGGGGAGCAAAATACCGTTCTCCGCAACTCATATCATGGGATGGAGAGCCTCTATCCTCGGTCGTCCTTCCAGGAGGTGTGTTTGTGTGTGTGTGTCCCGGCCCAGCCTAACCAATGTGCAGACTACTGTTCAGCTGCAGCCTGATGAACAGGTAGTCTGAACACTGGGCAGGCGGGGGGGTGAGGGAGGGAGGGAGGGAAGGAGGGGGGTCGCAGCGCCGGGAGGAAGAGCCCCGAGGTCGTTGTGGCCGCCAGGTCGCTTCCCCTGGGGACAGTAGGACAAAGGGCAACGGAGAGCAAACACTGCTGGTTAAACAGCTACCCACATGGAGGAGCCCAATATGTCTGTCTGCGCTGATATCATTGTTAACAATCCAGCGTTTTATCCTAAAAGAAATGTTAACACACAGAAAACTTATTTGAAATTGACCTCAAAATGTACAATTTAGGCATTTAGCAGACGCTCTTAATCCAGTGCGATTTACAGTAAGCAAGGAAAACACGAGGTAATGCATCATATGCATAGAAATAGTAATCTAGGATCATTACCTTGGTTGTAAGAAATGTTTTGCCCGTTTTTACAGTTAACACGGAACACAGTTGGACTGTCTGCCCCTCTTTGCTACATAGCTATGTGCACAGTCAGCACAAACACAGCTCTCTACAGTTTATTTATGTTTAAGGCCATTTCAGGGGTTGTGTTCGATGACGGATGGAATTGTAATTCAGTAAAAGGCACCGTCTTTGCATTGTATAATAGTACATATTAAGTGGTTTGATTAATTAAGCTACCTCCATGGTATATAACTCAAAAGATGTATCTAGGTGAACCGAGTGCTTAAAGCTTCATATAAATGTTGTAAATGTGTTTTTAAATAAATGGAACTGTGAAATCACTTTACTCACCGTTAAATATGACCGAAGACGTATGGTTGAGATCTCCCCCGAGGCCTCGCTCCTATCCACTCTCACAGAAAAATGTGTATATATATATATATATACATATTTTTATTTCAAAAAATACCTTTTTGAAAAGATTAACGCTAAGCGTGAAAAAAATGTAACTCCAAACCAAAGCTATCGTTCCAATCTAAAAGCCACAAACGGTCAACGCACGTACCTCATACCAGTCACCTCATCGAAAAAAGTTGGGAAAGAAGGAGAAAGAGTTGGAGAGTAAAAGAGAGCGAGGGAGGATGGTAAAGAGTAAAGAGAGCGAGGGAGGATGGCGGAGGCAAACTGACGTGGCAGGCGGGCTGAAATGTTCCAGCCGGGATCTGACTTTGGAATTTGCAGGAAATCGTACTAGGTTACGGAGGGGGGGGGGATTGGTTGTGTGTGTGTGTGTGCTTGTGTTTGTGTGTGCCTGACTGTGGTTCGATACATCTGCTTTAGTCTTTTGAATTTTAGAGCGTCTGACCGTGTGCATATTTGTGTGTGTGTGTGCGTGTTGGTGTGCCTAAAGCCCCCACACAGCATGTTTGTTTTTGAAGAGGTACCTGGATGTGTTTTGTCTGTCTTTGTGTGTAAGTTTTTGGTCCCCAGTTGGTGTGTGTGTGTGTGTGTGTGTGTGTGTGTTTTGTGGGGGCAGGGGCTTATGTGGAGCTTTGCGTGATGTAACTGTTGGACCTGCGTTGCTGTGTGTGTGTGTGTGTGTGTGTGTGTGTGTGAGCGCGCGCAGACATAAATGCTTCCAGATGTTCTTGCTCCACAGCGAAAGCTGGCACCCCACCCCGCCCCCACCCCTCTCAGTCTCAAGCACTCCTCATGCTCCGCCCTTACCCACCCCCCCCTCCTCCTCATCATCATCATCATCATCATCAGCATGGTGGTCTTCCAGACCAGAGGAAATGCATTCCATGGCGTCTGCTCATTGGCGGTAGAACCGTTAGTCTGCCACCACGGTTCCCTCGCTTTGTGCTTCACCTTGAAAACATCCAGAGTTAGACCTGTTTGTGTGACCATAGCTTATTGTTGTGGAGACCACCCCCCCCCCCCCTCCCCTTAGTCCCTTCCCACATGATGACCCATTAAGACCTGTGGCCCATTCTACAAATGTCTTCTAAATCCCCCCAAAAAACCTGAAAAAAAAATTGTTTCTATGTCGGTGGTTCTCAAACTTTTGTCGAGGACCACCCAAAAGTATATGTATTTGGCCACGGACCCCCATCATCTCAAAACATTTTGTTCCAGGGACCCCCAGATGCAAAGATTTGAGTCGCTTTAAAATATATATATTCAAAGATTTGCACAAATATTCACGATTTTTCAAAAATAGCAGATCTACAAGCTCATGAGCTTATTTATATATGCTATTTTGTAATTGCCAAAGTATAAAATAATGGTTAAAATCTAAAATGATAAAGATGCTTTCATACTTTTAATTTTATTTCAAGAAACCCCCAGTTTGTTATTGCATTGGGCCACGGACCCCCATAACAGTGTACAAATGTACATCATTTGAACACAGTTACAGACCTGTAAAAATCCATTTGGTTCCTTACTATCAATTTAGCTGGGGAACCCCTGGAACTAGGGGTGTGCCGATACACTAATTTCATGAAACGATACGATACGATATTGGGCTCACGACATCGATACGATATCGATACGATATATGGCACTTTTTTATTATGAAAATATATGGGGGGGGGGGGAAGCAAATGCAAACAAATATTTCTGTTTTGCATTATTCAGACATGCAAACTTGTAGCTTTTCAGCTACAATAGCCATTTTGAATCCAAATAGGGCAATAGTGTGACACCTGACCAGAAAAAAAAAATACATGTTGTCACCCTTTTCACCTCGGGGCTGTTTGCATGCCTGATTATTATTATTATTATTTTATTTTTTTAACAATATTTTTTTGCCCCCAAAACGATACATATCGTCACGAAAACGTATCGCGATATATCGCGGGACGATATATCGGCACACCCCTACCTGGAACCCCCCCCAGGACCCCTGGGGATCCCCGGGTCCCTCTTTACGAAAAACTGTTTTAAAGAATCTTCTCCTTGTTATTTTCTCTACATAAACCCTCTCTTCTTCCCCTGTGTGTTTTGATCCTTTCAGGAGAAAGGGAAGTTATTTTCTATACCTAAACCCTCTCTTCTTCCCCTATGTGTCTGGTCCTTTCAGGAGAAAGAGAAGTTCTTTTCTTTACCTAAACCCTCTCTTCTTCCCCTGTGTGTCTCGGTCCTTTCAGGTGAAAGAGAAGTTCTTTTCTTTACCTAAACCCTCTCTTCTTCCCCTGTGTGTCTGGTCCTTTCAGGTGAAAGAGAAGTTATTTTCTATACCTAAACCCTCTCTTCTTCCCCTGTGTGTCTCGGTCCTTTCAGGAGAAAGAGAAGAAGTACATGCTGCCCCTGGATAACCTGAAGCTACGAGACGTGGAGAAAGGCTTCATGTCCACTAAACACATCTTTGCCATCTTCAACACCGAGCAGAGGTCAGGGCTGCGCATTGCTGGGGAGTTGTTTTTGTTGAACTGCTTAACCACTTCAATTAGTTAACAATTTGCCGATCTAAAAGCTCCCGTCTTAATATTTGTTGTTGATGTTTTTTCATCTCCTTTTGTCTTTTTGTTTGTTTTGTATTGTATTTTATGGAAATATTCTATTGAGAATGATTATATTTTTAAATATTTTATTTTAAATATATGTACTACCATTTGTGTGTGAGGGGAAAAAAAGAGAGAACTATCTTTTTTTGTCAATTGAGAAATCAATAAATCAATGTTGAAAACATAAAAAGGTTCAGTTATAACCCTTTTTATTTCTATACAGGAATGTGTATAAAGATCTGCGTCAGATTGAGTTGGCCTGCGATTCTCAAGAGGATGTGGACAGTTGGAAAGCCTCCTTCCTCAGGGCAGGTGTTTATCCTCAGAAGGACCAGGTATTATTCACCAAATAAGACTCAGATAAGCCCTAGATGAGCTCAAATCTACAAAGTAACTAGTAACTAAAGTTTTCAAATAATTGTAGTGGAGTAAAAAGTACGATTTTTGCCTCTGAGATGTAATGGAGTAGAAGTAAAAGTATTGAAAATTGGAAATAGTACAGTAAAAGTACCTCAAAATTATACAGTACTCGAGTAAATAGTACTTAGTTACTTTACACCATTGCCCTCCTCAGGACGAAAACGATGAGAGAGCAGAGTCGGCAGAGTCGGCCAAGGACCGCACCACCTCTCAGGACCCTCAGCTGGAGAGGCAGGTGGAGACCATCCGCAACCTGGTGGACTCGTACATCGGCATCATCAACAAGTCCATCAAAGACCTCATGCCCAAGATCATCATGCACCTCATGATCAACAGCGTGAGTCTGTCTGTCTGACTGTCAGCCGCAGCTTCCCACCGCTAACGCAGCAGACTAGAACTCACATAGGCTACTGTAGTTTTCTTGTCCGCCACCAACTGCTAAATTCACAATGTCGGCCAATATTAGATGGAATCAGTTGTGTGAATAGTCTTAAAGGGATAGTTCACCCAAGAAAAATCAATTACACACCCCATGAAGCCTTGAATTCATGGAGATTTTTCAGTTTTTGTCCATTCCTGAGCCAATCATTTGATAACCAGGGGAGACACATTGGAGACTCTTTGAGTCTCCTACTGGAGTCCTATCGAAATCTCCATGAATTCAAGTCATTTTGGGGGTAAACTATCCCTTTAATTCATGTGTTCATTCAAGTGTCACTCGTAATTCTCTTAGCGATTACTTTTTAAATTAATCGAATATCTAGAATATTTTATTTTATTTTTCTCAACAAATCAATTAACCACTCGAGCATTTTTTTTATACTTTGACGCACAACAGTGTCATGCAAAAAATTGTGAAGATCTACAAGCTCACAACTGTTAGCTTGTACAGTAGGTCGGCCATTTTCACTACTTTTGACATTTTTTGGAAACTTTTAGCCTACAATTACATGCCCAAAATAAGGATTGATTATGAATCAGCTCAGTGGCCTAGTGTTTAGAGTGTCCACCCTGAGACTGAAAGGTCGGGGTTCAATTCCCCGGCCGGGTCAAACCAAAGGCTATAAAAATGGGACCCAATGCTTGAAACTCGGCATCAAGGGTTGGATTGGGGGTAAGCCCCTGCGACATACAGTGCTATTGTCATGTCCAGGGGGTGTACTTGTACATCAAGCCGCCTCACGCTACAGAAACCGGAGATAGGCTCCTGCTCTATGGGCCACAAGGATTACTGGAATCGATTAATTATCAATTATAGGCCTGTCACAATTATTACATAATTATCGCAATTATTTTTGCATAAAACATGTTGGAGGATTTTCACACATTTTCAAATGTAAAAAAAAGCAGAAATAGCTGATCTAAAAGCTTACAACGCATTAATTCGTGACGCGTTGTGAGCTTGTAGAAAAGCTATTTTTGCTTTTTTTACATGTATAAAAATTCTTAAATATGTTAATAATGTATTTATATATTTAAGTTATTTGTCATATCTTCCCAGTGCAATTTTTGATTACGAAACCTAAAAGGCTTCATACTGTATGTTCCAATGTTCAATGCCAAACACACAATTAAATAGTTAATCACAATTATTTGAATGACAATTAATCGTCAACTTAAATTTGTAATCGTGACAGCCCTAATCAATTATCGATTGTTATCTCTGATCAATTACGTGGATTAGTTGGATTAACTGTTGCATCTCCCTATTCGACATGGCCTGCAGACAAAGGAGTTCATCCACACAGAGTTACCCTCCTACCTCTACTCGTCTGGGGACCAGAACAGCCTGATGGAAGAGTCGGCGGACCAGACGCAGCACCGAGAGGAGATGCTGCGCATGTACCACGCCCTCAAAGAGGCGCTCCACATCATCGGCGACATCAGCACCACCACCATCACAGTGCCCGTGCCGCCGCCCCTCAGCGGCGCCGGCGACTGGATCAATCAATCCAGGTGAGCGGAGAGAGCCGATGAGCTGGGTGTTATGATTCAATTGTGAGGGTTCCATAAATACCTGGAACGCATCTGTGTCACTTAAGATGTCTTTGGCTATTCAAAAATAGCAGATATACAAGCTCATAGCGCGGCACCGAGTGCCGCGCTATGAACTTGTAGATCTGCTATTTTTGAAAAATCGTGAAAAAAAAAATGTTAAGATTTTTTTCCAAAAACTGTTAGGATTTAGATTTTTTTTAAAGAATCGCCTCAGGTCTTAAAGGGTTAAAACAAAAAGGGGTTCTCAAAAAAAAAATCATGTCAAGGACCCCCACATTGATATTAGGCCATGGATGCCCATCTGAAAGGTTTTGTGCCAGGGACCCTCATAAGAGAAGATTTGTGTTGTTAAAAAGTTTCAAAATGATTACAAATTGTTTTTCGAAATTTAGCAATTTTTACAAAATAGCCAAATCTACAAGCTCACAATGTGTTGAGATGTGAGCTTGTAGATTGGTTGGTTGATTTATTAACTATTTTTGCTGGGGGGCCCACTTTGAAAACCACAGCTTTAAAAGCAGTGAAACACTTGCTACATTTTCTGAATTTATACCCACGAGCACTGTATCCAAGACATGTTTTTAGGTCATGACGGTGAGTCTGTTTTTCTTTTTTTCCTCCATAGCCCAACCCCTCAGCGCAGGCCTGTGGCGGCGGCGGCAGCAGCAGCAGCCGCCCCGGCCCCGAGCCGCCCGCCCGCCGTGCGAGGCCCAACGCCAGGACCGCCCCTCAACCCCAGCCCGGCCTTCGGGGCACCCCTCAACCCCTCTCCTGCCTTCGGCGCGCCCCCTATCCCCTCTCGTCCGGGCGGCCCACCAATGAATGCCTTCAACAGCGGCCAGGACCCCTTCAGTGCCCCCCCACTGATTCCCTCCCGGCCAGCCCGCGTCCCCCCCGGCGTACCCAGGTAAGACACGCCCTCCTAGTCTCCAGACAGGTGAGAGGGAGCCAACATGAACTCGATTAACCCATTAAGACCGGGAACGCATACTGTATCATTTTAGATTTTTTTTGCTATAACCATTATTTTATACTTTGGCCGCGCTACAAGCTTGAATATCTGCTATTTTAGATTAAAAAAAAAACATTTTTAACTAATCTTTGCTTCTGGGGGTCCCTGGAACAAAATATTTTACAAATGTTCGCTTTAAAAAGATATATATATTCAAAAGATTTGCACACATTTTCACGTTTAAAAACAAATAGTAGATCTACAAGCTCATAGCGCTATGAGCTTGTAGATCTGCTATTTTTTGAATAGCCAAAGAAATTACACAGATACTTTCCCGGTGTAAATGGGTTAACAGTGCTTTGTGTGTTGTTCACGCGGTGTGTGTGTGTGTGTGTGTGTGTGCACAAATTCTCCAGTTTCAGGTTTTAATTTGATTCCCCTTATAATTCCATCACCAGCATCTCATCTCATCTCTGTCTTGTTTTCCAACCGCAGGCATGCCATCGATTCTCCCCCCTCGTACCATTTATTGAACTCGTCCATCTCCTGTGCATGTCGTTTTCCCTCTGGTGTTTTCAGTCTCATTCTGAGTTCCCTCTCCTTCACCTGTCGGGTTGTTTTGTTTCCCCTGTCTCTCCAAGTGAGCGCGTCTCACTCCCTCTTCTCCTCTTCCCTGCAGCCGAAGACCACCTGGCGCACCTCCGCACCGACCCACCATTATCCGCCCTGCAGAACCTTCCCTGCTAGACTAGACCTGTGGCAAGGCCTTCCTGTCTGTCTTTGTGTGTGTGTGTATGTGTGAGAGAGTGCATGTGTGTGTGTTTGTGTGTGTGTGTGTGTATGTATGTATGTGCGCACAATATGGTCAGGAGGGGGGAGTGTAATGTATGTGCAGTGATCTGCATCGTCCAGCCTTAATAAAACTGAACTCAAGCGATGTTAGATAGGCTGCTAATTCAGTCTCCACCAGGTGGGAACAGTCCGCATGCACAAGAAAGGAAACCTTAATTAACCACTGGAATATTACGAAAATATATATTTTTAACACTCAATCTAGGCTAGCTGATGCGGGCGAAGTACTCCTGTTCAACCAGCAGGAGGCATCAGGCGGTTCTGCAGATCTGATCAGATAATGTACTCGGCTTGAGATCTGTTTTATTATAATGGTAGACTTGCAAATTCTTCTCCTGACAAGGTGCCCAGCAGCAGCCCTTTAACCACTTTAACCCTGGCCTCCCAATTTTAATTTTGGACATGTAATTTCTAGGCGAAAATGTAAAACAAAATAATAATAATAATCTATAGTCTAAAATTATCAAAATAAAAAATAGGCCATCTACAAGCTCACAAGTCACAACACATCGCTTAAGTATTCAGAACATTTTTGTGGTTAAGTGGCTAACCCTTTTATACACTGTTTAAGGCTGGACTTCCTCTCCCCTCCGTCCCTCTGTCTTTAGATTGACCTTCAAGCCTGACCCTTCACCTCTGTGTAATATACACACTTATTCTATTGTCAATGTTCTCTGGGTTTTCCATGTTTCTAACTGATTTCATACTGAAAACGATGGCTTATTATCATTGTTATTTTGGTGGTGTTGTTGATCACCCCCCCCCCCTCCCCCCATGTCTATTTTATTTGACCCCCATCAATGTAGCTTTAAAAATGAATTTCTAATTGCAGCAGCAAAAACATAAAAAAATCATAAAAAGACAATGAAGTTGCACGAAATGAAACGTAGCTTCAGCCTGCCGTGTGAATATCATGTCTCATTAGGAAAGTGTCAGCCAGATGGACGACTTTAATCCAAGCACTTCTAACCACTTCTAGCCTTCCAACAAAGCCACTCATAACAGTGAGATTTTTAATCCATTGTGATATTGTCATATTATTATTATTATGCACATGCCGACAGACAGACAGACAGACCAGACCAGACAGACAGACACTGCACTTTGTGGGGCAGATTTTCTTCTCCTCCACGTCTGGGTTGCAGGAAACGCAGAGAGCACTGATCCCTTCAGTCACCGAGTGGACCTTACTTAGTCATTCATGCTGTAACTCATTAAGACCTGAGGCCGATTCTACAAAAGTCTTCTAAGTCCTAACAGTTTTCTGAAACACTTATGTTTCCATATCGGTGGTTCTCAAACTTTTTCATGTCAAGGACCCCCAAAATTATATGTATTTGACCACCGACCCACATCTCAAAGATATTTTGTTCCAGGGACCTTCAGAAGCAACTTTTTTGTTTTGTTAAAAATGTTCGCTTAAGAAATATATATTCAAACTAGTATATATTCAAAGATTTGCATACATTTTCAAAAATATCAGATGTACAAGCTCGCTATGAGCTTGTATATCTGCTACTTTTGAATAGCCAACACTAAAAATGACACAGATGCTTTCCTGGTTTTATTGGGTTAACCATATGATTCATGAACCCTGGCATCCCTATCCTGGGCCTGTCTTAATAGGTGAACATTCTGCGAAAATAGCAAAGACATTTAATGTAGAGGTTTAAAAAAAAAAAAAAAAAAAAAATGGAGGGGGCCAAGTACGGATCCCTGTGGGACCCCGGTCAACTAAGTATATACTAGGATTCAATATGGTTAATGGATCCCCTACTGGACAGCACATGTAGTACGGTTTCCTCTAAAATGAGAATGACGCGGTGGGGTGTGTTTGGACACGGGGGAGTGGCACCATGCACAGAGAGTTGGGCACGTCCCTTTAGTGGCTTGGTTGACGAGGACGTTTATGGTCGCTCTCATTATTTTCTCTTGCCATCCATAGAATATCGTTGTATATAACTAGCCTTAAATGGAGAGGTAATGAACACTGATGGCACATTTTAACTCCAGGGCCAATGGGCGTACACACACACAAAAACAAAAGATGCTATCGATATTGCTATTGAAAACCCAACATTTTAAATGTACATCATGTAGACCTCATACTAATTGAAGCACTAACAGTCATTCTACATACTAGTAGCCTGGGATTTATGGAAAGATATTTTGTCATTTCCTGATGTATTATTATTTATAACCTGGGCATTTGTCATTTATTTTACGATGTATTGATTGCCATTCTGTTGGCTCTGTCCAAACATGTTTTACTCAGTGCACCCCCCCCCCCCCTCCACCCTACAATCTCCAATAACATCTTGAGGTAACCTCAAGGTAGTAGGTTTGATATATATATTCAGTCACCCCTGCAAATTAATAAAACGTGCAGACCCAGTCGA
Organism: Gymnoscopelus braueri; assembly: GCF_963280865.1. NCBI lineage: Eukaryota > Metazoa > Chordata > Actinopteri > Myctophiformes > Myctophidae > Gymnoscopelus > Gymnoscopelus braueri. The sequence goes on from NC_137615.1 coordinate 16,753,605, forward strand.
GTGCTCCAGTATTTTATTTGGGTCTCTTTTGAAGTGCCCAAGTATTTTTCTTTTCATATGCCATCGTCACTCACCGAAAACAGCCGTTATGCAAGCTCACAACACGCTGTGTTGCGATGGGTTGTGCGCTCGTAGATCGGCTATTTTCGGTGTGCGTTACCTTTGCACAACTAAGTATAAAGCAGACATTATTGTGGATTGTAGGACAGGGTTTGGCTGTCTGTACAGGGCGGGGTAACTAGGGCAAAACAGTCTCCACAAGTTGTGATTATTTGCTCATGAATATCTTGATTGCTCTGTGAGGGTATTTTGATCAATATATTTTTCTTCTTGTTTCTTGAACTTTTGTGGGAGTGGAAGGAAAGGAGAAACGGGTCCCGGGGGCAGGGTTTTAACAATGGACTACTTTGATGTTTTTCTGTTTTGGATTTGATGAGTAGTGCAGGAGGTGGTGGTGTGGTTGTGAGTTGTGAGTGGGTGTTGGAACTCTGTTGTGGTGTGTGACTGCACATCCTGTCTGGAGAGGCTGTCTCCACTGGATAGCAACTAGGGTTGGGATCCGGAACCATAGGAACCGAATCGGTTCCATCACATTTGGAGCCGTTTCTGGAACCGGGTTTTATCACACTGTCAGAACTGGCATGTGGACTTCACGTCTGCTATACAAATTACAATACCAGTGGTTCTCAAACGTTTTTATTTCAAGGACCACGGGATCATTTGTACACTCTCAGTTACAGACCTGTAAGGGTCCATTTGAAACCCCCTATAGGAATGGTTAAATGGAACCGTTTAGTAATCGGACCGTTATGAGGGATTCGGAAACGGAATCGCTAAAATCCTAAAGGATCCCAACCCTAATAGCAACCCCAATACACAGCGGCAAGTGGACCGAGGTGGTCCTTGAACCACAGCCTCTCGAGGCAGGATGCACTTTTTTTTCCTACCCCTGTGTTTCTCAGCAATTCTGGCTACAGTGACAGTACTACTTGGGGGCATCATAAAAAAAATTAAAAAAAAGAAGTGATTATGCTATTCCCTGAATTATGTTTAATCATTTGAAGGCATCCCCAACCACCCAGTGGTTTCAAGAGAATTCATAGAACAACTAATTGCAATCATTCAAATTCCGATCGGCCTACTACGGTGATGAAATTTCCGTCCCATCAGGCGTCTGTCACTCAAGCCTATCCCCCTGACAGCCTGTAATGTTACTGCCCTGTGATGAAGTTAGCTTGTGGTGACTTGATCTTTTCATTTTCCTCTCCTCCCCCCCCCCTTCCCCCTCCCTCTGTCCCTACACACTCTGGATGTGAACGTTGGGTAAACCAACCTTTGCGCATCGCTCTTTTTCTTTTGTTTCGCAAATCCATGTCAAGTGCCTCTGTAGCAATTAACGGATTTGAATAAACAAAATGATCTGATTTTTCTTTTTTTTTGAAAGGAGCGTTAATAATAAAGAGGTATTGTGTACAATAAAGGGACTGGCTCTGGTGGTTGGTGTCTCTTTGTGTCCTGTTTTGTCCACTCTCCTTCCTCTCTCTCTCCATTCATGCAACCTTCCCTGCCTGGACTGCCTGTTCTTGCCTCCTTCCCTCCTCAGCAGCCCTCTTATAGAGAGATAGCAGACATAACAGCCCGTGTAGAGGTTCCCATGGCAACTCTTAAGTGGCAGACTTGTCTGCCTCAGGTTATTGAGGGTGGGAATTCCAGAGAAACATTGTCTAATTTCTTTACTCCCAGCTCTTCTGAAAGAAAAGCACCGATCAATACCTCGTCACAAGTTGTCAGTAGTTAAAGCTGTAGGCATTGAATACTTTATTAACAGTTTAGTTTGCAAAATAGTACAGTGGTACAATTATACAATGATGATAAAAGCATAACACAAAAAGTAAGTTGTGCGAGTTATCATGGCTCCCCAGCAGTGAGAAGAAATTGCATTGCAGAATTACAGAACTCAGAAATGGCTTAATAGGATATTTGAAACGCATTCATTAGTGCGTCAAGTATAATGGTAGTAGTTTGTGACTGGATAAAATAACACCCTGTGTGATACCTAAATGAAGGCTAGACCTATCAAATGCATTCCTTTCTTGATCCTCATGACAGCACACACATATCTCTGTGTCCACTCAATTTATATATGAGGGAGTGACGAATCGGCCACACTTTCTGATAAGAATGATAAGGCCATCACACACTTAGCACTTACAATAACAAATTACACTGATCATCCCCTATATCGCTATTTCGAACTCATGCCATCTGAGCGAAGATACAAAACCTTGAAGTGGGAAAAGGTTTGTTCTAGCAGGAGTTTTATCCCCTCAGCCATTGCGGCATTAAATAAACTTCCCTGTTGATGGGATGGTTTTCTGTGTGTAGTGGGGACCTCATGTATTGTGTTGGTGTTGTTTTGTGTGATATGTTATGTGCTGTTTTTGAACAGACTGAAAACGAATATCCCTTTGGGGACAATAAAGATTATTATCTTTTCTAATAGGAAGCCCCATTGAAAATAAGCCCTTGCCATGACAGGAAGTGGCATTACTTGCATGTCAACGAGTCCGTCAGTAGTGGAAAATTATTAATGTTGGTCTTGTCATTGCGATTGTTCCTGAACAGGCGCCCTGCCCCTCGACGAAACCTGTGGTGACTTCAACCATTTGGACAAGACCTGACACCTTACCACGTCAAGAACTGTTGGACAGCGGAACCACTGATACTAATTTCACGCCAAAGAATAAGTGTATGCATTCCTATCAAGCCAATAATGCTTAATACATGCTCAATATGTCCTCACAATTTTCATAAAATACAAGAAGATTATTGTTATGCATACAGGCCAATATTAGATATTGACTTGTGTCTTGACAGTATGTTCACATTGACAATATTGAACCAATTTATAATACTGGAGTGAGTGAATTTCATGACACTCAGTGGTTTTCATCAAATTCCAGCTAATTTCACAACATACAAGATCATTGCTTATTCATACCAAGAACAGTAATTTGAGAAACATTTTCCATGGGCAAATTGCTTGACAATGTGCCAGCAGTCATAATAACAGCTCAAAATGTGGAACTCTAGATAACTGGTGTCTAGGAATGTCTCTGGCCTAACTGAAGGCATTATATAACACTTCTTCTTAGCTTTTGGTCTGAAATTTCAGACCACAAAAGAGTGGTGCTAAGCATTGTACTTGGAGATGTCAAGTTGTAAATACCAAACTATTTTTAGCGAGAAGAGAAATGTGTAATAAAATACACGGCAAAATCCTGAGTGTTAATTTAACTCCCAGAGTAAAATTAACATCCAGGATTTTGCAGTATACATGATATGCCTTAGGTAGTGTTTACTACAGTAAGTGTATTTATACCCAGGCAAGTGCAATTGTATAAATACTGCTTTAATGCATACTGTCAGGGGCCTACAGTGTGGCCAAAAGTGTGCTGTTTTAGCCAAAACAATATTGCCTTCTATGTTGCTCCCTTAGACATTTTTAGGTAGGTTCGTCCCAGATGGAAAACTTGATCAGGGAATTTTATTTTTAGATTGTGTGAATACGTTTTTTTTAGGAGGTCAATGATTGTATTTAAAAGGGATTTGATTTAATTTGATGTGTGGAACAATTTGTGATTTAGCCTACAAGGATGAAGTGTAGTTGTGGTAGAATAGCCTGGTAAACCCCCCCTTCCGGAAATCTCCGGAGGGAGGGGTTTACCAGGCTAGTGGTAGTATGCTGGGGGTGAGGTTTCTGAATTTTGGTTGGGCTGATTTTGTCTCATCCTTATCACACAATGTAGTAATAATGTCATAATGTCAACAACTGTAATAACAGAAACCCAATTAAAAACATTCCCTTGAGAACAGCATGATTCAGACTGCCGTACTGACATTTCCAAAAAAGGTACAAGGAGGAAGAAAATTTGTGTTTATTATTAATGCAATACAGTATATACAAAGTAATAATCTCATTAATAAATACTCTGTTGCTTTACAATTATAATTTAAAAAATAAGATCCAACTTTGAACTGAGCTGGCTTGAAATTCAGTGCTTCTGACTGGCATGAATAGGTTTGGCACTAGAGCTGCAGGCATAGTTTGTTTTTAATTAAAAAACTAATTTGATTCATTCTAAACTTGGCCCGCTTCTGGTGTTGCCATTTTGGAAGAAGAGATTGCAGTTTTACAGAAAATCTGAAAATATTTATATTTTTTTCTTTTGAGTAGCTCCTTTCAAACCGTGTTTCATAATATCTGCATAATTCTTTCCTAAGAAATGTTTTTGCCAGTATAATTTTCTATACTATCTAATAGGAATACAAGAACGCTCGCCCCGGGTCAAATCCGTCGCCACCAGGTATTCCTTAACGTAACCTCAGTAAACTATGCTTAAACCTAACCTCGGTAAAACGGTGCCAAAACCTAACCTTATTCCTAAACTTAACCTCAGTAAAACTATGCCTAACCCTAAACTTAAATCTAACCTTATCCTCAGTAAAACAAATACAAGAATAAAAGAACCGCTGGGGGGCGAGCGGTCTGCAAAAAGAATGGGGGCGAGCATGTTTTGAGGCGAGTCTTCCGGTTACGTATAAGAGTCTTAAGTCTTGCAGCTCAGCAGTAAGCACACTTGTCGAGGGCCTGTGCTACGAACAGACCCTTTTCTTGCTCTCGAAGAGGCGTTGCAGCATGTAGATCTGAGTGACGGCTACGGTCAGGATGACCAGCAGGTTGACACATGACCAGAAGGACACACGCCACAGGTTGTCTTCCAAAAGGTAGCGGTCCCGGGCCTCGAAGGCACGGAGCATGGTCTGGACCTTCCGGCTCCTCTCCAGGTGCCAGTAAATGGTTTCTATGGTTGCCTATAAGCAGTAAAAGTGCAGCAAACATCACATCAGAGCGGTGCGGATGAATAGGGTGACGGCTACACAGTAAAATCCTCAGTGTTAATGTAACAAGTGTACAAATGGAAGCAAATGGACCTGTGGTACCGTATGAGAGATCAAAGGGTAACTATGACATAAGAGTTTTGTTGTTGCAGACCAGTGGTTCTCAACCTGTGGTGTCGAGACCCACGGGGGTCACCAAAGGATTTTGGTGGAGTCCCCAGATGACAGTGAAGTGACAATGTAAGGACTTATAAGACCGTTTTTGATAACAAAAGAAAAAAGACTTACTGCATCAAAAGTAATCAATAAACTATACTATAAAAACTGGTCAAACATTGGCCAAATTGTCAAATTATAAAAGAAAGAGGCAAGAATTGTGAAAATAGCAGATCTACAAGCTCACAACGCCTCGCAATGCGAGGCATTGTGAGCTTGTAGATCTGCTATTTTCACAATATTTGTCAAACAATTGAATGCCTCAACTCCTATAAAGTGGAGTCATCAGGGTGGGGGGTCCCCGGTTCAAAATACGATTCTTTTGGGGGGGGTCGCGGCCTGAAAAGGTTGAGAACCACTGTTGTAGACAGTGTTTTGTTCCAGTCACTCTCTCACCCTGAAGTCCTCCAGTTTGTACTCCACCATGCTGTCCTGGGTGGCCACGTCGTCCGCCCAATCCTCAACTCCTTCGTGGCTCTTGTCCTGACTGCTGATGATCACCTCGAAGAACACCGTCTTCTCCACCAGCTTACTGAAGCTGTTGTCAAAACACAGCCGGTAGTCTCCGGCCTCGGTGAGATCCACTCTGGGGGGGAAAGGACGACACCGTTTCACTCCACTTCTCCCCTCACTGCCTAAACACTGAACATTGACTGAATACTCTCATAATGATGAGCTATCGTAAGATACACTTGTGCAGAGGGCATTTCTGGCATATTTCAGCCTGTTTATTCACTTGTGTTTCAGGTTTAATAGCTTTAGGTTTAATAGCAGCCCCCCCCCCCCCCCCCCTCACACACACATTTACACAAGATGTTTTTTTCAAAATGTAATAACGATCAAAACAACTGAAAGTATTATTATACTGTACAACTGTCCTCACAGGCACCAGGCAAAACATTCAAGTCTTTCAATTGGTGCCTGACTGCCCTTGATGTCACGCCACTCAGTGAAACACAGACAGTCTGAAATCAGTGGGACAATCATAATCCTTTTTTTTTTTTACAACTGCAAAATAAATATAATATTTATTCCGAAATGTATAAGAGGAGAGAAGAACGTGGTGGACAGGACAGACTCTGTCTGTAGGCTACACCCCTTATTAAAAGCTCATTAGCTATATGTATTTTGGGGGTCCCATGCTGGCAAATGAGGATATTATAGTGTATGCAGAATATAACCAGCCCTATAGAAATCTACAACTCACGTGTGGATCCCATCAGATCTCCTAAAGTCAGAGACCAGCTTATATCCGCTGGGGGAGATGAGGGTAAAGCCCACATCCAGACCAGACCCTGCTATCACCTGGTAGGGGAAAGAAAGAGATACTGGTAAGAAGAACACAGGGCATTCAAGTTCAACTGGGCGGTCGTCCCCCAGAAACTTTTTAACATAGTAGATGCATGTTCTGGTGAATTTTGGGAGTTTGATACCAAATCAAGGAGATTATTCACATGACTAGCATGTTCTTATTTTGCCTTTCAGAGACCCAGCTCACAGGCCGGGGCTAGGCCTTATCTGTCAGCTCTAGGCAACAGATTTTCATATTCAAATTCAAGTTCCCTGCAGGACAGTAAAATCTTCATCTCCAGAGTTCAATTGGATTTTACAGTGCACCTTGTGCATGAACTCAAGTTAGCTCACAGAACTGTACAGTATGCCCTGAGGAAGACCGTGCAGGTCGCTACGCATAGGTTATCCCAGTTTTTAACAAATTCCATTATGAAATAGCCACACAAATAAAGGCTTTTAAACCTTTTTCACCAGAAGAGTGCCTTGTTATTTTTTTCCTTTGTTGCACGTTTTCAGTCCCCCAAAGAGCACCTTCGCTACACTTTTTTGAACTTCCGAGCACCCAGACCCTTTCTTTTCCTTTTTTACAGTATAACTAACTGAGCTGTGCTTTGTTGTTGTGTTATTTTTATCCAGGATTGCTAGGACGTTATCATACCATAAAGGCCACCATGTTCCCAAAATACAACACCATCAGCAGACCTTGTGAGAAATCTATGAATAATATCACATTATGAACCAGCCCCTTGGCCTCACAGGCAAGCATTAGTGTGGTTTCCCTTTGTGAGCAGGTGAGATAAAAGAGGTCTGCATAAGGAATCTCCATCATTATAGTCAATCAGCTCCAGTGTTCATGCCCCTAAGCAATGTGTCAGCTGTTTGAGGATATCCTGGTAATCCTGGCAGGCTCCACTCTGACTAGTACAGTGGTTCAGAACCTGTGGGTCCCCATCATGATTTTGGGGGGGTCCCCAGATGACAGTGAAGTGTTTAACTGAAGTTTTTAACTGCAACAAAAGTCATCAACAAACTAACTAGTAAACCATTGGCCACATTATCAAATAATATAAGAAAGAGGCAATATTTTTTTTAATAGTTAAAATAATATTATTATTAATAATAATAATAATAATCTACAAGCTCACAATGCCTCGCAACTCAAGGCGTTGGAACCGTGTCAAACCGAGTCAAACCAATTTTTATGTCTCAACTCCTACATTCCAAGTGCTTGGAGTGGAGGGGAGTGGGTGATATGGGAAAGAGTCTGAATAGCCTACAGTATGTACAGGCACTGTGCTCTGACGTGTTAAAGCACAAGTTCACCAATTTTCAACCTATTTTCATATACATTGGTCCGCACTAATGCTCACTATAAAATGGTAAAATGTTTGTGTACCCGTCTGTGTCTCAGACGAGGGCTGTGGACAGTTCAGAAACCCGCCTACCAGTGACAGCAGGTGTTTTATTATTTTGTTAAACAAGATTTAAAAAAAATTATTTTGATTTTTCCTAACATGAGAAAAAGGTCGTCCTTCTATTATAGCACGCTAACTTTCCAGGAATAGAAATATGGGCTGTATTGCCAAACATTGGAACTTCCTCATTGAGATAGAAAGAGCATTTCTGCATTCTATTCTTACAATGGGCGTCTATGCTAGTGTCGTCACTCTCATACTAGATCAGCTGGCTTGGATTCCCCATCAATGATGTCACTGGTAGGCAGGGGCGGATATATTTGCACTAGGCAGACCACGTACTTGCGTGGAGCCCCGAGGCAGGGGGGGCCCCACCTCCCCCCTAAAAAAATAAATAATATAATCTCATGAATTCACAATACAAAACAAACACAAACAACATACACAAACAGAAATTATCAATACATCTATACACATAACACATTACAAGTATAGATTTTTTAAAAACTCTTATTTTGAAATGCGCATTGTTTTGAAAGGAAACAGATTTCTGGGGGCCCCTTGACTAACGTGCGTCAAGCCTACGTTCCCCATGCATGAGTAAAAGTAAACAACACGGACGTGGTGGGACATTATGGAATTATAAAGACTTTGGGGCAAAAGTTCATATTTACCACCATGCTCTCTGAAACCAAGACAATGTGGGCCTATGGAACAACGTGTGTTCTCTTTCTCATCTTTGCAGAAGGTGAGTAAGTCATTAATCTAGTGCTGACAGTGGTGGTGTGTGTGGTGGTGGTGTGTTTTGAGGGCTTTGCACGGGTGTTGGGGACACCCAACCTGAGCTTTGCTTGGAGCCCCCAACTTCTTAAATCCACCCCTGCTGGTAGGTGGGTTTCTGAACAGCCCTCCCCTGAGACACATACTGAGTAGAACCCCCCCCAAAAAAATAAAATAAAATAATGATATTTGAACTGGGGACCCCCCAGCTTGACAAGCACTTGGAATTGTAGGAGTTGAGGCGTTTACATTTAGTTTGACTCCGTTCAGAGATAACTATTGTGAAAATAGCAGATCTACAAGCTCACGACCCCTTGTAAATCAGCTATTTTCAAAAATTTTTTATTTCCTATATATTATTTGATAAATTGGCCAATGTTTGACCAGTTTTTATAATATAGTTTGATGATTACGATGCAGTAGGCCTAGTGGTCTTTTTTCCATTTCATTTGTTTATTTTTAGGTATTAAAAATGTCTTAAAAGTCCTTACATTGTCACTTTTCTGTCATCTGGAGACCCCCCTGGGAATCCCGACCCACAGTTTGAGAACCACTGCTTTAAACTTTACCTCGGATTGTATGCAGCCTTGCAGCAGTCAAGGAACAAAATAGAGGAAAACAAACAATCTGATCAAAGTCCATTTCCACGTGTTCAGCGGATGGTTTCCACTGTTGATTTATATATAAACCTCCAACCACTGATTCAAGGTGTAAAGAGAGAGGGAGAGAGAGAGAGATTACCTGGTATTCTATTTCCATACTCCAATTTTTCGCAGTGGTTTGGAAAAAACATTCCGTTTTGCCAGCAGGTAATAAGATGGTGAATTCAGCGTCTTGGTTAATTTGTCCCAACCCGAAAGTCAAGTCCATAACAAGCGCAAAACATGTCAGCACGCAGAGTCTAGCAGAAACTTTAGACACTATCCATTCGCAACACATTGCTTAAGAGGCTAATTCCTGTGTCTAGATTTGCTCATAAGATATACATAGGCTAATAAAACTGTTTTTGTTACTCTCAACTCATATTCTTACTGTGGTTTAAAAAATAAAGAAAAACATGAACCTTCGACCAAAGTTGAAATGAGTAAAGTAGAGATTAGCCCAATAGCGCTGTAGTCTGACCAGTGGCCAGCTGTCTGTCCACCTCCAAACCTGCAGAGCTGGCGCCCCTGTGTGGGACACAGCCAGTGGTGCAACCAGTGGTTAGACTCCTGACCTTACGACCTCTCTGTCATGTCAACTCTCCATCTCTCCTGACTGTCTCTCTAGTGAGAGGGGGTCACTAGCTGTCCTGTCTCCTCTCAAATAAAAACAAATACTGAAATCAACCCAACGCATTTTTTTATTTTTTTTTACTGGTATAGTTGCTTGTTTTAATCGGCTTATTTTGATACTTGACTATTTATTTTCAGTGATATTTAATTTCCATTCAAGTGTGTGTGTGTGTGTGTGTGTGTGTGTGTGTGTGTGTGTGTGTGTGTGTGTGTGTGTGTGTGTGTGTGTGTGTGTGTGTGTGTGTGTGTGTGACAGTGTGTGTGTGTGTGTGTGTGTGTGTGTGTGTGTGTGTGTGTGTGTGTGTGTGTGTGTGTGTGTGTGTGTGTGTGTGTGTGTGCGCGCGCGCGCGCGCTCATCTGCGTGCCGTGTTGTTCCAAATATGCATAGCATTTGTCATTTCATATGTAGTCCAGGCCTGCCAACATCCGACTGTGAGGAGGGGGGGGGGGGTCTAGGGGTCCTCTCCCAGAAACGTTTTAACAATCAGGCTTGCTTTACTAGCATTGGAAAATGATGGATACATCCATTAAAACAAAAAACGAGGTCATACAGAAATGTATTTGATCATGACTGAAGCAATGTAAGACCCATCTTTAATAGACCAATGATTTGTTTACTAACATTGAGACTGGACGCACAGGTGATTGTTTCACGCAATCAATTCCCAGCCTGTTGTTTTGGGGCGCGCTGGTTTCAGCACACCCCAACCTCCTCTTGTGTGTTGGCTAGTGAGGCGCGTCCTAGCGAGACCTGATAGAATGGGTTTCATTGCCCGCATAATGGTTGCACGCATATTGGTTCTTATCAGTGTGACGTCGTCTGTTAAGGGGAATAATCATTCATTACTTAGCTACCCGCTCTGTAGTGTGTCTGTGTGTGCGAGTGTGTCTCACACTATGCCTGCCGAAAGTAAAAAGGTTGGAATTTACACCAACCGGCATGGGGGTGTGTGTGTGTGTGTGTGTGTGTGTGTGTGTGTGTGTGTGCATGCGTGCGTGCGCGCCCGCGCGTGGGCTGCCTGCCTGCCTGCCTGTTTGAGATTTGAGAACCACTGTACTAGACCACTCACTGGCTGCAGTTACATGGACAGTTTTATTCGGAATTAATACACTTCTATTCGGAATGAATGAATTCATTCAGAATTCACTCATGTAAACACCTCAATTGGAATATTCCATTCCAGTCTGACCCGACTGCATTTTCATTCGGGTTGGGGTGGTATATACCGTTTGAATCGGTATATACCAATCGGAATTGACCATATAAACACTTTATTCCGAACACTCCTGTCTGTTTGGAATACATGCATTCCTTTGCGCATGTCCGTGCTTAGTAGTGCTGTCAGAATTGTCCAAAAATTACCTATCAAATCTTTAATTCGGCCACGGCTGGTGCTAAGAAGTGCTCGCTCCTGCAGGATAACATGAATGATTCTATTCATGATGACTTGACTATGCGTCATTTAATAAGCCTGTAATGGTTAAGCCCAGACTTGTCCAGGAGAATGGATGCTCCGAGGATTTTTGGCCTATAGGTTACATTTATGTGGATCTTTTTCTAAACGGATATTTTAGTCCTCCGATTTTTAAAATAATCCCTGATTCCCTGGCCACATGACAAAGATTTAAAAAAAATCCCTATCCACACGTAAACGCAGAAACGCATTGATCAGCTAGCTGCAAGTTTCAATTTTAAATCAGATTTTACATTTATTTTATATATGAGGGGCCAAATACATATACATTTTAATCACATGTTAAGGCCCAATACTGCAATAGCTGCATTATTTTAATAGCATACGTGAACAAAAATAAACGAAAACAACATTATTAGGGCGCAGCTACAGCGCAAACAGCTGAGTTTTACTTCATCAATTCATTCCATGGGCAGCCGGAACGGTCGTCCCAAAACACCCCGCCCCACGCACCTTTTGAGCGGGCCATCCGCGGCCGCGCCATGGTCGCTGGATTTTGACCCGGGGCGATTGTGATTGTGTGTGCGCTACTCGGCGCAGAAAGAGGGGGTTCGTCATAGTGAATGAGTTACAGCATACAAGAAAAACGTGACATTCGGCATAATGAGTAGCCTATACTTTCTACTTTAAGTATATTTTGATGCCAATACTTTTGTACTTTTGCCATAAATGAGCGTGCCTTGTTTCATAGACTGTAGTGTTGCTCTCTCTCTCTCTCTCTCTCTCTCTCTCTCTCTCTCTCTCTCTACATTTATTATTATAATGACCATGAGCGGTCTGGTGTTTATGTATTATTATTATCTATTATAATGACCATGCATGTGCGAATGCACGATGACGTCATCGTACCTACATACCGTGTCTGGTACCAATACAAAAAAAGAAACTGGTCTGAACTTGTAGATCTGCTACTTTCGCATTAAAATGGCGATAACAAAGGAATGCAGGCTTGCACCACATTACAACGCTGCCTGGCCAGGAGTCGGTGCGTTGCTTCCCGGCCTGCCTACGACCGCCGCGGAGGCACAAGGGGGCTATTGCCCCATGCCCACCAGGGGAAGCTCCGTCCTGGGTAGTGGAGCTGGGCGGCCCCTGGACTGGTCCATGCCCACCACTTTGCGCATGTCAAAAGTTATATTCCGAATGAATGCTTTGGGTCATGTAAACGAGGAATACTTTTATTCACACTCTCTCCCTGTCTCTTGCACACTGTCTGTGTCTCTCTCCCTCTGTGAGTGAGTGTGTGCACAAGCATGCGTGATGTTGTGTCGACCCTCACCCGTGGTCCACATATACAGTAGCCTACAGGCAGACACAATAGTATACACAATCGCCCTGAAGACGTTTGCACAACTTCCACTAGCAGCCAAACAAGGGCTATAGATGATGAGCCCTCCTATCAATCAGGCTTCCAGCGCGCCGAACGGAACAGAGACGGGTTAAAAGGAATGTGTGGTGGGACCATAGGGTGGGACACCTTCGCTTTGTCTGCATGCATGCGGTTTCCTGCGGTGCTATTGCAGGGTGTAATCCCTGACATCACCCGTGTTTACTGCTTGTGTTTTAGTTACAGCAGTGCCAGTGGCGGACGCAGGATCTCTTTATGAGTAAGGCCAGGCAAATACGTGGTAGGCCCCCAGGGTCTGCTATTTCTGCTATTTATAGCAGATCTACAAGGGTAGGGTCGCCGCAGATAGACAGCTGGAGAGTTGAATAACCTCTTCAAATAACCATGTAATAACGTACTGACGTGATTGAAACATCGCCCACAGCTTTATTTAAGTGACTGATTAGCCAAAATGCCAGATAGACCCTGATGAAGACCTTCTAGGTCGAAACGCGTTGGTCATACTCATTTGCCTTGCTCCAATCTGGGAACCCATCGTCAAATAAAAAGGAAAAACAGCGCCCTCTGCTGTTTTTTACTTATTCATTTGGCTCTGGGCGGAGCTGAACGGGGGACCCGTACGCAGGGAAACCGGGGTTTTGGTCTGCCTTCAGCCTTCCACTTCCGGTGGTGCGACTATGTTTTCATTCCCACTAACAATATTTCTCCACGGAACACTAACACAATTTCTCCCAAAGAACATGGATCGTTTTGGTTATAAGCCCACTTGTTTCTATGATGAAAGAGCAAGTTAAAATGTTACTAACTTTCCGTGATTTTGTCTGCTCCGAGGACGCTATTGTTAAATGAGTTTCGGTTTGTTTCCAGTGGGAATTGAGCAGCACACATGTAAATCCCGCCCACTACATTTGATTGGGTAAAGCGCGGCCTGCTTCCTGATCTGAAGGCACGCCCACGCCACGCCAATGTGCACGGGTTGTCAACACGGCTACCGACAGATCCAAGCACAGCGATGGATCTGTTCTTGAGAGATTAGCCTTGCTCTAAATAAATTCAAAAAAAAATTTCACATGAGACGGAGTACCTTGGAATTCTTTTTTTTGCAAGTCTGCATTTCACACCTTTTTGGCAAGCAGTACTTCTTTGGAAATCCTCTTTTGTTTATACTTATATCAATCGTTGCAAAGTCATTTACACAAATGTACTGTATGTACAGTATGTATGTATGTATGTGTGTCTATGTAGTTGTTTGCGTGTTTGTGAATGCATGCGTGTTTGTGAATGCGTGCGTGCGTGCGTGCGTGCGTGCGTGCGTGCGTGCGTGCGTGCGTGCGTGCGTGCGTGCGTGCGTGCGTGCGTGCGTGCGTGTACGTATGTGTGTCTGTGTATATAGTTGTTTGCATGTTTGTGAATGCTAAGTGGATTGCGTGTGTGTGTGTGTGCGTACGTATGTGTCTGTGTATATAGTTGTTTGCTCGTGCGTGCGTGCGTGCGTGCGTGCGTGTGTGCGTGCGTGAGTGTAAGTAGTTGTTTGCATGCTTGTATATGTTTAGGGCCTTATCAACTTGCTCTTTAGGAGACTGTGAACCTCATTGGGCCATTGTGGCTGTGAAGCTGTCCTCAGTGCTGTTGTCAGAGGAACAGAGGACACATGTCTAGAATGATGATGTTGTCCTCAGTGTCGTGCTGTGGTCAGAGGAACAGAGGACACATGTCTAGAATGATGATGTTGTCTTCAATGCCATGCTGTTGTCAGAGGATCAGACGACAGCTAGATGAGCAGTAGCGGGTCAGGGGAAGAACCGCCTGTGGCAGCTGATGAGACTCTAACCCCCTAACAGGCAGTAAATCCTCAACAATCTTCTTCAGCAAGGAGGAGAGTGGAGTGCAGTCTGTACTGGGGGAATTGCACATCAGCGGGAGGCAGTGGACAATTTTGAAAAGATGTCAGGGGGCTCGAGGTAACGGAGTGTGTGTCAGTCGGGCATCCTGGGTGCTTCCGCTGGTGGTCTGGTTAGAGAGACACTGAGGCTATTGAGGTGAACTGTCCCTTCAAGTGGCATGTTGGCTGGGAGTTATTGCCTTATGGGAGGACCATAAATAATGGCACCAGATCCAGGGACAACTTTACCTGACAGAAAGGAAACACTTGTGACTTTACAGAGGAAGCTCGAGGCCATCAGGGCCAGCCACTCCCACCCCCTCCACACGGAGATGGAAGAGAGCAAGAGGATGGAAGGACTTGTTCCTTTACCCCGAGATGAGGTTGGAGGGACTTTGTCAGTCCTTTGTGCCGGTTGCTATGAGAATGTATAGCGATGCACGCAAGGGTCAACACTAATTTACTTTCTGTGACTCATATGGCGCTGTGCAATTATTGTAACATGCACTCTGTTGTCATCTGTAACTTTACCTGTGGTTTGTGCTGATGTCATTCATAGCTATGCTTGCTTATTGTCTCCGCCAGGCCGAAGGCATGGCGAGAGAGTATGTTTTACCCCCTGTTTTACCCCCTGTATACACACAGCTTGCGATTTCCGCGAAATTTCACACGCACATTCCCACTAAGCCGAGGAAGAAATGCCACCCTTCTCGCTATTGTTATAGCGCCACCAGCAGGTCTAATTTAGCAAAACACATTTTTGGAACAAAATGCCTCAAATCATGAATGCAGTGTCAATGCAAGAATAAATGATACGGTTGGCACCCTTTTCACATTGGCCTATTATAGCGCCACCAGGAGGCCAGAATAACGTACCTGACCTGGCGGAGACCTGTGCTCCGAGGAGCACTTTTTCTAGTCTATGCTTAATTTCTCTCTCGTTCTGTATCAGGCAGGATGATGTGTATACGTTAGTAAACTTTTGTATTGTTAATTGATGGTGTCTTTCTTGTTCGGCATCAGGCAGGATGATTGTAAAGGGTGTATACGTTATTATACTTTTTATTAATAATTGATGTTATCTATCTATCTGTCTATCTATCTAAAATGCAAAAAGTAGGTCTACAGAAATGTATTTGATCATGACTGAAGCAACGTAAGAGACCCATCTTTAATAATAACCATTCATTACTTAAAAGTGAATATCTCTGTATGATTGCATGCACTGACCCCCCCCCCCCCCCCCCTCCAAGCGTCTAGTCTGGACTGGCAAAGAAAGTGTTTCTTTCCATTGCTCGTGATGACAGGTGGATGCCCAGCTTTGCTCTCCGAGACTGAGTCATTCTACAAACCACTCGTTACTGAATCTTAAAGGGAATTTCCACCCGGGGTCTCTATCGTATTTGTAGAACAAAAGTTTACTTCCCTACAGAGTGGAATGACCTCACAACCAGCTCTCTAGCCAGACCAGTTCCGTATAAATTGCATTTGCTATTTTGTTTTGGGGAGGCATCAGTGTTCATGTTTATTTGTCTGTCTGTGTGTGTGCAACATAGAGAAGCTCCCACATCACTGAATGAGGTGGAAGACAGAAGAGTGAAAAGAGGACACTGACAGAGGAAGTGGTTTTCAGTGGTTTTTCTGTTTGCAAGCAGGGGCTGTGATACTGCTGTCTTGAGGGGGATTTGAAGCACGCTGGCAGGGCCATTGCTCGTTCTGATTATCTGAATAAATTGCACTTCAGATTGCACTTATTTTGCCATCTGAAGACACATTTGACTGTTATTTGTTACACTGCTACTATTACTAAACCATTCACAGATAGTGTTTGAACATAGTCAACAAATCAGAGCATGAAATCCCACCATTAAACCCGCCTTTCTGCCTGAAGCAGACTCCTAACAAATGCATCTCAATAGCAACCTTTTTAATAACATACCTTACACTCTGTCTGTGTAAGGTGTGCCTCTGTTTTGTTTTGTCCCTGATGTAACTGTTTTCCTGCTCCTATTTCCCCTCAGCCAGTCTCCTCTCTCCTCTCCCTGAGGCCAGGAGTCTGATTGCCCTGAGTGCCGTCACCTGTGAGGACCAGCTGAGCCTGGTTGGGTCACGAGACCCTGAGACTATAAAGACGATAGACTGTCTTATTTCTGTTCTTGTGTGTGTTCAGTGCTAGCCTGGAAACCAGACGAATCTGCCATTGCAGAGAAAAAAAAGTAATTGCCCTCTGCAGATTTGGTCTGGGTATGGCCTGCTCGGTTGTGATTGGATTTCTCTGCCCCTCTTTAGGGCGGCCATTGCTGAGTGGTTAGTGAGCCCGCCTAGGGAGCCAGAGGCCCTGGTTGCCCCAGGTACGATTCCAGGCCAGGCCAGCATATGTGTCGATGAAATGAAATTTGTTCCTGAGCAAGACTCTTAACCCCTAATTGCTCACAGGCCCTCATTCGAAACAAGCCCGCAAGGACTTTCATGAACGTCCTGTTAAAAGGAATTATCCTTATTATCCTTATCCCCTTAAGTTGTGTGGCACCAATCAGGGCCCAGTATGCAAATGTGGGCGGGTTTATCACCAGAGGCATTTTTTTAAATCAGCCCCTTGGAAATGCAGGTTCCGCACAGAGATTCCAGACTAATATCTACGCAGTGATATTAGCCTGTCATGCCAGGGTAGTTCAGTGCTGGGTCATAAGTTGTGTGTGAGGTTCTTTGTTGCGAGTGTTATGTTTGAGTTCAGTTATTGTGTTAGTTGCGAACGCGCGCCGCGCCTCCGCCCAAGTGGAGCTTACTATGAAACCGTGCTCGGGTTGTGTGTGTGAGGCTCTGTGTGTGGCTCTGTCTGTGTGCACTGTGTGCACTGCCTGCACTGCCTGTGTGCAGCCGCCAGAGTGCGCCAGAGTGCACTAACGGCAATTCCGTGCATAGATGACTAGGAACTCCGAAACTCCGTGCATAGGAGAACCATATCCCCCCCATTGACTTCAATACGAGGCGGAGGCAGTCACGTGACTTTCTCTCTACGCTCTCCCCATCACGGTGAAATAACACGGATTACAAGTCCGTAAATACACAACATAACAATTTAAAAAAGACAAAAAAAACATTAGGGCTGCGTTCGCTTCCCGCGTTTGCGCGTCTTACTTGTTACAAGAGTCTGTGTGTGTGTGTGTGTGTGTGTGTGTGTGTGTGTGTGTGTGTGTGTGTGTGTGTGTGTGTGTGTGTGTGTGTGTGTGTGTGTGTGTGTGTGTGTGTGTGTGTGTGTGTGTGTGTGTGTGTGTGTGTGTGTGTGTGTGTGTGTGTGTGTGTGTGTGTGTGTGCGTGCGTGCGTGCGTGCGTGCGTGCGTGCGTGCGTGCGTGCGTGCGTGCGCACACGATTGTTGTTTATCTGTATCATTCAAGTCAAGTTTGAGTTCCTGCACTTGGGCCCTAACACCAGTTCCTGACAATCTTAACAAAACAGCCGATCTACAAGTTCATAATGCACTGTGTCATGAGCTTGTAGATCAACTGTTTTCACCAAATGTCCTCTTATTTTTGACGAATGGTCGCCTACTATGATACAGTATGCCCAGAATAGGAATACAATGTTTCATGTGGTTACCAGGACTTGATCCTCAAGGTTAAGAAGCACCACTTTCAATCAAGTGTGTCTTTAAATCTATCCTCAATACCACCGTTTTGTCTGTAAGCCCGGGCTCCATTCGTAGGACATTTAAAAAAAAAATGTATAGAAATAAATGACTATATTTTCAAAATATACACAAAAAAAATATAAAAAATAAATCCTGCTGCATGGGCACCGGCCTAATCGGGAATGATGCAAGTTGGAAATGCATTCCCCATCCGGTTATGCAATACTCGTTGTAACCGTCTTTCTGTCTGTCTGTGTCCCTTTTATGCCCATTAGGGATGGGCATTTGGACCTTTTTTGGTAAACGTTTAGCCTTTGGTCTGTACTGTCTATAATAGACATCTATAGTAGGAATTCAAAGATCTTCCAGAGATTATTTTCTCTCCAAATGATGAAAATAGCAGATGAGCTTGTAGATCTGCAATTTTTTTTAAATAGGTCCCCACCCCATTAGAGATCTCGTCTGGGAAATAACAGGGAAAGTCCAGCGGACACCAGTGTTCAGAGAATATCATACGTCAGTCATTTCTGAGAAGACTGAACCAAAGTCTAGCCAGACAACACCCGTCTGAGGAGGACCATTGTAAAGTACGTCTGCGTTATCATTTATGCACTTTCATGGTGCAACTATTAGATTTTTTTTTTTTTTTTTTTTGTTCTCTGGTTTGATCTCCTTTACCCCTTGCCCCCCCCCTCTTCTTCTTCTTCCCTTTCTTTTTTCTATGGAAATAATAACGATACGATGGGAACTATGCACGAAAAAAAAAAAAAAATCTTCTGTAAACCTGCGATGTGACAATAAAGCTGATTCTGATTCTGATTACAGAAAGGGTCTTTGCATAAAGTAAAAACAACTTTTGTCTTTGAGACTGTTGTCACAACAGTGTTGTGAAACACCAATATAAATCCTCAGCCCCATACATTGGGGCTCATTTCACCACTTCCTGATACCAAGTGATAAGACATAAAAGAACATGAGCATGTTTTCATTTAACAAAAAGGTGGCTTGCCGTAAATACGTACTGTGCAGTGAGTGAGTGTAGTGAGAAAGAGAAGGAAGTAAAAAATTTGAGACATTTCAACATTGTTCAGTGGGAGGCCGTAAAGGGGGAGGTTAAGATGCATTGTACATTTAATACGTCTCTCAATTTAATACGCTCATCTTTTACCTTGGTGGTGTGACTTGTCCTAAATCTCTGTAGCTGTGGATGCATTTGTTAATAATCTTGACTGCTTTACTTGCCCCTGCTGTGAGCAGATAGCCTAGGGGGGTGTCTCTCTGTGGTTTCTCTAGTGAGATATTTTTGGTTGGATGTGTATTGCGTATATATCTGTGGTTGACAGTTCTTGTCTGAGTCGCCTTGCATCTTGAACCGACTGTAACCGATCCCACCCACACACTCATACTCATTCTCACTACGAGGAAGTCTTCATTTCTCGTCACAGACCCCTGAGCCCCTCTCGGACTAAGACGCAAACGCGTCCTTCTCCTGGATGATCGTTTCTTCTTTTCGTACATCTCCCGTTTGAGAAGTAGAACAGATACTGAAGCCATGGATCAGGGTAGTAGTGCCCAGTATCCCTCTGTGTTTGTGGTAGACAGCCATGGGGCCTACCCTCCGATGCCCCCCAGGATCAAGCGTCCACCACGGCGTGCCAAGGTGGCTCAGACCCTGCTGTTCTTCCTGGTGAGCATGGCACTGTTCGGCATGGCCATCGAAGCCTGCTTCATCTATCGTCTCTACCACCCTGGCCCGGTAAGTGCTAACATTGTCTCTAGTGTATGGATCACCTCCCTATAGACCCTCAACCTGTGGGTGGGGACCCCCACATGATTTCTTTTGGGGGGGGGTAGCCAAAATAGCCGATCTGCAAGCTCACTTACTTCTAGAGCTGCTGTTATTGAATTTTTTTTGAAACATTGATCATTTTCAAATCAATCCACTTTCAGCCAGATTGTAAGTGGTTCTATGTGTAGAATCTATACAAAATACAAAGTACTAACAAGAGCTTGTGACTAACTAATAACTACATTGGATCCATTGGAACACAGGTTTCCTAAAAAGTAAGGATTTTGGGCATACTCTACAAGGTTTTCTGCCTGACAACAATACGCTTGTACTTTAGCAGCAGAAGAGACAAGACAAGCTCACAAGCAAAGACACAACCCAAAAAAATCATCCAAATCTACATGATAACATAAAATGCCATGCCATACACAGTAATTGTTGTTGCAATGATTATTGAACCAACAAGAACATTAGACAATACGAATTAAATTACCCGATTATGCTATGAACTGAGCAAATTCATTGATCATTTAGAATACTGTAAAGCACACAGTATTTGATGGAGAGAAAAATGTGTATGCATGTGCCACATCAGCTATACTCTACATTCCATCATTCTATGATTCAATCAGATTCTGCCCCAAAGTGTGGAACTACTGTATATTTTTGTCATAATACTATTTTATGCAAAACAAAACGCTGACAATTCAAAAGAACTTTGTATATTTCAGCAGTGAAAGAAGTTGTGACTTGAGGGCCTTCACTTTCAATTCCTTATGTAATATTTCATTTAATGAATGACGTTTGAGATGGAAATGAAAGTGACCCGCATACTCTTTCTTTTAAAAGTGCTGATGGTGAAATTATTTCACTATGAGGAAGAGGATGGAGTGGAGATGGAGAAGTTTCTTAGCCGTAACTTCATTTCGGAGAAATTACATTCAAAAGGGCACGCACGATGTTCCGTGACGATGTCTGGTCAGGTGCCTTTGCAATACTGCATAGGTTCCGTTTCCACTCACTAAGGGTCCTCCTTATGTGTGGAAACTTTTGGGGGCAGGGTGAAAGAGGTGGTCTGTTTGCTGCATGGGGGCTGTGGTCTACTTTTCTTTCTAAAACAGATCTGCACAATGTTGCCTTTCTGAAAGCCTTATCAAACACAACCTAAACAATACCCCGGCTGGCTTCAAACAGCTAATTGCAGATGTTATTTTTTTTTACAATCTTTTAACCCATGATAACAACTGAGGCCGATTCTAAAAATCCTAAAAGTTTTCTGAAAAATGTTTCTAATCAGTGGTGCTCAAACCCTTTCATATCAAGGACCCCCAAAATTAAATGTATTTGGCCGCCGACCCCCATCTCAAAATATTTTGTTCCAGGGACCCCCAGAAGCAAAGATTTGAGTTAAAAATGGTCGCTTTAAATATATTCAAAGATTTGCACAAATGTTTAGATTTAAAAAAAATAGCAGATCTACAAGCTCATAGCGCAGCACGAAGTGACGCGCTACAAGCTTGTATATCTGCTATTTTTGAATAGCCAAAGTATAAAATAATGGCAAAGTGGTTACACAGATGTTTTCCCGGTTTTAAAGTACAATGACCAAGCTGAATAACACAGACCCTGAAGGGAACTGGATAATTATTGGTACCTTTTTCGTAAATTTTTATGTTCAGAACTCTTTTACAGTGATGGCCAAGAATTAAAATCTAACAGATGCTCAATTTCCCATGTATTCTCAACAGAGCAGCTCCAGATGCAATTTCTTAATGACATTTGTTTTCTGGATTCTAGATTTTGGGGAAATATTGTGCTTTTAAGGATGCAATGTTAATCAAAGATGACTGTACAGTAATCGGAATGAAAACAAAACATGTTGCCCATCTTTAAACCTAACCCTAACCTTAAACCTAATCCTAACCTTAAACCCAACCCAATCCCCGGCCTAAATCTAACCTGTGAATTCCAAATCTTAATTTACCTTTGACAAGTCTTTCTAATTGTAACCTTAGCTCTGAACATCTTTCTTAGACATCAAAATGGGGACCTAAACAATGTCCCCATAAGGTTAGGTTTGTCTGGTTGTACTATCCTTGTGGGATACTTTGGTCCCCAGGTAGATAGCTAAACAAGTACACACACATACAGTACGCGCGCACGCACGCACGCACGCACGCACGCACGCACGCACGCACGCACGCACGCACGCACGCACGCACGCACGCACGCACGCACGCACGCACGCACGCACGCACGCACGCACGCACGCACGCACACACACACACACACACACACACACACACACACACACACACACACACACACACACACACACACACACACACACACACACACACACATATTGTGCTGTATCAAGGAGGAGTAATCGCTTTTCATTATCATTCTAGGTGGAGTCAGCAACTGCTTCAAAAGTTATTGGAGGTATGTGTCAGTTTCTGTTTATTCCTTGTTCCTATAATTAAGTTCATCGTATCGTTACTGTGGGGTGGAAACCTTGTCTGAAACCGTTCCTTTTTTATTATTATTTGAAAAACATTTTTTAAATATTGAAAATAGGTGATCCACAAGCTGTTCTTGTGCTTGTTTGAGCTTGTTTGAGCTTGTAGATCGGCTATTTTTACTACTTTTGAGTGACACTCTTATATGATGAAGCAGGGCATTAATTGTTGGGGGAAAAATTGGAGACACAATATGGAGATATGAGGTTTGTGCCGACAGCAACGATATACAATAAGATGCATTCCTGTTCCCAACACAGAAGCTGTTCCACCACCAACTAAACGACCAAACCCTGTGGTCCTGCCTTCCAAACCTGTTGCACATCTGAAAGGTACTGTTCAAAGTTTTGCTCTCATATGGGGGGATTAGTACCATCACACACGAGATGATCAATATTTCATCACCTTCTTTCCACGATATCTGATAGATAATTCATTGATCATTGACCAGAAGGTTAACAACCACAAATAATCCGCTATTGATTGATTGATTGATTGATTGATTTGATTGATTGATTGATTGATTGATTGATTGATTGATTGATTGAATACTTTATTAGTCAGAATGAGGTACAGTCAGACATTTAGGCTAAAAGGATAACACAAAACAGTCCTGGAGACTTGTTTCCATTGTGGTCCTATTTTTTTCTTCAGTTTATATAAAGCAAATGCTCCTATTTTACCGTGTATGATGTCAATCTGTGACCATTATCTTCTCTGTTTTACAGCCAGTCAGAAGCAGGCCCACGGAGTTAAGATCATGTCATGGAGCACGGACACAGACAAAGACATCCTCTATGAGATGGAGTACAAAGATGGAAAACTCGTCATTCAAAAGGAGGGCTACTACTACGTCTATTCCAAAGTGTTCTTCACGGAACGCGGTGCATTTGACCACTGTGTCAAGGACGATACACCACGTTACCTTGGTAAACCTATAACCCTTCTGCAGTCCAGAAAATACTCCCACAACTCAGGAAAAGGACAGGTCAAATCAAACAGCTACTTGGGTGGAGTGTTCCACCTGTTCAAGGGAGACGGCCTTATTGTTGAAGTGAAGAACACCTCACAGATTGTACAGCTCTTGGCCCATGAAAACTATTTTGGTGCATACATGATATAGAATAGTGTTTCTCAATAGGGGCAGTACAGCCACCCAAGGGGCGTACAGAGAAGTTTGGGAGGCGCTGGTATGTAATACTGATATGATATTGATGGTGTCAGTATCATGGTCAGTAGCATGTCAGTATCCTGGTGTAATAATCACATACAATCTGATATTTGGAAATCGTGTTTTCTAAATTACATACACAATACACAATAAAAATAAAGCTTACATTTTAATTGGGTGTGGGGGTCCGGTGAGGGCCCTGGATATTGGATAGGGGGCACTGGCCCCAAAAAGTTGAGAAACACTGATATATCACACCACATCATACCACATCATACCACATAGAATAGAATAGAATAGAATGTGGACATGATAGCATATTGTTTCTGCCCTAAATCCCTACAACCCTTAAAGTTCATAAAACCTACGAGTTGGATAATTTTGGTGGTGTTTGGTGGGGCTTCTATGATGTCCCTTTTTATATTTATATATAAATATATTTTTTTATATTTTTGTAATGCAATCATTACTGGAATGTAGGGATGGACAATTAACCGAAACAGATTTCTTATAATCGACTAAATCGATAAGTCTGATAAGTCTAAATTAAGCCCTGTATTATACAGTACTTTGTTGTACAATGGTGGCCTGCAAAATGTATGTGTGAAATTTACAAACTCACAATACCTTGCATCGTGGCGCGTTGTGAGCTTGAAAATAATAATCGTTCGTTAATGGTAATCGAGGCAAAAGTTTTGAATAATTGTGATATTGATTTGAAGTCATATCGCCCAGCCCTACTGGAAGGTATGAAAGCTGTTTGTTTAGTTCTGGACCAGATCCAAAACTCTGCTGGGTAGAGTGGCATTAGTGTTGTCGTTGCATCACACTGGAGGTGAAGTTGTGCAATTTTGTTTAGTAATGTAAGCTGTATACTCTTTGAATGCTTTACTTTTAAATAATCTCCCAAATCTTTGTGTGTGTGTGTGTGTGTGTGTGTGTGTGTGTGTGTGTGTGTGTGTGTGTGTGTGTGTGTGTGTGTGTGTGTGTGTGTGTGTGTGTGTGTGTGTGTGTGTGTGTGTGTGTGTGTGTGTGTGTGTGTGTGTGTGTGTGTGTGTGTGTGTGTGTGTGTGTCACATTGTATTCTACGCCATCAAAATCAATCACTGTAGGCTTGTTTATAAATGAATTGGTTTCTATTGTTTCTGAAAAACACATACTATGTATGCAATTTATCTTGTCTCCAGTGATTAAAGGAATAAAAATGTGTTGATAAAAATTATGTTTTTAATTTTTTATTATTTCATTGTATTGAATATTAAACATCAATCTAATCCTAACTCATAGCCTGTGTTTCTTGCCATTTTCTTTGAGTTTATTTTTTTAATTATATAGCCTATATATATATATATATATATATATATATATATATATATATATATATATATATATATATATATATCACACCATTTCAGGCTCTAATCAATAACATATCTGCCCTTAAAGTGAACAAACACAAATTTGTCACTGTTGTAACTAGATCATTTTTATTGCCACAAGGTGTTTTGCAATTCGCTGTCAAATAGTAAAGTTTGGTCTGTTAACCGGGGACCGGAAGTTGGCCATGGTTTCCTAGCAATTATAGACAGTTGAAGTCATCTATAGGCTTTATCGTAGGCAGAGTATTACACGATTGGCACAGACTTGTAAACATTGTTTCTTTTGACATCTTCAAAGTGAATGTTTAAGCTATTCTTAGTTTTCAGTAGGACCTTTGGGTCTCTGTTATTGACATGAATGACAAGAAAATTCCATTTAATAAAGGCAAACATTCACGCCAAGGCTCTGGCTTAGGGGCCCTCTGAGCTCTTGGGCCTCTGGGTTCGGAAAACCAACCCTGGGCTTTATGTATGTGGAGTAAACTCTTGCATGTCTTTGCACAGATGAGCAGGCTAGGCTGTCCTGTATAGCTATATGTATATAGCTTCTGATGAGTGGTCTCAGAGGCAGGATATCACACCCACTCACTTAACATCGCAGCAAAAACCACAATGTGCACACACGCCTGTACAGTAGGTAAAATAGGCCAACACTGATGTCTATTTATCTGTCTTATGAATCACTTAATTTATACTTCATTGTACTACTATGTTGCTCACCGAAAACCAGTTATTTGCAATGAGCAGCATGGTCGTAGTATAAATGAAGTGAAGTATAAGTTAAGTTAAAGTATAAAGATATAAACCTCAACCTACAGCTTTAATCACAGAGTTGAGCCAATTGAAGTCACTTGCACCATAAATACATAAAGTGATTGTGATCTCACAATCACTGGAATTGGTCATGGTTTCCAATGTTTCTGAAAAACACACAATAAGTATGCAATTTATCAAATTCTCCAGAGATAAAGGAATTCATTTGTTTATTAATCTAACTCATAGCCATGTGTTTCATAGCCTTATCTAGATTCTAGAATATTTTTGGCATTGTCATGGCGAAGAAGCTGTATACACACCCACACAAAAACAACAAGCCTTCTATCTCTCTCCATATCTCTCTCTCTCTCTCTCTCTCTCTCTCTCTCTCTCTCTCTCTCTATCTAGAAGAGCTTTTCTTCTTATTCCTGTGCATTCACAATGCTCTGTCGCTCTTTCCGTTCAGCTGTGCCCTGTTCGCAGAATCTACATTCTAAGAGCACCTACGCCGCAGGCCACAGTTGTTTGTGTTGTAAACTGCAGAGGAAGTGGAGGTGGGGACGGCTGGGGGAGATATGAACAGCAGGTAACACACGTGGCTGTATCGCTGACTCATTTCATTTCCAACCCCCAACCAGTGGTGTTAAGTAACTAAGTACATTTACTCAAGTACAATTGTGAGGTAGTAAGGTGAAATATCCCTTTTAGTACACATTTTAGGTACTTTTACTTTACTCTTTCCAATTTTCAGTACTTTTACTGTATACTCCACTACATCTCAGAAGCAAACATTATACTTTTACTCCACTACAATTATTTGAAAACTTTAGTTACTAGTGACTTTTATATTATTATTACAAAACATACATTGACCACTTCAGCCCAATATACATTTCGGCCATTTGAAAATAACCGATCTACAAGCTCACAATCAAAGCTCACGTCAAATAAGTTTATACATTGTAGACATTTGAAAACTGGTGAAACGGGACATTCTGCATAATGAGTACTCTCTACTTTTGGTCGGCTATTTTAAGTAATTTTTTATATCAATACTTTTGTACTTTTACTCAAGTAAATGTTTTATTCCGTACTTTTACTTGTAACAGAGTATTTCGACATTGCAGTATTGATACTTTTACTTATGTAAAAAATGTGTACTTTTTCCACCATTGCCCCCAACCAGGAGAGTTAAGGCTTGATGTTTTGTGTGTGCATCTGATCTCTATAACGATGGGGAAGGGGGGCATTCAATTGGAACTTGGGTCCCGTTTGATTGGAACTTTGTCCAACCTTTTCCCCTGTAATCTGTCAATTCATCTGTGCGATCCTGTTGCTTTCTGTATTCTGTTTTCGATACTGTATGTATGTTGTGTTGGTGGTGCACGTGTGAGTCACAGTCATGGTGGGGTAATGGAGGACTGAGGCTGACTGACTGTGGTTGGGTTTTTATGCAGGTGGAAAATTCCTCCCCTCATTGTACTCTTTTCTGGACTTGTTTTGATGTGGAGCATTCTAATATTGCCTACAGTTTCACATAGATTTCTAAATGTGAATATCATTTCATTCTATTTATAGCTTGGAGTGTGTTGATGGATTGGAAAACCCAAGGCTTGGTGCTACTGTAAATAACTGGTTTATAAGCTTGCGGTCAAAGAAGTGCCTTGCCATAGCTATATGACATTAAATGTACGTAGACAAAAGTTTCTCTGCAAGATGACATTGGAAGTGATTGTCGCAGTAGTATATAGTCCACAGCTAAATACTGTCCCCTTGTGACAGTCTTTATAGAAGGTACAGTACACAAATACTTGTCAACTAATGTCACTTTCTGGGTGCTTAATTATCAAAGAGAAAATAATTCTGCAAATATTGAAAGAAAGTTGGGGAACCCTATGGGATTTTTTTGTCATGGCTCTCCATCAAAATGGGCCACACACAGTGGTGGAAAGTAACTAACTCAAGTACTGTACTTAAGTACAATTTTGAGGTATTTTCTTTTACTTTACTTGAGTATTTCCAATGTTCAATACTTTTACTTCTACTCATCTACGTCTCAAAGGCAAATATTGTACTTTTACCCCGCTACAATTATTTGGAAACTTTAGTTACTAGTTACTTTGTAGATTTAGATTATTATCACAAAACATACATTAACCACTATAGTCTACAGCCCTATATATACATCGGGCATTTGAAAATAGCCGATCTACAAGTTCTCATTTGGTTACTGAGCTTAACCACTTAGGTATTTTTGAAAACCGTCAGGTAGCCTATATGCCCAAAATAGGTACACTATGTTCAAAGTGGTTAACAGTGAAAGCTGCACATCCGACCAAGGAAACAAACTCAACTATGATGCCATGCTGGTTGGACATGGTGGGAAGAGGCTTGTCTCTGAGGGATGCTTCTGCCTCTCCAGAGAAACGAAGAACTGAAACTGAGGATCACACGCCGCCTTCATATGAATGGAAAACAATGGCAAAAATAAACCTACTAATAAGCAGTGGGCAGTGGCGGAAAGTAACTAATTACACCCCCAGACAGGTGAATCAAGTTGCTTGATTCAGTATTTAGACATTTGATATCCATTTTATCAGACAAAACACATGTCCTTGGTTCTAGTGACTCATATTGTCCTTCTAATACGTGAGGAGGACGAGTTTTTTTCAATAATTTTTTTCCCAGACAGGTTTTAAGTTGCTTGATTCAGTATTTAGACTTTTGATATCCATTTTATCAGACACACCCCCTTCCTATACAAACCCATTGTGACTTCAAACTCCATTTTAACCATGTTAAACTCATTGAAAACACATGTCCTTGGTTCTAGTGACCCATATTGTCCTTCTAATACGTGAGGGGGACGAGCAAAAAAAAAAAAAATCCCAAAAGATTATCATTGTTTTGGGAAATGATTTAGAAAAACATGGTCCCTCATGTATTTGAAGGACAATATCAGGACAATATCAGTCACCAGAACAAGGACATGTGTTTTCAATGAGCTTAACAAGGTTAAAATGGAGTTTGAAGTTACAATGGGTTTGTATAGGAATGTCAAATATCTAAATACTGAAGCAACTTAAAAACTGCTCACAAAAGCCTGAGTGGACGTTAAAATGACCCCAAACATGTTTGAAATTGAAATATCCCTTAATGTACACATTTTAGGTACTTCTACTTTACTTGACTCTTTCCATTTTTCAGTAGGCCTACTTTATATTTCCACTCCACTTCATCTCAGAAGCAAATATTGTACTTTTTCTCCTCTACAATTTTTTGAAAACTTTAGTTCCTAGTTACTTTGCAGATTTAGTTACTTTAGTTACTTTAGGGCGCGCTCCCACCAAGAGTTGGCTGGCCGCTGTTAAACGCAGGTTGTGCGCGGCCACAGTTTTCTGCAGCCAGCGGATTCTAAAAAACGGGAGTGTCGCGCCTGTCACTCACTTTCAGGAGCCTCCCCGTAGCCCGCACTGCCTGCTGCCTTGAGCACCATGTTGCTTCCTGAGTCTTGAGACGGTCCGCCTTCGACTCACCCGATTGGACAGAGGGAGAAAATCAGCGCCTGCCTCCAGCAGTTTTATGCTTAGTCGCGGAGAGCAGATAAACGCAAGGTCTGCGCGACTAGCGGAAAAATCTGCTCTTGCGTGAATCAACGCATTTGCATTGACAATGCATTGGCAGATTCTGCAAACAGCGGCCAGCCAACTCTTGGTGGGAGCGCGCCCTTAAGTCCTATTATATACTTTTTTTCCCCCAAAATAATTGGATAAACGTTTTGAAGTCTTTTTATGTTGACTATATTTTGATGCCAATACTTTTGTAATTCTACTCAAGTCACATTTTGAATGCAGGAATTTTTACTTGAAACGTTGTAGCCTACATCTTCCACCAGTGTGGGTGGTACCTATCTCCGTGACCTTGGACACAAAACGTATGGCTGAAACCTGATGGTGGTAACCGCTAATATAACCAGTGGTGAGAGAGATGGCAGGCTGTAACTGAGCTCAGGAAAAGAAAAGGTTTCATGTTAACCTCATTCACTGGAATGTATGTGTCTGGCTTGCGATGAGTAACAAATGTTCCAACGGCACTTTATTTTTCAACTCTGTTGTTGCGATGTTGATCAACTGATGTGATGAAGCCAATTATTTTTTACCCCCTCCCCCCACACACATTTCTCCTCCCGCCCAACAGGTGTCGCCGCAGCCCGTAGGAGTGTGTGCAATGACCAATATCACCCTCCCCGCCCGGCTTCCCTCCCCCGAACACGGGCCAATTGTGTTCACATTGACGCTCGACAAAGCCGGATGCACCGCGATGGATTTGAACCCACAACCCCCAGTGATGGTGAACAGGGACTTTACCACTGTGCCACCCGAGCGCCTGATTTCCTCTATCAATTCATCGATGAATGTGAACTTTCTTCTTTAAAACTAGAGACAAGACATGTCTCTATTAGTACACAGTCACTAATCAAACATGGTATTAAATAGCTCTAAAAGTGGTTCTTTGGATTGTAATCATAGCCTATGATTACAATCATAGGCTATATATAGCACCAAAAGAGCCTCTTTTATTGGTGCTATATGTAGCACCGCTGTCAAATATAGCTTGAGGAACCGAATAGAACAGGGCGCCACTTCTCCAAGGAACTCAATGACTCATGACTTTGAATGGTATCCCCGTGCCGTACGTGCCTAATCTAAGATGACGAACAAACCATGTAGAGAACATCTGGAGAGCATTACAGGGCTGCTTTTTAACACGTTCGCAGTACGGCAACGGTGCTATCGCACTTCATCTACCACAAAGAATGGCTGCAGAACGACTGAAGAACCAGTACTTGTTTGTGTTTACAATACATGTAGCATTTCATGTAGTATTTATTTATTTGTTTGTAAACTAACATTTTTTACAAGTAAATTTACTTGAGTAAAAGTACAAAAGTATTGTCATCAAAATATACTTGAAGTACCGAAAGTAAAAGTACTCATTATGCAGAATGTCCCATTTCACAATATGTACAATATAAAATAATATTTTGAAAATAGCAGATCTACAAGCTCACAACGTTGTGAGCTTGTAATCTACAAAGTAGATTACTAACTCAAGTTTTATAATTGCAGTGGAGAAAAAAGTGCAATCAAATTGGTTTGATAAAGAGTGAAAGTCATGATCAACTCTTATAAGAGGAGAGATATGAGGAATTAACATGCAACATAAATAAAACGAAATAAATATTTTCTTGTCCATTTATTGTCTTTGACATACCTTAAGATTTTGAAACACACAGTGATCAGTCATTTTCTTCAAGTTCTTTGAATTTTATATTCTATGAAACCAATGGAAAAATCAAGTAAAATAGACTGTGCATATATATACAATCGTGGACTCAGTAACATCAGAGGATGTCTGTCAATTGGCACCATTGGTCACATAGTGAAATAAATTAATTGTAACTGACCTGTTCTGTGAGAATAATCAATAAACCAGAGCTCAAATAAATGACAAAATAGAAAAATAAAGCAGCAGATATAATGTTATGATGAAATGGTAAATGAGTATATTAAGTCACAGTGTGATACAATCACTGACAAATTGTTGTATAGTGCAGCTGGTTAGCAATAAAATCGTGCACTTTTCTTGTAAGAAGCGTGAAACTTTCAGCATAGTCAGTAAATACCATAACATACATTTTCAGATGGGGAGCGAAGTCAGATTTGACCTCTGAGAGGTATGGGCGCACATGCACGCGCACCCGCTCCTGCCTAGGCCCAGCCTACGCTAGCGTTCTGGCTACGCCACTGGTTTGAATCAACAGGAGAAGAACAGAGGACTCCAGTTCCATTGGTTGCATAGTTCCTTGCCCTCTGCTAGAGGAATGTTAATTAATTAATTGTCTAAACCCCATCAGGTGTGTAATTGTTGGTGTTGTCTATATAAGAGATCAGTGTTTGTTACACTGCCATCTGTTGATTCTGAGGAAATCAGTTTTTCTTTTCTTTTTTTTTTGGGGGGGGGGGGGACATTTTTACCTTGACCTTGACCTAAATGCATTTCCTTGATATCTGGTGATCTCGAGAGTATCGCCAAATGAAAAGTCATCCCTTATTTAGTTGGAAATTATACTCTTTTTTTTGGCTGTGTTTGGTTCCAAACTTAAGTTGGACCAAAGGCAATTTTGGATTTGACCTCTCACGGTCCTCAGAGGTCAAATCTGACCTCCCTCCCCATCTGAAAATGAGTATTATGGCATATACTAACTATGCACGATTTTCTCAAAAATGGGAGCTTAACCGCTGTACTAGTAGGCACTCCCTCAATAAACGAATCACTTAAATATAAGTGATTCAGTTCCTTTTCAGTGCATAGAGCTGATGCGTAAAATAATGCATCTCTGAATAAAAAAAAAAACAGTCCCTATAATGTTTCCTTGAGGAACTACCAAATAACAACCATAACAACCCAAACCTATTTCCATGACCTTTGAACCATGACCTTTGGAATCAACAATATTTCCCTGAGGAACTACCAAACAACAACCCAAACCTATTTCCTTTGGAAACTACGGCAAGCAGGTTTCAGAGGAGTGAGAGAGCCAAAGATTCAATCTTGAACTGGAAAGTCATGACAATATTTCCTATATCTGACATATAATACATAAATAAATAGATGAAAATAGCTATACTGCCCTAAAAAGTAGAATCTTATGACTTAAACCCTAATATGATATAAAAGTAAAGTGGGCAAGGGATCATTTACTTACATAGGAGCCACACAGTGGAACGACCTCGAAACCAGTGTCAAACTGACAACCAATCTGAGCAGCAGACTATTAGAAAAGGCTCCCCTATAGAGGGTCATTAGTCTAGGGAACGATAAGGCAGCACTTTTTTGTATGTGTGTACTGTATATGTGATTGTCATGTGTTTTGTAATGTTTAACTTATTGACTTATTTAACTTATTTTTTAATCATTGAACTGCTCTAACCATGTGGTTTTGCTTTTCAAATAAATCAAATCAAAATCAAAATATGATCCCTATTCTGGGGAAAAACTTTCACTGAAAACAGATGCTTATAATAAAATGTCTCGCCTTAGTAAGAAGGTGTGCTGCTCTATTAGCTCATTGGTAAAAACACAATTCAGCGCCCAGGTTTGTATCTCATGCAGGACATGAAAGTTACAGAGTGCAGCTTTAAGTGGTTGAAATAAATCCAATTCAAGACTCTGACATTGTGTGTTGATGTGTGTGTGGCAGTGGCTCAGGAGGTAGAGTGGCTGTCCAGGTACCAGAATATTCCTTAAGGGGCGTCACGGCCATTCACTGTGCGTACGACGTGACACCCTCACTCTCACAGATCCATGATTTCATACCCCCCACTTTAAAAAAATTAATAAATAAAAATTAACCTAACCCTAACCCTAAAACCGAAATAAAGTAACCAAAACACCGGGAAAAAACTAACAAAATCCACCCAAAAAAAGATTTTTTTTTTAAATACAAAATTCGTTTACATTTGACAGTTACAAAATGTTCGCTTGAAAAAAAATGATATTCAAAGATTTGTCCAAATTTTCACGATTTTTCAAAAATAGCAGATCTACAAGCTCATAGCGCGGCACCGAGTGCCGCGGTATGAGCTTGTAGATCTGCTATTTTTGAATAGCCAAAGTATAAAATAAGGGGTATAGTCCACCGAAAGTCCATCCCCCCCCACCTTCTGAGAGCCCGTGACGTCCCTGGAGACAATGTTCGTGAACAGGGTCTGTTTGACATCAACACCGTCCACGTCTAGCAGCTATCACCTTGATCTTCATGGTCGGACATGGTCAGACAGGTAGATGATTCCTAGGCGGCTACTACCAGAGTTGAAGTCGATCTCTGCTGCTGCGGGCTCTATGGTGACCACCAGCTTGGTCCCAGCGGACAGCTCCTTGACCCTGCCAAGGAAGCCTGTGCTGAGGGACGAGTTTGCAATCTCTCCCTCTAGGAAAACCTTCTTGTCCTCGTCATTCTTGATGCGGACTGTGTGCACCTCCTGTGAGCGCATCAGTGTCACCTGTAGAGAAATAAAGTAGTATCCATCCGCCATTATAGTTATATTTCCATCCTCAAGGCTTAGCAGCTGATTTTCTGTTTTCTTCAGTTTCCATTGAATCTTTCCACTCTTCACTGTAGAAAAAAAAGAAATGAGAGTTTGCAACAATCTTATTTTTTCTTTATTTCCCTATTTCTATTACATAGAATGATGCCGTCTGGATCCCTTTCCACAACTAATATTTTTCAAACATGTGTCATCAGTCCTATAGGCTGTGGTTTGTGGTGTACTAAAAGGGGAACTTTCTGGGGTTTAACAAAAAGGCTGAGGTGTTGACCACGGTGCAGAAGACTTTAAATGATGCAACTTTCTGGGGTTTAACGTGTTATAGACTAGTACATATACAGTACATACAGTAGTGCACAGTACTGGCCTGCATAGTGACCATTTTGCTGCCTAATCGGCTTTAGACAAAGACACCCATGTGCCTGTAAAACTACTTCAAAAACGTCAAAGACGTCCACAATCACAACACCATGGGAGCTCCACAAAACAAGGGGTTAAATTTGTTCTATTGCTATGCCACCAAAATATGGAATGCCCTGGCTATACCATAAAGAAGTACTCTCCTTCAAAACCGCTCTAAAAGAGCACTTGCAGGTGGCTGCGATTCTGAACTGGCCCTTGTAAAAAGTCCAAACCTCCCCCCACCCCAGTTTACTGTAAATATTTTTATTTTTGATTACTACTCGTTTATATGATGTTTTCGCATAGTATTGTATGTCTGTCATTAAATGTGTCGATGAATTGAGTACAAAGGACCCCAATGGAAACAAGGCATCGTGCTTTCTTGGGTATAATTCTCTTAGCAGACCTTTTGCTAATAAAGTATTCATTCATCAAAAAATCAATCAGAACTCCTGAGTGTTAATTAACCAATTGAACCCCAGATCATCAATTTTTGGCAAAGATATTTGGTGTAGGCGGGAAAAAAAGCAGTCCAAGACAAGTACAGTTGTAACTCAGGTCCATTTTACTAAAACTTCACTAAGAATAGAGGGTTTGACTGGTTAACTATATAAAAAAATACAGTGTACTTGCCTAGGGTAATTGGCACTTATTTAATCATTCAAAGTACCAGTATAAGTGCACACATTGTCAGATTAGTGGAACTCAATCTCCTAACCAGATAGTTGCTTGATTAACCCATTGAGGAAGAGTGACTTGTTAAATGAAGCCTAAATCATTGTAAATTATTATTATTGCTTCTTTAATTTATTCAGAGATAGGCCTACTGCATAAATGGCATACCTTTAGTGGCCTGCGCAGTGACCACTTTGCTGCCTGGTGTCTTCGGTAGCTGTAAAGAAGACAAACATTTTCTTGAGAATGTTTTTTCTGATATGATAATCAAACTTGTATCCTTAAACAAAGTCAGAGATTTGAGCACAACATGAAGAGATACACTTGTTTCATATGAGGGGAAAAAAGAGGAAAACAATGCTTATGTGGCTTTTCCCCAATGTGGTAATAATGGCAACTTTAAGTTTCTGCCAAGACACAACTTGAGGATGGGGGTGAGAGTCAGAAGCAGAATGTGGTTGGTAGGTTCTCTATGTAAGTGGTTCTCAACCAGGGGGGTCCCCACATGTTTTTTTAGGGCGGGTCCCCAGATGACAGTGAAGTGACTATTTAAGTACCCTTTTACCTAACATAGTAAAAATTTAAAGAAAGCAAAGAAAAAGACCATTACTGCATCAAAAGTTATCAACGAACTATACTTCAATCAGAAACACTCACGTCAAAGTAGATTTAACCATTTACTGCAACAAATGGAATACAGTTAAGCTTGGCGTTAAAGTTACGCTCTTGGAGATATTCCCTGAATTTAGTCGAAGCAGCCTGCTAAGCATATATTCAGGGAATGTTAAGCAAATCCCCCATAGGGATACAATGTCAACAATAAGCAATACATTGACATATTAGTTTGAATTAGCAGATATACACGAGAATCACAAGTATTTGAGCCTATGCCAGATTCTAATCAAAAGGTGGAAGCTGGGGTGGAGGAGGAGCTAGCAGAATGCATTGGTCATCTCATCAACCAAGAAAGACCTTGTGAATACAAAGCCGTATTTAAAGGAACCCCTTGCTAATGCGTGAGTTGTGATTGGAGTATGAATGTGTGATGTAATGACCAGCAGCGCTGTGAATGGGGAATAGAAAGCTGATGTTCAATATCAGCTGACTGACAGCTGATTACAGCTTTGGCGTGCAAGACTTCCGTGTCCTGCATGAACTAACGCTATGCTTCATAGAAAATAACTGGTCAAATATTGGCCAAATTGTCAAATAATTTAAAAAGAAAGAGGCAAAAAAATATAAAAGATCTACAAGCTCACAACGTCTCACATTGCGAGGCATTGTGAGCTTGTAGATCTGCTATTCTCACAATATTTGTCGGTTCCAAAATCTGTGGAACCGAGTCAAACTAAATTGTATGCCTCAACTCCTACATTCCAAGTGCTTATCAGGGTGGGGGGGGGGGGGGGTCCCCAGTTCAAATATGATTATTTTGGGGGGTCACGGCCTGAAAAGGTTGAGAACCACTAGTCAGGAATGGGTCTCTGATAGATAAGTTCAATATTGTCCACTTGCTATGCTGATAGATCTCAGAAATTAGCCCTTTTGAATGTCTGTTTGCAAAATAACCTAAAATAGATGGCAGTTTCCTGGGAGTCATGACAAAGGTCTTTGTTGGTTTGTGTTCTCCCATAAACATATTCAAAATATACATAAAATAGCTACAAAAAAACCTTGTGACTTTGGGAAATAATGATGATAAATATACTATATTTAAGATTTTGGCCTCTTACAAAACAGACATGCCACTTTGGTATATTTTGAAAAAAATATATACATAGAGATAAAAATTTGGTTTTTGGGGGGTTTTCTTTCTGTATCTATCTACACACAGTATCGGCAGAGACCACAGTCTGAGGTGTCTCTCCCGCCAGCTGTGATACAGAAACCACCACAAAGAACAGATGCACTGCACAGGTGTCCCTGCAGCAGGTGTACAGTACACAGCTGTATGTTGGGAAACTTTCATCCAGACTTTTTATTTACATTTAAACTACTACTCTGTAGTGAATTTATCCATGTTAAGATGTAGCACACACGTTTATGACCTCAATATTATGTGCAAAAAACTAAAAGAAAAAAAACTATGGTAGGCTAAATATTTAATGTGACCCTCTTCAATGTTTACACTTTACACAGTGTAGCATACATATAGGCTATGTTTTTACCTGGCAGTGGTGGTGTTCATTGAAGTAGTAAGTGATGAACCCCAGCTGGATGGTAATGCTGGTAAGGACAAAGGTCCACAGCAGGCAGAGATGGATGCGCCCTTGGTGCTGCTGTGACATCTTCAGGCTGAGGATGGATGAAGCAGCCAAGCTTATTAGCGCAGGAAGAGAGGGTGACAAGTTCAACTGCAGTCTGTCTGCAGTTGAGTTGAGAGTTTCCTTTCCTGATCTGCTGTGCACCAGAGTCTTTGTTGTTTCCTGAGCTTGATGACGTCCTGAATGATGTCTGACTGAGAGCTGTGCCGACCAGTGTGATCTTAAATTTGTACAGATTTGATCTGTGTTGCGTAGTAGCCTACTTTCCCCATGTGTTGCTGAAAGCATCTCAGAGAGAAGACTTTATAGGCCACAAGGCCGGCCCTCTTTGCCTGTTATGGCTTCTAAAAATAACAGAGAGAGAGAGAGAGAGAGAGAGAGAGAGAGAGAGAGAGAGAGAGAGAGAGAGAGAGAGAGAGAGAGAGAGAGAGAGAGAGAGAGAGAGGAGGAACAAGATTCACTATTAACAACATTTGACTCATTCATTTGAAATGAATCATTCAACTCTGAAGGGCCTACTCGGGTCTCCCTTTCTCCCACTGCTCCTGAATGTCAATTTCTGCTGTTGATCTCCATGGTGACGTGTGTAGGGGAGAGCTGCCAAGATTGCAACGCGTCATGGTTGCAACAAGCATGTTTTCTCTTGATTGGTCAATTTTCTCATAACGTCATCACATCAGTATGTGACCAGTGATGTAATGAACGTGCCCTTAACTCCAGTGGCATTTCTCCAGCTTCTATTAACACTGCATTTATTGGGGTTGATCTAATAGCTCCAATACATAACCGTAATGCTTAATACTGTACTCTATCTATTATTTGTAGTGATTTCTTAGCTGCTATCCCATACACTATACACCCATAATCTATTGCTGACCTCATAATGGCCCTGTATATGCCCATTAATGCTTGTTTATCTGCCCCCCACTCACATCCGGCAACAGCTCGCAAGTATGTAGTTCAGGGGAAGAATGCAATATTAAGGTAATTAATTTTTATAACCCATATCAGATGTTAACAGCAGATATGTTCAAAGAAATGGCTGGGAATGTATACAGGAAGGAGATTTGGTGTGGAGATTTTAATGCACATAGCTCCTTGTGGGGTAGTAATCGTACAGATAATTTACTCTATTTCAATGACGTGACGCGCACGTCGCTTAACACCTACTGTACACTGCAAGTCACACAATGGACAATTGATATGCATCTAGGCTTATTCCTATGTTAATTCGCTAGGTGTGAGTCGGGAGCCTTTGAAAACTTTGTTGAGGTGCGATTTTAAAGTAGATTTAAATCTATGCGCGTGCCTGCGTGTGCTCCTGGCCAAATAGGTTCCGGCACGGCGTGCAAGGCCGTCCAGTGAGCATTGCACCCCTGCTAATAGGGCTACAGTACACTTCTGTTTATGGCCATCACAATCACTGGAGCACCCAGTGACTAAAAGCATGGGTTACCATAACAACCATTCCTGCTGGCTCTACAAAGCAACAAAACTAAAAACTAATTGCGTTATAGCCTGGACAGAGGAACCTCTCCGGCGGAGTCTCCGGTAGGACTCCGCGTTGCATAACAAGCCAACAGTGGGCTACGATGCGGGGTGGTCACCGCGGGTAGGAAAACGATGGGCGCGTTCAAGACCCCTGGCCCAGAGCATCAGTGGATGTGAGTTTCCCTCCATTCAGGATATAATATATTATACACTGGACAATGTGTGAAGGAAGCGCACACGTTCACACAAGCACAGGCATATTGTTCAGGAATTAAATATGTCTCCTAGTTTGAGACAACATGAGTTTCTGAATACCTCATTGCATTCCTATCCCCTTCTTACCTCAGTCCCATTTCTGCAGAACTCTGTCACTGTCTCTGTGTCTGTGTCTGTGTCTGTGTCTGTGTCTGTGTCTGTGTCTGTGTCTGTGTCTGTGTCTGTGTCTGTCTCTGTCTCTGTGTCTCTCTCTCTTTCTCTCTATTTCAATTCAGTTCAGTTCAATTCAAAGGGGCTTTATTGGCATGAGAAAACATATGTTTACATTGCCAAAGCAAATGTGGAACAAATACAAACCATGTATGTATAACTAAAAGGGAATAAATAAATGTGTACATGTCACATTGCAACTTAGCTATAAGAATTGTACATTTGCTGTTAGAAATAGTTAAACATTTAACTCTTTCAGTGCCATGCTTATTTATGGAATTGTGTGCCACAACCAAAATTAATTGTAAAAAAAAAAGTGCTTAGGAGCCGAGATACAGCCTTTTTCAGTAAGAAGTTAAACAAGAAGTGAATGGAGCAGCAAATCTTCAAATCATCATATCGGTTCTGAACAAGTTTTTCCAAAAAAAAAAACGTCTTTTCATGACGTCTTGGCGCTCAGGGCGTCAGGCCTTGTGACGTCTTAGACGTCATGTGGCACTGAATGAGTTGCAAGGTTAGCTTGGTATAAAACATTTGAAACGAATAGCAGCAATATTTCAAGATTTAGCTTTTACTTGGTATAAAACCTTCGAGACAAATAGCAAGTTTTTCAAAAGTATTTAAAGGGGTTCTAGGCAACTTCAGAGATCAAAAAAAGAAAAAAAAATGTTGTCAAACAGAGCTGGGCTGGATTAGTACCGTTGACTGACAACCCCTTCAGCCAATCAGCAGTTCGTTCCCCTTCAGCCAATCAGCAGCCCATTTTCCCCACCACCAGCAATATGACGCAAGGGGACTTTTGAAGGGGCTATGCCGAAAATAGGTTGCTTTATTCGGATACAACCTGAACCTGCCGGTTCTCTGATAAAATTTTTTAAAAAAAGGCTCTGTCATGATAAATTGACCACATATATGAAGTTAAACAACTAAATTCTATCCAAACGATATCTTAAAAGTAAATTCCTAAGTAGGAACTCCTGTAGAGGCCGCGACATGAAAGGCAAGTCTCCAGAATCCGGAATCCAGTTCACACGTCCTCTTTATAGACAGCAGAAGGACACAAACATATGAAGTTCTGTTGGTGAACAGGTCCATAAATGGTTATTTCTAGCATGCTAATCTTAGTTAATAACACATATACCGAACAGGTAACCAGCAGGTATTGGACAGAGCTGCATATAGGACAAACAGATGTAAAACAGACTGATATCCTCAACGTGTCGTGATGCGACGCATGTGAGCTCGTACTGTAGATCTGTTATTTTCACAATTTCTTAGTTTTGTTTAATTTATTTTATTTGTATTTATTTTTTGGGGGGGCGGGGGCTTATATGCCTTTATTTGGACAGGAGAGTAGGCTGATAGGAAATAGGGAGAGAGATGGGGGGAGACAGCAAAGGTCGTTGGGAACGGGAGTCGAACCCGCGACACGCTGTCATGCTGGATTTCCAGTTTATGTGGTATGCGCTAGGGCATTAACAGAATAATCGAATATTCGAATATCAAACCACTATTCGACCACTGTACATCAAAGTCGATTATTCTATATAAAAAGTTTTTTTTTTTTTTTCAGTGGCTTTTCTACAGCAGACACACAGCTGTGAGCTCTGGTGTGACGTCAACTTGCATTCCTTGAGTCGAGTCGTCAATGCCATTGGCAATTTTTTTTTTTTTTTTAATAATCAAATCGATTAATCGAATATTCGAATACTTATAGGTCGAATAATTCGAATGCTAAAAATCACTATTCGTGAATGCCCTATATGCGCCTGGACCGCTAGGCCAGCAGACGCCCCTATCACATATTTCTGAAAATCTATTAATAAGGTCTCAACTCCCGACCCAGTGTTTGGGAAACACTAGTCTATGACACATCTGTGATGCATGACATGATGCATCACAGAAATTATGTGAAAAACATTAGTGGAGATACTGGCATTGTGAATAAATGTACCGCTGATCTGTACACACTGGACAATGTGTGAAGGAAGCGCACACGTTCACACAAGCACAGGCATATTGTTCAGGAATTAAATATGTCTCCTAGTTTGAGACAACATGAGTTTCTGAATACCTCATTGCATTCCTATCCCCTTCTTACCTCAGTCCCATTTCTGCAGAACTCTGTCACTGTCTCTGTGTCTGTGTCTGTGTCTGTGTCTGTGTCTGTGTCTGTGTCTGTCTCTGTCTCTGTGTCTCTCTCTCTTTCTCTCTATTTCAATTCAGTTCAGTTCAATTCAAAGGGGCTTTATTGGCATGAGAAAACATATGTTTACATTGCCAAAGCAAATGTGGAACAAATACAAACCATGTATGTATAACTAAAAGGGAATAAATAAATGTGTACATGTCACATTGCAACTTAGCTATAAGAATTGTACATTTGCTGTTAGAAATAGTTAAACATTTAACTCTTTCAGTGCCATGCTTATTTATGGAATTGTGTGCCACAACCAAAATTAATTGTAAAAAAAAAAGTGCTTAGGAGCCGAGATACAGCCTTTTTCAGTAAGAAGTTAAACAAGAAGTGAATGGAGCAGCAAATCTTCAAATCATCATATCTTGGGTTCTGAACAAGTTTTTCCAAAAAAAAAACGTCTTTTCATGACGTCTTGGCGCTCAGGGCGTCAGGCCTTGTGACGTCTTAGACGTCATGTGGCACTGAATGAGTTGCAAGGTTAGCTTGGTATAAAACATTTGAAACGAATAGCAGCAATATTTCAAGATTTAGCTTTTACTTGGTATAAAACCTTCGAGACAAATAGCAAGTTTTTCAAAAGTATTTAAAGGGGTTCTAGGCAACTTCAGAGATCAAAAAAAGAAAAAAAAATGTTGTCAAACAGAGCTGGGCTGGATTAGTACCGTTGACTGACAACCCCTTCAGCCAATCAGCAGTTCGTTCCCCTTCAGCCAATCAGCAGCCCATTTTCCCCACCACCAGCAATATGACGCAAGGGGACTTTTGAAGGGGCTATGCCGAAAATAGGTTGCTTTATTCGGATACAACCTGAACCTGCCGGTTCTCTGATAAAAAAATTTAAAAAAAGGCTCTGTCATGATAAATTGACCACATATATGAAGTTAAACAACTAAATTCTATCCAAACGATATCTTAAAAGTAAATTCCTAAGTAGGAACTCCTGTAGAGGCCGCGACATGAAAGGCAAGTCTCCAGAATCCGGAATCCAGTTCACACGTCCTCTTTATAGACAGCAGAAGGACACAAACATATGAAGTTCTGTTGGTGAACAGGTCCATAAATGGTTATTTCTACATAGAGCATGCTAATCTTAGTTAATAACACATATACCGAACAGGTAACCAGCAGGTATTGGACAGAGCTGCATATAGGACATACAGATGTAAAACAGGCCGATATCCTCAACGTGTCGTGATGCGACGCATGTGAGCTCGTACTGTAGATCTGTTATTTTCACAATTTCTTAGTTTTGTTTAATTTATTTTATTTTTATTTTTATTTATTTTTTGGGGGGGGGCTTTTATGCCTTTATTTGGACAGGAAAGTAGGCTGATAGGAAATAGGGAGAGAGATGGGGGGAGACAGCAAAGGTCGTTGGGAACGGGAGTCGAACCCGCGACACGCTGTCATGCTGGATTTCCAGTTTATGTGGTATGCGCTGCTAGGGCATTAACAACAGAATAATCGAATATTCGAATATTCGACTATCAAACCACTATTCGACCACTGTACATCAAAGTCGTTTATTCTATATAAAAAAAAATAGATTTTTTTTTTTAGATTTTTTTTTTCAGATTTTTTTTTTCAGTGGCTTTTCTACAGCAGACACGCAGCTGTGAGCTCTGGTGTGACGTCAACTTGCATTCCTTGAGTCGAGTCGTCAATGCCATTGGCAAAAAAATTACAAATAAATAAATGTTTTATAATCAAATCGATTAATCGACCTATATGCGCCTGGATCGCTATGCCAGCAGACGCCCCTATCACATATTTCTGAAAATCTATTAATAAGGTCTCAACTCCCGACCCAGTGTTTGGGAAACACTAGTCTATGACACATCTGTGATGCATGACATGATGCATCACAGAAATGATGTGAAAAACATTAGTGGAGATACTGGCATTGTGAATAAATGTACCGCTGATCTGTACACACACACACACACACACACACACACACACACACACACACACACACACACACACACACACACACACACACCCCCTTCTCATCTCTGAGGAGCCAGGCCATAAACAAAACTCAGTAAAACATAGCTGTAGTTCAATCAAATGATTTATTTTCAAAAGCCTTCAGCAGAAGAGGAACACACACACACACGTTCTCTTAAAGATTGATTTAACGTCACATTTTCAGATATACTTGGCTCAGCTGTCCTAAATGTGCAGACCAGCCATTGGCTTCCCCAAAACTGTCGATTGGAATGCCTCATACGTACCATAGGTCAGTGGAGAGTGACCTCTGCTCTAAAAAGGTAGTAATATTAAAAAGGCGATGAACAATACCACAGCAATGAAGAGAAAAAAGTTATATGACCAATTGACTGTATTTTTCTCTGTGTGTCTCTGTGCTATCCCCCACCCCCCAACCAGTGGAACTCAGTTTACACACACC
Source organism: Gymnoscopelus braueri (assembly GCF_963280865.1). NCBI lineage: Eukaryota > Metazoa > Chordata > Actinopteri > Myctophiformes > Myctophidae > Gymnoscopelus > Gymnoscopelus braueri. The sequence continues at coordinate 16,797,418 of NC_137615.1, forward strand.
CTTACTATCAAAGGACTGCAAAGGAAATAAGCTGTTGATCTTTATTGTGTTTTAGCCTTTCTATTCCAGATATACTGTCATTGTTCAAGTCATTGTTTGTCACCTGAACAGATCACTTCTATTCTGGAGATAGATGTATCATCCCACTTTAATATACACTCCCTCAGTGAAGAATCAGGTCCCTTACAAGAAGATCTAATCAACCATACAGGTTGAAGACGTCCAGAAGAAATGTCTTTTGTTGAAACACGAGAGCCACAGTTCAGCTGTTTACACACTACAGATGCTGTCTGCCGGTTCCACTGATAATCATCCACTGTTCTCCACTTTCCCTGGTGGTGCATCTCGAATATACTGTACCATTACAGTGACTGGTTCCTCCCACCAACCTGACATCAGAAGCTGTACAGAGACAAAATAATTGTTACTTTGATTGTAAAATAAGAATCCAAGTGTAGTTTTTCTTTTACCTGTGCCTCAAAAAAGAAGTTTGAGAGCGTTTTAAAGTTTTAAAACCAAAACCAAAAACAGTGCACAGAAAAAATGGCGGCTCGTTCCATTTTTGTCGGCTGCACTCGGTTCCATTCGGTTTCACTCGAACTCGCCACCTGATTGGCCAACCTTCGCTGTCAATCACAGAACATTGAGCGAGGACGCTGATAGGACAGTTCACACGGACGCGCACGGACACGCACGGACGCACATGCACTTCATTTCATTTAGGTCCCGGACAGTCCCGGATACCCGGATGTCAAAACATAAATAGTAGAGAAAATACGGATTTCAGAAAGAGGACTGTGTTTCAATGCAAGAAAACACCCCCGCATCATTATATAGTGGCTGATAGAATCCCTTTAAAATTGTACACAAATATCAACTCGGTGCAGACAGTGCAGGAGTGCACCTTTTTTTTAAAATCTCTGTTCAGATCCACTGATGTGCTCAGTTGACCGCACGACCCTCTGCATTGCTTTGTGGTTGAGGTCAGTACAGTTCTCATACCAGGCAGTGATGAAACTAGTCAGGATGCTACATAAGGCTGCATGAGCATAGCAGCAGGTATACTGTACATGATATAGACATTTAGCATCCTTGTATAATCGTACTACTGTACTTTTTGCAAACTGTTAATAAAGTATTCAACATTAAGGTACAAGAATATCAACGTATTGTACATGAGATTAAGATGCAGAGTATCAGCGCATGTCAGGTTCAACCACATCCCAGTGTAGTCCACAAAAGGTCACTTTCACTTGTTTAATCCACAGGTAGACCCACAAGGAAGAGCAAAAGTCCAAGGTGAAAGGCAGTGATCATGCCTTGCTCAACAGTCTAATTGTAGCCAAGTGGAAGCTGTGGTCCCACCCTTGATACTACGGTAGGCCACCTTGCCTGGTCGCGGTCCTTGTAGGCTGTAGGGGTATGAACAGTTTGTGGCTGGGGTGGTGCCTGTCCTTGATGATGCGCTGAGCTTTGGCCGGCGCATCATCAGCGCATCATCAAGGATAGGCAGGCACCATACAAATCAATCATCAAGGACAGCCACACAACACAAAACTTCTTCAGTCGCCGGAGATAATAGAATCGCCGTGACCCTTTTCCTACTTAGCTCTTGAGTTAACCACTTCAACCCTATACTGTATACTTTGTTGACCGGAGTTCCCCAGGGCTCTGTACTAGGCCCTCTACTTTTCCCCCTCTACACCAAATATCTTCGCCGAAAATAGCCGATATGCTATTTTTACAGAATGTTCACCCCAGAATAAGGACACTATCCCAGCGCATCTCTTGCGTGAATCATATGGGTCTTATTTCTATCACTCAAAGGAGGTTAATTTGACCATTGCTCAGTTCTATGAGTCAGTGGCGCAGCCAGAACGCTACATAGACTGGGCCTGAGCAGGAGCGGGTGTGTGCGTGCAGCTCTCTATGTGGGTGGGCCATGGCCCACCCAGGCCCACCTATGGCTGCGCCCCTGCTATGCGTGCTCATCAATCGCTGCTCATTGACGTCCTTGTGGGTGGATGACCACAAAAGGACGTCAATGAGCAGCGGAGACATTTGGAGCATGTTGCTGCCTAAAGAATTGTCCATAACTCCGTTTTCTGGCCATGTGGTGTGCAGATGAGGAACTTAGCCAAAAGCCGATGTGTCAGTCGGGAGGAAGGTTGAGTACAACACAGATACAGATAGGCCTACAGATACATGGACACAGGCATGGACACAAACAGAGAAATATTCATGCAGGGAGATTTATTCAACATTAGTAAGTAAATAGATAAGACATGCATCTCTGCCTGGAGAGGATGAGAGGTGCAGTGATTGTATCAAACAAACGAATGAATGGTTCTGTACCAGTGCTAAATGTCAGATAAGTGGCCCACACACCTTGTAAGATAAATTCAGGCTTTATTTCCAGACATGTGTGGGAGATGGGAGATGACAGAGTTCATATCCTGATGTGCATCTTTGTCTCAACCAGTTGGTACAGTACAACGACACCTGTTGTATTGTACCAGCTCCATTGCAATGTCTTGAAAGAAATACTTTTTCACTTAAGACTCTTTGTTCTTTGTTCTGTTTGCTCCAGCGTTTTGGTTTTAGAAGCCACTCCGCTTCAACACGATGCCACTATAGGTTTATTTAGTTCACGCAACGTCCTGTGTATGTGCAAGGTTTTAAAACAAATCATTTGAGATTCAAGAACAAGGCAGGCGTGGGCAGTCTGGGCACTTACGAGCATCAAGGCCTAAACTTTCCTGACACAAATGTTCCTGCAAATCACACCCCTAACCGCACGCTTCCGCGTGCGGTTAGGGTTAGGGTTTGGTATAGGGTTAGTAACCGTCCCTTCCTCCATCCCACTCACTCCCACATAATTCGATTTTAACGGCGTGACTCTGCATATGTTAAATGGTGTGACCTTTGATGTGAATTTTTTATGATGATTCGACTGTTGCATCTGTTACACAATAGTGTGAGCAATAAAATAAGCCAGAGGCTTTGGTTCTAAACAGTGACCATACAGATGCATTGTGAGCTTGTAGATCTGCTATTTTCAAAAGATTATTATACATTTCATACATTTGAAAACTTGTGAAACGAGACATTCTGCATAATGAGTACTTTCTACTTTTGGTACTTTAAGTACATTTTGATACCAATACTTTTGTAATTTTTACTCAAGTACATTTTGAATTCCGGACTTTTACTACATTGCAGTATTGATACTTTTACTTAAGTAAAAAAAGTACTTTTCCCACCAATGGTGCATACTTTCACCTGTTGGACCACAGTCTCCAGCTGTTGCTGTTACTGTGTTGGTCCTCTCTCCTCGTGCGTCTGAAGCTTTTACAGTCTAGGGTCTGAAGCTTTTCCTCACATGTGCATCATGGCCGCCTTGGTCTGTTCCAGTCAGTGATAACTTAAATACTGGTTTACTCCGGACTTTCATCAGATATTGCAGCACAACGATCATTTAATTTGTGTAATTTATTTTTGCCTATTAATTCATCCTGAGAAGGTTTGCATCCATGAACATCTATGCCCCCCCCATTAGAAATGTCCTAAAAACACTTAAAGGGATATTTCACTTTCAAAAAAACGTTGGGTCATTTTATTGTCTACTAGGCTTTTGTGAGCCCCCAGACCGTTTTTAAGTTGCTTGATTCAGTATTTAGATATTTGATATTCATTTTATCAGACACGCCCCCTTCCTATACAAACCCATTATAACTTCAAACTCCATTTTTAACATGTTAAATTCATCAAAAACACCCGTCCTTTGTTCTGGTGACTCACCCTGCCCTCCTAAAACGCAAGGGGGTGTTTTTTCAATTACTTTTTTCATTTTTTTTTTTTTTTTCTTTATTGTATTGATTTTTTTTCATTTTCCCCAAAAAATATATGCATGTGCGTGCACAACCTGGGTCTAACCTCGGTCTAATTCGGTTCTATTTGACCAATATAAAGCAACTTTTTTTCTTTTTTTTTGCTGTAAAAATATTTGTATCAGCGCAGGTGGGCCCCCCCCTGCTGGTGGCCCCCCGCACCGCATCACTTGCTACCCCTCCGTTACGCCACTGCACTGACATGAGTGTTAATGTAGCCTACTTCTGACCATGATATCATGTACATAAAGCATAACCACCTCCACCTAGAATATTGTCTCGACTCTTATGTGCCTTATCGATTGCTGATTGATCCAGAATTCCACGACAGTCTCCCGCCGACAACCTGCCGACAAGCTGCTGTAGATAACGCTGTGCCGTCGGGTCGGGACTTCTATAATAGAGAGTATGCACACATGAGACATTAGGCTTGTTTCCAAAAAATGAAATTATTATTATTATTTAAACCAGTGGTTCTCAAATATTTTCATGAAAATGTTTTGTGCATTTGTGTTGTTAGAATGTTTCAAAAATATTCCAAATATTCCACATTTTATTGCAAGAGTTTTTGAAAATACCCCAGCTTGTAGATCTGTTATTTTCAAATAGCCGATGCATGTAGGTTTCAAGTGATCATGTGGCCTAAGTTGCTTCTTTTGGGCTTGTTTTCCTAGACCTGGTTGCTTATTTCTCTCACAAAATATGGCAACACAGCATGTAAATTAATTAACGTGATGAGTCCTCATTAACCTCGGCTGACAGAGTTTGTGCTGAACTAAATGCCAACTTTTGCAACGTCTGTTGTAGTCTGTTGTAGTCTGAAAGTCTGAAGTAGTCTGTGTGGTGGAGAGTCACCTTAACGTGTAGATATGTGAACACATTCTTACATTCCTACAATTTTACAAAGCATACCATGGTTTATTAGATTTTTTAGGAAGTCATTGGTCCTTTAAGGAGGTCATTATGTAACACAATTGTTTACTTTGACATTTCTGCAAATGATGAGGCCAGCACTTTCTTGGATTGCGGTTTTTGGGGGAAATTTCACGGCAGTTAAGTATGAGTTTTGATATTTTTTATATCAGAGAATAGTGACCACAGAGGTCAAAGCAACACATACAGTGTTCTACGTACATGTGAGCCAGAACCAAGAGACTGAAAAACAGTGTCTTCAAGAGCTGTGAAAACACTACTTAAATCATAACGCACGCGCACACACACACACACACACACGCGCGCGCGCACGCACGCACACACACACACACACACACACACACACACACACACACACACACACACACACACACACACACACACACACACACACACACACACACACACACACACACACACACACACACACACACCACGGACAAGTGAAATGTATCCAACCACTGTTTTATTTTTATTTATTTTACCTATGACTGACCCTACGTTACTTACCTGTTATGACCTTTTTAAAATTTACTATTTGTATTTTTATATACAGTAGCCTAATTGTATATATTTTTTAAATCTATGCTGCTACTTGGAATGGATTGCTGCTGAGGTTTCATTGTGTTTTTATGCAATGACAATAAACATCTACCTATATTTAGAGCCGAGGTTCCCAAACCTTTTCAGCTCGATACCCAAAGCTTTGCCGTAAGCAGGATCACTGAGAAGGTGAAGAGGAATAACATAGCAGTGGTGCTGTGTTCAGAAGCGTAGAGTCTGTTGGGCCACTCGGGCTACAGCCCAGCCCAGGCAATGGAGCTCTGGCCCAGTCTAGATGCTTAAAGACGAAGTCGAGAAAAAAACAATTCTGCTCCTCCGACAACAATAGACATTGGCTGCCCCATTCTCACCTTTTACAAAACTGCTGCCGACTCGTGCATATCAATGGTCCATGGGTAAGTGATTTACTTTGGTTAAAATAAGTGTTAAATAGCTCTATATTCTGATAGTACTCATTGCTATAGAGTGTTTGTTCTGTAAAAGGAGTCTCCCATGTCTCTCCAGCTCTTTATTAAACAGAAAAAGCATTTTCAGTGCTCCCGCCTGATTGGCTTATTAAATGTTGTCACCTACCTGAAAATGTACTATATTCTGTTTACTGGAGCTGTAGAGACCCCTGCGACCAAACAAACGCTCTGTAGCAATGATTACTATCAGAATATAGTACTTTTAGTACCTTTTTAACAAAAAATACAAAAAAATCACTTACCCTACCTTTAAGTACTGTTAGTCTGTAGGAGGCATAGGCTAGCTATACTGTCAGTGTCAGATGACAGAGGCTGACAAACAGAGGCACATTCTCGGTGTCCACAACACCACTCAGGTCCAGGCAAACTGTGTGTGTGTGTGTGTGTGTGTGTGTGTGTGTGTGTGTGTGTGTGTGTGTGTGTGTGTGTGTGTGTGTGTGTGTGTGTGTGTGTGTGTGTGTGTGTGTGTGTGTGTGTGTGTGTGTGTGTGCCTGCCTGCGTGCGTGCGTGCGTGCGTGCGTGCGTGCGTGCGTGCGTGCGTGCGTGCGTGCGTGCGTGTGTGCGTGCGTGTTCACTTGTTATAAGTGATAAGTGACTGTGAGTCACTGACAGCCAGGAAATAAACTTGGACTCAAGCTGTTCCCTAGCAACACAATTCCAAAGACAAGGACTAAAGCGTACACAAACAAACAAGAAATGGAGAGATCACAATAAATTACATCTGTTGGGGCAACCCAAGGTACACATAAATCCGTGGAAGTTTATGGACAAATGAGTCCAATAAATTAAGTGTGCGCGCGCGTGTGCGTGTTATTATCTTTGGTGAATTCTTCGCATTAGCTGTACCAAAGTGATAATGTCAACAAAACAATACATTTTAATTACAATTTACAATTTAGGCATTTAGCAGACGCTAAACCTTTTCACACAACATAAACATTATAAATGGGACCGTGTCCACGTTTATTTCCTGTTGCAATGTCTGTGAGTATGAGTCGCTGACAGCCAGGAAATAAACTTGGACCCAAGCTGTTCCCTAGAAACACAATTCCACTGACAAGGACTAAGCGTACACAAACAAACAAGGAATCTATTGACGCAAACCCACCTTTGATCGAATGTTTTGCATTTGAGAGCCACTTAGAGAGACCCTGTGTGACACTGTACAGTACACAGTAGGTTCAAGGTTTCAACAACCTTGACTTGAACCTAGAGTATCAGCTTGTGTTGATTTGCATGACCGACTGTGCTGCTTGGTACAGTTCACTACACATTATAATTTATAATATTGTATTATAATCACAGTTATAAGGGTCCATTTGGTTCTTACCGATAGATGGAGTACACCTGTACGTGCACAGGCGATTTGCATTTGTATACAAGACAGTTGGCCACTCATCTACATTACATTGTTAGGCAAGAAGCAATGACCTTCACCTATGTTTACATTACAAAGAAGTGTCAATGACCGGAGTCTGCTAGTCATGCCTGTGGATTTGAGAGGGGGTACTTTTGTGTAATGGAAACGGTAGATATTTTGAGTGTGGTGTGGTGTGGTAGTGTGGTGTGGTGTGGTGTTAAAGCTGCAGTTGAAATCCAGGTTATGGTACCATTGTGTATCAGCCCATCCAGGTTGTGCTCTGGAGATTCATGTCACCCCCAACGCACGCACGCACGCACGCACGCATGCACGCACGCACGCACGCACGCACGCACGCACGCACGCACGCACGCACGCACGCACGCACACACACACACACACACACACACGCACGCACGCACACACGCACACACACACAGTGCATTGACTTCCAGGCATGCACGCATTTCTCATTCACTGCAGTTTCATTTAGATTTTACAGTACACCAGGCCTTTCCTCCCTTTTTTCTAAATGTCTGTCAAGTAACTGATGATATAGGGCCCTCTAGTGGAAAGCAACATGCATTCATTATGCAAATGAATGAGACGCATATCTGTCACTTTCGCAACACAGTAGGTGATACCAAAAACCTTTCTGATATTTCAACTAAAACCAGAAGTGACTAGATTTTTGTATTGGTCTGTCTGTGTTAGTTCAATGCATGTTTTCAAGAGAAATGGGAGTGGTTACATCATAGGTCACAATAAATTACATCTGTTGGGGCAACCCAAAGGCACATATAAATCTGTGGATGACTCAAGTTTATGGAGGAATGAGTGATAAATAAAGTGTGTGTGCGTGTGTGCGTGCGTGCGCGCGCGCGTGTGTGTGCGTGTGTGCGCGTGTGCGTGTGTGTGTGTGTGTGTGTGTGTGTGTGTGTGTGTGTGTGTGTGTGTGTGTCATTATCTTTGGTGAATTCTTCGCATTGTGCCAAAGTGATAATGTCAACAAATAAATAAATTTTAATTACAATTTAGGCATTTAGCAGACGCTTTTAATCCAGAGCGATTTACAGTAAACAAGGACAACACAAGGTAATGAAAAGAAATAATGTAGAGTACTAGTAGAGAAACCATAACCATAGTGGTTGCCTAGGGCATGCGCTATGCCATGGTTGTTTTAGTGACTAAGGTAAGGCTTGCGTTGAGCAGGATCTGACAGCTACAGTCTACTTGAATACGGGAAAGATTGCGAAATGTGGGCATAATTTTTTGGGGAAGACTGGTCACTAGAGAAGAGTGGGCACCAGGAAAAGTGGGCAATTTGGGTGAGAAGAGTTGGTACTAGAGAAGAATGGACACCCGGAAGAGTGGGCACTAGAGAAGAGTGGGCACCTTATGGGGGAAGACTGGCCACCTTTTAGTACAACTTTGCCTAACCCTAACCCTAACCTTAATCCTAACCCTAAACTCAGTAAAACTATGCCTAATCCTAACCTTAACCCAAACCTCAGTAAAACTATGCCTAACCCTAACATTAGCCCTAACCTCAGTAAAACTATGCCTGATCCTAACCTTAACCCTAACCTCAGTAAAACTATGCCTGACCTCTTAACCCTATAACCCTATAACCTCAGTAAAACTATGGCCTAAACCTAACCTTAACCCTAACCCTAAACACTACAAATAAGTAAAAAATACACTAAAAATAAGTACCTGCCATGCACAGCCCCCAGTGAACATGTCTCACAAAGTTCACTGGTAATTTTATTTTATAGTTTGTAAACATGCCTAAAAACATAAACCTTAAAGAAAGGTAAAATGGCTAACCCTAATTGGGAATCCTTAAAAACAACTTTAGGAAAGGTAAAACAGCTAAAAAGAACTTAGGGCAAAGATTTAGAATTTTGATTAAAGACTTAGTTAAACAGAATGTGAAATTATAAGGGCCTTAAAATTAATTAAAAAATAACAAGATCCCAAAAAGACTTTCTTTCAAAAACAAGATGGCGAGAGCAAAAATTCCTTGCTCTGCCTTTTTCTGAAAGGACGCCCTTTCTAAAAAGGCTTAGCACTGAAGTCCACCCCAAACCATTTCCTAAACACTACAAATGAGATATTCATTTAAAGTAATACAGCTAATTATGTGTACTTAATCACATGCAAGAAATGTGGCCTATATGTGAAACTGGTTCCATCTGAACCAGATTAGCACAACTAATCAAATTCATTTAACTCCAATTAATAGTAATTAATATTTGCCATTTGAGAACATCTGCATTCCTTCATCCTTATGTACTCAAATGTTTTATGTTTTTAATGTAACAGTGAAACAGTCTGCCGTGAGTCCATATATAATGAATGCAACGTGAATGCAATGTGTTTTATCAGTGATCTATGGAGTGGTGCATATCATCTAAGATAAGATACGGCATTGACATGGATTGTTTTATGTAATCTTTTCATTGTAACCTCGTACAGAGTACATCAGAGTGATACAAAAAGATAAAGAAAGATCAACATTTTGTTGATGAACCTTCTTGATGTGAAAGCAAGGACCTTATTCTAAAGTAGTCTGGCATGTCTACCAAATTCATGCAGTTTTAACATCATTCAGCACTATGTGTTTCAACTTTCAATTCAATTGTACAATGTGTGGCCCTTCACTCATTTTATCGAAGTCAGTCTCTGGAAATAAATGCTGCCCACCCCTGGTCTATAGTCTACTTAGTTTGAGGTTCACACTACTACAGTATGATAGGAAATAACTCGTATTTTCAGTGACACTGCAAGAAATGGAAAAGAAGGAGCAATGCCTAATTCTTTACACCAGATGGCACAGTCTTCCTGCTTAGTCAAGATAGGAGGGGATAAAAAAAAAAATACATGCAGAAAATGGTTATTAAGGAATCAAATGACCTTTGGGAATGAGGTGAGCAAAATTCACATGAGGCAATTTCCAGATAATAAGGCTTATGGTGAAACTGCTTTTATATAAAATAATGATAACAACAACAACAACAACCAAAATCCTTAAACTTAAATGTATTATAATCTTTTTTATTATTATTAAAAGAAACATTATTAAGTTGATTAAGTTTTATTAATTAATCTATTAAGTTTTATTGAGTATTTCAGTTGTGTTATCTTTAGTCAGCTAATCTGGGGTAAAATGCAGATCTGCAAAATAGATGTTTCAAATTCTGATAGGCCTAATTATGTTATAGGACAGACAACAAAGGCCTAAAGAAATAATCGTTTTTATTCATTAATACTATGGCTTGCAGTTGTAGCTATTCATTGACTAAAACATTGGTCAAAAGTAAGAAAAATAATGTTCATCATCATTATGTCAGATATAAGGCCCACAGTACTGTCAGCAGTGGTGTTACTGCTAAGTACATTTACTCAAGTACTGTAGGCCTACCTAAGTACAGTTTTGAGTTTTAAAAAAAAAACTTTACTGGAGTATTTGCAAATTTCAGTACTTTTATTTATTTCTACTCCACTACATCTCAGAGGCTACTCCACTGTCTACAATTATTTGAAAACTGTAGTTACTAGTTACTTAGATTCTGATTATTATTACGACATACATTACCCACTTCTACTTGCGAAGCATTGTGAGCTTGCAGATCTGCTATTTTCAAAAGATTTGTATTGAAAACTTGTGAAATGGGACATTCTGCATAATGAGTAGGCCTACTCTCTATACTTTTGGCACTTTGAAGTACATTTTGATACCAATATAGGCCTACTTGTACTTTTACTCAAGTACATTTTGAATTCCCGGAACTTTTACTTGTAACAGAGTATTTATTCATTGCAGAATTGATACAAACAATGCTAGTAGGCCTACTTTTTCCACCACTGTTGATTTTTATACATTTTATACATTTGAAAACTTGTGAAATGGGGGACATTCCGCATAATGAGTACTTTCTACTTTTGATACTTTAAGTACATTTAGATACCAATACCTTGTACTTTTACTCAAGTAAAAACTTTTCCCACCACTGGTGGTTGTCAGAGCAGAGGGCAGAAGGGTGTTGTGTGACCCTACATAACAGGGTTTACTGAGAATGAAAACAAACTCTCCTGGTTGTGGGGAAGGAGGGGCTCAGAGGGGCAGAGCAGCAGCAGAGGGAAGGGAGAAAGTGCTCCTCTCACATGGATGGGGCTGTACTGTGTGTGTTAAAGTTAGAGATAGTTCACTGACTGGAATATTATGGACAAGTCAGTGAAAGCTGCCAGACGGATCGAACATGTTGTTGTGGGCTCCGGCGGCGTGATACTTAGAGAAGATCGGGTTTTTGTTGTTGGTGGTAATTTAAAGGTTTATTGAGGACACTATAGTTGAAAAGGAAGAGTGTTCACGCCAATCAGCGAAAGTTTCGCTGTAGTTTTTAGAGCGTTGGAAGTTTGCGCGCATGTTTATTCTTCTGATTACGTCTTTCGCAACACCTACCTTGACGTCTTATTAACAACGATTACATACAGCCGTTGTTTTTTTTGGAACATGGATTTTCTTTTCTGTCAACGAATGGACTGAATGAACGTTTTTGGAATTCCTTAACTTTTCTGCAACAAGAAGACCCAGCCTAGTAACCTCATACCTAGGCTTTTCCCCACCGTTTTCCTTTATTTTTTAAAGTTTCTAAGACACTTCATTTAGTTAGAGATCATGCAAAAGTTAAATTCCACCAATAACACCCACCACACAACGCTGCCCCGGGACGCCGAGCTCCAGCTGCGGCTGGCCGACAATGGAGGAGTGGGAGAGGCTCGGGAGAACCAGAACGGCTCTGGTGTGGGGATGCACTACCTCTCTGAACCCGGGGAGGAGGGCTCCCTCTGCGGCAAGAGGAGGATGCTCGTGTGCTTGGATTTATTATGTCTCTGTATTGGTAAGTAGTAGGCTACACCACACACACACACACACACACACACACACACACACACACACACACACACACACACACACACACACACACACACACACACACACACACACACAATTCATTACAAAGCCAAGGCTTAAAGTGAGGCTTAGTCTTAGATAGATAGATAGATAGCACAGCAGTTAAGGTTACAGAGTTGGTAAAGAGTAAAGGAAAAGAAAAGGTACTGATCGATTACAGCAATACAAGGCAACAAGAAAAGCAAGAAGCATCAACAATACAGTCAGAGCAACGGTATACAGCAGTGGTAAAACCTCTACAACCTGTCCTGCACCATGCAGGAAAACAACTTCAAACCGTTATAGACCGTTATAAAGATCGAAAACAACAAGAATGAAAAGGCGCACAGTAGGCTATCTATCTATCTTTTCAACGGGTCAGTCAGTGCACGTGGGGAGTCGGTGCGCTGAAGGCCAGCTGGCATGCGAGGAGAGTTATCCCAGGAATACTTCAGTTCCCATGGTAACCCTAGAGTTTCTCAAAAGGAAGGCAAGGGGAATGGGGGGTGTTGTTGTGGTACCCCTTGTTTGTGCAGCGCCTAAAATTACTTGTCCATTGTTCACCTTGCTAGCCTGTTTTTACGCCAGCAAACAAACTTAACTCTGGCAAACAACTGCATGCCTGTTATATAATTAATTGGATGCTGAGAGTCAGTTAGTCTGTTATGTCCTTATTTTGAGATGGGACAGTATGAGGGCACTGACCTCAAAGAAGTGTTTTTTTCCCCCTTCTATGACATTGACATGCAGGAA